>NC_072796.1:129995463-130620463 GCF_028583425.1 Eublepharis macularius | reverse complement strand
CTTGTGCAATCATAGAATCATAAGGCTGGAAGTTCACCCTAAGGTCATCTAGTCCAGCCTCCTGTACAATGCAGGAAATTCACAACTATCTCCCCTCCCCACACCCCCAGTGACTTCTGCTCTATACGCAGAAGATGGCAAAACACTGCCAGGATCCCTAGCCAAACTGGCCTGGGGAAAATTGCTACTTGACCCCAATCAGAAATGCAAGAGGCTACCAAAGTCTTTTTCCTTGCATTAAATCAAAGTTATTGTATCCTGACTTGCACTTCTGTTTATGCATTATCTTGGGCAACCGACTTCTGGACACTATAGCACACTGGAAGGAAGCATAAGTTATTTCACAAGATCTTGCACAAGAATTGCACAAAGTCCATTTATTTTTCCACTTACACATCACTGGATCCAAGCCAAAATGCCATGTATTTTTCTATTCTACAGCTGCTCACAAAAGTTATTAAAAGAAGTGGCCTTAGATATAGGATCTCTGTATGGGAACCACAAATAAGGATATGAACAAGCCTAAATCAGCTGTTCATCCACGTGGAAATCATTACACTATATAGAAATATGTGACATTTTACATTCACTAAGATAATAATGCATAGGTTTTCTATTTTTAATTATTTTGTGACATTCGTTCTAAACGAACAGGCCCAAATATGTTACCCTGGTAGTCTAGGGATCTTTCTAAAACAAAATTTCCAAACATATCTGAAACACAAGTTAGTTATTCTTTCGCCCAGTTACCTCTGAGCCAGTGAAATATTGCTGCCTTGCCACATAATCCAGGCCATATGCACAGATGCAAACATAAACAGATTGCCGAAACGGTAGCCACAGAGCCACCCCACCCAAAGTCAGCTTCTGGAGACATTTAATTCCATTCCTCGTTAAGCAAAACAGGCAGACAAACGGAGACTTAGAAACTCCAATCAGAACATGAATGCATGTGAAATCACTGCAAACTGAATTAGGAAGCTATTGACTGCAACCAGAGCCTAATCCAGAGATTAAACAGTAGCCCTCATAGGAAGGAAAAGTAAACATGGGATTCGTTTTCTGCCTCTTCCCGTTTGGTGGGTGGGAAATCTGTAGAAGAAACTTTCCTAGCTTGTGCAAGAAGATGACAGCAAAACAAGAGTAGGGGGGAAAGTGTAGAAAAGGACAAGGACCACAGAGTTTTGGGAATACTTTCTGATAGAGGAAATTATAAGGAGTTTGGAGCAGTTTACTTTCAAGAAAAGGCAAGTGAGGGGAGACACAATCGAGTTTTACAAAATTATAGTTGAGATGAAGAAACAGATCTCCCTCGCTCTCTTCGCTATCATATTAGGGCGCAGGGCACTCAAAGAATTTGATGGGCAGGAAATTCTGCAAAAAAAAGTGTTATTTAACATACTGCCCACAGCTAGTGGAACTCACCACCACAGGATACAGTGATGGCCCCTACCTTCAATTACTTTGAAAGGGGATTACACCAATTTGTGGGGAAAAGGTTAGGTCAATAACTCTTAGCTATCCACCTTTGGAGGTCATCCCTTTGAATGTCAGCTGCTGGGGGGCAGCCAGGATTTTTCATGGATTTGTCATCACACATGACTTTTCCAGTACGCAATTAGCACACGGGCATCACGAAACGATGGCAGAAAGCAATCATTTTGGCAACGCAGGATTGGCCCAAAGAAACCCCTTATCGTACCAATGTTGTGTAAATCAGGAAGTGAAGCTGCTGGGACATCCTCGAGCAAAGCTCTCCACGTGACGTTCACTCCCAAACGGTTCACAGCCAAACACTCTACACGAACAGCAGAATCACCGCAAACAGGAACCGAAACCAGATGTTCAAGGGCATTGACCTTGAAGAAAGAAGCCAGACGAGGCAGAGCTTTAGCACAAGACTTGTTTGTATGGTGCAATGAGCTTTGGCTGCATTGAAGACATGAATCAGGCCATTGGTCTTTCAAGCCCAGTATCAAGATGGGTAGCTGGGTTAGTCTGTCTGCAGCAGTAGAAAAGAGTATTGTCTAACCCGAGTGGCAGAAGCTATCCAGGGTCTCAGGCAGAGGTCTTTCGTATTGTTGTAGTGGAGACACTAGGGACCAAAAATGGATCTTCTGCATGCAAAGAAGGCGCTCTACTGCTAAGCCACAGCCCTTGCACCAAAAAGGACAGTCTCCATCTTCAGGTGAGGACCTAAAATTTGCCTCTGCAATAGCAGACAGACAGCTTTTGCTCTACGAGGCAAGCCAAAGGGTTCCTATATAGATCTGGAACCACAGGAGAATTCCATGGATGGAAAGCATTTCCATCCATGAAGCAGGACTTTCTCCCCTACCCTCTTCCACTGCAGCCCAAATTTCAACCTCCAAAAAGGAGACACCCCCCGCCCCAGGATTAGTATAGGGTTGCCAAGCCAGGCCTGACAACTGGAAGAAGGTTGGGGGGGATGGGTGGTATATGATGTCGGCTATGTTGCTATATCAAGTCTAGGGAGAAGCTGGATGTAGGGTAGCTCTAGGAATAGCTGGAAACTCTATGGAACCATAGAGTTTCTGACAATTCCTAGAGCAAGCCTATGTCACTTCCAGGCTTTCACATCAACCACCAGCATTCCCATTAAATGGCTTTGATTAAAAATGATTACCAGTATTTAAAAGTGTGCTGTCAAATTCACTGGTATCACCTTTGTAAAGGAGTGAAAGATGTCAGTCAACTATAGTTCAAACCCTAAGCAAAGTGGACTTGGAAAGGTATTTTTCTACTTAGCCAGCACTGCTAATTGAGCAGCACTTCATCAAATCCCATGGCGGGCAAGAACCCTGATTTTCGGATCAATAGAATAGAATCACTAAGGGTCAGGAAAGCAACAATCGATTCTTACACTGAATTGCAAAGAGATAAGGACTGGAGGCCACGTTTTGTTTTTAACTTTTCTGTGGATTAATAGCAGAAATACCTGAATATGACAAAGCCCGCGGGCCTCCATCTCATCCTGAATGAAGATCTGGAAGGCTTCTAGCAACCCGGAGTAATCAGGACTGCAGGCCTTCTCAGGAGGCAGCAGGAGCTGAAAGCGACTTTGAGTTTGGACACTCTGGAATGGCTGGAGCTCTAAATGGAGAACCAAAGAAGGAAAGGTGATACGAAAAGTCACTTTCCCCCTCTACAACGGTGTATTTTTTCCCTTTCATTTGTATACATGCACTCTTTCCTGATAGATGCAAAAATTGTTTCTTTCACCAAAATGTGAGATCAGATCAACAGACAGTAGTACGGTTTTAATTTGCCTTTTACTATTGTTAATGCAACATCAACAGCGTTTCCTCAAATTAACAAGCACTTTGTTTCTTCACCTCCCTCGCTATGAAAAGATAAGTATAGCGGGACTGTAGGTAACTCTCATGCATTTAGGGAGGGGTTCTGGAGGAGAGATCCGCTTTCATGGACATGAGAACCATCTTCCTGCATTGGCATAAGCTTAATTATGAGAGTTGGCATGTTCATGAGAGTTGAACTGCGTAACTCTGAGTGGAAATACGTGTTGCAAATTATCTGGGGACAGTCAAGTGCAGGATTTCATGTGTAGTCATTAATAGAGATGGGCATGAACAGAAAAAAACCCCGAACATGATGTTCGTTGTTTGTTGCCATCCACGAACAGGGACTCACGAACAACCACGAACATGGCCCTGTTCACAAACATGTTTGTGGTTGGCTGTTCATGGGGGCCAGCAGGCTCTCCTCCAGCCATCATCCAAGTCAAGATCCCTACTGCACCACTCCCAAAAAACTGACCTGAGCAGGCACCAGGAAAGGTACCAATAATAAATAATAGCTGCCCCCAGAGCCTGGCAGCAGCCCTGGAACTTAAAGGGGTAGACCCCTACCACGCCACTCCCAGAAGCCTTACCTGAGCAGGCAGCAGGAAATGTACCAGTAATAAATAATGGCCCAGAGCCTGGCAGCACCCTGGAACTTGAAGGGGTAGATCTCTATCCCATCACACACAAAGGAAATTCAAGCTCCAATGTACTCTCTCTATCAAAATGCCAACAGCAACTGTCTCTCCCTCTGCACTGTCTGCAAAACCAGAGCCTCCCTTGTAACAAATTTGGAGCTCCACACTTGAAAGGACGACCTGCCTATCAAGCTAAATTGGGCTTAGATTGGGGTTTCCAGGGCAACAGCAAGAGTTCAGACAGAGTTCAGACAATCCCTGCCTAAGTTGCCAAGCGAATTGATTGCAGGTGCCAGACTGTCTGGCTTGACAAACAGCAATGAACAGCAATGAATGAGGCTTGCAACGACCACCTGTTCGTTTAGAATGGGGCCTCACAAACAACTTGTTCGCAAACAGCAGATTGGGCTGTCCGTGGCTTTTTTTTTGTTCGTATTGCTGTTCGTGCCCATCTCTAGTACTTAATTCACATGCAGGCTGTCTCTTGCTTGACACATTTACATGCCACTTTCATGGAAGCTCCCTTTGTGTGATTACATTTGCAAGTTAGTATGAATGCCGAGTCAGGAGGGCAGAGCTCCAATTCAGCTGTTTTCACAATGAGAACTCTCAGAGATGGACACTGTAGAGCAAGGACTTTATGCTCCTCTGACTTGCCTATTTGCATTTCTTTAATGTGTGAAATCAAAAAGAGTCCAGTAGCACCTTTAAGACTAACCAACTTTATTGTAGCATAAGCTTTCGAGAATCACAGTTCTCTTCGTCAGATCTGGCATCTGACGAAGAGAACTGTGATTCTCGAAAGCTTATGCTACAATAAAGTTGGTTAGTCTTAAAGGTGCTACTGGACTCTTTTTAATTTTGCTACTACAGACTAACACGGCTAACTCCTCTGGATTTAAGGTGTGAGAAAGTGTTAGGATCTACATTTCAATGAATTGAAGTGGGAGGTGGGGAAAACTGGGATACTTTTAGCAGTGGAGGAGGAACTGATATTGAACGCATGAGTGTATTCACGTGGAGCAAACTGAAGTGTGACTGGGTGAGCGAGTGCATGGGAAGTTGGAGGGGGGACACATGAAATAAGGTTCACTTGAGTGTCTCTAGGTACTCCATAACATGTATTTCCACCCTCTCCGGCAGTAGTCATATTTAGGACAAAGCTCATTTCTCATCAACTACATTGACATGTCCATTAGAAGACAGAAGGGACAATGACGCTTGCCAAGACTGAGAGGTTTTTTCCCCCATTTTTGTTGCTATGCCTTCAAAAATGTTTTTCTTAAAAAGCCAGGAGACAGGCAGAGCAGTAAAGATGGAAATAAACTAGCAGAGCTGATTCTTCCAGGAAAAAAAAATACAGAAGTCACAAAACTTAGTGGTTATGTGACCAAACTGTACCCGCCAAGTTGAACCATCTGGAGGTCAGCTGTTTAGCTCAAGAGTAAATGCCTTTATTGAGTCACATTTACTTGGATGCAAATTTCTAGGCAAACATTCAGACAGAAAGGGTTAGAGAATGGAGGATCTACAGGTTGTAGAAATGACAAGAGCATTAATTTCTCCTCTTGTCGCTACAGGTCCAAAGTGGCTTCTATTAAATCCTCAAATCTTCCATATTTTCATGGGTAAAATCATACTACGTGACTAGTAAAAGATTTTTTAGCTCCACAAAAGGTTTTATTTCTTTTTCAAACGTAGATGTAGTTTTTACACCATGCTTAAAAAAGCACAACTTAACAACAGAAAGAAAAGTAGAACTAGAATAATTAAAATCAATTATAAAGCAAACAAAACAGGTAGAGACACACAATCTGTGTCTTTTCTATCAAGTGTAAGGGTTATACCATGTCGGTCAATGATGACACATTTCAGTCTATCTATAAAAAGCTAACTGCAGCCTCACCAATTGAAACTCTCTCATCTGATCTGCTATGAGCATTTTACAGGGTGGGGGAAACACATCCTAAAAAAAATGTTTTCCTTTAAAAAACAAATCCGAGAGCTAAATTTTTATTAGCAAAACTGAGCAGAAATCAAAGGGTTAAATGTCCCCTCCCATTCCCACCTGCACTTTATGGAAAATTCTATCCCTCTCTTTATCCTAGGAGTTAGCCGAGTTAATCTGTAGTAGCAAAATAGAAAAGAGTCCAGTAGCACCTTTAAGACTAACCAACTTTATTGTAGAGTAAGCTTTCGAGAACCACAGTTCTCTTCGTCACATGCATCTGACGAAGAGAGTTGTGGTTCTCGAAAGTTTATGCTACAGTAAAGTTGGTTAGTCTTAAAGTGCTACTGGACTCATTTCTATTTCTCTTCATCCTAGAAATTCAGGACAGCCTACATAGGTTTACTCATTCTTACTATGCTAAAAATCTTGCCTGAAACTATCTAATGAGCTTCGTGTAGGGAGGCCAAGTTGCCCGCTTCAGCATGCAGCCTTCTGCCTTGGCCCCCTGTCGCTGCTGAATAGGGTGGCAGAGAAAATGGAAGAGGGTTGAAGCAGTGTCCTGCAACATCACTTCCTGATGCATGAGAGGAAGCGACATCAGTGCATCAGAGGATGCTCTAAGATTTCCCCCAAACTCTGTTTTTTACCATAGAGTTTCATAAAATCCTAAAGCATCCCACAATATGTTGATATCCCTTACAGTAATGCATCAGGAAGACACAGTGGCACTGGTACTTCCTCACCCACCCACACAGTCTCCCAGGGGCTGCACCCTATTTATTATTATTTCATATTTATATCCTGCACTCCCCGCAAGCAGGCTCAGGGCGGCTAGCTTAATGAATATACAACGATCCAGACTTGGGCTTCTTGGGCTCATCTCTCTTCTAGCAGCTAGAACATGCATTGGGTGACTATTTTCAAGCACTTGTCAGGGCCAGATTAAGGCTGTTTCTGTACGTCCTTAAAGGGACGACCCACACACCGAATGAGGGCAGCTTTTCCACTTCGCTCCACACATCTACATTTTCAAAACAGTAGCAGGCAGTTTGGCTTCCATTTTTTTCAGCACATTTTCTGAGAACGCACTTTCCCGCGGTGCCAGAAAAAATGGAAGCCAAATTACCTTCTACCATTTTGAAAAGGTAGACGTCTGGAGTGAAGTGGAAATGCTGCTTGCGTTCAGTGAGTGGGCCGTCCCTTTAAGGATGTGTGGAAACAGCCTAAGACCTGTGGAGGCCCTAAGGAACATCATGTTTAAAAGCATTACCAAACCAATGGCAATGTAGTGATTTTTTTGCATTTAGAGGCCCCTCATAACCTGAAGATCTAACTGTAGCTAGCTTAGCTTCTTTTTAAATCCAGCTCTGATTCTAATCCTTATACATTTAAAGCTTTCCATTGCTTGAGGCCAGGATTTTGAAGGACTGCCTCTGCCTGTACTGTCCAGTCATTCAGTAAAGATCCTTTTCCTTCTGAGCCTTTAGAGGTTAGGCAGGTAATATCAGAGACTGAGAGCCAAGCTACAAGTGACACCTGACACAGGTTGGACACCTGTCAGCTTCCTTCAAGTTTTGATGGGAAACGTAGGCGTCCTGGTCTTGCAGCTTGGCTCCCCAACTGCTGTCCAATAGACTTTCAACTGTCACTTGTCCAACATTCCGCCAAGCTGCCTACATTTCCCGCCAAAACTTGAGGGAAGCTGACAAGTGTCCAACCTGTGTCAGGCGTCACTTGTAGTTTGGCTCTAAGTGAAAAAAAATTGGCTGGATCCAACCCTTGGGGTTGTTTAATTCATAGTTTTTCGGGGTGCTTAACACAGTTTTATTGCTTGTTGTACGGCTCGTTTTAATGTTGATAATTTTATGGTTGCCGTTTTTGTCATTTCATAGCATTTGCTTTTTATGCTGCGTCTCCAACAGCAGTACACTGGCTATACTTCTGCATTGTTTCAAAAATTTCATCATCCCTTTTTGAGATCCTGCGAGAAAGGTGGAGTGTAAATAAAGGAAACAAACAAACAAAAGCAGCCGCTTCCCAGACTTACTTTGACAAGTTTGCGAATGGGGAGGATCTCCTTCCCAGAGGCCGGTCTCCACATCGCAGAGCAGCATCTCCCCACGGGAAAAAGTCGGGTAAAAGCCCGGATAGCAAATCACCCGACATTCCTGAGTCTTTGAAGTCGCAGAGGACACGTTGTTGCAAAAGACTCCCCCATTGATGATGCCAGGGGCATCAAAAGGCAAATGGCACCGAGGACCTGGGAAAAGCATACAGAGGATAAAGGAAAACCCCTCTCTTCCAAGTTGCCCAGCAATGAGGGGGAGAAAAATATGCTACAAGTGGGGGGGGGGGAATATGCTCCGTGTGGGGCCTAGAGATCTCCCACAATGACAGCTGATCAGTTCCCCCGGAGAAAATGGCTTTGGGGGATCGATTCTATGGCATTATACATGGCTAAAGTTCCTCCCTTCCCCAAACTACAGCCCCAAATTTCCAGGAATTTTCTAAGCCAGAGGTGGCAACCTTAGCTGCCTGCAGGCGGATAAAAGCAGATGGAAAAGAGTTAACCAGGCAAGGCCAAAGATCAAGATGGGTAGCCATGTTAGTTTGTCTGTAACAGTAGAAAATAGCAAGAATCCAGTAGCCCCTAGAAGACTAACAAAATTTGTGATAGGCTATGAGCTTTCATGAGTCATGAAGTATCTGAAGAAGTGAGCTGTGACTCACAAAATCTCATACCCTACCACAAATTTTGTTAGTCTTAAAGGCAAGGCCAAAGTCATTGGCTGAATCCACACACCCGCGGAGCGTCCCAGCGTTGCACTAAATGTTCGCTAAACACCCGAAAGTGTAGCGTCTTTCTAGCGCGATTCGCTAGCGATTCGCTAGCGATTCACTTTCTAGTGATTCGCGCTAGAAAGACGCTACACTTCCTGGTGTTTAGTGAATATTTAGTGCAACGCCGGGACGCTCCGCGGGTGTGTGGATTCAGCCATTGTTGCCCAGCCCTTACCTGGAAACACCAACATCTAGGCATGATCAGGAATAGCTATTGGGCTGTCTGAAGATTGACACTACAGTCTAGAGATGCCAATTCCAGGGCAGGAAATTATTGGAGATTTGGGGGTGGAATCTGGAGAGGGCAGAGAGTTCAACAGGGATGTGATGGCAAAGAGTCCACCCTCCAAAGATGCCATTTTCTCCAGGGGGACTGATCTCTGTAGCCTGGAGATGAGTTGTAATTCTGAGAGACCTCCACCCTCTACCCCAAACTCCACCCCTACCCACCCCGAGAGTCACCAGTGGCTCAGAAGATTTAAGTGCCACTTGAAAGAAACTGATATCCAACACAGAAGCTGGATAGCTTCAGACTAGTAGGGGCATCAACTTTGGGCTGGAACTATGAATTCATTCCACTTTCCTCCCCTGGAAGGAGGCTTCCAATGACGTAAGAGGTTCTTTTATTGGAGGAAAGACCTCCCCTCCTCTCTAAAGTGGTTCAGTCCATTCTATGACATCAGCTTTGTACTTTCATCATTCTCCTGAAGGCATCATTTAAAATATTTTCACTGAGAAGAAAATATTCACTGAGAGAAAGTATTTTGTCTGAGAAACATGGTGCAAGGCAGAGAAGAGATGTGGGTGGTGGAAAGATACATGGCATTAAAACCCCTGATATGTATGTCCAAAAAAAAAAATACTGGACCCCACCCAAGCATGCTAGATGGAAGCCGAAAATGACCTAAGGGAAAATCTTTCCCAAACGGAATCAATTACGTTTAATAGAAACCTCAGTGGACACAATGGACATTCCGAAGTTACTACTGGCCTGCCTAACCTGTCTCTTGAGATAAAGAAGATAGATTTATTGTCCTTTCCCACCATGGCTGTCTCCTATGCTGACGATCCATGTTCCCATCTTC
Source organism: Eublepharis macularius (assembly GCF_028583425.1). NCBI lineage: Eukaryota > Metazoa > Chordata > Lepidosauria > Squamata > Eublepharidae > Eublepharis > Eublepharis macularius. Next base: position 130,610,625 of record NC_072796.1, on the reverse strand, counting down.
AAGCGATGCCCAGAATTGCAAAATAAAATAAAAAGCTCCTTGTTGGCTTTCTGTAAGCATCAGCTGGAAGGGAAAACTAAATTGGAGGAAAAGCTGGGATCTCATATTTCTCTACAGGAAAGGTTGCCAATACTGGTAACGGAACAGAATTTGGAAGTTCAGACTATTTTGGCTTTTTAGGGTTGAGTTTAACCACAAGATTTGATTTTTAAAAAATGTTTATGTTTCAAAGAGAAGACTAGGCTGTGGAGGCATCACTGTTGGCGGGATTATGTTCCAAATTTTGGTATCACTTTTTTACAGAGCGTAAAGGGTAACAGTGGCAAAATGCCAACAGGGCAGTGACCTGTCCAGAAATCCATATTTATTGATCAATAATAACATTTAGGGCCAAGCTAGAAGTGACGAGTTACACTTGAATGGCAAGTGAACAGACTCACATGTATTCCTCCCTGTTCACTTGCGCTCCACTCGATCACTATGTGCAAGTAGAGTGCAAGTGAACAGGGAAGAATACATGTGAGTCTGTTCACTTGCCATTCAAGCGTGACTCGTCACGTCTAGCTTGGCCCTTAGAGACTGCTTTTCCACTCACTTGGGGTCCTGGGGAAGGTGGGGAGGTCATGTCCATTTAACAGCTTCTGGAATCACATTGCATGATTTAAAAGTTTGGGACATGAAGCTGCACTCTGCAACGAAAGCTTGTTGAGGGATCTTGGGCCAGCCACTCTCTAACCCCAACCAACTTTAGAGGACCGTTGTTGTGATAAAATGGAAGAGGGAAGAACAATGTTGTAAGATGCTTAGGGCCCCCCTTGGGGAGAAAAGCAGGGCATAAATAAACTTTCTCAACTAGGTCTTTTTTGCTGCATTTCTTCCAGCTACACGTGTGTAAAGTGCCATCAAGTTGCAGCCAACTTATGGTGAACCCTAGAGGGTTTTCACGGCAAGAGAAAAATCAAGGTGATTTGCAATTGACTGCCTCTTCGCAGCAGCCCTAGACTTCCTTGAGGGGGTCTCCCATCCAAGCACGAGCCAAGGCGGACCCCACTTAAGCTTCTGAGATCTGATGAGATCAGGCTAGCCATCCAGGTCAGGGCCTTCCAGCTACCGCCATATCTTCATCCCACTCTTTCGTACACTCTAGGAAGAGTCACTCACTGTCCCACCGGCAGCTCTCCGAGCTGCACAGCAGTTATCACTTGGTATCTTCTTAATAACCCTGTGAGTAGGGTTGCCGGGTCTTCCTGGCAACTGGTAAGAGATTGGGAAGATAGGGGCACAGAGGCTGCAATGCCCCTCAATTTACCCTCTCTACAGAGCCAGGGAGAAGCTGCTCAGAGGGTTTGTTAAGTTCCTCTTTGCCTCCTAGAAGGGGAGGTGAAACTGACAGGGCCTTCAGGAGGCAAAGAGGAAATTAGCAAACCCCCTGAGTAGCCATCTTTGCTGGCTCTGTAGAGAGGGAAAATTGACAAAGACGTCCGATCTCCTTTAAAACTCAGCTTCCCAGCTAACATTGCGACTCCTGTCACGTGTGCATTTTCGTGTAAGTCGTCTCTTGTAGCTTAGCTCTGAGAAATAAGCGCAACGTTGCTCAGACCGCAAGAGTGACTCACGTTCACACGCAGGCCCCCGGTTGCTGTCTCTTGTCCCAGGAGCCTCCCCTCCATTCTCAAAGACACACCAACAACTTTCCTTGTTGTCGTCACATTGCATGGGGGAGAAGATCCCACTGCTGCCTTCGCACTGAGGGATGTAGCCTCTACCAAGCTCCCATAAGAGAGCTTTGGACTTCAGCATGCTGCAGTAACCGGGACCTTCAAAATAAGATGAGAAAATCTGGTCACTCCATGCAGTTGTCCTATCAGTGTTTACTCAGAATTAAGAGAGACAAGATCCCAACTGGAGATCTTCCACATCACAGATCACTCTCTTAAACACTACATTAAACCAGCCCCTACATGTTTCAACACTGGATATCCAAACGCTTCCAGGAATCCCACAGTCAGGTCATGAAAACAATAGACTTCTCTCGCTATTGCGAGTCTCACAGCAACTGGCAGTCAGAGATATACTACCTCTGAACATGAAGGTTTCATCTAGAATTCTTGCCTAATAGCCATCGATAGCTTTGTTCAATCTTTTTTTAAAATCATCTAAACTGGAGGCCTTCACCATATCTTGTAAAAGCAAATTCTATAATTAAAGGTGCATGTATTTAATTTTTTAGCCTTGTTACTGTTGTTACTGTAACAGCGAATGAAAGAGAGAATGTTAAAAATGGTCTTTGCCTCTAAGAAATTCTGTATTAAATTATAAGGTTATCTTCTACTTCCTTGAATATTTCAAAAAGATACCGTTCAGATGCCACACGCTGGTCCCTTGTTCCCCATCACTGTTCTGAGCAGCAGCATGAGAACATTTTAAAAAATGGGCTTTGGGCCAGTGGCATGACATCACTTTTGGGAAAAACCTGGAGGTGACATTAGTTCACTTTAGGAATTACTAAACACTCTGGTTTTACCATAGAGTTTCTGGCAATTCCTAGAGAGGTGTGATATCACATCCCAGTTTTGGGGGCTGAGGGGTTTCAAGAGTCCCTTCGAGCAAATCCCCTTCCATCATCCATAGCCTGAGACCTGCCTGGGGCTCGCAGGGCCTCAAATATAGAGAAGGAAGGGGTGCTCATTACATTATACCTTCACCTCACCTTGGTCTTTCTACCACAACCTGTGAAGAGAGCAGATACTGCCCTTCTCACTAGCCCACAGCCTGGCCCTTTATGAGGACTGGTGCAATGAACTGTACATGCCCAGTTGGTCCTCCTGATCTCTCATGAGAAGTAGGTGGACAGGCATCCTGCTATAGCAGGAGACTTCCTAGCCAAGCCCCTCATTCTCTGCCATACCTTAACAGGCTGGTGGGGAAAAATTAAAGGGGCTCCTTGGCATCATACCAATGTCCCAGGGGAAAAAAAAACAGAACTGATGTCATCATGCTAGGGTGACACTCTAGGATTCACTCCAAACTCTATGTTTTAAACATAGAGCTTGGGGTGAATCCTAAACATTAACCCAGGATGAGGACATCACTTCCATTATTTCAGTGGAAGTGAGATTATGCTTCTGTGTGGGGTTGAGAAGATTGTCCCCATCCCCAAGCTCTCCCAGAGGGTTGCCAGCATTGTCTGGCAAACCTAACGAGAAAAGAAAATCTCACAGGAAACCCGGAACAATCCCAACCAATAAGGTATCTGCTTCTCCACCCCAGCTTTTCTTCCCCAGCCTTGGGCTGGCATCAGCTGCTCATGATCACGGCAACTGGACCCTCTATTCAGAAAACATGCCCCACCTATTGAGATCTACACATGGTTGAGAGGCTCTCGGTACAGATGGATGTCATGTCCAAAAAGGACTCTCGTGGTGAGGATTTTGTTAACGGGAAAATTCATTTCAGCATAATAGAGTTTTTAAATGCAATTGATTAAAAGACAAATGATTCATCAGCTAAAAATCTTTGATAACATACAGGAAAAAGGTAACATAAGAAACGGCAGGAAGAGAATTCTTGATGGTTTAGATTCTTGGAATGAACAGTTAGTTCAGAGAACACAAATGGCTTTATGAAGCTCGTAGCACACTGAGGGCAAGGGCAGGAACAGGATAAAATAGAATCTTTCTCCGCAGTGCTGGCGGATTTTCAGCAACAATGGCTCACCCAGAAAAGAAGCTGTAGGTACTTACAGTGAACCCTGCCCTTTGAATCTAGACTGCTGCCTTGGAGAACTTCTCCTGATGCAGGGTCAACACACCAGGCCCCGGTCTCTGACTTCTGTAGCATAGCATATGCCCCGGTCTAGGAGGAAGCAGTTGTGTTATCATTGAGGAATGGCAGGCTGTGTGCAAAACCAGTATTCCAAAACCCCAAGATGGATTTACCGTGCAATCCTAAGAACTTTTTCCTGAGAGTAAACCCCATTGAATAAACCAGAGTAGAACTCAGAGTAGACCTGTTTAGGATTGCTCTCTTAGATAACTATTCTCTGGCATGGTAAAGCAATCAACAGTTGCCTTTCTGGATAACTTATCTTATGCACTGAGGCCAAGAAGTAAGATATGGAAAAGGAAGCACAGGTTGGGAGCCAGGTGGTATCAAGGGCATATGAATGTTTGCTCAGGCTACCAATAATTTTTTGTGCTTTTTGGAGGGACAAGATTTCTTGGGTCCAGGATAGTAGGGAGTCCAGTAGCACTTTAAGACTAACCGACTTTATTGTAGCATAAGTTTTCGAGAACCACAGCTCTCTTTGTCAGATGCATGCATGCATCTGACTCCTCTGGATCAGAGGAGCTAACTCCTCTGGATCTATGATCATGGGTCCAGGGCGACTGCTTAAGTTGGTGGTTTAGCAAAAACAGTAGGGTTGCCAACTGCCAGACAGGGCCTGGAGTTCTCCCCAGAATTACAAACGATCTCCAGACTATAGAGATCAGTTCCCCTGGAGAGAATGGCCACTTTGAAGAGTAGACTCTATGGCAATATACTCTGCCCTTCCCAAACTCTGCCCTCCCCAGGCTCCACCCACAAATCTCCAAGCATTTTCCAACAGGAACTAGCAGCCCTAACTCAAATACGTTCACACACACTGTGTGCTAGTTGGGTGTATAGTTAAAGGCATGTTCTGCAGTGTGTGAGGGGTGGGTTCTAGCCCTCCTCCTCTTCTATCACTGATAGAAGAGGCCTACAGGTGACTTTGCCTTATTCTCAATTTCTTCCTTGGTGGGATCCCTCCTCAACTCCTGTTTTCACAAAAGGTGGAGGAGGACAAGGACGCCTCCTGGGAACGTTCTTTGGTGTGCTCCTTTGTTGCTGTGCCTTGCAAAATGCTGCTCTTTGGGGCATTCCTTCCCCAATCCGGGACCTGAACCCCATTTGCTTGGGAAGGGTCAGGGGCTTTTGGAAGGGGAAGGCAGCGTCTTCCTCTGCCAAGGGAGCTATGGAGGAGCTTTGCTGATACAATTGGGAGTCCCCATACTTTTCTTCCCTGTGTCCCCTTGTCAAAAGGAAATTTATGTGTTGGAGGGGGTTTGACTCCTCAGCTGCAGAACTCCCAAGACTATGAACCAAGCTGCAAGTGACGCCTGACACAGGTTGGACACTTGTGAGCTTCCCTCAAGTTTTGATGGGAAATGTAGGCGTTCTGGTCTTGCAGCTTGGCTCTCCATTTAATTGAAGTTTACAGAGCAGCAGTCTATGGGAGGGAGAACATACGGTCGGGAGGGGAGTGCAGGCGTCGGGCTGTCACTGGGAGCCCCCCTTCCCCTCTGCTGGGTGTGTGGGGGAGGATTTCTGTAAACTTCAATTAAATGGAGAGCCAAGCTGTAGGACCAGCTCCTATGATTTTATACATCACCAGGAATGGAGTTTTGAATTGCATAATGCAGATTTTTAATACAGCCCTGTGGCGCAGAGTGGTAAGTTGCAGTACTGCAGTCCAAGCCCTGCTCACAACCTGAGTTCGATCCTCGTGGATCGACTCAGTTTTCCATCCTCTAAAGTCGGTAAAATGAATACCCAGTTACCTGGGGGTAAAGTGTAGATGACTGGGGAAGGCAATGGCAAACCACCCCGTAAAAAGTCTGCCAAGACAACATCGTGATGCTATGTCCCCCCAGGGGTCAGCAATGACTCGGTGCTTGCAGAGGGGACTACTTTTACCTTACCTAATGTGGATTTTTCCAAAAAAGAATTAAATCCTGAATTCAGCCTAGAATTTATATAATTGAAATATGCTTCAATTCAAAACAACTTGCCTCTAGGCAGGAAGGTGTAAACAGGTCTGCTGAAGTCATGTCACGTTTCGACGCATTCTGCCTCCAGCTCGAAATCAACGCATTTGTTTGAGAGCGCTGACACGGTGTCCGACCTGTATTAAAACACCACGCATCAGTTAACACCAGCTCAGTGTAGTATATAATGTAAATGCCTCATACCCAGCCATTGGTCCCCGATTGCCAACTAGATGACAGCAGCAGTTGCCGGCAATGCCCGGGATTAACTCCAGCCAAATGTATCAGCAACTAGTTTCAAACTCATACCAAATGTAGAGGAAGGTAAACTGGGCACATCCTGGTGTACAGCTTAATCTAGAAACTGGAAGCGTACATCCCTCCCATAAAGTGTGACACTTGTGTTTAGATCAGAACTCCCCAACACGGTGCCCAAGGGCACCCCGGAGCCCACCAAGTGTTTTTTAGAAGGTGGGTGGGGCCAGCAGAATATCTGATTGGCCATTTGAGGTCTGATTGGCAGAGCAGATCTAAGTAACTTTTTTGGTGGCAGCTGCAACCACAGTGTTGACCCTCACGCCTTTTTCCAGTATATCCAGAGAGAGAGAGAGAGTCTCTCTGTCTGTCTGTCTGTCTGTCTGTCTGTCTGTCTGTCTGTCTTCTGCAGTGGCCATTTTATGGTTGCACCCACCATCCTATGTCAAAATTCCAAAGGTGCCAACAGGCTCAAAAAGGTTGGAGACCCCTAGTCTTAAGGTAATGAAGCAAATCTGTCTGTAGAATAATTTCAGGGACTTCAAACAAGTTCGTACAAGGGTGAATATATCTCCCAAATCTCTAATAAAACTTGATTTTCAGAGTAGGGTTGCCAGTTAGCAACTGGGAGATGAGGAGAGGGGGGCGCCATCAACAGCATGACGTCATTTCCAGGACAAACTTAGAAGTGATATCACACTGCTCTAGGATTCAGCAGAAACTCTACGGTTATTTTTGCTTCATTCCCCGCCAGCCTACTGAGCAGCTTAAGTGGTCTAGGGACTGCCAACAGCAGGTCCCCCGCTATGGCAGGAGATGTGCCAATCCTATTTCAGAGACATTCCGAGATTATGAACTTAACATGCAAGTCCAAAAAGCAAAAGCCTAGAGAATTTCCAGAGGACTGCAAGAAATTCATGACTCAAGTCGAAACTCAAGCCAGGTACAATAAAAATGAAGGCTCTCCTGTTCAGTTTGCATAAAAGAAAAATAAAATATAACAGTGGGCATTTGGGGGGATGAGAAATTCAAAAATCCTCCAGACTTTCCAAATCCACTACTGTACAGGAGCCAGGGCAAAATATCTTTCTCTCGCTTGCTCCTTTCACTCCCTAACATCCTTTATATATGAAGGCGGCAGATGTGAAACAAAACATGTGTCCACCATTGTAACATGCGGTCTGGACCAGCCCACAAACTTCCAAATATATCTTAAGATTCATGACCAGAAGCTTACTTTGCAACTAACTTCATTTTCTGAACTTCTGAAAAGTTGCAGCATATTTGCAGTTCTATCTGTAGCATTTATACGGCACCACAGTCATGCCGTTCACCTTACCTGCCAAGCTAGAAAGGGAAAAGATAACTTACACTGTGGCAGCTGAGCTGAGCGGGTCACCAGAGAATCCAACACATAACGTCCTCTCTCATCCACACACCAGCAATGACCTAGGATGCAAGAAAAAAGCACACTGAATATTTACAAGAGGCACTTTGCAATGAGATTTTCCTTGCGGTGCATGGTTTGTAAATAAGCAGGTATAACAATGGCTGTATCCTCCACTGGAAGCAGATTATAATAGTAATAAATTATAATAACAGCAAGTTTATATATTGCTCTTCTCAACAGATTAGTACCCAGTCGGAGCAGTGAATAAAATCAGTGTTATTATTATCCCCAAAATACAGCTGGGGATCTGGGCTGAGAGGTGTGGCTTACCCAGGGCTCATTTTGAGGGGGAATGCGCAGGAATGCAGTTCCTGCAGTTACCCAAAGAGGTCACATGTCAGGTGGCCCCACCCACCTGACTCTCGGCCATTTTGGGCCCGTTTCAACCAGGATTGGGGCTGAAACAACCCAGATCGGGCCTCTGATGAGTGGTGGATCACTCTCCCACTCAGCAGTGGCCCGATCCTGACCATTTTGGGCCCCTTTTGGGCCATTTTCAGCCCCTTTTTGCCATTTTGTGCCCAATTTCGGCCCTGAATGGCCAGGATTGCGTCCAAAAGAGCCAGGATAGGCGATGTCAGAGGGTGTGGCATATGCAAATCACTTATGCCAATGACACACTTCCGGTGATGGCAAGGGGCATGGCATATGCTAATGAGTTATGCTAATGAGTTATGCTAATGCGTTCCTCCAGCTCTTTTTCTACAAAACGACCCCTGGGCTTACCCAAGGCCACCTGCTGAGCTTGTGGCCATCACGAGTCGAACCAGCAGAGTGGCGGTTTGCAACCCAACCACTGAACCACTGTGCTACAGCAACAGATTCTGCAAAGTCTGTGCTACTTTTCTAAAAGTTGACAGGTATGAGTCAAAGAGGATCATATAGTTTTGTACATGCCATGTATAGACATGGTAGATAGAGCAGTATATAAGTTGAATGAATAAATAAATAAAGTTCCTGACAGGAAGCTCCAGTGGCAGCCTTTGAGAAGGTCAGTTCTATTGTAAAGAAAGATTACTGGTATTAACAGTAATATCTCTTAATTTATAAACGTGTGCTGAGCAAGGGGTCCAACCTCTAAGCAGAGCCAGTAGATTACCTGGAATTCCAACTGATCTCTGGACTACAGAAAATAAACTGCTTAAGAAGTCGGACACTTTGACATTATACCCCACTTAGGTCTCTTCCGCATGGTGAACTTTACCTCGGGCTTTCTGCATATTCAACCCATGAGGATTGGCTCCCCTTTATTCATCGGTTCTGGCCCCATACTGCTTTGATTCTTTAATTCTGCACTTTGAGGGAGTTGAACTGGACTGGTGTCGGTTTTTTATTTGTGCACTAGAAAAATGCCCCGATTCTGCTGTGGGCTTTGAGCACTCATCAGGAGTGGAATCCAGTGCCTCCCAGCCTAGCTACTTGTCATTCCACTCAGCAAAGCTCGAATCCTTCCGTCAGCCTAGGAGACTTTCTCCAACTTACACAGCACCTTAGGCTGAAGCAGAGTAATAGGATACAAGCCGCACAATTTTTGAGCCTAGGCTCCTTTTTGCTAGCTAGCAAAGAAAACCCTTCTTCGAACATCAGTTTCCTTCACTGGCTATATTATAATTTCCAGGCTGTTTTCTACCAACCTCCTCTCAAACATAACAGACATGCCCAGCAGTTAATATTCACCAGCCGACAATGTTCATTTAGGATAAACCCCAACGAGAGAGCCACGTGTTAGGAATGGGAAAGCATAAGCCGTGGCCAACTAACTAGGAAAATATCAAAAAGTGTATTTGAAACAAATCTATCACAGTGAATTATACAATAGGTACAATAAACATTCCTATGTCACAATCAATACCACTCTTTAAGGAAGCCCCGGTAAACACCTCTCCACCCCGTCGAACGAAGGGGTAAAACAGGCTACCCTAGAGTTCTTTTTAGGCTATGAACTCAGCCCGATTTGGAACAATAAGTACAGCAAAATTCAAATACAAATATGTGCAACAGTTAATGCAAGGGCAAATCACAACGCCGATAAGGTCATAATACAATAAATTCAATCACTAACTGCTGAAACCATTCAAATTGCAACCGCGAGTAGTTGCTAAAAAGGAAACATCTTTCAATTTTAACTACATAAAAGCCTCAAGAGGATCATCTTCTCACTTGACGGACAAAATGCCACAAATAAAGAAGAGCATTGTGGGCAATGGTTGCACCTTAACGCTCACCTTAACGCTGCTGATGGTATTGCTAGCCATTTACCTGAGCTGTCATAGCACTGAACTGGTTCCCAGTTTCCCAGCCCATCACATTGTGGGACGTAAGGCTGAAGTCCCAAATGCGTAGCCTCCCCTGCAGAACCGCGTGAGGCAAAGAGGTTTCGCCAGTAGAAATGCAAAGCTGAAAAGAAACAAAATACACACATCTGAAGCAACGGCATGAAGTACAGACATCCAGGTAAGCAGACGGCATTCCAGCAAATGCGATGCACAGATGTGGATAATTTATAGTTTGTTAGAACTATAAACCTCCTTTCTTTCAGCGACTTCCGGGACGAGGGACACCTGACATGCAAAGGTGGGCATTTTAGCCTGGATGGCTGCTTTTGTAGGGAAAAGAAGCTGTGTCAAGTGGGGAAGGTGTTCAGTGGCCACCCTGTTTGAATTCTAGCTCCGTCCATGCTATGCATTTCCCCCCAGCAGAGTTCCAAAGCAGAGGCTGGAAGGTGCAAAGCATCTGAAACCTGAAATGGGAGAAAAGATGTTGCAAATGGCAACCTTGCTGAAGTATGCCTTTGCAGCTGACTCCTGATGGAATAGGCGTCTCAGCATGCCTTGGACATTGGGAAAGGGCGCTGCATGTCTCTCTGTGTGTATGTGTAACTCTTTTGATAATAAGGTGCTTCTCTTTGTCTGAGGCAGGAATGCCTTCTGACTCCTCCTCTGTCTCTATATCTCTTGGAATATTTCTTCTTCTTGCCTCATGGCCTTCCAAAGAGGATGTATTTCTCAGAGCTCCAGACATGAAGGCATCATCCACAGACCCACCTGCAGCCTCGCTGCCGGACTATCTGGCCGTGGTATTTATAGGGAAAGTGACTCTTTAGCCTAGGACTCTTTCTTTCTACTCCAAGATACTGCCATGAAGGGAATCTACCACAATAAACTGTAAGTTCTATCTTTGTACAATTTGATTGCCTGAGGATTAATTACGGTACATTGGAGAAAATGCTTCTAAGTAACTTTGCTATCAAACAAAATATAACTATTTCTAATCACTCCAACCCAGAGAGGTTGGATAAGCTGAGCAACTTGTCTAACTTCCACCAGTGAGCTCCATAGTCGAACAGGGATTGGAACCTCAATTTCTCCCACCCAAAGCCAAACTTCCATCCTAGAAGTCAGTAAATGGCAGCCCTAAGGCCAAAACTGGACCTCCAAATGATATCACTTGCTTTCCCTGCACATGACAACTCAGTGGAGCAAGAGAGGTGCAGAGAGAATTGTGACAGAGGGTATCAACGTGCACATGGTGGGGCTCATCAGTGGGTGATGAATGGGAGAGTCCTTTGACTCCTCAATCCTTGCCATTCCCTTTTACCTAGCACCTTCATGGCAGACAAAAGAAGCCTTGAATGAAGAACCCTCAGGAGGGGTGCACATCGGGATATTTCCAAACTGAAATTATTCCCAAAATTTGTAGAGTCCAGTAGCACCTTTAAGACTAACCAACTTTATTGCAGCATAAGCTTTTGAGAGCCATAGCTCTCTTCGTCAGATGCATGGAGGGTATGAAAAAACTGGCCAGAGATATATAGGTGGTTAGGAGAGGGGAGGGTGCAGAGAGCAAGGTTATGTAAATGTAAATAAGTTACAAGAAGTCATGAAAGAGGTGGAATGCACAATCCAGGCTGGGTGTGACCCCTCCCCTCCATGGCAGAATCTGAATAGAATGCCTGAAGGCAGTTACTTTTGGTAATGAGATAACCATTCATAGCCTCTATTCAATCCAAGTCTGACTGAGGGCTAAGCTACAAGTGACGAATGACACTTGAACGGCAAGTGGATTGAGTGGAGGGCAAGTGAACAGGGAGAAATACACTTGCCGTTCAAGTGTCATTCGTCACTTGTAGCTTGGCCCTGAGTCAAATTTACATGAAATTTTACTTCTTTAAGTTAGTTTTAAAAGTGGACTCTTTTTACTATGGTATCAATACTCTCAAAATTTTGTGATAATGGTAATCATGTCCTTTCAGAAATAACACAACAAAATGAAAGTATTCCCTCTCTCTGTCTGGACTCTCTCTGGACTCCCAGGACAATTAAGCCCCAGGGAATTTTGGGCAAACAGAACCAGTTCTTTCCAAAACCTTGCAGGTGTCTGATGTGTCCATTTAACAGCCAAGATTTTCTCTTTGTTTGTTTCCCCTTCCAAATGAAGAGAGTAAATTCCCCCATACAAACTTACTGGATTGTGCAGCCAGCCGGATGGCGTACTCCCCTCCTGTTAACAATCCTTCTGAAAATGTGATCCCCGGCTGAGAATAATCTAAGAGCTCATCCTCCGTCAGCGTGAGCCCTTCTGCCATTAAAAAGCTCTGCCCAAAAGGAAAGTGGGAGCTGCTGGACTCCCGGATAAGCTGCTCCACTTTCTCAGAAAATCGCATTGCTTCTTGCTGGACAGCTGCACATGCTCTGGGACCTGCAGGCAGAGGAAAGTTTGTTTAATAGGCCTCTTGTGCTCAGCACTTTCCTACTTAGAAATTGAAAAGAGTCCAGTAGCACCTTGAAGACTAACCGACTTTACTGTAGCATAAGCTTTCGAGAATCACAGTCCTCTTCGTCAGATGTGTGGAGGGTGACGAAGAGCACTGTGATTCTCGAAAGCTTATGGTACAGTAAAGTCGGTTAGTCTTCAAGGTGCTACTGGACTCTTTTAGATTTTGCTACTACAGACCAACGCGGCTAACTCCTCTGGATCTACTTAGAAATGTTTCTCACTTCTTCCTATATTCTCTGCTGTTTCCACCGCTGTAAAAAACACAGTTTTTGTGCTCACATGGAAAGGCTGCCATAAACTTTACATCCTGCCAGGACGCAGCCCTCAAGACTCAGAAGTCACATGACTGGCATGGCTATCAGGTGGCTCAGGAACCCAGGTAAATGAAGCAGCATGTTATGTAGGAGTTCCAGCGCAACATCATTGCATTTACCTGTGCTCTGGATAAAACAGGATATCCTGAGCAAGTAAGGAGCAGCCCATCAGAAAGAAGGACTGATTTTCCAAGAGTTAGATCAAGATGTGTAACCATGTTAGTCTGTGTAACAGTGGGAAGGAGCAAGAGTCCAGCAGCACATATAAGACTAACAAAATTAGTGGTAGGGTATAAGCGTTCATGAGACACGAAGTACCTGAAGAAGTGAACTGTAACTCACGAAAGCTCATACTCTACCACAAATATTGTTAGTCTTATAGGTGCTACTGAACTCTTGCTCTTTTCCAAGAATTAAAGGTTATATCACACAGAAGATCTATGGTCAGGATTTCTTGCATTATTTTAAGATTTAAAAAGTTGTCTGGGTAGCAGGGTTCATATCAAATCAGGGACATGGAGTGGAGGCGGGGTTCTTTTTTCTCAATCCACTGCAGATACCAGCTTCAAAATAGTAAAGAGTCCAGTAGCACCTTTAAGACTAACCAGCTTCATTGTAGCATAAGCTTTCGAGAACCACATCTCTCTTCATCAGATGCATGCATCTGACAAAGAGAGCTGTGGTTCTCGAAAGCTTATGCTACAATGAAGTCGGTTAGTCTTAAAAGTGCTACTGGACACTTTACTATTTTGCAACTACAGACTAACACAGCTAACTCCTTTGGATCTAGATACCAGCTTATATCCAATAAGATTCACAGAGCAGAATTTGCAGTGTTTACTTCCCTACTTGTCCATCCTAATACATACCATTGAGCCCCCCCCCCCACTCATGGGTGTCAGTGGACCACCATGAGCAGGATGGGGGCACAGTAGGGCTCTCAAGTAGGAGGAGGAAACTGGCAGAAATCCTCCCCCTATCTAGTGACAGATGCTCCCTTCCAGTGGAAGAGGGTAGGCTACAGACCACCATATGACATGTTTTCCCCAGTAGGGCAGCTTCGGGAGGGGGGGATTAAACTAATGCACAGGGGAAAGGGTTAACTCCCTATCTCTCTTGTCACAGTCCCAATCCCTTGGCCCCACTTTATCTGTGTTTTCCTTCTAAAAGTATGAAACACTGGTCCTTACACACAGACACACATATATATGCCCTGACCTGGATAGCCCCGGTAAGCCCAATCTCATCAGATCTTGGAAGCTCAGTAGGGTGGATTGTGGTTAATAATCCAATGGGAGACCTCCAAGGATGACCAGAGTTGCTATGTAGAGGCAGGCAATGTGGCAAACCACCTCTGTTAGTATTTTGCCTTGAAGTAGGGGGCGCCATACATTAGTGATAACTTGATGGCACTTTCCACCTTCACATACACACACGTGCACATACACAAACACACTAAAGCACACCTTAAATGCAATTTTGTAGAATAAATCTCTTGACGGGGTGCCTTGCTACTTTCCAAATAGGTTGGCAACAGGGGAAGGGTTGGGATGGTGTCCTGAGCATGATGTTACTTCCCGGGGAAACTGTGGTAGCACTAGGAATTGCCAGAAACTCTGTGGTTTTACCATAGAGTTTCTGGCATTTCCTAGTGCTACCACCTGCTTCCAGATTTCCCCCAGAAATGACATCATCATGCTAACAATGCTGGAGCTCAGGACAGGGGATCCCTGCCCTGACAGGGGGTTGGCAAGCCCATTTCCAAATCGAAATCATTGCATACAGATTGCTTTAAGAAAATATTGTCTGCTATTTTAGAAGGACATGACTGTCACAAGGATTCAAAGGACTAGCACCTAACTCAGAGCCAAGCTACAAGTGACGAATGACACTTGAACGGCAAGAGAACAGACTCATGTGTATTCCTCCCTGTTCACTTGCGCTCCACTATGTGATCAATTGGAGCACAAGTGGAGCATAAGTGAACAGGGAGAGGGCCAAGCTACAAGTGACAAATGACACAGGTTGGACACTTGTCAGCTTCCCTCAAGTTTTGATGGGAAATGTAGGCGTCCTGGTCTTGCAGCTTGGCTCTCTGACTGCTGTCCAATGGGCTTTCCAACTGTCACTTGTCCAACATTCCAACAAGCTGCCTACATTTCCCATCAAAACTTGAGGGATGCTGACAAGTGTCCAGTCTGTGTCATTCATCACTTGTAGTTGGCCCTCAGAGTCCAGAGGACTTTGATAAGTTTCCTCCTCCAAGGGATCATCTGGCTCAAAGCCAAGGATACTTCTGTAACTAAGGCCAAGTATGGTGATTGTCACAATTGGAGGCCTTAGGATCCAGCGGCAGATGCCCTCCAAGATGGTATCTGAGCTGGAAAATAGAACTCGAGAGACTTGGTCCAGTTTGACCTTATTGTTATGAAGATACCCATGAAAACTGCCGGTGATCAGGGAGTCAGGTTTAAGCTGCTTAACTCTCAGCACCTCTCCATGGCTGGACCATTTGGCGAGGCCTCATTTCTAGTCCATTCGAAAATGAGTGTATGATTCAGGTGCTGAATAGAGATGGGCATGAACCGAAATATGAACCAAAATTAAGCACGAACCAGGCCGGTTCGTGGTTCGTGAACCACAGTTCATCAGATCCCATTTCTGATGAACCGCCACGAACTAGAGGCTGGTTCGTTTGGTTCGTTTTTTGGTTCGTGACTGCAGACAGCCTGGTGCCAATCAATCAGTTTCCTAGGCAACAGGGGATGGACTTCCTGCAGACCTCCTGCTGACCCAGAAGTGACCTTCTTCTGGCCCGGAAGTGATGGTTTTCTGACCCGCAAGTGACGGTTTCACAAACCAAATGAACTGGTTCATGAATCAGGGGCAGGTTCATGAAAGTTCGTGGTTTGTGGTTCGTGAAATTTGACAAACCACGAACAGCATGGTTTGGTTTTTTTCTGGTTCGTGCCCATCTCTAGTGCTGAATTCTGATTTGAAAACTATTTGCTTCCGCAACAATACCATTAACCATACCAAATATACTTCATTTGGTCAACACAGCCCAATTTTAGTTCCAAGAAAGAGAACTGCAACACAAATCCTCTGCCACCTAAGCCCACTGATTTCAGACTGCAAGAACTCTGCAGAGAATTACTCTCTTATTTATTTCAATGAATTACTTACAGCCTGGAAACTCGTTCACTTCAGCTTTGCTTCCTTGCATTTGTCCCTGTTCATCCACACACCAACATCTGCGAAGGTCAAAATGTCCTAGCGGGTGACTGAAATCACTGTAAGACCCTGGATAATGGATAAGCTGGCCCTGAAGAAGCTGCCAGAAAGTGAACGGCTCCAGAAGAACGTTCTCTGATGAAGCCACAGTAATGTTGCCTTCTCGGATGTCATGTGGCACATCATTGAAGGAAGGAAATCTGGAGAACTCTGGGAAGACATTCTGGTGGCCAGCTTCATAGAGGGCTTTGATGAAGGCTTCAAAGCTTGGTTGAGATCTCTCTTTGTAGTTGAGGAGGATGGCCATCAAGTCACCAAAAGAGAGAGGTGTGCCATTATTATTTTGGGTGATCCACCTTTGGTACCATTCGAATGCTTGTTCAGGAGGACCATCGCATTGGACACGCCTCCATTGACCATCACGGCTGCATTGCGGGATGTAAACACTAGAGAGCTGACGCAGAGGTGTGGGATCCAACAGTAGCTGCCGTACAGTACTTAGAAAAGCCTCTCCGCCTGCGAGTTGGCAGTCGCTTGGGCCTAAAAGAGAAGAATGCATAACAGCTGCTCAGTGCACATAACCGAAAGAATTTAATGCAGGGTCGAAACTTTTACTTGGTTAAGTAAGTCCAGTAGCACCTTTAAGACAAACCAACTTTACTGTAGCATAAGTTTTCGAGAACCACAATTCTCTTCGTCAGATGCACGGAGGGTAAGAAGAAACTGGTCAGATATATATAGGTGGGTGAGGGGAGAGGGGAGTAGATGCAATCAGTAGCTTCTGATAATGGGATCAGTTTGCTTCTGGTAATGAAATCAGTTACTTCTGATAATGAGATAACCATTCATAGTCGCTATTCAATCCAAGTCTGACTGAGTCAAATTTACATATGAATTCCAATTCAGCAGCTTCCCGTCAGATTTTGTTTTTGAAAAGTTTCTGTTGAATTGTGGTAACCTTTAAGTCCTTGATGGAATATCCTGGTATTATTTAAAAAATAATTGATCAAAAAGATATCCCAATTGACTATGCAGCACATATTTTAATCCAATATGTTATATTGAAATACTTCCAAACATGTGAGTGCAGGTATTAACAGGCATTTGAACAGGTATTTCCTTTATCTTGGTTAAATAGGAAGGAAATCATTCATTCATTTACTTATTAACATTATTTATAGTCCACCTTTCTCACTGAAACTTAAGGCCAATTGCACAATGCAACTCAATATGATCAACAGCTTTCAATAAACAATACAATAGGGTATCAATTGCAGAAATTTGAAAAATAAACCCAATGGAGTGACTCTTTTAAGTTAGTGCTTGGTGTAACATGTGTCCATCATCTAAGAAGAAAGAAAGCTTGGTTTTTTTCTTCTTCAGGACAATCACTTATTATTCGTATGCAATTTTTATTCATTATCATTCACACCAATTATGAACTGAGGGTTGAACTTCATGCTATATTGCAATTCCATTAAATGAACTCTCAACATGTAATCTGGTCCCCCCAAATCAGCCACAAGGTATGTGCAGGGCGAAACATGGATTGGCCCCCACCATTAGGGGACTATCTCTTTGCCTTAGATTGTTTCCCTAATTGGGACCCTCTCCGGTTGCTGTCAGTACCTAGGAAGGAAAATAAACAGGTATCCATATTATGGCTTCCTTTCTCCCTACCAGGGCATAAAGCAGCCCACGAGAGCATTTGTGATTAGAAAAGCAGTATAGGGGTAACTCTCAAACTCTCCCTTCTCTAGTACTGTATGGCCTCAACTGTGTGTGTGTGTTTTGTGCCATCAAGTTGCCCCAAACCTATGGGGACCCTATGAATGAAAGACCTCCAAAACATCCTATCATTAACAGACTTGCTCAACTCCTGCAAACTGGAGGATGTGGCTTCTTTTATTGAGTCCAGTAATCTCGTTTTTAGGTCTTCCTCTTTTCCTACTGCCTTCCACTTTTCCTAGCATTATTGACTTTTCCAGAGAATCTTGTCTTCTCATTATGTGGCCAAAGTAAGATAGACTTAGTTTTGTCATTTCAGCTTCTAGGGAGGATACAGGCTTGATTTGACCTAGAACCCATTTATTTATGGCCTGAACGAGGCCTCCCATTCACCCCAGATAGAGAATTAACTGGCCCCCCAAACCCCAATGAAATGAGGAGTGGGACAAAAAAAAATGGCCTCTACATAATGATACTCTAGGAATTTGCACTAGTTTCTATGGTCTTTACCACAGAGGTAGCCTAGAGCATTACCCAGAAGTGGTTATCACATCGTTTCCAAGCAACGCCCCCAAATCTCCCAGCATTTGCCAAGGCAGTGCAGAGAATCCTATCCTGAATATATATTACTCTCCTCTCACACAGTGGTTTTTTAGCATGAGATCACATCTTGGGCATTCAGTCACGGAACTTAAATGTCATTTTTTTTATTTGCCTCAAGATCTCTTCAAGGTAGCTTCTTTACCATGGTAATTTCAGCAGCTACATCTATACGATAGGAATATTTTAATAGGAATGCTGGCAACTAATACCAAAATTTCTCAAAACGCAGCCCCAAACCTCAGAACTTATTCATTTTAATATGTTATTGAATTTAAGAGCTGGCACAAATATGTTACAGTTTCTTCTGTGTTTGTTTTAAACAACTATTTTTCTTTTGCAAGTTTTGTCTGTGGGGGTTGCTTCACCAGAAGAACGGCATGGGGTCTGGTGGGGGGAGAAACTGTATTCCCCCCCCCCCGCCCTTGCCATTTGCTCAGTGGAAAAATTCACCACCACCCACTTCCTGGGCTTCGCGGCTTTCACTCCTTCTGAGGGGAAATTGCAAGAGTTCACGAAGATGTCAACAGAGTCAGAGCCAATCTTTCCCTTCTTCAAGCTGCCTGCCGTTTGTCTCAAAATTCCTCTCTGAGGATCGGAAAAGTCTTCCCAACAAAATATGCCACAGCAGGGGGGAGGGGGGAATTTGATTTGACAATGAGGAATTAAATAAAATCACCTCCCCCCCTCTTCAATTGCACACAGCTTGTGCTGATGCAAGAGATAAAAAAGAGGCATTTTTATTTCATCCCGTTTGCCAGCACCATCTGTGGCTTTCTCTGGTGGCTCCAAACCACAGTTTTATAAAGAGATTTTATACAGAGAACAGCTTCTATGAATTCCTTTGGCAACAGTAAGGTAGACACTTCTCTCGACAGGCTCAAGAGCCAGCAACATAATATCCCAGCACTGCAGGTGTCTCGTAAAAGCACGTCAAGCGTCAGTTGAGAACCGCTTTCTATGAGCAACAGATTTCCCAAAATTTCAAATATTGCCCATTGACAACAACGTATCAGACAAACTGAAGGAACAATTTCCAGTATATAACGTAACGTAACAAGAACTGGCTATTATTTGTTGAATTCTGAAATGAGACAGAAAGCAAAGAAAGCCACTTCCGCAAGAGTTATTTGCAAAATTGCCGGGTTGCCCACTATGGGGTTTGGGGAGGGGGGGAGAAACTATGGTGGGCAACCTCCTGTCCCAGCTCCGGGGCTCCCACTCCTGCTTCATAGAGGAGCAGGAGCAAAATGGAGGGAGGGACCAGCACCATACAATGCCTCAACATCACTTCTGGTCATGTGCCCAGAAGAGATGTCATGTTGTTGTTTGTCGCTCTATGATTTCCCCAAATTTGTCTGATAAAAATCATAGAGATTTGAGAAATTCATAGAGAGTCATGCAATGCTGTGATGCCACTTCCTGGTATGTGACTGAAAGTGACACTGCAGCATCAAATGACACCGTTTTCTGGAGTCTGCCCCCGGTGAAGCTCCTGGGAGTTACCACCCAGGGCAACCCTAGTTATTTACCCTGCGTTCAGTGCTGTTTGGACTCTGTTTTTCTCCCTGCTGCCCCCTAGCGTCATGGTGCCTATGTGCACCTCAATGATTCTTTTCTCCAGTCTTTTCCCGGACCTGCTTTGCCGCCAAGTTTTGAGAATGACACAGCAAAGGGCCAAACTACAAGTGAGGAATGACACTTGAACGGCAAGTGAACAGACTCACGTGTATTCCTCCCTGTTCGCTTGCGCTCCACTCGATCACTATGCCGTCCACTATGCTGTCTGTTCACTTGCTGTTCAAGTGCCATTCATCACTTGTAGCTTGGCCCAAAGTCTGGATGGCTGCCATGTGGGTGAGAAAGCTTGGATCTTCCCAATCCCACATGGCACCAGTTTTCCCTGTCCCAGTTCCCACAATGGCCATTTCCTCCCCCTGCCATTTGTTCTCTTAAATCAGCAACTGATTATCATCAATATAACATTATAACAACGTGCATATCGGGTTCTCTGATTTCCCAGCTTTTCTAAATAAAAAAAAAAGTCTTTAGCCCCTTTCATTGCAGAGATATATGGGGAATCTGATACAAAGATTGTTATAACAATATAACGATATTCAATGTATTGTCGAAGGCTTTCACGGCCGGAGAACGATGGATTTTCCGGGCTGTATAGCCGTGGTCTTGGCATTGTAGTTCCTGACGTTTCGCCAGCAGCTGTGGCTGGCATCTTCAGAGGTGTAGCACCAAAAGACAGAGATCTCTCAATGTCACAGTGTGGAAAAGATGTTGGCAGGTAATTTATATCTACTCAGGATATAAATTGAGTCATCTTACAGGATAAATTACCTGCCAACATCTTTTCCACACTGTGACATTGAGAGATCTCTGTCTTTTGGTGCTACACCTCTGAAGATGCCAGTCACAGCTGCTGGCGAAACGTCAGGAACTACAATACCAAGACCATGGCTATACAGCCCAGAAAATCCACAACAACTAATGATATTCAAACTGCCAACTTTAAAAGACCTGAAAAGGCAGGGAGCAGAATGGCTGCTTCTGGGGCAGAAAATGTGGTGAAACCTTTCATGTGGAAGCCTGATGCTGCTAGACTGTATCAGCAGCCGCAAGAAGAAACCATAGATTCGTGTCCTGGTGTAGAAAACACCAACACTTATCCATCTGCTTTCTTAATGAACTGTTGTAAATATTATTGTCTCTCTTTGTGAACTGTAGTGTATTCTAAGTTTGTTTGTGCATATTTTTTAACCACAGATCAAGCTGCGTAAGACAAATGCTGCTTACATTGTATGGGCTGTATTGTATTTGCCATTCCTGGAATTGTCCTGCCTTCTGAATTGACGCAGAAGCAATTTCTTCCGTGGCACTGAACTGTCAGGAATTTTCCCTCCGGGGTGCAGGAAGGAACGAAGAGATCAGATCCTGCAGGCTGGATTCTTTTCAATTGTTGCAAACTGTCCCTTTGCTTTTCACACAACGTAGGGCACTTTGGATGTGTGCCATGAACTCTGGATCCAGAGATTTCTTTACCGTTTGAATCTACACACCAGCAGTCCCCTGCGTAGCACTGGATATCTTTGTACTTCCCCTCTTCGGTGCACTCCGGGACAAACAAATTTTTGGCCTGCTCTTTGCAGTCTTGGGATCGTAACACTATTTTTACAATGTCGCCTAAATCTTCAGCGATACTTTCAGGGATGGAAATGATATGCCGCAGAAAAGTGAAAAACTCGGGGGCTTCAAGGACAGACGCAAGAAATTTGACAGCATTCTGATTGTCTTGCAAATTAACAGTCTGGCCGAAACTGTTGATGAGAGGTTGGCTCAAACTGAAGTTCGGCACTTTCGATGCAATCTGCCGAGTTGGTTCAGCAAATCCGTCGCTCCTCCCAATCTGCTGGAAAAACTGTTCCAAATTAAATTTGCCATTTGTGCCAAGGGCTCCAGTGAAGTTAAACTGAACCAAATTCTTTAAGAACTTCCCCCCAAAAAGGTTTTCTTGGAACCGTTTGTGGTTGCTGGTAAACTGGAGGGCGACTTGAGCGAGCTCTCTTGAAGGAAACAACCCCCTGATAGCCTCACTAAGGATGGATTCAAGGGCAAGCAGCTGAGAAGCATCTGGCGTGTCGATGACAGATGACAGCAACCCAGAATCCACAAAGAGTTCCTTCAGCGAAGGAGGACAAGATCTTGAGAACTTGGCTGTTTTCTGGGGTTCCTCTGCAGCAGAGAACAAATGGTGCTGGCTGAAGTGTCCGACCGGTCCGTAGAAAAGGGCAGAGAGTGCTCTTTGTCTCTCAGAGGCACAGGCATGTTCGTCACCTAGACAAAGAGGGGAAATACTTCAGATGTGATTTTATTGTTCAAACCAGATTGCCACAGAAAGGTTTTTTTAAAAAAGGTTCCACTGATATTGTGACATAAAAATATGCTTATAATAATAAGAGCAAAAATGTAAACAGATCGGTGCAAGCGGGTTGAACACAAGAACCAGCATGGGTTGAACTAGGGTTACCCGTCCCCCAGTGGACGCAGAGGATCCTTGCTCCCACTCTCTGCCCACGCCACCACGTACCTGGCCAGCGGGGGGAAAGGCATAGAAACGGGCCACCTGGGTGCTCTCTCGGGGACAGCATGGCAATATCACTTCCCAGGAGTGACGTCACCATGTTCCATGCTTTGCTGTAGGCCGATTTGGGCCCCAAATAAGCTGAATTGGGCCCATTTAGCGCCAAAATCGGCCTGCTGCGATGCGCACGATTCTGCACATCATCATGCGGGATGCTCGAAGAGCATGATGGCAGTGACGAAAAGGTAAGTGCTGGGTCCCCCGATCCCACCGGGCAGATAAGGGGACTTGGTAACCCTAGGTTGAACAATGAGAGCTAGCATGATGTAGTGGTTCAATTGCAGGACTAAGATCTGGGAGACCCAGGTTCGAATCCCCACTCTGCCACGAAATCTCGCTGTGCAGCCATGAGCCAGTTACACACTCTCAGCCTAACTTAACTCCCAGTGTTGTTCTAAGGATAAAATCGAGGAGAGGAGAATGGTGTGCGCCATTTCAGTTCCACACTGTAGAGAAAGGTGGGATATAAAATGAAGTAAATAAAGAAAAAACGGGGAAACAAGCAGCACAGACAGAGATCGCTAATGTCTGCCAATAAAGATCCTTATTGGGGGGCTGGAATTCTGCTAGCCGATCTTTAAATTCGGCTCTGTATGGGATGAAACTGCAGCATAAGCCTTCTCAAATTGCTTCATGGGACAGGAAAGAGAACTGCAGGCACAGATCCAACTTCATAGTTTTATCAGTACTAGGCCTTAATAGATAGCACAAGAGCCTAAGGTTGTCAGGTGTCCCGTTTTCCCCCAGACAGTCTGGTTTGTTATTGGATTGTCCAGGGAAAACACAGTTAAAATACTGGACATATAAATGTCCGGCATTTTTGTGCATGAAGGAGGAGTGGCTAGACACCGGTGTGTAGGAGCTGGTGGCAGCAGGTCTTCCCGTGCTGCTTCTGTCTCCTCCCAGTCTCCCTGGCTGCTAGCTTGCCCAGCCTCCTGAGTGCAGGGGAAGTGGCCAGCTAGCTGTTCTGCTAACCTGGCCACCTGCACACCAGCGATGACATCACTTCCACAAGTGACATCACCATCACACTGGGTCAGGAGAGCATGTGTGCAAGGGAGAAAACATAGGTGAGTGCTGGGGGCCCCATCCGTTTTTTTGTGGGGGGCAATCTGGCAACCCTACTAGAGTCCAGCAATAGGATGGATGGTATTTCATTTCTTCCAAAAAACCATTAATATCTTCTGTTGACTGCAATGATATAAAAGTAGCAATTGTTGACATCAGAGGTGGGGGGTACCTGCTCCCATGAGACACTAGTGCCCTGAGAATTAGCAAAGAGGGCAAAATTTTGCCCCAGCCTCAACTGTCGTGTCTTTTGGGGCTGGGTATTCTATATACATAGTCTTCCCAGTTGCATGGACCCAGTAGGGAATTCCCAGCTCCCAGCCCCAATCTCCCATCCCCTAGAAACTGAGGTGCAGGAGAAAAGAATCGCCTCTATATTGATAGTCTAGGAATTTCCCCTAGTCTCTATGGTATTTTCCATAGAGATTAGGGGGTGGGGAATCCTATTGCATTACCCGGAAGTGCCATCACATCCCCCCAAACGCCACCATTGCAGACACTGCCCCCCCCCCCCCAATATCCCAGCATTTCCATAGGCAGGGTTGGGAATCTATGTATACATCAGTACCATTGATTCATTTACATGGAAGAAAGAAAGAGAATTACTGCTGGAGCTGAGCTAAACTTGGTTACGGCATTACCATCTTTTGACGAAAGGATTATAATTCGGGTCTCTCAGATCTCTTCCACCAGCAAAAACTCTTTCTTGTGACAGAAGGGGATTCTCTCCGCCAAAGGAAAGCGTTTCCACTTAGGCTGTCCACATTTGGATTGGGAAATGCCTGGAGATTTGGGGGTGGAGTCTGGGGAGGGCGGGACTTGGGGGCAGGGAGCTTAGCAGGGATACGATGCCATAGGACCCTCCCTCCAAAGCAGCCATTTTCTGATCTCTGTAGGCCGGAGATCAGATGTAATTCTGGGAGAAGCCTAGTCTTCACCAGGAAGTTGACAACCCTACCTCCACCAGCAGTAAGAGATTTGCAGGGGATCCAATCATATGCAAGGGTGTTTTTAAGAAAAACTAGACACTTCTGTTATCACCAAGAGGGAGTGAAGATGTAGAGATCCCATGGATCTCTACCAAGGGTCCAGTTTTACATACCACAAGCAGGACGCTGCCCGTGACTCCTTGTTCCCAGGATCTCTTTCCCTTTGGAGTCCACACACCAGCATTGGCCATCTGGCAGGCATTGTGTTGATTCGAAGGCTCCACTTTCATCACACGATGGCCTATAACTCTGCTGAAAACGGACTGCAGAGAACCTCTCCGTTTCGCACTTGGAGGGGCCTGAGAAGAGAAGCAGGAGCGGTCAAGGGTGTAAAAGTTACGGGAGGGATCTACATTTGGTTATACTGTTCTCTAACACCTCCGTCCTTCCTATAAGTAGGACTGTACCAGAATATATATGAACATTGCCTACTTTCTGAATCTTATATGCAGAAGGTCTCGTAACTGAACCTGAGACCTTCTGCATGCAAAGCAGGAGCTTTATCTGAAATTGGCTTCTATTGATTTGGACTCTTAGTCTATCAAGGTCAGCATTGCCTGCTCTGACTGGCAGCAGTTCTCCCAGGTCTCAAGCAGAGGTCTTTCACATTGCCTGCTACCGGATCCTTTTAACTGGAGATGCTGAGGACTGAACCTGAGACCTTCGACATGCAAAGCTGGAGCTCTATCTGAAACTGGCTTCTATTGATTTGGATTCTTGGTCGATCAAGGTCAGCATTGCCTGCTCTGACTGGCAGCAGCTCTCCAGGGTCTCAGGCAGAGGTCTTTCATATTGCCTGCTACCGGATCCTTTTAACTGGAGATGCTGAGGACTGAACCTGAGACCTTCGACATGCAAAGCTGGAGCTCTATCTGAAACTGGCTTCTATTGATTTGGATTCTTGGTCGATCAAGGTCAGCATTGCCTGCTCTGACTGGCAGCAGCTCTCCAGGGTCTCAGGCAGAGGTCTTTCATATTGCCTGCTACCGGATCCTTTTAACTGGAGATGCTGAGGACTGAACCTGAGACCTTCGACATGCAAAGCTGGAGCTCTATCTGAAACTGGCTTCTGTTGATTTGGACTCTTAGTCTATCAAGGTCAGCGTTACCTGTTCTGACTGGCAGCAGCTCTCCAAGGTCTCAGGCTGAGGTCTTTCATATTGCCTGCTACCTGATCCTTTTAACTGGAGATGCTGGGAATCGAACCTGGAACCTTCTACATGCCAAGAAGATGCTCTACCACTGAGCCATGGCCCTCCCCTTGGGGCTGCAGCAGGAGAGAGGAAATGAGGAGGTCCCATTACGCTGCCAGAAATCCCTTCTGTCAATGAATATTCAGCACAGGTGCCAAACCAACAGATGCAGTGCATTAGTTCAGTTGACTTTCAACAGGCATTCAATGTTTGCTTATGCATTTGACACCAAGAGTCCTGTTGGATCTGACTGAGGGCACATCGTGTGCAGCAGCATTCTCTTTCTAACAATGGCCAAACAGATCCCGCTAGGAGCTCCATAAGAAGCTTATGAACCAAACAGACTTTCGCTATGTTGTGCCTTTCAGCAATAGGCTCTCAGAGCAGAAGGAGGCAGGACACAACTTCTGAACCGGAAGGTTCTATTTAGTCCAATCAATGACCTTCGCAATTTCCCATTCATTTGTTTCAGTCCTTTGTCATCTTGCCACACCTTGTGGCAGAATCCCCCAAGTGAATTCTTCATGGTGCGGAGAATAATATTCTTTTGTCTGTCTTCCATAGCAGGGCCTCTGCAATGGTGGTACCAAAGGACAGCAGTAGGCCTGCACTAACCTGCTCCAGTAGAAAAGAGCGAGAGTCCAGTAGAACCTATAAAACTAACAAAAGTTGTGGTAGGGTATGAGCTTTCATGAGTCACCGCTCACTTCTTTAGCTACCTGAAGATATCTGTTTCTGAAGAAGTGAGCTGAGGCTCACAAAAGCTCATCCCCTACCATAAATGTTGTTAGTCTTCTAGGTGAACCAGTTTGGTGTAGTGGTTAAGAGTGTGAGACTCTAATCTGGAGATGCAGGTGTGAGTCCCCACTTCTCCCCTTGAAGCCAGCTGGGTGACCTTGGGTCAGTCACAGCTTCTAGGAGCTCTCTCAGCCCCACCCACCTCACAGGGTGATTGTTGTTGTGGGGATATTAATAACATACTTTGTAAACTGCTCTGAGTGGGCAATAAGTTGTCCTGAAGGGTGGTATATAAATCGAATGTTATTATTATAATATTATTATTAGGTGCCTCTGGACTTTTGCTCTTTTCTACTGCTACAGACGACTAACACGGCTACCCATCTTGATCTAACCTACTCCAGGTTTTTGAGGACTCTTAGCAGCCCATCTCACCTTTACCTGGAAGAGATGATGCCTCAAAGACTTCTCACACATTGCTTCTTCTTGGAAATCCCCAGGGATGGTGGTGGACCGTGTAGATGATGTTGGAGAACCAGCAAATGCTTGGCCCGACCACCCCCTGAACTATGCCCCCATCTAGCCAGCAATTCCCTCTGCATGCAACCTGCTGCTGTGGTGCAAGGCATAAAGACGCTTGGGCCATGCTGCCAGACAGGGCTCATTTCGAGGGGGAACGCACAGGAACGCAGTTCCGGCAGTTCCCCCAAGGAGGTCACATGTCAGGTGGCCCCGCCCACCTGACTCTCAGCCATTTGGGGCCCGTTTCGTCCTGGATTGGGGCCGAAATGGCCCAGATCGGGCCTCTGACAGGTGGTGGATCACTTTCCCGCTCAACAGCAGCCTGATCCTGACCATTTTAGGCCCTTTTTCGTCCATTTGCAGCCCCTTTTTGCCATTTTGGGCCCAATTTCAGCCCTGAATGGCCAGGATTGGGTCCAAAACAGCCAGGATAGGTGATGTCAGGGGGTGTGGCATATGCAAATCAGTTATGCTAATGACACATTTCTGGTGATGTCAAGGGGTGTGGCATATGCTAATGAGTTGTGCTAATGAGCGATGTTAATGAGTTCCTCCAGCTCTTTTTCTACGAAATGACCCTGCTGCCAGAGATCTTGGATCCAGAAAAGCGGCCCCTGATGCATTTTCTGAGCCTTGTTACTCACATCTGAACCTTCCGGATGTCGCCAGCCTCACTCCCAAAAAACGCCTCTGCAGGATCCTGTACATGCTGGTTTCGTGGAAGGTTTGTGCAGGCTCCATTGATGCCAAAACTGTGTCGTAAACATTGTCAAGTAACATTTCCAGACCTGGGAGAGAAAACGGAATTTCAGCACAGGATTTCTTAATTTGAACCAAAACAGTCAGTTGCAATTCTTATTGTACAGATTGCTTTACGGTTATTGCATTGTTTTCTGGCTTTATGACCCACTTTCTGATTATGGTATGCCATGTTTTACACAAGACATCTTACACAGGGATGCTCAAGTGACTTATTTTCTGTGTGGTCTTATATTCAAGTGTAATCTGTCGCCCGAGCAAGTGCATGTATATCCACAAAGGGAGAACAAGTGTAAGATCTTTCACTTGACCATCCCCACGTAAGATGTCTAGACTCTTAGTTGTGTGATTGTCTGTTTGCATTGTTTTCCAATTCTATAATCCTAGCCCTATTGTTTACTGGATATCTTAGGTTGTCTGATTGAATTTTTTCTGTTTTGTAATCGGCCTTGTGTCTTAGCTAGAAAGGCGGACTACAAAGTCAAAAATAAAAATAAAATGTAAAACCCACAGTCATGCCTCGCAAAAGTGAACACACATTGGAAAATAGGAAGAGGCCTCAATATCAATTCCAATTAATTAAAATTTTGACATCAAAAGAGAAGAGAGATTAAAAGGATTCTGTGTTTTGGACACACACACGGGGACACACAAAATTAAATATTTTTTTTTTTAAGTTTAATTTGATTTTCCTGCCACCCCTGAATGTCGGGAATTCACTTGATTTCAAATATCTCGTGACATTTGGATTTCAGCTTTCGTTCTAATCTGCATGTCTGTGAGATAAGATGTCATCAAGGCAAACTTCCCCTGTGAATTACACGGATTCATTTCAGAACTGCTATTTGAAACAGAAACTGCCGTGCTATTCAGAGCTCTCTTTCAGCTCTGACGGGGCGGATTTGCACTCCTTTTTCTCCTCTGCGCCGGGTTCTCGTGACCGAAAGAGGTGCATATTCAAAACACACCGGAACGTATTTCCACATATGGTGCCAATCAACCAACAGTGGCAATAATTTGTAACAATTCGTAGTTAGCCTGAGTTTACCAAAAGAAAATGAATAAGCTGGGCTCTGCCCTCCCAAACCAAAACAAACATATCATTTTTTAAAATCATTTAACACACTTCATGTAAATGAAACAGAAAGACAGGAAGCTATACAAAGCAAGATTTGAGTCCCGTAGCACCTTAAAGACAAACAAGAGTTTCAGGGTATAGGTTTTCAAGATTCAAGGTAATACCTTGGAAATTTTGTTGGTCTTTTAAGGTGCTGTGGGGCACAAATCTTGCTGTTCAACTGTAGCAAACCAACAGGAGTCCCCACTCCTCTGCCTGAAGCCAGCTGGGTGACCTTGGGTGAGTCACAGCTCTCTCAGAGCTCTCTCAGCCCCACCCACCTCATAGGGTGATTGTTGTGGAGATAATAATGACATACTTTGTAAACCACTCTGAGTGGGTGTTAAGTTCTCCTGAACGGCAGCTTATAAATCAAATGTTGTTATTATTATTATCCACCTAAAACCTTCTTCATGGAAAGAGGTTCCATATTTATTCTAAAGAAGTAAACAAAATAATAAAGAAAGGAGAAGAAAACACCAAAACATACTTTCACAAAAAGAAGAAACCAAGAATGTATTAGAAAAAAGCCAGAATATTTTGGAATGCAGCTGCAAAGGATTGCCTTGATTGCCTAACAAAGGACTGCCATTATTAGTCATTTGTTAGCATTATTAGCAATGTGGAATTTCTTCATGTGACAACGGCAGTTTGAATTTTTGTGAGAAACAGGCAATGCAGAAAAGGAATACGTGTCTTGGGGTGCGCGTGAGAATCTAGGCACCAAAGA
Source organism: Eublepharis macularius (assembly GCF_028583425.1). Lineage (NCBI taxonomy): Eukaryota > Metazoa > Chordata > Lepidosauria > Squamata > Eublepharidae > Eublepharis > Eublepharis macularius. The sequence goes on along the minus strand of NC_072796.1, from coordinate 130,581,213 downwards.
CGGGCACCTTAAAAACTGGGGCTGGAAAATGGATTGCTGAAGAGGACGCAGGCAAGAATAAAAATAGCCCTGAGCACAGAGCGAATGCCTTTCCATCACTACGGAATAACGACAAACAGAAGCCCCTTCATTACAGGAAAAGATCCTAAATCAGTGGTGTTGCCTTCCAGTAAGGCTTGCATTCTGGCCTCTTTCGGTCAGGCACTTCCTGGTAGATAGATGGTGAGTGGGGGTTCAAGGAAGGAGTGAAAGGCCAGGGACAGAAGGATCCTACCACCTGGGTGCCCAGATTGAATCCACATAGGATTGCCAACTTTGGGTTGGGAAATTCCTGGAGATTTGGGGGTGGAGCCTGGAGAAGGCAGGGCTTGGGGAGAGGAGAGACCTCAGTGAGATCATAATACCATAGAGACTCGCTCCAAAGCAGCCATTTTACTCCAGGGGGACTGATCTCTGAAGTCTAGAGATCAGATGAAATTGTGCGAGACCGCCAGGCCCTTCCTGGAGGTTGGCCACTATAAATCCACAGGTGTCCCTCCACTCATAGGCCTGAACACTCTTTCTAGAAGTAGAAGAATTCTTCATCTCACAAGTGGACTCCTTCCATAATTGGACGTCTACCTTTGGCTCCAACTCCATGGTAGGACCCAACCCTCTCTCTCCCTCCCCTCCATGCCAGCTGACTCCTCTGTTTCAAACTTCAAGTTGAGACGCATGCAGAGGCAGATCGGTCAAACTCTCACCTGTCTCTTCCAGCTCCCGCCCCAAACTGTCTGCACAGTAGCAGTAGCCGGAGATTTCCGGGAAAGAAGTTCTAAAGGAACTGAACGTCAGGAACGCTTCCGGGAATCTACAAGGAAAACCAACCCGTTGCAATGGCAAGGTTAGTGATATCGCCACCCCTTTTGGCATTTCTACAGAAGCTGCACCACCCAAATGCAATTTGTCATAAGATGCTGGATCTGCTATATGTTATCAACCATCCCATGTATCTGTGAGTACTCTGAGATCTGGTAGGGTCAGGCTAGCCACTTAGACACTCCGGTTGACCCAACGAAAATAAAAAATGGTCAACTTTGGCTGAATTTTTATACCACCAACACTTGGAGGAGGGGGGGGGGACACACTGTTGTCTGCATCCGGACCCAAAATCATCACTGTGATGGGACAGAGGTGTGTGGACATACCTACAGATTGATTCTTGACACATGAGCAACTACATTACTGTTTTTGTCTTCTTGGATGTCAAGTGTCACAGCAGTAGCCGCATGAGACTATTTCAATAAAGTTTCAGGTGGGTAGCCATGTTGGTCAGCAGCAGAAGAACAAGATTTGGGTCCAGTAGCACCTTAAAGACCAATCAGATGTCCGGGGCATGAACTTTCCAGAGTCAAAGCTCCCTTCTTCAGCTATATTTATACACATATCTGAAGAAGGGAGCTTTGACACTAGAAAGCTCATGTCCTGGACGTCTAATTGGTCTTTAAGGTGTTACTGGGCCCAAATCTTGCTCTGTTTCAGCAAAAACACTTAATAGCACATGCATTGTGGCATTAGCTTTCAGGTACTGGAGTTCCACGGCCACATACGTTGAAGATCAAACCCTTGGTGAAGTGGAGCTCTGGTCCTCAAAATCAAGTGCCACAATGCATCTGTGAGTCCCCAACACTCCACAAGACTCCTTTTTGTTAACTTTTTAAATCAGAGACTGGATGCATTTGGTGTGCCACCCGAGGACATACCACCCCCATTGGCCCTGCGTGCTGCAGCCCCCACTTCTCCTTCTTGAGACCCAAAGCCAGATAATTCTCCGAATGTCTTGAAACACAGCTTAGAAAACTCCACATACTCAAGAGAGTTTCCTAAAGATTCTTGTCCCACAAGTAACCCAGAAGTTATTTTCACTGTCACATTCCAACTTACGCAACTGCTGCATTCAAAGATCCTAATCTGCCGGCCAGTTACTTATACGAAATTATTTGAGCAAGCCAGAGCTCAGGGGTGCAGGAACAGTTTAGTTTTTATCATCAGTTTGACTCAGAATTCTTTTGATAGCGGAATAACCAAACATTATTCAGATTAACAACATTTATTCCAGTGTAAGTGTTCTTCTTGAGCCAGAGCTCAATTTCATCAGCTGTAACTCAATTTTACGGCATTAATACTTCCCTGCCCTCTAGTGGCATAAATCAGTACTTCACACAGTTCAGGGGGACACGGTATGGATTAGAGCAAGATTTGGGTCCAGTAGCACCTTAAAGCCCAACTAGATTTCCAGGATATGAGCTTTCAAGAGTCAGAGGCCCCTTTATCAGATATATTTAGAAGTGGAAGTATAAATATATCTGAAGAATGGAGTTTTGATTCTCAAAAGCTCATACTCTAGAAATCTAGTTGGTGCTGTTGTTGTTATGTACCATCAAGTCGCCTCCGACCTATGGCGACCCTATGAAGGAAAGACCTCCAAAACATCCTATCATTAACAGACTTGCTCAGATCCTGCAAACTGGAGGATGTGGCTTCTTTGATTGAGTCCAGCCATCTCATTTTGGGTCTTCCTCTTTTCCCGCTGTCTTCCACTTTTTCTAGCCTGACTTTTCCAGAATCTTGTCTTCTCATGATGTGATCAAAGTACGATAGCCTCAAGCTTTAAGGTGCTGCTGGCCCCAAATCTTGCTCTTCTACTACAGACCAAGACAGCTACCAACCTGAAACTATAGTATGGATTAGAAGGTTTCTGCTGAATCTGGTCTGAATCTTGTCTGAGAGCCAGTTTGGTATAGCGGTTAAGAGCGTGGGACTCTCAACTGGAGATCTGGGTTTGATTCCCCACTCCTCCACTTGAAGCCAGCTGGGTGACCTTGAGTCAGTGACAGCTCTCTCAGAGCTCTCTCAGCCCCACCCACCTCACGGGGTGTTTTGTTGTGGGGATAATAATGACATACTTTGTAAACCGCTTCGAGTGGGCATTAAGTTGTCCTGAAGGGCGGTATATAAATTTAATGTTGTTGTTGTTGTGATACTTTCTTATTTTTATTTATTTATTTATTTCATTAATTATAGTCCATCTTTCTCACTGAGATTACACAGCATAAGTCGATACAATCAATAGGATGGGACATTTTATAAGCAACGGAATAGGGTTTGGCTTGTAGAAATCTGAAGCCAAGCAGAAATCTGATACAAAGAGGGAACAAAGCATAAGTATTAACACGACATGTTAAATGATACAGAAATTGCATAAGTAAGATCATTTCAAGTGGGGAGCCGTATTGGTCTGTAGTGAAAGAGCGAGGTTTGGGTCTGGTAGCACTTTAAAGGCCAACTATTAGGATAATACATACTGCAACAGATAATGCATACTGTACATAGTGGTATAGTCCCACAGACCTTGGCCATTTTCATACGCCCATAACCTCTGGAAAATCGAGCAAAACTCACGGCACGAAGTGTCTTCCTAGCATGATTTCCCATCATGATCCCATTTAATGGCATGATTTCTGATGCCATCGTGCTAGGAAGATGCTTCATGCCAAGAGTTTTGCACGATTTTCCGGAGCGTTACAGGGGCATGTGAAAACGGCCCTTTTCTTTTCCCAAAACCTCTTTCTGAACTGTTTCATTTCAGCACAGCCTTATTACCTGTATAAAAAAAGCCCTCTTGAGTTATTCAGGTTTGCATAAGTTTGCAAAATGCCAGAAAAGTGGGAGTTTTCCTGCACTCCTCAGGCAGGCCATTTCATAAGGGGGTAACAGAGAATGCACAAGTGTGGGAGCTCACCACCTCCCTAGGTAGCTGATTCCTACTTTGACCATGAAAAAGTTCTTCCTAATATCCAGCCAGTACCTTTCTGCATGTAATTTAAGCCCATTGCTTCGGGTCCTAACCTCTGCTGCCAACTGCAACAGCTCCCTGCCCTCCTCCACATGACAAATATTTAAAAAAAACAATAACGTCCCCCCTCAATCTCCTCCAAACGAAACATTGCCAAAGCCCTCAGCCTTTCCTCGTAGGGCTCAGTCTCCAGACCCCTGATCATCCTCGTCGCTCTCCTCTGCACCCTCTCAATTTTGTCCACATCCTTTTTGAAGTGGGGCCTCCAGAACTGCACACAATACTCCAGGTGTGGCCTGACCAAGGCAGTTTAGAGAGGGACTGTGACCTCCTGCGATTTCAATGCAATGGCCCTTTTGATACAACCCAAGACTGAGTTTGCCTTTTTTGCCACCGCATCACACTGACTGCTCATATTTAGTGAAACGGGGGAAGAAACAGCCCAAAGCATTCTGATACCCTGTAAGCAATTTATGAAGGTCTGTTTTCCCTACCTGTTAAAATGATGAAGGAGATCAAAAACCATCATGTTTGTCCTGTTGACAAATTTGCACTGGACAGGCAGAAATTCCCCATCAGCTGAGCATTGCGGCGGACTCTTTTCCCCAACGCCGTGCAGAATACGACGGTCTCGGATCTCACATTTCCCAGGGCCTAAAAGTCAAGCACGTAACTTCAGCTACAATGATACTTTCACACAATTCGGGGGAACCTCAACCTTTTTGAGCCCATGGGCATCTTTGGAATTCTGACACCATAAAATGGGCACCAGAGGAGGCCTAGCCAACCACAGAGGAAGCCCAAGCGCAGGGGACAAATTTTTAAAAAATACATTGAGGAAGAGGAGAAAACATGAGAATAAAAAACAGTACTGCGGTGGACAGCTGCTGCAGAAACATTATTTTAATTTGCACAGCTAATCAGATTTTCAGTGGTCAATCAGAAGCTCTGCAAAAGGAGTCCCAATCCAGAGTTAGCAACCCTATGGTCCCAAGCCATGTAGGGTTTTAACAGTCAAGGTCTTAAATTGTGCCCAGAAACAGATTGCGAGCCAGTATAGATGGGCCAGGACTGGAGTGATTGAGAGTTCATGATCTCACAAGCTTCCAGTAGTTATTAGAGGGGCATCTTTACACATCAAACAGACAGAGCTGAGAGATTTCTAGTTGAACTTCTTAATCCCTTTATGAAACAGCAGTTCTCAGTCCCAGAATCTGGCTGGACAGTGCTAAGAAAAGAATGAAACCATAGCAGCTAACCCTGGTTTAAATTAATAATTATTTTTTCCCTGCAACATTACTTACATCGTGTTGGTTTCCCTCTCTGCCTTGTGCCATAAATTTCCATCCCTTCCGTGTCCACACACCAGCACTGCCGCAGGCCCACGTCACACTGTATCGGGTCAAAGTCCCCAGAATCCAGACATTGTGGGATGTAGGGCGTTGCACTGCTATTGATGTAGCGGCTGATCAAAATCTGCTGCTTTTGCAGCTGGCAGAAGGACAAACCTGCGGCAAGGAGCGAGATTATTAAACTCAGGATATCGCCGCTACACTTTTTGCAAAATTAACACCCATTTGGCCTTCCAGCAAGGATCCCAAGACAATCTGTGGTGCATGGAAGTACTTCTGCCTTGATAAACATGGAATGATCTAAAAACAAAGAGTCCCTGAAAGCTGGATTGAAAGTCGGCATTCTCCGTGAAAGGAACTTCAAAGGGAGACTCTAATGGGAAGTTGCTGAATTAGAATTCACCAACAAGCCAAAGAGAGAATGATAATGACTGTAAAGACCAACACCGTAATCTACTAACTAATGCAAATAAAGCCAATAAACAAAATAAACACCAGTCAAGTAACAGGAAAAGCTCTTATCAACAATTCATTAAAGATATTGCATATAGCTTATAAGAGCTTATAGCCTAACAAGGGGAGAAAGGTATGAATATATAAACAAATATTTAATTGCTAAAATAGTTTGTAGATTTGGAAACATTGATAAAGTTAGGGACAAGTAGAGAGGATTGCTATATTAATCAGTTATATAAAGAGTTAAGATGAAATAGTGCAGGAATAATGGAACGCAGATTATATATTGATATATTGTTAAATATTGAATATACAGCTATGATAAGATGGAAATGGGCAAATATTAATGACGAGGTAGATTGTGTGATGTATTTAGTTTGGGAAGGTAAATGTGAAAATATACAGTAGCTGGGATAGTATATGTATTCTTTATTTTAATATTGATTAACTCTGAATAAGACATGTTTTGAGTACTCTATATTTTAATAACTCTTGTAGTGCAAAATCCTACCCCTCCTTTGACCCTGTATCTCCCCCTCTTCTTTCTGTACCCCTTCTATTTTGAAACTATTTTTTTAAAAAACAATTCATTAAAGATAAATAATAGTGCATATATCAATGCTAAACAACTGTCTGGTAATCCAGTATATAAATAGAGATGAATCATCATAGATACAGGCACAAAGAGTGTTAATAAATAGAAATATAATTTCTAAAGCTAAGTCAATAATCTGTGGCATGAGAGAAGCCCAGTAAGACAGAGCAGAGCAGAGTCACCTGGGCTCAGGAGCACATGGTCTGCAGCTGCTAGAGGAGGTAAGGGCTTTTTGCCTTTCTTGGCTGTGGTGGGTTAAGCTGAGAAGCTAAGGGTGGTCCTCTCTAGCTTTGGGGCTTTTTGTGTGTAGTTTTGTGTTGATTTGAGAGTAGTTTTGAGGCTGTGTGTGTTTGGGCTTGATTGTGTTTGAGGGTGAGTGTGTTTGTAAGGCTGCTGGGGGTTGCTGGAGTACAAGCCACACACACCCTTTGTGCTCACCTCCTGTGCTTAGCAGGAAGTGACCTTTTGCATTGAAAAGGCAACTACTGGGCAGGGGCGCGAACCTTTGGCGCGAGCCGAAGGGCGAGAGCTAAAGGGCTCTTGGCCTGTGGCTCTTAGCCGGGGGATCATAGCCGTTTTCTTTCCTCTTTCTGTGTTATTCCTAAAACAGAATAATGAAGTCAGAATGCCAGCAGGGGGTTGGGGGCTTTCCAGTGTATTGCACTGAGTGTCACATGTATGACAATCTGCCTTCTGGTCAGAAGTCCTGGATGTGTGCTCGCTGCAAGGAGCTCCTGGTTCTCAGGGAACGAGTACGTACCCTTGAGGCCAAGGTGGCTGACCTGGAGAAGCGGAGACAGTTAGATAGGCACGAGGACAAGATTCTCAGGGACAGGATAGATGTGTCCCACTCTAAAAATGGCAGCGTTCTTGTTGTCAAGGAGAATGAGGATCTTGTGGAATCAGGGCACTGTACTGAGGATAAGGGGAACATGCCCTCAGAAGGGACCTCTTCTTCAGTTGGTGAGCAGGTTTCCTTTCGCATCAAGGAACCATCCCTGGGTGGGGCGGGAGGGAGGCTCTTGGTAGTTGGTGATTCGATCCTTAGACAAGTAGATAGCTGGGTGGCACAACCGCGTTCTGACCGTATGGTGACTTGCCTGCCTGGTGCGAAGGTAGCGGACATTACGCGTGTTATAGATAGGCTGGTAGATAGTGCTGGGGAAGAGTCAGCGGTCGTGGTCCATGTTGGAACCAACGATGTTGGGAAATGCAGTCGTGAGGTCTTGGAACAAAAATTTAGGCTGTTAGGCAGGAGACTCAAGGCCAGGACCTCCAAGGTAGCCTTCTCAGAAGTGCTACCTGTTCCACGCGCAGGGCCAGAGAGACAAACGCAGATCAGGAGTCTCAATGCGTGGATGAGACGATGGTGTAGGGAGGAAGGGTTCAAGTTTGTTAGGCACTGGGATTCTTTTTGGGACAAGCGGGAGCTGTACAAGAGAGACGGTCTCCACTTGTCCCGAGAAGGAACCCGGCTGCTGGCACTTAAAATCAAAAAGGTGGCAGAGCAGTTTTTAAACTAAATGCTAGGGGAAAGCCGACAAGAGATAAAGTGTCTCTGGTTCAGGATGGTTCATCTCAGAGAGATGAAGGGCTAGGTATAACACTTCTACAGGGAGATAGATTAGAGTTGTCAACTGAGATGGAGACAAACAGTGCAGATGACCTAACTACGTCTCGAGGCAAAGTGTGCCGGGGAAGTTACAGGTGTTTATATACAAATGCTAGAAGTGTCCGAGGTAAAATTGGGGAGCTGGAATGTTTAGTGTTGGGCGAATCCATAGACATTGTGGGCATATCAGAAACTTGGTGGGATGAGGAAAATCAGTGGGACACGGTGATTCCTGGATATAAATTATATCGGAAGGATAGGGAGGGAAGGGTTGGTGGTGGGGTGGCTCTATATGTCAGAGAAGGTATACATTCCAGTAAGATTGAGAAGGTAACTGAATTAGATTCGCTTCTGGAAATGCTATGGGTTGAAATTACGGGCCCAAATGGAAACTTAACTGTGGGAGTTTGTTATCGCCCTCCAGATCAGAAAATAGAGGAGGATTATAAAATGATGACAGGATTAAAGATGGCTGCTAAACAAAAAAACTGTGTTGTAATGGGTGATTTTAACTACCCACACATTGACTGGGCCAATGGGTGTTCGAATCGGGGGAGAGAAAGTGAGTTTCTAGACTGTCTCAATGACTGTGCTATGGAACAGATGGTTACAGAACCTACTAGGGGAGAGGTGATCCTGGATTTGGTCCTCAGTAATGCTGAAGACCTGGTGAGAGATGTAAATGTGATTGCACCACTTGGGAACAGTGACCATAATGTTATTGAGTACAACATATGTATAAATAGGAAATTGCCAAATAAGACCAACACAGCCATGTTTAACTTCAAAAGGGGTAACTTTTCTGAGATGAGGGGGTACGTGAAGAAGAAACTGAAAGGGAAAGTAAAAAAGGTCAAAACACTTGGGGAATCTTGGAGACTATTTAAAACTACAATCCTGGAAGCTCAAATTAAATATATACCGCTGGTTAGGAAAGGCACAAATAGGTTTAGGAAAAGGCCAGCATGGTTAACAAGCAATGTAATAGAAGCTGTAAAAGGTAAAAAGGATTCTTTTAGGCAGTGGAAAACTAGTCGGAGTGAGGTTGATAAAAAGGAGCATAAGCTGTGGCAAAAAAAGTGCAAGTCTGTGATCAGACAGGCAAAAAGGGAATATGAGGAGCATATTGCAAAGAACATAAAGAAAAACAATAAACAATTCTTTAAATATATTAGAAGTAGGAAACCAGCTAGGGAGGCAGTGGGGCCCTTGGATGACCAAGGCGTAAAAGGATTACTAAAGGGTGATAGGGAAATGGCCGAGAAGCTGAATGCGTTCTTTGCTTCTGTCTTCACTGTGGAAGATAAGAAGTGCATGCCCACTCCGGAAGCACTGACTTTGGGAGGGGTTTTGAAAGACCTGAGTCACATTGAGGTGACGAGAGAGGAGGTTATGCGACTGCTAGATAATTTAAAAACTGATAAATCACCGGGCCCAGATGGCATACATCCAAGAGTTCTGAAAGAACTCAAGTGTGAACTTGTAGATCTCCTCACAAAAATATGTAATCTGTCATTAAACTCTGCATCTGTTCCTGAGGACTGGAAGGTAGCTAATGTTGTCCCCATCTTTAAAAAAGGTTCCAGGGGAGATCCGGGAAATTACAGGCCAGTCAGCCTGACGTCAATACCGGGTAAGTTGGTGGAAACTATTATCAAAAATAAAATTAGTGGGCACATTGATGACCAAAAGCTGATGAGGAAAACTCAGCATGGGTTCTGTAAGGGAAGATCTTGTCTCACCAATCTGTTAGAGTTCTTTGAGGGAGTGAACAAACAAGTGGACAAGGGAGACCCGATAGATATTGTTTATCTTGACTTCCAGAAAGCTTTTGACAAAGTTCCTCATCAAAGGCTCCTAAGTAAGCTCAGTAGCTATGGGATAAAGGGCCAAGTCCTCTTGTGGATCGAAAACTGGCTAATTAATAGGAAACAGAGAGTGAGTATAAACGGGCACTTCTCACAGTGGAGGGTGGTGAGCAGTGGGGTGCCACAGGGGTCGGTATTGGGTCCAATGCTTTTTAACTTGTTTATTAATGATTTGGAATTGGGATTAAGCAGTGAAGTGGCTAAATTTGCAGATGACACGAAATTGTTCAGGGTGGTGAAAGCCAGAGAGGATTGTGAGGCACTCCAAAGGGATCTGTCGAGGCTAGAAGAGTGGGCATCCATGTGGCAAATGAGGTTCAATGTAGCCAAGTGCAAAGTAATGCACATTGGAACCAAAAATCCAAAATATAAATACAAGTTGATGGGGTCTGAACTGGCGGAGACTGACCAAGAGAGAGATCTTGGAGTCATGATAGATAACTCACTAAAAACGTCAGCACAGTGTGCGACTGCCATAAAAAAAGCTAATGCTATGCTAGGGGTTATTAGGAAAGGGATTGAAAACAAATCAGCCGGTATCATAATGCCTCTGTATAAAACGATGGTGAGGCCTCATTTGGAGTACTGTGTACAGTTCTGGTCGCCACACCTTAAAAAAGATATCATAGCACTGGAAAAAGTACAGAGAAGGGCAACTAAAATGATTAAAGGGTTGGAACACTTTCCCTATGAGGAAAGATTGAGGCGCTTGGGGCTCTTTAGCCTGGAGAAAAGACGACTGAGGGGAGACATGATAGAGGTTTACAAGATAATGCACGGGTTAGAGAAGGTAGAGAAAGATGTGTTTTTCTCCCTTTCTCACAATACAAGAACTCGTGGGCACTCTATGAAATTATTGAGCAGTCGGGTTAGAACAGATAGAAGAAAATACTACTTTACACAAAGGGTGATAAACACATGGAATTCGTTGCCACAGGAGGTGGTGGCAGCTACAAGCATTGCCAGCTTCAAGAGGGGACTGGACAAATATATGGAGCAGAGGTCCATCAGTGGCTATTAGCCACAGGAGATAGATGGTATTCTCTTTGTGGGGAGGTGGTGCTCTGTTGTCTTGGTGCTGGAAGGAAGGCAGTGGGAGGGCTTCTGGTGTCCTGGCCTCACTGACAGTCCTTTAGATGGCACTGGATTTCTAGCCACTGTGTGTGACAGAATGTTGGACTGGATGGGCCACTGGCCTGATCCAACATGGCTTTGCTTATGTTCTTATGTTCTTAAGACGTTAAAGTGACTCAAGTGCTTATTGTCTCTTGTTACTTGCAGGACAGAAAAGTTTCCATGACCCCGTCCTACAAGGAACTGGCTTGACAGCCTCGTTTCCAAAGAAAATCTTTCTCAAGGACCTGCTGTTTGTAAAGCAATTCTCCATCAAAAGCGTTTCAAATCACTGAGCAGGCCATGTTTCTTTTCTCAGTATTCACAGACCAATCTCTATCTGGATTGCCAGATTGTTGTTTAGCATCGATATATGCAGGGCTTTGTTTCAGTGGGAACACAGTGGAACGGAGTTCCGGCACCTCTTAAAAATGGTCACATGGCTGGTGGCCCCGCCCACTGATCTCCAGACAGAGGGGAGTTTAAATTGCCCTCCGTGCCGCTGGAGTGGCGCGGAGGGCAATCTAAACTCCCCTCTGTCTGGAGATCATGGGGCGGGGCCACCAGCCATGTGACCATTTTCACCAAGGGCAATTTAAACTTTTAAAAACTCCCCCCTTGTTCCAGCTGATCCAAAGTGATGTCATTGTGCGGCCTTGAGTTCTACCACCTCTACATGGATTTAAGTGATGTCATTGTGAGGTCTTGAATTCCACCACTGAGTTCCACCACCTCTTTTCCCAGAAAAAAAAAGCCCTGGATATACGTACTATTATTAATCTTTAATGAATTGTTGATATGAGCTTTTCCTGTGAATTGACTGGTGTTTATTTTGAATTAGAATTCATCAGCACTGGTCAGCGTTCAATAGGCAGACAATATTCTCACTCCCTATAGGTGTTAAGTTGCTTAACATAATTAAAAAGTCTGTCTTTGCAGGTTACATGCTTATGGAGTAAACAGGAATCTAGAGCAGCTCCCTGCTAAAAAGCCAACATCATGGCTATCAGTGCCAACCTCCAGGAGGGACCTGGAGATAAACCCAAAATTAAACTGATCTCCAGACAACAGAAATCAGTTCCCCTGGAGAAAATGACTACTTTAGAGAATGGACTTTATGCATTATACCATTCCCTCCTCTCCATAAACCCACCCTCCAGGGCTGTACCTCCAAATTTCCAGAAATTTCTCAAACTGGAGTTGACAACCTTAGTCTTAGGGCTTTCCTCTTCTGTTTCTTCCTGGTGATCAAGTCCTACTCAGTGGATTTCTAAGAGCACATTCTTCTTTCTTATGACTTCACATAGGGCTACCTCTGGGGGTTTAGAAGATCCTGGCAAGAACTAACTCAGAATCCCTGGATATTCAAAACCTAATACGTTTAAGTCTTAGAACTGTTCTTCTGTCTTTGAAAACTTGAGCAAAGCCTGTTTTTCTGTTCCTTAACTCCCTGACTGCATAGACAAAAGGATGATTGAATGCAGAAGAGGATGTGCTTTATGTTATCTGCTGAATTCTCCCTTTAAGGGGTCACATTCCAAATCATGACTTACAAGCAATGGAAGAACCGTTCTGTTTGCTGCCCGGTAGCTCTGTGCCTTTCTCATCTACACACCAGCAAGAAAACTGCAGTTTGTTCCACTGTATGTTCCTAGGAGACAAACCAGAGATTTTCAGCGTTAAGACACTGGAAGAAGAGCTACTTAATAACAACAACATTTGATTAATATATCATCCTTCAGGACAACTGAATGCCCACTCAGAGTGGTTTATAAAGTGTGTTGTTATTATCCCCAAAACAGACACCATGTGAGGTGGGTGGGACTGAGAGAGCTCTGAGAGAGCTGTGACTGACCCAAGGTCGCCCAGCTGGCTTCAAGCGGAGGAGTGGGGAATCAAACCCAGTTCTCCAGATTAGACTCCTGCCACTCCTAACCACTACACCTTGGAAGACGGCTGGACCCACCCCATTGTCAGGGCAGAAGACTGAAATAGAGCCATCACACTCAGCTCACACATTCTGCTCAAAGCAGCACCCACACTTCTCTCTTCCGCCTCAGTTCAATCCTCACAAATTGACTGTTTATAACAGTAAATGCACTAATTGTACAACCCCTACACTTTTCGCATGCAGCTTCATTAAGGGGAATCTTCCAGATTCTTTTTAGTTCCGTTCCCGGAACTAAAGTGTATATACGGGAACGAAACTAAAAAGCATCTGGAAGATTCCCGCTGATGAAGCTGCACCCAAAATGCACAGGTGTGGTGCAGTTATTAAAGATTCTTTTTCTTCTGCACCAATCGTCTCTTCATCTTCATCCCAACCAGTCAACCCATCATTTTTCCAACTTGGCAATCCCTGGCTCCTTGCCTCCAATCTGTGGGGCAAAGTACGAGACCTGACTTGGCCCAGCATTGAGGGAGAGCCTTATCTTTTCCTGACCTCAGTTCCTGAGTATTTTTCAACAAGCACATGATACACTTTAGAAGTGAACTTTAGAAGTGTAATGCAATATGGACACCTCTGAGGGCAAATGGCAAGAAATCTGGAATTAACTCCAATATCGTGAACATCGAAATACAATCAATACAATCAATAAAGATCATGACACGCTGGGTACTTAACCCCTTCAAGGTTACAGCACATAGATCATTCCATATCACCCATGTGCTGGAAAGGCTGTGGAGAAAAGGGCACTTACCTACATTGTTGGTGGGATTGCACTCACATTAATCAATTTTGGCAAGAAGTGATTGAATATATTAAAGTAATCAAAAGCAGATAGGGCTCCCTCAGCAATGGAATTCCAGCCACAACAAATTACTCCAGAGGGATCACAAGCAGTCATAATCAATTTTTGTGTATTTTTATATATTTTTAGAGTGCTAAAGTGCAATGTGCTAATAAATGTGCAACTAATAAATATACCACAATGCAATTAACAATGACAAACGAGCACAATCAATGTATACAATAATTAAGAAGTCACAAATTACAATACACAATACAAAATATAAAAGTCCAACTGGTGAAGGGTCATAAATACTCTTCCAATTTACAGATGTTACTTTTATAGAAGCGACCAACAGGCAAATGAAGAAGAACTGGAGCTGGATGCTACTTTCCAGCAATCAGCCAGAGATGAAGCTCCGTCTGCTCTACCGACTGTGCGATGAACTAGAGTACCAATGGTGACCATATATGAAAATAATGCCAGCAAGGAAGTGAGTGTATGAAATGGGAATTGAAAATCCGCTGGCAAAGACTCGTCGGCTGATTGTTGGAAGATACGTTCAGCTTCATCTCTGGCTGGTATATTTATTAGTTGCACATTTATTAGCACGTTGTACTTTAGCACTCTAAAATATATAAAAATATATATTAAAGAAATGACATCTTACCAACTCCCACTCCGACCAGAAATCATTTTGTTAAACGATTGGCAAGATACTCCGATCCCAAACGTAAGAAAAATCTTGATAGCCCATTTGATAGCTGCAGCTAAATCAGCAGTTGCTGCAGCATGGAGAAACAGAAAGAGCCCTACCATTTCAAATGGGTTATTCAGAGTTTGGGACCAGTTTGTTTTGGCTAAACTTACTGACTATATTAAACAATCTGAAATGCCTGACTGTAAGTCAAAATTTATTGAGCTTTGGTACCCAATCCTAGAATTTTTAACTGAAGATGAACGTGCAAAACAGCTACTTGGACCGAGAGACTATTTTCATGTGCTGCTCACCATCTAGAATAAGGCAACAAGCTCAGCTACTTGCCTTATTGTTTAACGGCATAACTGATGTTGATGTACAAAAAGGTACGAACGAATGTTGGAAACCATGTTTCACTGTTAAAGTTTTGTTTGTTACTGTTAAATTTGAAAAACTAAATAAATATTTTTAAAAAAGAAATGTACTTCCTTCAGACGTGACATTTGTGTATTTTGCACTCTGGTACCCGTGACTTCTGAGAATTGACTGCTATGAATTTTTGCACAGCTTGAGAGGAATGGGAGAACAAAAGGTGCCTCAGAGCCAAGCTACAAGTGATGCCTGACACAGGTTGGACACTTGTCAGCTTCTCTCAAGTTTTGATGGGAAATGTAGGCAGCTTGGCAGAATGTTGGAGAGATGAAAGTTGAAATGTCCATTGGACAGCCGTTGGAGAGCGAAGCTGCAAGACCAGGATGCCTACATTTCCCATCAAAACTTGAGGGAAGCTGACAAATGTCCAACCTGTGTCAGGCGTCACTTGTAGCTTGGCTCTCTGTCATCTTACTGCACATTTCCCATCAGGCCATCTGATTGTTACCTGAACTGTCCATCTTCCGAGCACTGGGGGACATAATCTTCCCCTCGCTGAAAGGCCTTTTCCCTCTGAAGTTCACAAGGACGAAGAGGCTGGGTTTCTGCCTGATATTCTGAAAACCACAAGAGTGTACGTTTATCCGCCAAGCCACTCGTACTTTCATAACGATGACTTTTTGTCAGGCTTTTTGCTTGTTATAACAAGAGCTGATTGAATGAACTGATTGAATGAATGTTCATTTAACAGAGGACAGAGTTTTGATGTCTTTAACAAGGGGGAAACCCTCTAAATAACACTGTAGTCATAGAACAGCAGGATTTGAGTCCAGTGGCACCTTAGAGACCAATAAGATTTTTATTTATTCAGTTTATATACTGCCTTCTCCACCATGTCTAGTGCTCAAGGCAGTTTAGGGTTGCCAGCCTACAGGTGGTAAGATGTAAGGGTGAAACCACACGAGTAGGGTAAGGTACAAGTCAACAATTGTAATAAATTATTTCAAGTTATAATAAATTCCTGAATATAATATAAGAGAATTCAACTCAATCAACAATGAACAATGAATATACACATAGTGAATATACTTGTCGACCCATGACCTTACGACAGTGATCCAGGCAACGGTCACCTCCAGATTAGACTACTGTAACTCGCTCTACGCGGGGCTTCCCTTGGGCTTGATCCGGAAACTGTAGCTGGTTCAGAATGCAGCTGCACGAGTGGTGGCCAGAGCTCCAATCATGGCACATATAACACCCATCCTCCGTCAACTGCACTAGTTACCAGTTGAATACCAGGTCCGGTTCAAGGTTTTGGTATTGACCTATAAAGCCCTATGTGGACTGGGTTTAGCATACCTTCGGGACCGCCTCTCCCCGTATGTTCCCCGGAGGTCGCTTCGATCAGCTAATAAGCAGTTGCTGATGGTCCCTGGCCCCAGGGAGGTCCATCTGGCCTCTACCAGAACCAGGGGCTTTTCAGTCCTGGCTCTGACCTGGTGGAACTCTCTGTCTGAGGAGACTAGGGCCCGGCGGGATTTGTTATCTTTCCGCCAGGCCTGCAAGACGGAGATGTTCCGCCAGGCGTTTGGTGGGGGCTAGGCTGTCCTCTTGCCAGCCATACCACTGACAACCGTCCACCACCTATGCAGGAGCTCATAAAGTGTGACACATACTTATATCCGCCATCTGAGAAATTTTATTGCACATGGATAATGTTTTAAACGTTTATTTATAATGTTTTTATTGTTTTAAACTGTATGTTATAAATTGTATGTTGTTACACTGCCCTGAGACCGTCCGACGAGGAGGGTGGTCTAGAAATGTAATAAATAAATAAATAGGTGCAACAAAGCAAGAAGTCATTCCACAGGTAAGTAACCAGTCAATTCCACAGGTAGGTAACCAATCAAATCAGTAAAGTAAATGCTCAATCGTATAAATGTTCACTGTAATGAAAAATATTTGCATGGGTGGCCAACAAGTATAACAAGTGTAACAGGAGATCGGATTTTGGATTTCATCACTTTTCTAAACACTTGTGGCTAGGAAGCCTGCCATCTTGAGCTCTGTGAAGGATCACCTGATTACAAGCTGCTAAGGGTTTTATTCTGAGCGTTTTGTGCTTGCAGAAGAAAACCTTCCATTAAGAGAGTGGAAGGATATCTCTTGATAAGTCCCACAGGAAGCTAAACCCTGAAGTTCCACCAAGGGTTGCCACCCCCCGCAAAGTCAGGGGACCCATCATGCCCAACTTAGTGGGAGAATTTTTTTTAAGACAATCAGGCCAACAGTATGATGTCACTTCTGCAGAAAACCTTCAAGTGATGTCTATCTTGTGTAGGAATCGCCAGAATGTCTATGGTTTTACCATAGAGTTTCTGGCAATTCCTAGAGAAGTACCATGTCACTTCCATTTTTTTCCCTAGAAGTGATGTCATTCTATCAACAGTCACCCCTCTTCCCCAGTCTCATGCTGATTGCCAGGCCAGGCAACCCTAGTCCAACCACTGGAACTTCTTGCCAGCAAGCAGTTATGAAACAATTATCTATCCTAGGAAGCAAAATTATAGTTGTTTGGGAAGGAAATCTGAATATCCCGTTTTAGGATAATTAAATATTCCTTTTATGATGAGCCCAGTAGAAACTCACTCCCCCTTTTCTCTGAACTTCCTTGCTACGTTCTTCTGCTGACCAAGCTTGTTCTCTGCTTAGTGTGCAATATCTAGTACAGTACCAGACAAACTGTTCCTAGAAGCAGGGGTCATTTCATAGAAAAAGAACTGGAGGAACTCATTAGCATAACTCATTAGCATAACTGATTAGCATATGCCACACCCCCTGACATCACTTATCCTGGCTGTTTTGGACCCAATCTTGGCCATTCAGGGCCGAAATTGGACACAAAATGGCAAAAAGGGGCTGAAAATGGCTGAAAGGGGGCCCAGAATGGTCAGGATCGGGCTGCTGCTGAGTGGGAGAGTGATCCATCACCCGTCAGAGGCCCGATCTGGGCTGTTTCGACCCTAATACAGGCTGAAATGGGCCCAAAATGGCCAAGAGTCAGGTGGACAGAGCCACCTGACGTGTGACCTCTTTGGGGAACTGCCGGAACTGCGTTCCAACCCGTTCCCCCTCGAAATGAACCCTGCCTAGAAGGGATGGTCTACTCTTGAACTGCCCAGACGTAACATATCTTTTATCTCGGATGCTTACACGTTCTTCTGCTTGACCAATGTTGATATAAAATCTGTAACTGTAGCATTTTTAGAACGAATATCTCTTAATGACCTCAGTCTTACATCACTGTAACACGTAAACTGATGGTGCTCGTTACCATATTGAACTGTATAAAAGCTGGAACTGAAATGGCCTCACTGATACATTCTTGCTTCTCTGGTTTGCACTGGGTGGCCATCCTAATAAACTCTGTTCTGCTTTGCCAATTGCCTTGCCTGGAGAGTCCTTTTCACCATGAGATATGAACCTTGGAGGGAACGGCTTCCCCTGTCCTTGGGCTCTGCAAGGGATACTAAGAGAAGCGCTGAAGGCCTGATGGTTGGTTGGGTTTGTGAGGGGAAGGCAAAGGAATATGCTCTGCAAGATCTTTGCAGTTGACTTTAATGGGCATTTTTTCAAACCAGGCTTTTCTGTGCTTTAAAAACAGCTCCTCTAAACACTGCAGCTGTTGTGGGCTGCCTTTCCCACTTCCCTTTCTCTCCTGACCTCTGCAGCTTAGATGGATTAGTATTTTGTATTGGCTCTATACCCCTTTGACTTTTTAACTCTACCCCTGGGCACATGGGCTCCAGCCCTTGATCCCACGGATTCTGGCCCCAGTTGGGTGGGTCTTGAACCAGTTTCCATACTTTCGTGGAGCCCACTCCTTCCTCCCTTTGTGCCTTCAAAAAGCTGGCAAGCATATCCTGCCCCCCGCCCCCAATTTTGGCTCTGTATCTCCTTTGCTGGAAGTAAGAAGTTCCCAGCTCCTATATACACCACTGTTATATTTGCCCAAGAAGCTAAACAATCCAGCCATCAATTAGGCAAGTACAGAAAAATTTAGAGAACCCAGGTAGTCCAGATAGAACAAGATACGGTATATCAAAACTGGAACTTTTAAAGCTAGAGCTGTGGAGCAACTGAGAAAAATCTGTTCATCCATCCCCATTTTGCTCTGGCAACTCTAGTACTAAGCCCCAACCTTGTGGAAGACCCTCTATTATCCCACCTTTCTTCCTCAAAGGTCAGAGCATCAACAATTGTTTTTCCTCCCTCATTTTTATCCTCACAGCCACCTAAGGTTGCCAGGTCAAACTTAACAATTGGTGGGGGCATATTGGAGGTAGTGGCAATCACGAGTGTGACGATGTCACTTCCTGGGATAACCAGGAAGTGACAGTGTGCAGCTCTAGGAATAGCCAGAAAGTCTTTGATAAAACCATAGTTTGTAGCAATTCCTCGAGCTACCCATCCTCAACTTCTGGAAGCGACATAGTATAGTGGTCAAACACTAGCTTGACTGGCCCCAGCAACCAAACAACTGTATTTGTGGAAGTTAGTCTGCAGGGATCCTACCTTGTAAGGTTGACCTGTTGATTAACACCCATTAAGCCTGAAGACTAGGTTTCCTCAGTCTCTAAGCTTGGGGTCAGCTAGAGGGAACTGGTGGCAGCCAGTTACCTGAGTGGCAAGGACTATTACCCCTAGGCAGTGAATTTTGCTTTTTGACCGTCCCGGGCTCCTCAAGGACTTGGGGAACTGGTGAGACCACTCATCAGCCAACCTATCTGCCTCAGTCTTCAACGTTCCCTCCTTCCCTCTCCTCAAACATTCGACCTTAGAAAAATATGGTGAAATTGTGCTACATCGGCCACCGGGCTGAGCTCACGTACACCCTTCTAGCCAGTGGGTCCAGCTGTATGATGGGAAACTCACAAGGACTTGCAGGGGGGTCATTTCATCCCCCCCCCTTTCTCATATGATGTCCTCATTTTCTTCTCCTGGCAGCCCCCCGTATCAACTTTTCCTACATTGGTCTTTCCTTCCCACTCACCAACCAGCCTTTTGTCCTCCCCCATCTCCAGCTTATTTACTTGATACCCTATTTTTCTACACAATGGGTACCCAAAGCAGTTGACTTCATTCCCTTGTCCTCAATTTTATCCTCACAGCAACCCTGTGAGGTAGGTTAGGCCAGGCCTGATTGAATCATGTAAGTCACACAGTGCAAAGTTGGTAAGTGGCTGCTGTCAGTCAGGGCCCTAACGAGTCCTCTGTCAAATGTCAAACAGCTCTGCAAAGCTGTCCCCTCAGCCTTTTATTGACAGAAACCAAGGTTTGGAGGCTGACAATACTGTTGTGGTTACCTATTAACAGCCACTGAGGACATTCATTTCTTAAAGCTACAGGCACTGCTCCTATCGTTTTGGAGGTTTTAACCATCTGTGGGGAGGGTGCAGTATAAATAGAATAAAATAAATAAATAAATAACCCTTCCCCCCACCACCCTATTTTTTTAAAATAAGATTTCAGATTTTTCTAGAAACCTGGGGCTTTTCTCCTTTTTGTAGAAAGATCAATCTTTCATGGGCATCTGTCCACAGCTCCAGTCTCTGGATATAAATATCCACAGATGAGGCTACTTTGAAAATGAAATTTATTGATAATGATGTTCTACCCCCATAAAAATGGTGTGGGGCATTCACAATACATCTGTTTATATCCACATTCCCAGGGGTCATTTCGTAGAAAAAGAGCTGGAGGAATTCATCAGCATAACCCATTAGCATATGCCACGCCCCTTGCCATCACCTGAAATGTCATTAGCACAACTGATTTGCATATGCCACACCCCCTGACATCACCTATCCTGGCTTTTTGGACCCAATCCTGGCCATTCAGGACCGAAATTGGGCCCAAAATGGCAAAAAGGGGCTGAAAATGGCCGAAAAGGGGACCAAAATGGTCAAGATTGGGATGCTGCTGAGTGGGAGAGTGATCCACCACCCGTCAAGAGGCGCGATCCAGGCGGTTTCGGCCCCAATCCAGGACAAAACGGGCCCAAAATGGCAGAGAGTCAGGTGGGCAGGGCCACCTGACATGTGACCTCTTTGGGGAACTGCCAGAACTGGAGTCCTGCGCGGTCCCCCTCGAAATGAGCCCTGCACATTCCTAAAGTGACAGACTAACCTCCAGAAAAGAGTTTAATTAGATTCTATGTGAGTATATGAATTAACGTGTGACAGTAAAAGCAAGAGTCTTGCGCCACCTTGAAGCCTAAGATTATTGCAACATGAGTTTTTGCAGTCTAGTTTAGGTGGGTTTACAGGTCAACCTCCATCAGTCCCACAAGATTCTTCTGCAGTTTGGCTATTATAGTAGCTAGTCTCAAAGGATCAAGTTGTTCACAAGTAGGTACTTGCAAGTTTTTGCATTTCCCAAAGCTGTATGTTAAATATGAACTGGCTAGAAAGTACAGTTAAAAGTAAATAAAATGGAGTCCACCTTCTTTCTACAAAACAAGTGATCTATTTCAGAATAAGAGAGTCTTGGCACCCTTCCACCTGGCTCACTCACAAGTAGCTGTGTTATCTACGGCACCCCCTGAAATATTGTGAAAAGGGATACGCAAGCCCGTAAACGAGAATAAATTCTGAGGCTAGAGGGCAGGAGCAAATGAGCAAAGCAACAGAGATTCACTTACCAAATATACTGGCTGCCGCTATATTAACAAAGCATAGAAAGGTGTTAAGGAGGAAGAGGCCCATCCTGGGAAACAGGAAGACGGATCCCACCGACAGGCACAGGGATTCGGACGCTCAGACTTAATGCTGTTCTCACTCAGGCTTTTATAGTGCCTCTGCTTGAAGGGCTTCACTTATGAAACGGAAGACCGGGCACTCAATAAGGTCCAATGACGCAGGTCTTGTTGTTAAGACAGTCACTTGAACCATCTCGGATGACTGACCCACCAGGGATTTCTTCATCGTTTCTCTCCTCAAAGCACATCCCATCACTCCAAAAGGGAAAAAAAAAAGTGGGGGGGGGGGGGAATTGCAGAAACAACTAACATGCACAATGCATGGAAGAATCATGTGATCCAACAAAAGGAAAAGGGGACACACTACACATTGCCAGTTTTGCATATTTGCTATTACATGCTGGGATTCAGGCACACGGGGAAGTAAGTTGAAAGCTGAAGGCCACGTATGTACCTAGGGGCTGCGTTAACTGATGCGAAGTACAGCGGAAAGCAACTGCCTTTGTGTTCCTTCTGCAAGCAGCGTAGTCCCCTACATGTGCTGAAGGTCTCCAGTTCCATTTCGGGCCTCTGCAATCAAAAGCATCTCAAGTAAACAGGCCGAGTTTCGTTGGGCTAGGACTAGTACCAACAGCCTAGTTTCTTACAAAATGTAGTTTTAACATCAAAGTCCACAAAACATCATCAATTTTTGCTTCAGAAATCCAGCACTATTATTTACTTCGATGTATTGTCGAAGGCTTTCACGGTCGGAGAAAGATGGTTGTTGTGGGTTTTCTGGGCTGTATTGCCGTGGTCTTGGCATTGTAGTTCCTGACGTTTCGCCAGCAGCTGTAGCTGGCATCTTCAGTGACACTGTGACACTGAGAGATCTCTGTCTTTCGGTGCTACACCTCTGAAGATGCCAGCCACAGCTGCTGGCGAAACGTCAGGAACTACAATGCCAAGACCACGGCAATACAGCCCGGAAAACCCACAACAACCATTATTTACTTCATTTATACCAAACCTTTTTGCCCAGTGGGGTTCCAAAGCAGCTTACACCATTCTCCTCCCCTCCAGTTTGTTCTCAGTACAACCTTGCAAGGTAGGCAACGCTGAGCATGTGCAACTGGACCAAGGTCACCCAGCAAGCTTCCATGGCAAAGCGGAGATTAGAGTTCAACACTCTAATCACTACTACGCCACATGCAAACTTCTTTTTAGGGTTACGGAAGGCATTTTACAGTCTGTATTTTTTTAAGGCAGGTGAACGAGAGTGAAAGAATGCCAAGTATGCAGAATAGTTTAATAAACAGCTTTACATACAGTACCTTACATATAGAACAGTGTATCTGCAAATTTAAATACATTTGTAATGTACAGTGGCTTGTACTCTTTTATCCCAGGGGAAGCTTCAAGTTTACTGCTTATGGAGCAGCTCTCTCATATATGGTTTTTATATACATCACCAGCACTGAAACAGTCGGAGAGGCATAGAGTTCAAGAACGGAGCCGTCCTCAGCTGCACAGGCTCTTTTGAACAGTCAATATTTTTTTTTTAAAAAAAAATTAATTTGTTTTTTTTTTACAAATTTCAAAACCTGTACATACATTATTTTCATTTTCGTTTTAATAGAAACTGCTTGTTAAAAGGTAACATTTTAAATATTGTGTCACCAAGGTCTTCAGTCTATAGTAATAAAACTAGACATGTCAATATAAATATGTCTCTAGAATGCAATATGCATATGGGCGCATATATATATATATATATATATATATATTCTATATATATATACACACACACACATATTTATATACACATAACCCCCAACGTGTATACTGTAGCACTGGTTGTGGCAACAAACGCGGATGAGCAAAAGACAAAGTGAAGGCCCTGAACTTGGCCCCGTAGGTTGGCTTTGGTTTCAGGATGCTTGTTTGCAATCTCACAAGCAGACACCTCTAGCGGAGAGCAGAATCCTCACCATAACCCACCCAAAAGAATCAGCTGACTGGCACAATTTTGATTCAAACTGAATGCTATTGCAGGCCGCTCCAGTGTTTCAAATAACACGGGACAGGTTTATTGAGACGAGGATAGAGGTACAGCTAAGCCATCTCGGCATGCGCACGGGTCTGTCTCTCATGAGATCACACTCCTACATCTTGCGATTTTGTTTTTCTTGAATTAACATGAGAAGCAGCCCCGTTTCACAGCCAGTTATCGGCACCTTCAACGCATGTCAGTCCTCATTCCAGCTGAGGAAGACAGCATGTGAAAGAGCTCAGAGTCGCTAGGATAGAGGGATTTAAAAACTGTACTGTGTACCCAGAATACTACAGTTATGGTGAGCGTAACTAGGTATGACTCCAGGTGCTTTTGCTGGCACGATGGAGAACTCTGCCGGGTGGTGGGAGAGGAGAAGAACGAGAAACGCCCCTCTGAACAACTCGCACTCTCGTTTCAGTGGGTTTTGAAAGCATTTATTTGGCACTCCTGACCATTCCCATCCCCCCCTTTGTTTCTCAAAGGAGCATAAGGTCACGGCAGGGAAAACTTTGCTTAAAAAAATATTCCTAAAGAGACCACCCCAAAAGCAGCCTTGCTCTTTTCGAAAAGGGAACTAGGGTGTCCCTCTTCCCATATTTTCATGGATAATATCCAGACAAGAGAAAAAACAGATGTCTTCCGATTTTCCATCCTTCAAGACACCGCGGGCTACAAGTCTTTATTCTCCGATCAACACTGAAACACAACTTTATAAATTGACTCCTCCCCATATAGCTTGCTTTAGTGAGTTAAGATTTTCCAATCTGGTGGGGAGGGGGAAGGACCTCTTATTACCCGTGAAAACGGTAAAAACATCTTTGCAGAGATTTCTACACCAGAGTGCCTCCCCATTAAGCAACAGTTTCTCCACATTTATTCATTGTGCAGACTGTATCTTGACCCTTGATTTACGTGCAAATGTTCTTATTTCCCCATCTTGAGATCTTCAGGATGAGCGAGCCAGCACAGAACAAAAAAACAGCACCCAAGCTTCTTTCTTCTTTCAATCATCCTTCTGTCAATTTTGCAGATCTTACGAAAATTCGTGGCGAGCACCTAGGGGTTTTTTTTGTAAGTATTCCATTAAGCCTTCTGTTTGTCATACGGAACAAAGAGTCGCTATTTGCTGGACTTTCCCCATGTCGGATATGAGCTGCTTGATGTGCCGCTTGAGCTGAGGCAGTCGGGCGAGGGGATCTGGTGGCTCCAGTTCTCCAGTGAAGTCAAGCCAGCTTTCCAAGACTGCATGAAAACAGACAGAAGGGTCCAATTAGAAGCAAGAAAATATCCAGATCACGGGTTTGGATCCAAAGGAGGATGTATGTGCACCTGTTGATGCAAGGCACCGTGTTTATTTTTCTGCAGTAGTGTGTAAGGCTAACCAGTATTACTATCCCCAGTATTACAGGTTCTTTGGGGGGGAAAGGGGTACTGAAAATATATCCCCCTTTTCTCCCCAGCGGGGATCGAAAGCGTCTCACATCATTCTCCTCTCCTCCATTTTATCCTTACAGCTGCCCAGGGAGACAGATTAGCCTACGAGTGCGTGCCCCTAAGGTCACCCAGTGAACTTCCACGGCAAAGCGGGGATTCAAACTGGGATCTCCCAGATGCTAGTTTGACTCTCTTATCCCGAATCAGCACTCTGCTAGTTCAGTTCCCACTACTTCCGTGACTTCTGCAGGTGGCCTTGGATAAGCCACTCCTCTCAGCCCCAGCACTACAGCTGTATTGTGAGGATAATAGTAACGATGACTTTGTTCACTGCTCTGAGTGTGGCACTAACCTGTCCAAAAGGGTGGTATATAAGCACACTGTTATCATGAACTGGCTCTCAATATAATCCCTTAAGGTGAAGGAAAATGGAATACATCACTCCTCGCCCCCCCAAAAAGGACTCCAGTTAGGCAGAACAGAAACACTCTGGAATGGGCTACGGCTGCCTTCCAAGAGCATTTCAGATGGGGGCAGTCCCAGATGTCAACACATGCTCTGACTGCTTTAAGACCGTTACCGTCTACTTCCTTTTCAATCAGGTCCATTCTGCTAGTGACTTCGTTCTGTACATTCTCTATGTGGGTAAGGAGATTTAGCTGCCACTGAAGACGAGCGTCTACATGTTCTTCCGTTCCTCTTTTCTCATTAAATACGAACACAGTGTTCCCTTCGGCCGAGTGTCTCTGTGCAAACCACAGCAAAAAATAATCGAGTTAGCAAAAAACCCAAAAAAACACCATCTTGTCACATTTGAAGGCCACTGTTGCGCAGGGCCACCTGCCTATGCTCATTCACACAACCTGTGATTCAGGTAACTCTACTGCAGTTGCAGGAGCAAGATCAAGTACAGTAAAACTGTTCCCGACTGAGAAGACTTATATGTACTTATAGGCACTCAAGGCGGTTCTCTGTCATTGAGGACACACGTTAATGAATCTTACAGAAAAGGCTATGAGGTCTAGCAATAAAAACTGCAAATTATAAATTTTGTCATGAGGAGAGTGCACAAATATGCCTGCAGGACAATCCAGGATGCAAGACAAGCAGAATGAAGCCTGAACCCTTTGACTTAAAATGGGAGAGAACTAAGCACGTGCTTATCTTCCCTAGTGAAACCAGCAGGACTCCACAGGGCAATTCTAAGCAGAGTTCTACCATTCTATGCTCACTGATTTCATGGGAATGCAAGGGTGAAACTCTGCTTAGGTCTGTACCGTTATGAGTTAGCTAGATTGTTTCCATAGAAGGTACGTGGGTAAAATAACACTACTAATTTCTTCTTGATGTCTTTCTTGAAGAAGAGAAAGGTTTCCAATAATTGTTCTTAGGGGGAAAAATTGGAATGTCTGTGGACAGCGGTTTCTCACTCAGCACTGGATCTGGATCCGGAATTTCCGTTTTTCTGCATAAGCAGCCAGTTTATGCGGATCGGAACGTATTTCCTATTGAAGCAACCTCAAATCTTCAGTGTGATAAAACAGATATTGTAAATTGCAAAAAGAAAAAAAAAAGACAGCATTATATTGGCAAACCGTTTTGCAAGTTTCACCAAGCATATGCTAGTACTACTAATCGCCACCTCAAGGTCTCCGAAAGCATTTAAAAAGGGGATTGCAGCAGCCGCTCCATACAATTTCGCTAGAAAAGTTGCCTACTTCAAGTTCATTAACATGCAGTGATGCCTAAAACTGGCATTACTTCAATGCAGCATGAACTAGACCACAGTTTTCCAAGAAGACTCCAGGTAGCTGTGGTAGTTGCTGGCTTTGACAGCCGCTACAAGCCTTCTACAGAAGCTTCTTCCAGCACACTTTCCGCGATGCTGCTGCCTGCTGGCTCCTTCTCAACACTACCTGGTATCTTCTCAAAGCAAAAGAAGAAGCTGTGAGTTCTCTTTTGCATAAACTCCCTTACTTGTATATTAAAAGAGGCCTACTGCTCCTGTCAGGTGATATGGTTGGGGGCGGGAGGTTTAGCCCTGAGAAGAATGGAAGCTCTTTGTAGATGGCTGTAATAGCTATCGGACTACAGAGGCTTCTGCCTTAAGGGGCTCTGTACAAAACAACCAACTCTGTGTATCACATGGATTTAGCAGGAACATGTGCTGCTGCACGCCTCTCGTCCAGAAGGGCATCTGAGCAGAAAAGCATCATGTCTGATATGGCCCTTGATACTGAATACACCAGTGATCACTTCAGCGAAAGATAAACAAGACCAAGGTTTTGCTGATTTAGGTTACCCAATGAAGTGAAAACAACAACAACGGAAAGAGGTTTCAGAACTTCAAGGTTCACCTGTTGTTCCACTGCAACCTAACAGGTGTGCCCCAGGGCAGGGCTTCACTTACACAACAGGGCTTGAGCTCCCAGCTGGACTCTGTAGAGCACAGGCAGAATCTCTGGGGAAGAGACGGGGACATTTTTACACCAGAACATGCGGCAGACAGCAAGAGGCCCACTGGGCTGAGTATGCAACTGACGCTAGACCTGTGGTGTAGTTGTATCAACTCACAGATGGCCAGGGGTTGCTGGCACTTCTGGACAGGCGCAAGAGAACCTGGAAACCTGGCTACGGCGCAATGTCAGGCCCACACTTCTGCCTGCCTCTTTCACACTGTGTTGCTGCCTGGTCTACCGGATTACTAGTGGGCGGGGGGAATACACACACACACTACAGCATGCAACAGAGAGGCAAGCTTCTCAGGATTACACTGCAGCACATGATCCAAGAAGTCCACTGGAAGGAACTCAACAAACGATCTCTTTCAATATGCTGTGCTGAGCTGGGGCTACTGTACATGGGCATGTACCGTGCCAGAGAGGCAAGAAGTGCGCCACAGCTAAGTCAGGGGACCCTCCTGTTTCCCCCTCAGGGCAACACAATCCTCCTTCCGTACACAGCCTGCTGTTCTTGTGTAATACCCGCCTGCCCAGTTTACAAAGAGGGACTCTTGATCTGTCCCTCAAGACCCCCAGAAAAAGGTTTCCCAAATTCTAGATGATTCCACAGATAAACTGCTCCGGAGTTACTTTTAGCATACAGCACAAAAGTGCCTTGGTTGTTTCAAAACCTCTGCTTCGAACTCCATCATCAACAGATCGTGAAAACCAATCATTCCAGGGTGTCTTAGAACTGCCAGTAGTTCCTCTGTCAATGTATGTACATAATTTCCCCATCCCTCAACCAATCAAAGAAGGGTAAAGATGCTAAGGTCTGGCCTTTTATCTATAGGCAACCTTGGCCTCATCATAAAGTCTTGGAAGATCACACAGGTGAATGGGTAGTTTTACCTGATGGCTGAAGCCATCTTCTTTAGACGAATATTGTAAACAGTTTTTATCTTCTAAGAGCAGTTCCTGGTCATCCTCAAAGCTGCTGGTATCGTCGTCATCTGAGCTCATGGGATCATTTCTCAGTTTGCAGTCCTGAACAAAACTTTGTGGTTTCTGGTAACTATGCTCACTCGTAATGTACGTTTCCTCCATCTTCGGGGGCAAACTAGGGGGCTCTTTATGATTTAGACCACGACCTGTCCTTTCAGGGAAGTTAATGGGATCTGGCACAGCCAGTACCCTTCTTTCCACTCCAAGAGTTATTTGGTCTTGCTCTTTCCGCACACCCGTGCAAGCCCACAGATGAAGGTCCGGGTGGTGTTTATTCCTGGGAACAAAGCAGGTTGCAGAGGTTAGGCTGGTACCCAAGTGAAATCAACTTAAGTAGCCTTGGTTGAAGCAGACAAGGAGTTTACTCTCAAGTACAATTTTTACAAGTCCAAGGACAGAGTCAAGGACCCAACAAGCGAATGCAGGGCAGCTGCAGGCAAGTGGAATCCGGCTGTTGGAATGCATCTAACCCATGAGTAACTCCATAGTCAAAGGCTGCTGCTGGGAGTAGAGATAAGAGGCTCAGGGCAGAGAGGAAACAGAAAAATTCTGGGAGGAAAGGGATTTCCCCCCCCACCATCTCCCCCCAAAAATCTTTTAGGGAGTGCTGAAAAAAATCCCTATGAAATATTTTCTCTTTTTGGATGAGTGAAATACTTTTTAAAGACAAGGTGGGCATGCTATAGATATATACAGCTATTAAATCCAAGATGCATTTCTGCACCAAGGTGTGAAAGAGTAGAGAAGTTTGTTTCAATTCATACAAACCTCAAGTTTTCCAAAGACCTGCATGAGAATAAAAATGAAGGCAGAGAACCAGAAGTTTCGGAAACTGATTCTGATTAGAGCCTTGAGCGGCTGATACTTTTATTTTTAAACATGACTAATTTTGTATGCGATTAAGATGCTATAATGTATATGCTGACAATACACTACTGAATGGTTCGATGAGTTAATGTTATAAAGTTTAATTACATATTAAATTATGCTATTAGTTTTATTGTGTGCGACCCTTCTTCTGACCAAATCATACATTTTATGTTATTTACCTCAAAGCTTGTTTTCTCCGTTTAACTTCTATTTTTTCCTACTTTTCAGATAGCAAAAATTAAGATACTCATGCTAAAGTAGCATTGGGTGCATCAGTTTGCAGTTCTTTCGCAAGTACTGGGTGTATTTGCAATTTTGCTTGTACAAAACTATGCATTTATAACTTTTAAATTACAAAATGTCAAATATTGAAATTGTATACGCTAACAGTGCAATCCTATGGAGAGTTACTCCAGTCTAAGCCCATTGACTTCAATTGAAATATATGCAATACTTATATTTTGGGGGAAATTGAAATACATGCAATACTCACTTGTAACTTACAATGCAATCCTATGGAGAGTTACTCCAGTCTAAGCCCATTGACTTCAATGGGCTTAGACTGGAGTAAGTCTTCATAGGGTTGCATTGTAAGTTACAAGTGAGTATTGCATATATTTCAATTTCCCCCCAAATTTCCTTTTTTCCCCCAGAGGAAAATCTGGAAAAAATGTTTTTTTCTCTGTGACTTCAAAATTTCCAGAAATTTTACATCTCTAACTGGGACAAGGTTTGTAAAATATACGTTGTGTAAAGGGTTCACGACACAGATTATATCATGTTTTGAGCCCTTTCAGACCGAACTTCTGCAGAGGACTGTGAAAGCATAACAGCTTCAGAAGCCAACCGACGAACGGAGAAAAAAATACGCCACAAAACCATCAAACCTCCAAAATCCACCGTAAGTCGTCATCAGTACACACTGCCCCCATAAGCAGCAATAGCGATCCACGGAAAACAAGGTTAAATTTGTGCAGGCGAAAGGGGCTTCCACCTTTTCAAAAAACGATCCCTTATTCTTTTTATGGAGGCTTCTCTTTCGGTGGGACTCAATGCAATTTGACACCAGGGAGCTTTCGGCCAGAAAAATTACCTCCCGAGATCCTCACGAGAGGATCCACGCGAGATCCTCAGAACACCGACAAAGTATCATGGGACTATAATGCAAATGGAATTATAATACATCACAGTTCTTCTGCTTCGGACATTTGTTCTCTTTAAACGATTTTAAACAGCAGTGGCAGCTCATCGTGTTTTTCCACCTCGTGGCTGCTGCCACCACACCCACCCCAGAGCCAGAGGAGCTAATCCTCCTCTCCTTTTCACTCTTCCACCGCTCAGCACACTTCCTGAATACGCGTGAGATTACGTCTCTATTCGAGTTTAGCCACCATTTGGTTACCCTGGCGATAGGCAGCCAGAAATGGGGGCCAAACTCTTATGAGAAGGAATCTAGTGAGCGTTAGAAGAGTTCCGCTGGATCAGACCAGAGGTCCATGGAGTCCAGCATCCCATTTCACTCAGTGGCCAACCACTTGCCCTGAAAGGCCAAACACAGGGAACAGAGGCCGAGGCCCCGCCCTGCTGCTCCCAGAATCAGTACTCAGAGGTCTCCGGCCTCTGTAGATGGAGGATCCCTTCATTTGCTATGGCCAGACCTCTCCTCCATTTACAGTTCAGGAACCGGCTTGAGCAGCTTGCCCTGCAGCTTTCGAAGAGGGGAGAGAGATGGTAAGGAGAACAGCTGGATGACTGGCTGGTGGCAAATGGAACTTTGCCACCCCCAAAAAACCTGTTCCCTCAGGCTGCCCTCGTCCTGGTTAGCAGTACCTGGTCAAAACAGCAAGGAAAGGAAAGCGATACAACTACAAAACACACAGTGGTGCATGTCTCATGGTTGCAGCATTAGGTCTATGCTTTTTGAACTCTATATGAACGGGGCCACTGTTTCCCCAGCTGTCACATCCAAGCGACATTACTATCAATATTCTTAGCAAACGTTTTACCGGAATAAGATAAAACAAAATGGCACCCCAAACCCCCACCACTGCTAGGGCAGGGCAGCGGAAGGGAAAGAAACGATGTTGTCACAGACGGCACTTACTTGAGAATCCCAATCTTCAACTGTAGCCCTCGCAGTATTTCCGTAACACCATACACATCAGCCAGGAGGTGGTGTGTTGACACTATCTTTTTGGCATTTAGGTGAGAATAGTTCTCTTTCAAAAACGAGAGTCCGCACATGTGGCCGTTGTTCAACCAATCTTTATCATACAGATACTTGGCACTCCATCTCTGACCTAGGAGCAAGGGGAGATGTCAGATCTTATTCTTTTGCCGTGATCAAGGAAACCACTCTAGAGGCTCATTTCTGAAGATGGAACAACTTCCTACAAAAACTGTGGGCACAACTGCCCATTTTGCTCCAGTGGCAGGCACTCTGGAAACCACAACATTAATTTAATCAGAAATTACACAGATGCTCATGAGCAGGGATGTGTAGACATACCCGAGCCAAAAATAAACAGGAAATTTGCAGTTTCGGGTCACTTTCAGGACATTCAAAACGCCCCCAAATGCTCCTCAATTCCAGGAGCAACCACCGTTCATCTCCCAGAATTTTAGGAGTGTTTGGGGAGCTGGGAGCCAAAGAGAGAGGAGGGTGTCTCTCTCCCTTTAAATTTTAAAAGGGCATTATTTTCTATATCCCCATAAAAAATAATGCTAACTTCCAAGCATCTTCTGGGCCCAAATGAAGGTAGTGGTTTGGCCTCACAAATCTAGAAGCCCTCAAGATACTTCCTCCTCCTCCTCCTGTCCCACTGTGGTCGCTTGGTACCATTCAATGGCTCTCCATCAAAAAGCCATCTGGATGCACAGTTCTTGGTGACAACCCTCCCTCCTAGTTTGAGCTCTCTCTCATTGGAGAATTGCTGAAGTCAGGACTTAAGCAATTCAGAAACACTGTAAGACCTTTTGGAAAAGCTGAAGAGGGGGAAGAGGAAAAGAGTGGAGGTACGGGGATAGGTATTTAGTTTTACTAGATTTTATTTTATGTGGAATATTTAGAACTTTATGTTAACTATACAGAGACTATGATCAGAGTGGACTGTGTGTGTGTTATGTGCTGTCAAGTCGCCTCTGACCTATGGCGACTCTAAGAATGAAAGACCTCCAAAACGTCCTATCTTTAACAGACTTGCTCAGATCCTGCAAACTGGAGGACGTGGCTTCTTTCATTGAGTCCAGCCATCTCGTTTTAGGTCTTCCTCTTTTCCTACTGCCTTCTACTTTTCTTTACATTATTGGTTTTTTTCCAGTGAATCTTGTCTTCTCATGATGTCACCAAAGTACAATAACCTTAGTTTTGTCATTTTAACTTCTAGGGAGAATTCAGGCTTGATTTGATCTAGTACCCACTTATTTGTCTTTGTGGCTGTCCACGGTATCCGCAAAACTCTCCTCTAGCACTACATTTCAAATGAATCAATTTTCTTCCTGTCAGCTTTCCTCACTGTCCA
Source organism: Eublepharis macularius (assembly GCF_028583425.1). NCBI lineage: Eukaryota > Metazoa > Chordata > Lepidosauria > Squamata > Eublepharidae > Eublepharis > Eublepharis macularius. The sequence continues at coordinate 130,548,506 of NC_072796.1, read as the reverse complement.
GCTTTCACCTCCATACGTCATAATGGGGAATACCATAGTTTGGATTATCTTGATCTTGGTTCCCAGAGAGACATCTTTACCTTTAAGGATCTTATCTAGCTCCCTCCCTCCTTAACTATACAGAGACTATGATCAGGGAGGACTATAAATTGCTTAAAAATTCAGTAAAAGTCAATGTAGGAATGTCTAGAGAGAGAACGCATTATTAACATTGCCACTGGGGTGGACTGGGGAAACGACTGATATATAAACCAGTAAGCAGAGAACTCGGAAGACAAGCTCAGGAAACCACAACAGAAACTGGCAAGTACAAGCACTTGAAATTTCAGAATTTAGTTTGAAAATTTACTCATACACACCAGGTGGGTCTCGGCAAACATAGCAGATGTACTGCTCCGGAATGCTGTCTTCCAACAACCCCATACACACACTGTGCTGCCAGCATAGGCACTCTTCACACTGCGGGTGACAAAAGGGGACAATGAGAGAAAAGGAGGAACACAGTTTCATGACTTGCTTCATTAGCACACGAAGAATACGACTGTCTACCATATGGTGAACACAACTTCCTTTTGAAGCAGGTCCTGCCCACCTTAAGCTTGGGCAAACTCAACGCTGAGTAGGGCAACTTTTCACCGCAACATCAACAAAGCAGGAATGCTACATTGCCATCAAGAATTTGAAGAAGGGCGGTTTGTCACTGCAGAAGCTGCAAGAAAGATGTTGGGTGCAATGATGTTTGATGCTTGTTATTTTGTGACCACAGAGACTTTGAAATGGGGACAGAAACACTCCGGTTTACCCGTCTGGTCACAATTGAAAATATTCATTCTGAAAAGACAGTGGACCTACTTGGGTTCTTTTAAGAGACAATCATCTGTTTATGAATTTGTGGAAGCATATTCCCTGTGTATTTGCCTGAATAGTTGATTGTATACCTTTTTCTGAAGGACTAATAAGCACCAGCACTTTATTGTTTAGAGATTCTTTGGATGTACATTGACGTTTGAAAAATCAGGTTCTTGAATTTTGTATATATCTTGGAATGTGTTTGGTTTGACCTTGTGTGAATATGGATGAATATATGAAATTTTGTCACAATTAATTGATCCATGCAATAAATGTGAGTTTGTACGTTTGCTATATATGCAGCCTTGGGTCAGCAAAGCTGGTTAAATGGTTTGTGTAAGAACTCTTTTGATTGTTTTCTCATTAGTTTTCACGGCGATCGTATTTTTTTTTGTTAACATTTCCATCATGGTAGCTTTGATTTTTGATACTAAATAGGAAGTTATTTTATGTTTCCTGAGGTAGAAAGAAACGGCTAGAAGAAGAACTGTTCTCTAAAAAAGAAAAGGCTGTAAACTCTCTCTACTTTGGATTTCTGTCACAGCTGGGCATGAGTGAAGAACTAAGTACTCTTTTTTCCGCTACGCCACAGCTTATTTCCCAGAACCGGCTCTTCAAATCCCATCAACCTAACTGTAATTGCGAAAGGTGGACAATGACTTGTTTTCACCTTGAAGACAGCCGGAGCTGGCGGTGGAATGGAAACTTTTAAAAATCCAACCTTGTTCTTTTTCACATAAACTTGCCGTTGGTGGTTCAAAGATTCTTGGCAAGAATCCACTGCCAGAGAGCTGAGGGGAGACTGCAACTTCACGGGAGGGGAGACAACACGCAGAAGGTTGCATCAGGCCTTCCAATATGGCCCTCAAAACCTGAGGTAATTGTAATTATGGGGCAATTTTATATTCACCGCTAATATAATAAGTATCAAATTGCAAACCGTAAAGCTGATGATGAGATGGTATTTGACACCATCTAGGTTGCAACGTATGACTCACTCAATCTCCCCCTTATGCTGGAAGGGATGTGGGAATAGAGGGACATATATGCACGGCTGGTGGGACTGTGTCTACATCAAGCCGTTTTGGAGCGATGTGCGTAAATATATACACGAGATGACCACTTATCAGATACCTCTTCAGCATGAAGAGATATTGCTAAACGATTGGCATGATATTCCCATCCCGAAAGAAAGAAAGGCTCTAATAGCTCTACTGTTGGCAGCAGGCAAAACTGTTCTTGCGACAGCCTGGAAAAATTAGAAGGGCCCAACCATCTCCAACTGGTTATTGAAAGTCTGGGATTTATTTATTTTAGCCAAATTAACTGAGTACACTAAGCAACGTGAAAACCCAGACTACAAATCTCACTTTATTGAATTCTGGTTCCCGGTTTTAGACTTTTTGTCAAAGGATGATTATACTAAACAACTTGTTAAATCTAGAGACTGTTTTGATGTTCGACTTAGCTTGTAATTTGGTTTTTAATGTTTAACTATGTATACTATTGCCTGTTCTTGTATCTCCCTATAATTAAAATAAAAATATATTATAAAAAAAACCTGAGGTAATTGTTCTGAGAAGGAACGGAGGGAAAATGTCTTCAGTCTCTTCCTGCTACATGGAGAGAGAGAGGAAGACCTGAAGGGCACTCTGGAACCCGGATTAAATCTCTGGCATCTCCAGTTACTGGAGATTGTTAAAGTACATTGTTAAAGTCCAGAGGATTAACTCCACCAGGTTGAACTGTCTGTGCAATCTGTTTTGGCCCCCACCTTGTGGTACGGCCTGCCAGACAAGGTCAGGAAGGTTCCCACAGGTAAAACAGAGCTGTGCAAGAGCGCATTTTTATAAAGGTAACGGGACTATGTTATAACGCAATAGTTCGATAGGGTAGTTTTAATAGAGGGAATGAGATTATGGCCTACATGACTGTATATATTAACTATTTGCTTAGTGTATTATCTTGGTGTCACTACACTACTATGCAATTCCACCTTTTGGCATTGTTAACATACCATCTCTAATACTTGAGTTTTGGGTTCAGATCTCTGTGATCCTAGTCCTATTACTTTGCTTATAAGGTGGTTTATTCCATCGACTGCAAGGACTTACATTGTGTAACCTGCCTTGAGTCTCAACAAGAAAGGCAGATTATAAATAACTAAATACAACTGTGACCTGAACAGGACAAAGTAGGTTGCGGCCATCCTGATTTGCCTCATCAGTGCAGCATATAAGCATGTGAAGATGTCTTCCACTGAATCAGACCACTGCTGCATCGAGGCCAGTAGAGCCTACTCAAATTGGCAGTGGCTCTCCAGGGTCCCAGGTAGATGTCTTTCATACCACCTGCTGCCTGATCCTTCCAAAGGGAGATGAACTTAGACCTAACGCATGCAAAGCAGAGGCTTTCCCACTCAACCATGGCCTCCCCCAATTGTTCCACCTGTTTCAATAGGGAGACTTAACAGTGACAACCACCTAGCAGGGTATGTTGGACTAACTGCACTTTAAGACAAGTTTTGTCTCCTGTTAAGGTGTCACAAAGTAACCTGTAATGTAGCATTCAGTTCAGGGCTCCCCAACGTGGTGCCCATGGGCATTATTCTGTCCGCCGACACCCTTGCTGGTGTCCACTGAGTATTTTTAGGAAGTGGGTGGGGCTTTTGCAAAGCATAGTTTCTAACTGGCCGTTGGAGTGTTGATTGGCTGTGCAGATTTTTAAAAACGCTGCTTTGGCAGAAGCTGCTTCCACAGCACAAGGATCTTCACTCTGTGACTGAGGAGAAGCTGTAGCAGCCATTTTGTGGCTGGCTCCACCTCCTGCAGCAGCCTTTTTGTGGCAACCATTTTGTGGCTGCGACCACTACACTGTGTCAGAATGCCAAATGTGCCCACAGCCTCAAAAAGGTCAGGGACCCCTTATTCAGTGCCTTTTCTAAAAAGATGTAGACAAGCAAAACAGAACTTTCACAGAGATTTAATGATGGCTGCAGCAATGACGCTTGAAAAAAACGGTGTCACTGACAACTTAAGTCCCCTGGCCTAACCTGGAGCACTCAAAAAGCCTAAGCTACCGGGATCACAGACTCTACTGATGTGCAGGAAATATCAGAAGAGCCAGATACTAAATGCATGAAAATATGAAATATACACATTCCCTTTTTTCACTACAGGGCAGCTGAACCTGGTGTAGTACGGCGACCAACAGACTGAGCTACGAATCAGGAAGCCCTTGACGCAAATCTTCACTCTACCACGAACTCACTAGGCAGACTTCGACTTCATCTCATTTCTGCATAGGAGTGTTGTAGGGCTTATAAAAGACTAGCAACAAAGCCCGTTGTGGGAAAAAATACATCGGGCTCTAGAAAGGGGAGGGTGGGTAGGTGGGAATTGCCTCCTCCTCCACACCTGATCCCAGACGGGTAAAGGGGGAGCGGGAATTGCCTCCTGCTCCACTCCTGATCCCAGCTGGGTGAAGGGGAGGCAGACATTGCCACCTGCTCCACGCCTGATTCTAGTGAGTTGAAAGGGGGTGGGCATTGCTGCCTCCTCCACTCCTTATCCCAGCTGGGTGAATAGGGGAGCAGGCATTGCCTCCTGCTCCTTGCTTCATCCCAGTTGGGTGAAGACATGGGGCGGACACTGCCACCTGCTCCACTCCTGATCCCAATGGGTGATGGCAGGGGGCAGGTTGGGTTAAGGGGTGGGGGTGGGGGGTGGGCATTGCCATCTGCCTGCTCCTGATCCCAGCTGGGTGAAGTTGGGAGTGGGCACTGCCACCTACTCCCCTCCTGATCCTGGTCTGGTATTCCCGCCGTGACGCACTCTCTGGAGAGACAGACTGCCTCTCCTGGGTTTCCCTCCCTGGCAGTGCCCTCTGGTGGCGCGCCAGGGTAGGAAGTGAGTCGTCTGGAACACGCTTACTCTTTTATATAGTAAGATATGTGAAATGCTTTTAAACACTTGAACGCACTATATAAACGCTAACTATTGACTATGATTATTACTACAAGGACTGAAGCTGGTGGTTTGAAGCAGCTTTTGATATATCAAAATTTCAACAGGAAAAAAACAATTCCTGTAGATCGGACTGTAAAGCAATGCATTCCCGACCTGAATCATAAAGCCATTTTCCTCATCCATTTCACAGATACACCGGACAATTTCGTTGAGAGTATCCTCTTCATCCTGAGATTCTTCAAAATTGGTTGAATCAAAGTCCTGATTGTACTCATCGCCGCTCAGCAGCAAACTCTCAGTAGAAGAGTCATCCAAAAACTCCATATCAGAGAGGTCTGAAATTCAGAAGAAAGGCAGATATGGGTATTTGTCGAGCATGTACCCAGGGAGTACAAGAGAACAGAATTGGTTGCATCCCCTGTTGAAGTGCACATCAGAGGGTGCATCTGAAGATGTTCTTTGTGCAAGAACTGCTTGCTCCAAAAACACTTACTGATAAGATTGCTTTGTTGCAAACATTAACACAGCCCCATTCCTCCCATAGCTACAGCACATGTTTTTTTTTTTTTACATTTTTAACAAGGCTACACAATTTTTAACATCCTTGTCAAAAAATGACAAAAATGGAGAGCACAGCTTTTTTAAATTCACCAAGTGTAGGAGACCGGAAGATGTTATGGCTCAACATTAGGAAGCATTTCTCAATTGGCATACACAGGGTTCAACGAGTATGATCAAATCAACTCTACAAGGAACAACGTGGAGACAAAGGAGATTGCCACTACCTTAAGTGCTTTATAAAATAAAAGAAGCAGACAAATTCAGAGAACAAGTCTATCTACAGCCACTTAGCCACGATGGGTGTTACTGAACTTCTGCGTTCATTGGCAGAATCCGCCTCCCGTCAGGCAGGGACACAAAACTACAGGGTATGGGACTCTCTCCATCACACCTTGCTTTTCCAGAGGCACATGGCTGATTGGAGTTAGAAACCAAACAGAGACAAACTACCTTAATGGGTTGTAAAGATGGAATACTCTATATAAAATAGCAAGTAGTATCTTTACAATTATCCATACAGTGATCTCTAAGGTGGCACGTGTTTGTTTACCTTACTGCTTCCTGTGAGAAATGGAATTTAGGCAGAGAATGGCACAAGGCACAGCAAACCTACTTTCACCACTAAGGTCGACAGACAGAATAGCCCTTGGGTACTGGTAGGATGTATTCTTGTCCATCGTCGTGCTTCGCAGTGTGAAAGAGCTCCCAGAGGACCTGGTGAGCGGGGAAGAGCACGTGTCCAGGTACTCAAGAGAACTATCTTCAAAATCTGAATACTCTGCAAAGGGATTACAAAATACGTCACAAAAGCCATATCCCACGAGTGAAATGCTGCTTGCAATTCTTAAAATCCAAAGCCACTGTTTTGCATTTTTAGAAGAACACACACACACACACACACACACAACAAAATTTTGGGTCAAATAGAATCAGCTGTTATATAACTTTCCATATAACCTTTTAGTAAACCAATAGCGAGTATATCCCTTAAGCTAACCCCTGAAACGTTTAAGCCCACTACAGATGACCCCTCCTTGCATGTTACAGGGAAGAAGTGGACATGCTGCCATGTCCTCCACACAGTCACACTCTGCAGATGACCAGGCTACTGACAGAGGCAGGGGATGGGGCCACCACGTTCGTGCCCGCTCTCCCTGCCTGCAAAGCGAGTCAACATACGGAGGGGGAGGAGGTGTCTGCATTGGGCTTCTATGAAGGAGGGAAAATTCAAATAATTCAAATAACAAAGTAGGATTTGCAGCGCATGACTCAATCAGCACAGCACAGGGCAATTTTGCACGCTCTCGGAAATGGTGAAAAGATGTGCTTCTGTGTTTTGTGCTTTAGAACATGGAAAATTAGAACACGGATATCTCCAATGCAACAGATCTTTTCACAGAGCAGATGTACAAGACCTCCCCTAGGGACTTCACTGAAGCGCGAGTGATTCACACAACACCTTTTTGCGTCTTATCTGAACGTGCAAAACGGCTCTTTTTCAAGGGTGAGCATGCACTGCACTTCTTAAATTAATAAAATGCAAAATGGCTGGATGACCTCACAGTAACACTCAAGCGTTTGCCTTTTGAGTAGCAATGTCATTGTGACCAATGTTGCACGTGTCAAACACAATGGGCACAGCCAGCCACATGCAACACCTTCACAATGGAACTGGACAGGAAAGGAAAAATACTTTTGGCAGACTGCATATCAGCAGGCCTACCAAGCATGCCTTGAGGCAAAAACAGACTATGCTTTTATAGCAGACTTCGACAGAATTATAGCTTCTCCCTGCTACCAACTGCCTGGAAGTACACAATAAAATGTTTTGGGTTAAATCACTTGTATTCTGAATATACCATGTTGTTTTGATTTCTTCTTTTTCTTTTTCTTCTTCTTTTGTTTTGACTTGTGATCCTTTTCTTTCCTCTCTTTTCTTTCTTTATCCTTCTCCTTCTTTTTACCTAAATTGGAAATGGCAAGGAGGTTTATTTGAACAATAGATATTTAATCTCTACTGGATTTTCTTTTAAATCGGCATTTTCCACAATATTAAGTCAACAACTTCCAGAAAGTGAAACAAGCACAGTTAAATAACTAGCTAACAACAGCTTTGCTCTTTAAATAACGATCGAGCAGGGAGAGTACACCTTGGAAACACTGAACAAAGCCAAAGAGACTTACAAAAGAACTGCAAGGACAATGTAGTTCTAATGACAAGAATGAATTCAGAATTGCAATCAAAGCCTATTGTCTAAGCAAACTCACTTTCCGGCTTTCCCATGAAGTCCTCCTAACTCCATCCGGAGAAAGTTTGGGAAGTTGTACTAAATAGGTATAACTCTGGAAGAAAGCTGGATTTATCCAGTCTAGATCTAGCACTTTTGGTTTCTTTGATTTTCATTTTATTTCATAGGCAACAAAATGGATACAGACTGAATAAGCAATAAATGGGGCTTTATCTACAACTACTTTTTAGCACTGAACTCTATTCAACCCACAATTTGTTCTCCAATACACACATTTTCCGACTATTTCTAAAAAGTGATGGGCCATTACTTAAGACAGAACAGAAAGGTTGTTTCTCCCCTTGTTTCATACTAAGACCCTCACAACACGATCCTACAGAGCTACTCCAGTATAAGCCCACTTAGAGCCAAGCAGCAAGAGACGAATTACACAAGGACGCTTACGTGAAAGGAGTCACAATGTTAACCGGGAAGATGAATTTTAAAAGAGATGGGAAGGCTCTGTCAATTTCTCCTCCCCTTCTAAGAGGCAAAGGGGAAATAAACAAACCTTCTGAGCAGCATCTCCCTGGCTCTGTAGAGAGGGGAAATTGACAAAGCCTTCCGATCTCTTTTAAAACTCAGCTTCCCTGCTAACATTGAGACTCCCTTCACATAAGCGTCCTTGCGGTAATTTGTCTCTTGTAGTTTAGCTCTTATTTCCATGGGCTCAGATTGGAGTAACTTCATATTAAGACTGTTCAACAGACAGTGGAATCTACAAATCTGGGCACACAGTTACCCATATTCTGATCACACCTGTATTAATTACTATAAAGCATCAGCAACACATTGCCAGTAAGGAAATGCACTGTCCACCAGTGAGCTTTCAAGCACTATTCAAAACGCTGGTTCTCGTCTTTAAAGCCTGAACAGCCTATCACCTTAAAGGACCACCTCCTCCCACATAAACCCGCATGGCTGTTGAATCCCTCATCAGTCTGAGGCCAAATGGGCAGCCAGAGACAGGATTTCTCTCTGTGGCACCATCTGGCTTATAAAATTCCCTCCCTCCTTTTCCCTGGCATCTCTCCTTGAGTTTCGGGCTTAGGGTTAGATGTCTGCTTGCTGGTTTGACTGATCTCATTTTTAACTGCCGTTTCCCATCTTTCTAAGGGCTGGTTGGCGGTAATTTCAAAAAGGTGATTATCACTGATGATTTTCAGTGTAACCACAGCTTGCCCTGTTTTCACAAATATTGTCGGACAGTTAAATGTTTTAAATCAGTAATAACTATTTAACTGGCACATTTGTATTGATAATTTAAAAGATTTCAAACGATTTAATGTATTCTGCCATGTATTTAAAATGTTTTTATCACATGATCTCAGCTTAAGGTTCCTAGGGCAGCTTCCAAAATTAAAACACAAGCCCAGAAGAGTTTCAAGACCCAAATGGGAAGAGGAGGGGAGAACCCTTCCCCCCGCCTTATAAAATAAACAAGATACCATCTTTCCCAAACAGCAGGATACAAGAACACTTGGGACACAATGGCTGCAATTCTAAATGCCCTTACCAAAGAGAGTTAGCCCCATATTTGGTGGGATTTACATTTCTGTGTAAAGATTCTTAGGATCGCATTATAAGAATCAGTGGCAAAACTGATGCCAACTCACAGGTCTTTCTCAGTAGACCTGTATAGCCAAGGTATCTTTCAAAGTCTGTGCAGGGGAGGGATTCCTACTTCTCACTCGTCTCTGGGCAATTCTAGTTTGTTCACTTAATTTGGTGGTCCCTTCCACTTGCATTAAGGATGGCTACCCCACTTTCCTTTACACATGAGACGTTTCCTTACTTTACCACCAAAGGCTTGGGGATCCATTGCTGCGTTCTCTGCTGCTACATAAACAACAGAGGAAAGCTGCAGCAGCCGGGAGTCCATTGGAGCCACCCGGTCTGCAAAGGATACCAACTTTCCATTTAAATTATCTTGCCTCTTTTAAGTGTATTGGAAAACTACAAACAAACACAACTCTGTAGAAGTGTCCCTCTGATTTCTTTGGTCTTGGGAGTCACCATAGGGGAAGAAAGGCCAATCTCTGGACAGGACAGGCCCCCAGTCTTGCCAACTGCCATCTTAATGCCTTTAAGATTGTCATTGCCATAAAAAAAAGTAATCATACATGATGAAAAACGAGAACAAAAGGGATACTATAATTGTTTTTCTATACTGTGTGTTGCTGAGATGGGTGTCATTCTATGTTGCCAGTCAGGTATGTTTGTCCAGCGACGTCTTCCTCTAAAGGACATGTGTCAATCCCATAAATAGGATTTAAGAAATGGAAACAATCCTGGTTATCTTATAACCAGTAAGAACAGATGAACACTTACACCTGTAAGAGCATTAAACAGGTCAAAAGACAGGAGCTGGTTTTGCTCTTGTTCTCTTACACTTTAACCTTTGCTTAAATATCTGTGTTCGTACCAAGCAACGACGGGCATCTCTCTTCCAGTTTTGCTTTCTTCTCAGTTTTCAGGGTCCCTGTGGACGTAAGAATGGGAAGAGAACTTTAGCAGTCCACAATTGCAACAGGGCTTGAACTCTCTTGCTTGCAAGCATTCTGTCATGGAAGGGAGGTCCATTAGTGGCTTATTAGCCATGGGGACTAAAGGGAGCCTCCCTACTCAAGAGGCAGGAAGCCTCTGTGTTCCAATGCTGGGAAGGCCTGGGCCACTATGCCCTGTTCGGTGTGTCCTCAGGGCAACTAGTTGGCCTCTGGGCGAAAAGCAATGCTAGACTAGCTGGGCCACTTGTCTGATCCGACAGCGCTGCTCTTGTGGCCAATGTATTAGTAGAACATGCACCACGGATATACTGCTGTGAAGTTAGATGCCTTAAGACCAAAGCAAGACAATAATTCACGTTTGCTACTTAATCTAGTCAATTCACAGGAGCACCGGTAGGCACAGGGAGGCAAGAACGAAGCTTCCTCTATCATTCAGTGTCAGGAGAAATCCCGTAAGTACCACAGGGATGCATACACATGTAGCTCTCCCCAACGCTGAATAACCTACGGGTTCCACTTACCATACAATGAGTTTTAACTGTGCACATGCACAAAAAGGAATGGCCAAGATCGGACCACGAGGACTTCTTCCTGAAGAATCTCAAGCCTTGTTCTTACTGAGATCCATTTCTATCCTGGAAGGCTTCTTTTTAAATTAGCCTATTTTGGAATCCCTGGATCATGGGGGGGGGGGGGGATGTAAAGCCCTCGTACAGTCAACGGAACACTTCTGAATAGCTCACAGGGATCTTTCTGGCGTGTTTACAACCAGCATGGTGCCCACTCTCTTCTTGAATGTTGGAAGTAAAATCCAAAACACCCTGAATGGGCATAGGGGAAAAAATCAGAGAGCTACAGGTTGCTTCCTGGCAGCTGACTAGTCATCAAAGCATCAAGCCTATCCTGGAGAGATGCATCACAGCTAGAAACCCCAAGCTTGTTCCAAAGACAGACTCTCACGTCACTGACTTGGCAACTTCTACTTGTAGCTCCATGGGGAGCAGCCCCTGCCTTTTTTGCAGAAACTGAAATGACCAAAGTGTCTCTGCTCCAAAGCAAAGAGCCAATCCCCACTATTTTGTAGCAGCTCCCGCTGTTGTTAAAAGCTATCCAAGAGTAAAAGATAAATCTTTCCTTCAAAACGGTAAAACCTTTGGTAAAGCGCAGATAAAAGTCCATTACACCACTACCCCAATCTCATAATTCCAGTAGTGCCTGCAGACTCAAAGCAGGGACCCCTGGTCTAGAAAAAGATGTGAAACTACAAGATAAGCAACCTGAAGACCACGTTTGTCCTTCTCCTGAGTAATGGGAGGTTACACCCACATGCCACAACAGTGTCCTCAGTGTAATCCAGGAACAGGAATTTCAGTCTATGGTAACTTTAAAATTAAGATCTGCCAGTTAGTTGTAGTACTCTCATGGAGTTATGATCAATTTCACATTCATTTATTTTTTTTATAATCCACCTTTCTCATTGAGACTCAAGGTGGATTACACAGCGTCAAGTTGATACAATCAACAGCTGGGACTTTCAATAAACAATACAACTCGGTGTGGATTGCAGAAATTTGAAAGCATAAATCCAAAGATAAAGATGAAACATTAGAGAAATAAAGGATAAATAATTTGGCATGGCATACTGAACGACACTGTAGTCCTCAGCTTCTGTAGATTTCATTAAATGTATATTCTGCCTTTCTTCTACCATGGAATTCAAGGTGCGATACATAAGGAGGTACCTGGCACACTGCCCATCTAAGTAACAGCCAGACTCATCCTTGCTTAGCTTTCACAAATTGCTGCATCACATACCTTTAGACTGTGTGTGTGTGTGTCAACTGCTATCACGTCACAGCCAACTTACACTGCCCCCTCATAGGGTTTTCAGTGCAAGAAATGTTCAGAGGTGGTTTACCATTGTTTATCTCTGTGTAGCTACCTTGGACATCCTTGGTGATCTCTCATCCAAGCACTAGCCAGAGCTGACTTTGCTTAGCTTTTGAGATCTGACAAGATCAGGCTAGTCTGGACCATCTAGGCCCAGGGATTCATACCCTGGGATTTATCAGAAGGCATATTATCCAGGAGGCAGTACAGAAAAAAAACTGAGATGACTTGATCCTACAAGCCAGGACTTGATCCTACAAGCCAGTACTGTAAGCCAAGCTTTCCAAGAGTTGGGCTAAGACTTGAACACCACCAGCAAGAAAGACAGTCCCTACCCCTAGCTTGCTCTCATCCCAGAAGTGGTACTTATTTTGTCATTTGTCTCTGGAAAGACTTGAATTTTTACCAGCGTAATACGGTTTAAAATCTCGGTACACAGCCTGAGCCAGCTATCATCTTGCCTCTTGGTCCCAAAGGGTAAAGGACATGACTGGATGATCTTCAGTGATCCACCAGGCAAAGCAACGGAGATTTAAACCAGCTCTGAGATAGCTGCTCCAAAGACAACCGAATGTGGCCTAAACTCAACGACCTCCGGAAATTAAGATCAGGGCCCTTTTCACACATTACAAGGCAGCAAGCTAGACTTTTACCACCAAGCTTACATTTAATGGGGGATTTCCACCAATCCCTGCTCCCCAACAAGTCATTGTTAGTTATGTGACTATGAGCGGGACCACAAGTGACGCCTGACACAGGTTGGACACTAGTCAGCTTCCCTCAAGTTTTGATGGGAAATGTAGGCATCCTGGTCTCGCAGCTTGGCTCTCTGACTGCTGTCCAATGGACTTTTCAACTGTCACTTGTCTAACATTCCGCCAAGCTGCCTACATTTCCCATCAAGACTTGAGGGAAGCTGACAAGTGTCCAACCTGTGTCAGGCGTCACTTGTGGTCCCGCTCTATCACTCCAAAACCGAGTGCATGAAGTAGCCCATTCTTCTCATGACCCAAACATATTGAAAATGCTCTTTGGCAAACATTTTACCTGATGCGGCCGGAGCTATTCTGCCATCGATTCCAGCTTTGGAAGGATGACACAACACCATATGATCCTCTTCCTTCTCTTTACTGGGGTGTTCATTACAGAAAGTGGACTCGGAAGCTAACAACGCTGAAACATCCAAGGTACGGCTTAAGTCAAGAGGGAGGCACAATCCATGCTTCTCAAGCGAGACATGGGCAACATTGGCAACTATACAAAAGAAAGAATGCCGTATTAATAAGAGACAAGCGTTGCTGGAAGTTGGGGTTGTTGAGTTACACACCTAGAGTAGCACAGGTCTCAACTAGACAGAAGTTCTTTTTACAGGGGTAATGTCTTTGGGAAGTCTTATTTTTAGTTTGTCTCTGGCTTTTTAGTTACGGTGAAATATGTTACCCTCCAGTAATGATGGCAGCTCATTTGGGACATTGATGGAGAATACTTTTCCATCAGCGACTGGAGGAGAAGAAACTTTTTCTATGAAGCAGCCTCTCAGTGCTGTGATCTTCTCCTCCACTGGCTACTTTGGGAGGATCTAAGGACACTCACTGGTTCTGATAGACCTAAAAAAAGACCTTGCAATGTTCACAAAGCAAGCACGGGGCATTTTACTAGTCTAGTATTTTTTACGACCATCACCGGGCACTTCTCTTAAGTGGTTCCCATCTGTTCATTAAATATAGTAAGCAAAAAGGGAACGACCAAAAGGTTACAGAAAGAGCCTGAGGTAATCAATGGACCTAGCCTATTATAGTAAGACTTTTATGTAAACGTACTCTTGATGTCAAAGTACGTTCCTGCAAGGGGACAAGTCTGGCACAAAAGGATACAGCTTAAACTCACGTGTGTGGGCGAGTCCTAATTTGCAGTCCCCTCTCAATTATAAAGGTCAGACTGTAGGACGTAGCAAGCATGAATGCAGGGTGTATCAGATGTTAAGACTAGATTCAAGGAAAGAAGGATGCGCTTCTTGGTCTAATTTATTTCCTATTGCCTTTTCCGCAATGGTGCTATGGCTGCTGAATATCCTTCCCCTAGAAGGACAGCCACATGGACTCTGGAGACCAACAATAGCACGGTTGTATTGGGCTTTCAGCAGAGCTGCGTGGTGTGTGTTTTTGCTGTCATTTTACTTAGTTCAGTTTCATCACGACCACAGCTACTTTTTAAAACTTTGCTCGGTGATCTTCTTCCATTCTTGCATTTGGTTATTAAACCACTTCCAAGAGTAGTGCTTGGATGGGGGTGGGGGGTATTTATAAACACATAAATTTGTATACCTTCATGCAATGCTGATGTACCATCCTTGAAACAAGAAAGTGATCCTTTTTATGTGGACCTTAGACAGCATAAACCCATCCTAACTCAATTGTTTTGGTAGTGTAGCCAGTCCTGCGACTGGGCCGGTAGTTATTCAGAGTTAGGCATTTCTTCTTCTGCCCTACAGGCCTTTGCTCACACAACATCTGATGCTAACAAGAGGCCGCTTTGAAGTGATCCTGTAAGTATATAGATGTGGATCTATGCTGGATCTGATTTAGATACAAAACTCTTTTGTCGAGAAGGCCTCGGTGAGCAAAAAGGATCCTAGATCTCTTTTTAGTCCTGTGCAAGGATTTGTTGCAAATTTTAAAAAAAAATGTGATTACAATGGGTTCAAAATTGAGCCTAAGTATTAGAATTCCACTGATCAACAGAAGAGATTCTGTGTGTGTGTGTTTAAAAAAACTCTCCCTTTAAAATCAATGGGACAGTATCTTTCTAGCTTCCACATATACTGAGTCACTGAATCACTTCAAAGCTCAAATCACAAGAGCAATCCAACACTAACACACAAGGGGCCTTGATATCTTAAATTTTCTTTGTTTTCAATCAAAATTTGAGGAAAAGTACATTTCTGGAGAAGGTGGGCATGACCTCACACAAATCTAAGGCAACAGGGCTACCCTGGAAAGGTGCCCTCGTTAAATTGCTAGCTTTCGAGTTAACTTTCAACATTAAAAGGCATAGAATTCTCCTTAATGAAGGTTACTTACCGACATCCTGCGCTATCGCAACAAGTGTGGATGGTAATGTTTAATGAGGGAAGATTTAGATTGTTATTTGCAATAAAATATGTTCTGAAAAAATTGGAGGGGTGGGTGGGTTTCCACTTAAAATGCTGCAATCCAGCCAAACCAAACTCCATTGGTTTTAATGGGAAAGTTGAGTACATGCTTAATTTTTTTCCTGCTGAGATCAATGGGGTCAAAGAGCTTAGACTTTGGCTGGATTGAGCCTCTTCTTCTCTTCTTCCAAGTGTCAACTGGTCAATTGTAAATGTAAGAAAGCAGCTTTAGGAAGGAGTTCTTTTAATTCCTTAACTTGACTACTGTCCAAGAGCAAAGATGATTAAGGCTACTGCTTAACAGAAACTCACAACCTTCCTAATTCACTGCAAACAAAGTCCTCTGAGGGAGAATATTAAGTGGTGGGGTCTGAAATTGGGGCAGGGGGCGGGGAGAGATGGGACCAGAATAGGACATCGTATATTTCCTGCAAAAACAGGGAGGTCTTCACGTATTGCCAATGTTATATTGTAGGTCTTCACATATTTCCTAGGACTATCAGAGAACAGCTTCGTGGGGATGTCCTACATATTGGAACTTCTTTTTGTGTATTTCACCGTAATTGGAAGAAATATGACACAGCACAGGAGATGCTAAGTCCAGCTGTAATATGGTGCCAGCAAAATTCCTCAGCGACGGGAAATGCAACACGCAAGAACAGAGTATCTTCTCCTTTTGAAGAATCAGGCCCTCTCCAGACAGACCTGCTGTACTCTCTGCTGCTCCGAGCTGTGCGAGGTTGCGCTCTGCACCAGTATGAGAAGGGCCATCCTACACTGGAGTTTCACGTGTCATGCTCTAAGCTTACTATGAACCAATTATCCCAGGCTCGCCAACAGTTGAGCGCCTGCAGTAAACAGTGAACAGACACCCCCTAAACAACTCTGCAGGACCACTTTTATGAACTGGAAAAGCAAACTGTTTTCTCTCTCTCATTTCTAAGCAGTCACTGGGCAACAAACCACTAATGCAGATCAGCTGCTACGGCTGGGGTAATTACGAGGCTCTACCATTATATCACACCTTATTTACATTTCAAACTTTTTTTTTTCCAAAACCCACCGGAACATTCATTAAAAAACAGAACAAAAATCAATAATGCTTCCCGTAGGAATGTAGTAAGTAATTATGGTATGGTTTAAAATGTCTGTGCTCACTAGTTTTATTTATCACGGAAGAAGGAAGCTGGGAGACCAGGGTCATATCTTCCACGTGTATTAACTCTGGGGAAATTGGTGATTTAAGGGGCTTTATACACCCTGCAGAATCTCCAGATTCTTGTTTGAATTTCTTGCTGCGAGCCTTCCCTGAAGACAAAGTTGAGGGCAACAGTGCAGATTTCTGAATGTTGGCAGAACTGCTAATATCAGCTTCATTTTTTTTCTGACTTTGAGGCTTAGGTGATATCTCCTGAATAAATAATAAGAAATTGATACTTTTATTGCAGTTTCTTCATTGCGGATTCTTGTATTCTACTTTGAATTTTGTTTAAGTAACGTTCAGTATTCAACACACAAGAACTTAATCCTCAGCACAATTTTTTTTAAAAGCTTTTAAGCCAAGCAAGTTGATATTTAAGGGACACAGCCAAAGGTCATCGTCTTCCTAATCCTGCAATCTGCTCTGGGCTATCAGGGCTACAACACTTGTAGCACCCGCTTCCTGGAACAGACCGTGCAATCATTTCACTGGAGAAAGGGGCGACCTGGAACGCTCCACCAAGGAAGAATGGTGACCCACCCCCACCCCTCCTCCATGCACAAAACCCACTTGACATCTCCATCTTTCTGCATGTGAAATTCATGACCAGGATGTAAGACCTTGACCACCTCTTCAGTTCTCATTAACTGAAAGCAGCAAATCGACCAATGTAATGATCTAACAAAACCAACTTTTGCAACATTTCTAAAGGTTCAGTTTTACTGGTAATTTTCCCAGACCTCTGAAGGCACAAAACATAGTGGGTTTTTTTTGAGGGGAGGGGGTTAAAAAGCTTTTTTATGGAAGCAAATATGCTGCTTTCAGAGGCCCCAGATCCAACGTCTTAAAATTGAATTTGTGGAAGCCATGTATATTCTTCACATAAATTATTTTTAGTTATTATATGAGACATGAAGATGCTGGCAGTGTCCTTTTAATTCTTAAGATCAACCATCAAGATGTATCATATCACAAAAAAATAAAACTGTTTAGTTCGATAGGTAGCAAACAAAACAAGAACCCATGAAGAAAAAGATGTGGGCTAAATCAGGCTTGAAAACAAATAAAAACATAATACATCTTCTAAAATGCAATTGTTTATACTTTTTGTCCAATACACATATAATACATTTAAAGACAGATTTCTTTGGGTTAACAAGAATTGGCATTTAGCTGGAAAACTCTACAGCCACACATCAACTTAAAACTTTGTTCGATTAACTATTCAAAACCATGAAAAGCCCTCTTGATCCGATTGGAGAAGTGTGGCAATGCATTAACATTTTCATCCCCCTCTCCGCCCCCTCCCCAAAATAGCCACATTCAGAGTCTGGAAGTGTTTTTCAGTTTCCAGACATTCATATGCAACAGATGCATTTGGATATAAACCAGAAGATTTCTTTTTAAGTGAATTCAACTGTTTAAAGTAACTGATCAGGAGTAGACAGCTTCTGAGCTGAGCCTTTTCCACTAGTCTTCCATCCACATGGAAGGCTGGCCAGACAAATATGTAAACTGCCCACTCCCTGGTGTGAATTGAGATTAGATGTGACAACTGCTATTAGCACAGTGAGACAATTGTCACATTTGGTGTTCGAACTGGAAGACTAGAGAGTCTGAAAGTCTGAATTTGTCCACTCCTGCTCTAGATACTAAAAAGGCACACTTGATGTTCTGCAGAAGAGCACTATGTAAAGATCTGGTGGTGCGAAATGTACCATTCAGTGGCTGCCCGTTTCTACCCTGGAAACAGTTATATTAATGCATACTGAGCACAAGTTATCCACAACAAACAAACATTCTGAATCTATGCTGATTAAGAAGATTACCAGAAATTCATTAGAGCCATAACTTGTAAATAAATGACTTTATTGGTTATCTTCACATGAGTGAAAGACATTACTACAAGCAACCATTAACTTTCAAAGTTACAAAATTATTTAAAACAAGATTTTAAAACTTGTTCTAATAAGGTGCTTAACCTCTTAACAAGGACAAAATTAAACATTGGGGGGGAAAAAAACCTTAAGGAATGTTATTCATTCATCTAAGCAGATCTCACTCAAAAGGTAATACAAACATGGCCCAACCCTAATACAATTAAGAAAGACTACTGTACCTGCAGAATGTAACCTGAGGATTTAGGTTTTAAATACGGTTGTCATCTGGACGGAAAAGAGATCTTCAGCAGTCTAACAGGACTGCTGGCCCAAGCCTCTCTCTTGTATTACATTGTATTAAAAACCAGAGAGATTGTAAGCCTCAATGGGATAGCTCCAGACAGCTTGGTTAGTATACCGCCATTCTGGCCCAGTGCAGATACAATACCGACGCTTGGCAAAACATGGCTTGTGAACAGGCAGCCTCGTTCTGTCTCTCCCTCCCTCTCTAAAAGGATTTCCTCCTCCCTTGCCAGTGTTTTACGTGCAGCGACACCAACCAGGTTTCCTCTAACGAAGGTCTGAAAACCCCACTTCAAACTACGGTTACAATTTTCTGGTTTACCAAGGGAACTGTGGTTTGCGCCTGCAGTTTTACAACACGGCTAACCCGGGAAAGGAAGGAATCGCTTTGGAGAAGGGAGAGTACGTCAACAAGGTTGCGCTTCAGTTTTAACACCACAGTTTTCTGGGAGTCTGCTGAGCTCTTTGAAGTGACATTACTCTGCCATTATATGTTTCATCTGGGCGCGCAAGGATTAACAAAAACATAAATGCAAGTTCAGAGTTTTCCCTGCCAAAAAAGTTGAAACTGAAAAATATCCCAATTTTTAACGTTAAAAATCTGCTGGGAATTCAGTGCTGAGTCCACGTAACCAAATTGTTTGTAAAGAAATATTTAGTAGGCTGCTAAACTGTAGATGCTAAATTTTTGTTTCTACCAAAACTTAATGCAGAAATAGTTGAATTTAGATTGAAAATGCAACATGTTCTGTAAGTGATACACTAGAAATCTCTGAAAACGGTTCGATTTGCTTGGTAGGATTAAGGACAGTATCGCATTGTGTCCGGAGGAGTCATCTAGTCGTCAATCATGTCAAAATATTTTATTTTGCACGTCTGAAAGCAGCACGCCACAGAAGGAAACTGGCTGCAAGACCCCAACCTTTGACCAGGGTGCAAATTCATTGGGATGCTGCTAAAGATGGCTTTTTTTAAATTATATGTTGGCAGGCACATCTGGTGAGAAATATTGTCATCGGCTCCTCATTGTTTCTGGCACACTGTGGTCTGGATTAGGAGGGCTAATTTGCAAAAGTCCATGTGTATTAAGGAGAAACTTGTGTGTGGTATGGTTAAGCAACAATGAGTGGAGGATCCTGATTTAAGGGCAGTGGTTTGACATTCTGACAACCCGATTTTATAAAGTCTACTCTACTTCTACTTCTGACATGGCAGCTTGTGGGTTGCAGTCTGCATCCTTAGCTTTAAAAAAAAAATGGAGCCAAATGTAACCCCCTCCCCCGGAAACCCCGAAGGAAAACAGGGTGGCCACAGAAAAAGGTCAAGTCTCATATTGAGTCAATACATCCCACTCCCAACAAAATCTAGTTCTCCTTTTAGGAAGATGTGCTGTTTCCTATCCTGCTAGCAGCAGCCAACAAATGTGGAGTGATCGCAGAAACAATGCACATTAAATCATATCAAGGCATGGCCAAAACTGAACTAGGAGGGCATGGGGAGGGGGGGGGACTCAACAGGAGGCTATGTTTTCTAGGGCAGCCCTGTATTCTTGACAACATGCAGCGCCACCCTAAGAAACTGCATAGCACGGAAATATGCTATTATTTACACAAAATTATTATGATAATGAGTTGTCACCACAGTGACTCAAAAATGGCCACGGTGGCCCAAGCTAGCCTCACAAGCGAAGCCTAGCTCAAAGATTCCAGTTCTGAGATCTCGCGCACACCTCTTAGACCTACTAAATAATCACCATCTAGTTTGACCCACCACCCAACCAACTTAAAATGGAACTAGGGCTCTCGAATCGAAGTCAAGCGTACTCAGTTCCATTTTAACCTGGATGGAAGCGATCATGAAAGGCAGGTCCAGGGGAGCAGGAGGAAGTATTCTACCGTCCTCGGGACCTCCCCCAACTCCTAAAGACAGGTTCAGCTGTTAAATCCAAGATCAGGAAAAAGCGACAGCCACACACACACCATAAACGGTGTACTGGAAGCAGGACAGCATCGTTGCAGAAAAACCATAGTGGCGCTTGTTTCTGGTGGGCAGTCACGTTATTCTGTAGTAGTAGAGAAAGATTCAAGCCCAGCAGCATCTTAAAAGACCAACAAGATTTATAGGGTATAAGTTTGTGAGAGTCAAAGCTTATACCTTGGAAATCTTGTTCGTCTTTAAGGTGCGACTGGACTAGAATCTTGCTTCAATGGTGATGCTTGAACAGGTTTGGACCTAATTATGTAACTGTGTGACGGGATGTTTTAGAAAGGACTGGTTTAGGGGGTAAAAAGCGATAGAATGGGGGGGGGGGGGGAAACACTTTTCTTAACAGGAAGTAGTGTTTTGTTTTTAATCTACCATTCACTAAAAAGTTAAGATGACAAAAAAGTCACATTAAAAGCTGCATGATCAGAACAAAAGAAAAGTGTGTGGACGTTAAGGGTTCTCTTTAATAAGCCTTTGGACAAAATCTGCCAATGCAGGAATACCTGCATGAGTCACTTGTGTCTGGACACAGCGCTACACATGTTGAAAAACAGGCCCACGAATATACGCCTAAGGGAGCACTCCATGGTTGTTTATACCCATCCATCTTGGAGGCTGGTGGTGTTCCGGAGAGCACGACGGGCATTTATAATCCCGTAGAGCAGAAATTATGCACTGAGAAAATGCATTCCTGCTTTTTGTTTCCCACTAGATAAGCAGATAATGATTCTGTACTGGAGTCATGTATGCCTTTCTGTCTACACACTGTAAAAAAGCTCGCTGTTCACCCACAGTTCCAAATCTAGTGCTGCACTTACAGGTTAAATTGAAGGTAATGTGAATTCCTCAAAGAGGGGCATTGTGTAGAATGTTAAAAGCAAACAACATGAGCTGTGTTGGTTCTGTGTATTGTCGAAGGCTTTCACGGCCGGAGAACGATGGTTGTTGTGGGTTTTCTGGGCTGTATTGCCGTGGTCTTGGCATTGTAGTTCCTGACATTTCGCCAGCAGCTGTGGCTGGCATCTTCAGAGGTGATGCCAGCCACATCTCTGTCTTTTGGTGCCACACCTCTGAAGATGCCAGCCACAGCTGCTGGCGAAACGTCAGGAACTACAATGCCAAGACCACGGCAATACAGCCCGGAAAACCCACAACAACCATGTGTTGGTTCTGTTGATCGGCTGGAGTGGGAAGGCTTTCCCACATGAACCTAGACTAAGAGTTCTCTTTGCTAACTTTCAAGTTGTAAGAGCTCTCTTTCAAGCTGGAGTCCTCTCTCTCTCTCTCTCTCTCTCAATAGGTCTAGTCATGAGCCAACCTGGAAGAGTGGGGTAGTTAACTCAAGAGTAGTAGTTGTGTTATTGTTTGCAGATGAAAATTGCATTATCCTTAATCACGAGCAACAGAAGGCCTGTTCACATATTATAGCGAACACGCATACATCTTGCATGTAGCGGCACACGTCCATTTGGAACAAAAGCCAACGTTGTAATTAAACAAGGGACCAGTACTTGGACAGATCTGGAGTTTCCATCATGCGTTCAGCTGCAGGTAATGTGAGGGTGACTCAACACATGTATAAAGAAAAATCAAGTGCACACTGTGCACCGATTGTACATGTGTTCACTGTAATTTGTGAACAGAGCTAGAATATTCTGAAGGGGGGAAAACAAGGGGGTGGGGTTCCTCGGTCTGCCTAGTACACTGCCCTGCTTGCCCCCCAGGAAAGCACATATAGCATTGTTTTCAGAAATGGGAGTAACCTCTGGGAATGAACTTGTGCATCGACTATGGCAGAAGCAGAAGTTCGTGGTATGGTTA
The DNA here is from genome assembly GCF_028583425.1 of Eublepharis macularius. Taxonomy (NCBI): domain Eukaryota; kingdom Metazoa; phylum Chordata; class Lepidosauria; order Squamata; family Eublepharidae; genus Eublepharis; species Eublepharis macularius. Next base: position 130,526,101 of record NC_072796.1, on the reverse strand, counting down.
GTTATCTAGCCCTGTTGCTAACAAGCATATTATGTGCAAGATGTGAGAGGCGGGAGAAAAATAAAATTGAGCAGGAGGCAGCTAGAGTTTGACCATCTCCCACTTCAGAGGTGGGCTCAAACCAGATCCCGCCCCCCGCCCCTAAGATGTTTTTAATTTCTCTAACACATTTATTAAAAATATACATCCTGGCCAAAAAAAAAAAAAAAGTATGGCTCATTGAACAGTTCATAAAACACATACAAGTTTACAACACCAATTCTTACAATAGAAAAGAAACTTCTTACAAAAGAAGTTTTGCTAGATGTCAGAAGAAAAACGGAAAAGAACCCTGTGTCAAAAGCACAAAACTGAATTTTGTGTCAAGGGTCTAAGCCACTTGTGGCTACAATTCTGGCTATATTGAAATGGTACCTGGGAACAAACCTCTCTGAGCTTGTGACTCTCGGGGTGTTTGCTTACGAAAGTGAAGGTAGTTGTGACTTGGGACGCCAATCCTAAGCACGCTCTGCGGGAGTCCAGTCCAACCCATCTGAACCAGCTTCCCCATATGGCATTCTTAGGATGGCAGGCTTGCTTCCAGTAACAGTCAGGTGTAAACAGACAAATGATTCTTTAGTCCCCTAGGACTTCCTGTCTGGCAGGGCAATTTTTAGTTTTCACGGACCCGGCATTTCCCACGGTACACTCCAGAAGACCCTCTCAAAATAATCAAACTCTGCAATTTCATACCTGCTCCAAGACTGGAGCTGCTTCTTTGCTGCCTTCCTTTTTTTCAGCACCATCAGCGCAGACAGCTTTGGATGCAAGAAAACCTGAAAGGGAAGGAACAAAACACAGACATAGCAACGCTTGGAATGGCTCTGCCATGAACTGGTGGACAAGCTTAAGCCTGCAGATGGCTATGAACAGATACTCAGCTATAAATCAGGGGAAAAAATCCTCGCAACTGGCTCTCTTCATGAGGAGAAATATCGGCTGACCTACCACCTATCCCCGCCCCCCCCCCCCCCCCGCCCATCTGAAGTCAATTCAAGAAGTTTCTTGCCTCTCAAGTGCCTCAACAAACCTGGACTGGAAAATATTTTTCATTGGCAAGACTCTGAAGTTCCTCAAAGATAGTTTCAGGTGGGTATGTTGGTCTGCAGCAGAGGGACAAGATTCAAGTCCAGTAGTGTCCAACAAGGTTTCAAGAGTCGAAGTTCACTGGACAAAGGAGCTTTGACTCTTGAAAGCTTATAGCTGTAAGGATCTGCTGAGTAACTCTCAAAAAAGGCTTCACTGTGAACAGGAAAGTATCTTTCCTGATAAGCCACTAGTATCATGATCTTACTCCATCTTTGCCAGGAATGACAGCTATGTACAAACATCAAACATATATAGGCTTTCGAAGCGCGGGCAAACTCTAGACCACCACCACCACCCCCGTCTAACAGCTAGGCGGGAAAATAGCAGGGATGATATAAGAGCTTTCCAAGGCCATTCAGGTGCCTCTTCCCACCGGAGGAGAGAGGACCCAGTGGGAATGAACACCTCCCCTCACACAGCTTCCCATCTGCAGTTCAAGCACAGAATAGTCTCAGCAGTAACCATATTATACAGCACGAGTACAATCGTAACAACAGGGTATGTGGCTGGGGATGACAAACGAGGACAAACGTGACAGGTGATGGCAAACGCTTGACAATACCCTCGAAATCTTGTTGGGTCTTTAAGGCACTATCGGACTCAAATCTTGCAGCTCCCCAGAAGGCCAATCTATGCCCTGCAGGGTTCTTGGACAGACGTCTGCAAAAGCAGTTAGGAATGCTGCCTATGGACTGGGAGGGCAGGGATTTGGCATAATACATACTCTAATGCAGGGGTGGGCAATTGTTTTGGCTCGGGGGCCACTTTGTGGGAGCAGAGGTTAGTGGAGGGCCACACCTTTTAAAATGATTGCATTCATTAGTTAACTTTGCATTTCAGAAAAGGTATAAATTGTATCATAAAAATCAATAAATATAAATTAAATAAAATAGTGGTAGTTTTATTCAATTTATTTATTGTGCTAATTTCATATCATCTATAGCTGCAAGCACATTTTAGAAGGAAATCTTGGTTCAAGGCGGATTTTTCTGACTGTCTCGGCGGGCCACAAAAAACTCTGTAGCGGGCCGCATGTGGCCCGCGGGCCGCAATTTGCCCACCCCTGCTCTAATGCATTCTGACCTGTGACGCAAGTGAAAGAACAACAGTAACTCAATAAGGCTGTGATCAACGGTAGCTACAATTGTTTTATTAGGCAATTTGGACCCGGCAGTAATTAAACCAGTGGCATGGCTCAATAATGGAGCAGAAATGGAAAAGTAGTTCCACCCTCAACTCTAAATAAGAGCTCACCAGTGATCTTGTTGAGACGGGCCCTCTTTGCCTGAAATGAGTTGCCGAGGTTATTTTTCCTCTTGTGCGCCAACGCGTTCTCAGCCTGCACAAAGGCAATCTTTGGGACGTCCACTAGAGGGAATCCTAAACACAAATGGAAGAGATCATGCACTAAGCAAGCACACACTTCAGAAACTGTGTCGAAAATCAAATACTCAAGTAAAACATATTAAAACACATTTTATGCATTAAAGTGAAGATTTTTTAAAAAGCGTGTTAGCTATTTAAAATAAACCTCCTGCATGCTTCCACATATTTTTATTAGATTTTTTAAATACCGCAGTCATGCTCTGTAGGAGGTCTTACAAGAGAAAATACAATCAATTCCAAAAAGGGCTGGGGGGGAGAGAGATCACATTAATCCTGAACTGAAATAGAAAAAATCCTGGGATAAGTTCAGAGAATTGGATCTTAGGCAGTAGTCATGGAATACAATTTCCTACCCTCCTTTGCCCCCATTTGCTGAACCCCCAAAGCATATTTCCTTTGATTTTTGGGCAAAGCAGAAGATGAGTCAGGACCCAGAACTCCATTTTTAGCCACTGCATTACAGTGACAGGGTTGGAGCTAAACAAAATTTCTACTTGCGCTAAAGGTCTCAAGTAAGCAGAAATGCAAGGAGGAGACTGTGGTAGCCTCTTGCATTAAGTCAAGCTTATTATATCCCCCACTTGCGTTTCTGTTTGATGCAACCAACTTCTGGGCCCTATAATATATTGGGAGGAAAGCACTGGGTGTTATGCAAAATCTTAAGCAAGTGGAACTGTGTTGAGTCCATATATGTTTCTGTTTGCACATTGCTGGATCCAAGCCAGTGACTTACAACCCAAATGCGCACATTTCATGCAATCCCAGAACAGTCCCTTAAGAGAGCGGAAAGCTTCAGCCATCGAGCAATACATGTTACCCAAGATTCATTATACAAACAATATACAAAGATGATTAACTTTAAGAGTTATCGAGCCCTCAAAATACCCTGCTCTCTCCCCCCATGAAGGGTGAAAAAGCTGGAGCGACAGCAGTAACAAATTTGCTCTGCTGCTGCCACCCATTTCCAAAATTCCTCTTGTTCTACTCATCGGCTGGCACAGTACCATACAAAAATTACACGATGCTATGTCTGCCATCTGACTGCACAGACAAGTGGACCGCAGAGAACCTCGTCCTGTTCCTAGATTGAAAATAATGATCTCCACTCACCCCAAAATACCTACTGATATGCACTCTCATGTTTTACGTGGGGGCTTAGTACCTGATAAAGTGAAGTACTTCTACTTATCTCATTCAAAACTGCAAAAATGTGCAGACTGACACAGGCAGAGGCATCTCTTAACGACTTACTGATGAATGAAAGAACTGCATGTGTTGAATATTTCAGAATATCTGCAATAATCTGAGGCTGCAAGAAAGCTCTCAGTGGCGACTGGCGTTTCACACACGCAAACCATCCCTCGACGCCATATGCAGATGCTAACGCACCTCTTTCACACTACAATTTTGCTTTCTTTGGGCAGAGGGGAGAAGGGGAGAGAGCAATTTCATTTGTACCAAATGTCTCACTGGATGTAGGCTGCTCTTCCTTCCTCTGGACTTCCTGGACAATCGTGGAGGTTGATGATTCTTCCTTCTTTGAAGGTACTTTAAACCACTTTCTCTCCTCTTTGTCTTTATTGCTGTTTGCACTGGTCCGTGGTTTACCTCCCGCTTTGTTTTTGGCTGCTGCCACGGCTGCAGCTTTCACCAAAGCGATCCAGTCCTTCAAACAGGCAAAAGAGAGGGAAAGGGGAGAGGGGAGATTAACTGCTTGTTCGGTCAAAATGAAATCGCGCTGCGAACAGCATCATTTTATAAAGAAGGCTCCTGGGGAAAGGAAAATATTCAAAATTTGTATTTTGATTTTTTTTGTTTTTCGTGCAAAACAGTAAACACAACATAGTAATTACATACTTTAAAACATATAGAAATGCCTTCATACACATATGGCATACTGTCTAAAGATCTTGTGCATACACAGAGCTTCATAAAATCTGTACAAAATTCTGTCTGTGTTTGCATCATGACCATATCCTTTTGGCCACATTACCTATCCATTCTATGACTGAGACAAAATTGCAAGTACACTCAATAGTCCATTACTCTCTCTCACACACTGCTCAAGACCAGCATTCAACTGAAGCAGTGCTATGCTGATATTCCTCCCGTATTTTCTGTTATCGTATATAACCTGGGAGATCCATGTACACACGCGCGTCAAAGAAAATATGGCCCACTTCCTAATTTGGCTCAATTCACATTAGAATAGCCTGAACATGACTGCCCTTCCCATATACTACATCTCACTCTCAGGAGCTATTGGTTTACAGTTTCACCTGGCTACAAGAACGCACCCAATCTGAGCGTGGGCACACACAAACGGTAAGAAATGACACGGCTCCTTGCACACATTTGGAAGAAATGATATTGAACTCAGATTTGCAGAAATTCTACTTAGTAGTAGGAAGACCATGTAAACATACAACGGTTCCAAATACCTACCCACCCACCCCACTCACGCGCACACACACACACACACTGTGTAAAGTGCATCATTCAGGAAGGGAAGGCTAAACACGAGGGTAAAGCACAGCTATCTACGGCTATCCTATCCAAAGCGGGCAACCAATAATCAAAGTGTAAACACAAAGTGGGTGGTAAGATCTGTACAACATCACAGCAGAGGGGGGCTCAGGCCACGGCACAAACACTGATAATTACGGCTGATCAAAAGTACACAGCGGGGGATAAGTTCTGGCTCCAGGGCCTTGAATTCTAAAACAAAAAGATTTTTTTTCCCCTCTCCTGACTTTGAGTGTAAAGAGGAAAGATGATGAGCCAGGTTGCCGAGAAGGAAAGAGAAGGGGGATCTCTGAGCAGGAAGCGGGTGGTGTTGGAGGTTGTCTCAGTGACGTTACGGAGCTGGGATTTGCAGTGTGAAAGGACAGTCCAAATTGGATCATTCTGGACTAGGAACCTTAACTGGACAAACACTAATGGGGGGCTTTAGTTCCTTCTAAGGCCTGCATGCTAAGGTAGTTAAGATCATTTGTATTCAGGTACTTTTAGTTAATTATTGAAAGGCCCTGAACAACGACTCTGACAGCTAAGAAAAAGAGGAAAGCTTCTTGCTCTCTGAGAACATGATGAGTCTGGGTACAATTCGGCCCGATCCTGCCCCTTCTCTACCTGCTCTGAGCCTTCATCTTGGAGATGGGTCTCACGTGATTGGCAGGAAGGGTTCGTTTTTGGCTGGCAAGGAGGAGTGGAAGCGAGAAAGGCCAAGCACAACTGGAGGCCTGATGGCAACGTTTCCCACAAAGAAAAACGATGAAAGAGATTACTACAGCCCACTGCAACAGCATTCTTAAGTAAGCCTGCGGGTGGGGGGAGGTGGAAGAAAAATACCCCCAAGAGCTAGTGAAACGCTGATCCCTTCCGCCATTTTCTCCTCCCACTCTTTCAGCCTCCTGCGGCAAGGAAAGAATCACAGGTCCCTGTAGGTGTACGCTCTTTCAGCCTAACCTCCCTCACAGGGTTGTTGTGAGGATAAAATGGAGACCGGGATTACGTACAGCACTCGGGGAGAAAGGCAGGGTATAAATGTAGTAAAGTGAAATAAAACAGCACACATGCATACTGATCATCTGTGAACACCTCCGCACCAAGGTAACTGTTGTTCAATCATAGGACTGCATAGTGACTTCATACGAAGGCCAACATCTGTTAATTCCCCTGCAATCACCTCCGCATGAGGAACGGTTTTCATTTTACTACCACTATGAGATCAAAACTACAGCAGAAACATGGGTGGAAAGAAAAGCATCCACACGTTATACACACATTTAGAGCAAAGACCGCATTCCTATCTATACTTATGGATAAACAGTCTGGAGCTGGAAGGGATCCCAAAGGGTCATCTAGTCAACCCCACTGCACCATGCAGGAAATACACAGCTTCCTCTCCCACTCACGTTCCCCACTGATTTCTGCTTTACGTCCACAGGAAGGCAAAACATCTCCAGGATCCCCAGCCCATCCGGCCTGGAGGGAAATTCCTTCCTGACCCCAAAATGGCATTACTCCGGGCGTATAAGAAAAGGCCATGAGAGCCTAACACTGGCTCATCCCTTAAGACCCTCCCTCTCCCAATCTGCGTACATTCAAACTGAGTCACAGAATCATCACTGCTGTCCCGTGACCATCTAGCCACTTCTTAAATACCTCCATGGAAGAAAAGGCAACCAGAGGAAGCTTCTTCCACCGAGGAACCCGGCTGTCACAAGTTCTTCCTGATGTTTAGACTAAAACTCTTGTGCTTTAATTTTAACTCGTCGTTTCTGGTCTGACCCTCTGGGGCAAGCAAAAACAACTTCCCTCCACCCTCTGTACGACAGCCCTTCAAATATTTGAAGAGGGCTATCATATCACTTCTCCGTTGCCTCCTCTCCAGGCTAAACGTACCCAGCTCTTTCGACCAAGTCCTCATAGGACTTGGTCTCCAGGCCCCTCACCTGCCTCCAATCTTCCGGCACTCCAAATGTTCTCCAAAAATTCTCAAAGCCGACAGAAAGAAAAAAGCTTCTTCCTTTCCACACACAATGTTTAAGCCGTCCTAGCTGGTGGGATGTGTGCATTACTTACTACTAGAGATTTTAAGGCCTGTAGGGTTCTAGAGGCAGGCAATGGCCACGCCTCTCTTGCCATGAAAACCTCGCCAGGGGTTGCCATAAGCCAGCTATGACCTGAGGGCACTCTCCACCACCACGAAGGACCCGCTCCTGAAATCCTGGTGGCTACCTGCACTCAGACAAATAACTACCATTTTGTCAGCTGACCTGTGCAGTCGCAGACCTCTCCATTATTCACCAAAGTGTATTGTGAAGAGCTCTAGGAAGATGTCTGTCAATTGGGTGAGCGGGCAACACTGTGCACATGAAGTTGGTGCACACACACAAAAAAACCCTAACGTGCTGATGAGGACTGAACTGGCTGAGGGAATGAGATCTCGGGGGTCACAGTGGACACCTCAATGAAAATGTTGACCGTATAAGTGGCAGTGATGAAAAAGGCAAGCATCGCCCCTGCTGCTCGTATCTTAAACCTTTTCACAATGAGCAAATCTCTCTCCATCCAGCACACAACTTAGAAGAAAGAACATCCCCAGTGAATATGAAAGAGGGATGTGGCTTGTGGAACGCCAATGCTCTCCCATAACAGCAGCTGGAAGTACAGGATGCAGGTCAAAATGGGTGGCCAATGTCTCTTTGGCCCGGCTCTGAAGCAATCTGAAATACCTACTGCCATCCAAATCAGTCTCAAACCAAATCACTTCTTCAAACTCGCTGTTAAATCCTGTTAATATTTTTCTAGCCTGCCATCAGGTGTAAACAATGCTTAAGAGACAGAAGACGGTAACACAGGATAGGCCTCCCGCTTACCCAACCAAGGTGAAGAATTACCAGTCACTGGGACCAAATTCCCACCACTGAGGAAATGAGGGGGGAGACAGTCTCCACACATTGATGTTCTGGGAAACTATCACAGAAACTAGAAAAGGCAGCCGGAGGGTCAACCAGAAGGGACATCACATCCTCCCCTAACTCTGTCCTTCCCAGGTACTGCCCCCAAAGCAGTGCTGGGAACCCTATATATAAGCCTTAACAGGCGCTCTCAAGCGGTCAAATTGCTTACATTTTACTTCATCATTTTTTCAGCTCTATTCAGATTTATGCTTCTTTTCAAGCTTCTGCAATCCATGCCCTATCGTATGGCAATCTTCTCTGTATCAATCCAATTTAATATATGTGCTGCCATAATGAACACACTGTATTGGTTATCCAGTGTCCCCGCCACGGATCATATTGACTTGCACTGTGTAATTGCCTTGAGTCTCAGTGAAAAAGGCAGCCTGTAAATAATGAAGATAAATAATTTCAGGTAGGTAGCTGTGTTGGTCTGCTGTAGAACAGCAGAATCTGAGTCCAGCGGCCCCTTAGAGACCAGCAAGATTTTCAAGGTATGAAACTTCAAGAGTCAAAGCTCTTTTCTTCAGAGAGAAGGAGCTTTGATTCTTGAAAGATTATCCTCTGAAAATCTTGTTGGTCTCTAAGGGGCCACTGGACTCAAATCCTGCTGTAAATCAATAACAAAAAACCTGACAGTTAACAGCAGCTCCACTTAAATAACAGAAGCAAGGAGGCAGTTTTAAGAAACTCTTTAAAAGCTTTCATTATTTCTAATGCACAGTAACAAGTTCATATAATGGCCGAGCTGAAGTCCAAAATGTTTAGGTTCCTTTCAGAAGAACCGTGAGAAGTAGACAAACAAACCACACTGACTGGCATTTAGCGTCCTTTATACATTAACAATTATATCACTTCAATGATTCACTGTACTACATTATTTCCAGTGGGATCTTGGATGGCAAATAAGTGGCTTGCCCCACCCTTTAATAACATTAAACTGACAGAACAACGCAAATCTAATGGTATCAGAAAACAACAATTAGGAAGGGGAACCACCGTCTACAGGCCACACACACACTCCAAGTCAGACAATCCAGACACAAAAATGTGTTACATTCAGAGAACATAGATACAGAGGAGTTAGCCATATTAGTCTGCAGTAGCAAAATCAAAAAGAGTCCAGTAGCACCTTTAAGACTCACCAACTTTATTGTAGCATAAGCTTTCGAGAATCACAGTTCTCTTTGTCAGATGCATCTGACAAAGAGAACTGTGGTTCTCGAAAGCTTATGCTACAGTAAAGTTGGTTAGTCTTAAAGGTGCTACTGGACTCTTTTTGATTCAGAGAACAGAATCTTGAGTGACATCTGAGATTAGGGGTTTGACACTTTACTTCACTAAAATATGGATACCTTATACAGAAGATTAAGGGGGCAGAAACAAGCAAAGATCTTCAAAAGCCAGGCCAGGAAAGGGAAAGAAATAGTAACACAGTACTAGAAAAAAAAAGATAGTCTAGGTGCTGCTGCTGAACTCTTTTTGATTTTGCTACTACAGACTAACACAGCAAACTCCTTTGAATCTTTACACAAGCAAACTGATCCCCACACCAAAAGGAGCTGTCTGCATCTCCATATCAAAGGAGTTGTTTACATCCCCCCTCTCCTCCTCCCCCCTCCCCTCCCCTATCCTCCTCTATATTTGACCAGTTTCCTTCTGCCCTCCATGCATCTGACGAAGAGAACGTGATTCTCGAAAGGTTATGCTACAATAAAATTGGTTAGTCTTAAAGGTGCTACTGGACTCTTTTTCATTTTGCTACTACAGACTAACACGGCTAACTCCTCTGGATCTAGAAAATACATTAACTTTCATTTTAAAAGCAGTTAATGCTGTTTTCATACTTCACACACTTTGCCTTGGCATCACCGCAACAGAAGAACCTTCTCGGCAAACTCAAGACACCTTAAAAGTAGGTTTCACCAGATAAATAAATACTGAAAAAAGTCCAATGGGTTCACTAACGACAAGAAGATATGAACTAACGGATGCTTCAAAAGACCACCCTGGGATACAGTAGCAAGCTTCAGGACACACTAAACCCTTACAGAGGTTACACTATAAGAAAGTGACTCACAGATGCAGGCCACCTATGACTAGCCTCTATGTAACCCACACACCGCCACATGGAGCTAATCTTAGTCCTCCGACACCCACCACCACATAAATCAATATAGGTTTGTGTTAAATTGACCCCCCATTACCACAAAAATCAATGCAGGGTTATGTCAAATCAGCAGACAACTATACACTTGTCTACTGAAACCGCATAACAACGTTATCCGTTCAGGACATTCTCAAACACCCAGCCCTGCCACAAAGACAGAAAACAAAACCTATTCTGTCCCTGTTAAGAATACCTATATGATATACGTGTGCATTGTAGTCATGCACCATGGTTTACATGCTGAAGTGTAAATCAAGCAGAACTATATGCAAAGAAGCCCATAACCATCTGGTGATAGATCACTTACCGTCCAGCACTGTCTTCTACCAGCAGGTGAAACATTTTGCTTCATTTGGCATTCCCTCAATGATGCCCTCCTTCCTGCCCTAGCTTTCAATTGCTGGCTTTGTGTTTTTATATTATGCATTTTACTTTGGGTTTTAATTGGTCATATTATATGTTATAAAAAGTTCTGCTTTTGTTAGCCGCCTTGGTGGCCCTGTCCGGGCAGAACAGTGGGGTATAAATTTTGTAAATAAATAATAAACAAACGTTGATAAATCTACATTTGAATAAACTTATGTAAATATTCCATTCATTTTATTTAAACAACGGTACATTGGAGAGTACCGCCGGTATAAATAATTTGTAAACCACAAGGATGCAAAAGGCACAACCTGTATTTGTGTTACGACAGGTAAAACTTGTATATGTTTTCAACTGATTTAATCCTGTTTTAGAAAATAAGAAAAGGCTGCCATTTTTCTGAAGGTCTCAGAACACGGCTCCCAATTCCACTCACAGGATTGCATTCCCTACAATATAAGCATTCTCTACACGCAAACCAGGGCTTCAAAATGGAACTATACATCTGCCCATGATTTATTTATTTAAATGCCCCAACACTGTGTGCTTTAGAAGCTTCTCAGGGCCATTTTATGCAGTGGCCATTTCCCATGTGCTCCTATGCGCAGCAAAAAGCCACCGCCAGTTCTGGTTTCAATGGCACATGGACCCTTAATAACATAAGCCTGCAACAAAGATGCGAAGGACCAGACGAAAGAATGTAGGGGGGAAATTGTCTCCCTTCCCCGCAATTACTTTCTTCTTGAGAGGAGGAAAAAATAAAAAAGCAGTCCCTTTTCCAGATTTTCACAACTCTGCTCTGCAGAATTCGTCTCATGCTTGACTCGCCCATGTACAAAATAACGCATGTGAAGCAACCAACAGCCTGAATGAGATTGCATGTGTTCTTCAGCCTGTATGGTCTAGGCTCTGCTGCATTCAGATGGAGGACATCATGAAGGAGATGCTGCTCGGGAAACCAACCTCTGTTAAACAAGCGCATATGCGCAAGCTTCATCACATTCTCTCTTCAAACAGAAAGTCTGGCACACTCTAACCTCATGGAATCTGATGCACTAAAGCCATCACTTCTCTTCCCTCCTACCAATCTACTATCCCAAGGACGCCAGTCCTCTTTGCAAAACAATTTCCTCCTCCTGTCTATATGGCTGCTTATAAACTTCCTTGGTACACCATTCAAATAACAGTTCTCCCAAAATAAATTCAACAACGTTACCACGGGGCTACTATGCATTCTGAATGGCTGCCTGACGCTTCTCCGGTGAAGCAGAGCCGACTGAGGGCTGCATGCGGTGTTTCACTATTTGCGAAAAAGGGTACAAAGTCTATATACTGAATGTTTGAGAACCGCTGCCATAAACCAAAGTGCAGGCAACTGCAGGAACCAAACACAGCTACGACAGTGGAACCTACTCCCAAAAAAACCCTTCCGCATATTCATCTGTGCTAGACAGAGCCATTTTGCGAGAATGACATTTCACAGTCGTTCACCTTTACAAGCAGGGAAGCTCAACTGGAGTAGCCGTTCACCACCACCTCGGTCCATCTCTGTCGTTTACTCCTTCAGTAACTGCAAGCGATTTCGCTTTCCCATATAGGTTTTTTTTTTAAATCTACTACGACCAAGGCTTAGTTCTCTCCTGAAATATCACTTCTCCAAGGCACAACAGAAATCCACCTCTGCTTGGCCACCATTTTCCCAGAACAGTATCAGACCGCTTGCTCTCACCTTCAGAGGATCTACACAGCTCTGCCCCACCTCTCTCAGCTCTCATTTTCCACCTACTGCCACCTCTTCTGATGTTTCTGGCCCAATCGGGTTTTCATGGTTCCTCCTCATCTTCTGCTTTCTGTGTGTCAAGAGCCCTCCCTCTCCTTCAAATCCCTCAAAACTCACTTCATGTCGCTCGTTATCCGTCACTAATCTCAGCTCCGGCGCTATCTGCTCCCACTCGCGCGCCTAATTATATTGAAGATAAAACACAAACATGGGGGGAAAAAAACAAGTTGTCGTTAAGTGCCTCACCACCAGCTGACTCCATTCATGCAGCTTTTATATTTATCTTTTTATGCTACCTGTCCACTTCCACTTCCACCAATTTTGTTGTAATTTCTAATTATTTATGTATTTACATTATGTATTTAAATTTAAGCCACTTTTTTTTTAAAAAGTGTACACATCTGAACAATATCACATCAATCCATTATGCATATTCACATATTAACATCTTAAACTTTTCCCTGCTACTTTCTATTTACTTCATTTATATCCCAACAGGGACCCAAAGAGGCTTGAATCGTTCTCTATTTTATCCTCATACTGACCCTGTGAGGTAGGTAAGGCTGAGAATGGGTGACTGGCCAAAGGTCATTCTAATAAGATTCGCTTGGAAGAATGTAGGGCTACTTTGACAGTCTGGCAATACACCGTACTGGTTCTCAGTTGAGAGCCACTACCTAGATTACTGTAGCTCACATCTATTTCTTTAACACTGTGCACACTCAGATATAGGGGGGAAATTCCCATATTAGCCAATGGAACTAGGCACACATCATGCCACCGACTTTCATAAGGACATGGTAGGGCCAAACATGTATTTAACAGAATCATAGAGTTGGAAGGGACATCCGGGGTCATCTAGTGCAGCCCCCTGCACAATGCAGGAAATTCACAACTTACCCCCCCCCCCACACACACACACAGTGACTTCTACTCTATGCCCAGAAGATGGCAAAAAACCTCCAGGATCCTTGGCCAAATTGGCCTGGAGAAAACTACTTCCTGGCCCCAAAGTGGCAACTAGCATTACCCTGGGCATGTAAGAAAGGGCCACACACAAAATAAGTGCTGATATAACCCTTCCTGCCCTCCCTCTCATGATCTGCCTAGGTTCACAGAATCAGCATTGCTGTCAGATCCTCTGCTTAAACACCTCCAAAGAAGGAGAGCCCACCCCCCACCCCCACCCCGAGGAAGCCTGTTCCACTGAGAGACTGCTCTGCCAGGAAGTATTTGTATCACCTGCCTAATTTCCCTTCCCACTCACCAACACTCCCCATTTATTGCCCTTGCAACTACACAATACTGGTTTGTCTGCCAATTTTTCAGTACATGGGTCACTTCTGACTACTATGGAGTGCCTCCAACAATGCTCTGTAATTACAGAGGTGTTCAGGGGCATACAAAATTCCATTTTGACATTACAGGATCTCCAAGAGAAGATGTTGAAACTCTGGAGCTGTTTTGTCTAGATGCAAAACGATCGCTTTCTCAGGAGTATCTTCCAGAGCTGCAAAATGAAGCCCCCTTGGGTTCCCCTCTGGACACGTAGGCAAGCCTCGATCAGACCAGTAAGATGAGCAGAGCCAAGAAAGAAACACTGGTAAAGAAAGCGTCTAAACTATTCCCTGCCAAGAGGTGCAATAGGATTGTCACAGTGATTTGCATGAAGTGAAATGTCAAGAGAATTTGGAGGTTCCCCCACAGTTAGTTGAAGGAGGCCAGGAAAGATTTGCTGAGTGGCAAATTTCCTTGGGGGGCAGGGGGTGGTAGAGGCTGACTGCCTTATTCTGCATAGTATTTTGTAAAGTCATGCTCACTCCTGGCCAAAAAAGAGCCCCCAGATCTCAACTGCTAGTAATCACTCGGCAACACCGTATACCGTGATGCTTAAGAATGGACCAAACACTGCAGCAAGAGAAACGTGACAAACACAACCCCACCACAGCTTTATGAAAACAAGCACCTATTAAAAAGAACTGTATTTGGAAGACCACTGAAAATTCCCCTTCCTTGTCTACTCGGGGGTTTACAATATGAACTCTTATGACTGTGCAATCAGAGATTACAGTAAGTTGCATCTGAGCACAACAGCAGGGTGGGATCCTGTGGAGCCAACCAATAATAGGGGGGGGGGAGATATCCTTCTACAAAAGCAGTTGCAGATTACAAAAGTAAGATTTGAAAGCTCAGTGGCTTACATAACTTAAGCTTCAATCTTGGGAAAGTCCATTTCAGGCCGCGTGTGGGTTTCTAAAGACACACTCAGTAGGAACAGAATGCTTATTTTGTTCATTTTTCACCAAAATTTGGACCCTAGGACGTAGTTACATTGGTTCCATTCATTCCTCCAGCACAAGGACCCTTTTGCCAAGGCCCGAAAAGTTTGACTCAGCATACAGTTCTTGCATCGGAGGAACACAAGGATATCAACAGAACAAAATGGTAGGATCCAACCCAATGTTTTGGCCTTTTAAAAAATTAACATTATATTAGATTGTAGGCATGGATGAGCGAACTCTTCTTTTTCCTTTTAGCCCCTGAGGAGAAAGATTCCTTGAGAATTGAGAACCACTTGCTGATTTCTACTCCTGGGCTGTGTAGTTGTCGTAGCCTCTAAAGAATAGGCACAAAAAGTTTCTTTCATATGGAGTTACTCTACAGAGCCTTGTATGCCCAAATACGTGATGCTTGTTTCGAAGCTCAAAGGGACACATGACCAAGATACAGATATCAGCATATGGCCAAATGAAGCTGTCAGAACACTGGTCATCAAGCCCCGCATTGTCTACTCTAGCTGTCCAGGGTGAGGTAGTGCCTAGCCCTGCAGTACTAAATTGTTTGTAGCAGGAGATGTCAGGGGTTGTACCTGAGGCCTTCTGCATGTCAAGGACTTGCTCTACCTCTAAGCAGTGGCAAATCTAGACTTAGATTCAGCTTTGCCTAACTTCCTCCTGACTGGCAGCAGTTTAGGCAACCTGCAGTTTTCTAAGAGTAGGAAGCAAGTCAATTCAAGCACAGCGAACACAGAGAGCTCGGAAAGTAAAAGCGATCCCACGGACAGCAAAGAAGTGGATGGAATCCAATTCAAAAGGCACAGCTTGCAGATCACTGCCCATCTACAGCGCAGGCTCTCAAGATCACTTATAGCGTGCCTCCCTGCACCAAGAGCCGAACCTCTGTAAAGTTAGCAATGACCAGAGGGCAGCTGTCAGGCCAGGAGAGTATTGTCATCTCAAACAGGAATCCGGAGAAGTGGCAAAAAGTTTTCTTAGAGAAAAAGAATTCTGGGCTGAGCCATGACAGATGCAGCCGAGAGATGAATGTGTTCCTGGATGAGTGAAAACTTTGGCTTGCTTCCTACTGCTCCTCTCCCTCCAGTGGAACCACCTTTTCTGTCGGAAGGAAACGTCAAACTTTGCTGACCGGAGAGGGAGGATACAGGCCTTTGTGTCTAAGCCAGAAATTGCCTACCAGAAATTCTTGCCTCCCATGCCAAAAGTCAGGGGGCATTTCTTCAAGGCAGGCAAGGCAAGAACCCCTTTGGCTCCCATGGGTGAATTATCAAGATGCCACACTAAGCAAACACGAGTACGTGAAAGAAGGTTAAAAAGGTCTATTTTCCCACTCTTTTAAGTGCTTCTTTGTGGGTAGAATGTCTCAATAATTTGATGTGGTAAACCTGATGGCCATAACTGCTCTACTTAGATTAACAAGGAGTACTAGGTGGTGAGGTAATTGGGAGGTTAGCTGAGCCTTCACTTACCTGCCCTTTGGCATCTTCTGGCATAGATTTGATATGCATCCTTTTAAGACACCGAATCACTCCGTCATAAAACTGTACAGTGAAGGTTCCTAGAACAAGAGCAAGAAAGCAGTTAAGCTGTTTGAAAAATAAATGCGCATAACTCATCAGTGAGTTTGGAAGGTGCAAGAAACAGAATCCCTAATTATTATTTTTTTTAAAAATCCCTTTTCACATCTTCACATATCCTGCGGAAGTCACATAAAGTTTTAAAAGAGTTAAGGCGCAACTTTCGTAACAACCAACAATGAGTAATTCACAAAGTTGTCTGTGCGAATGAAAGGTCAGCTTGTATTTTATAAACTTCACAAATATTCCCAAAAATTAGGATGAGAAGGATTTATAGTCACATTTTACTTCTGAGCAGGGCTTTTTTTCTGGGAAAAGAGGCAGTGGAATTCAGTGGGTTGCCCTCGGAGAAAATGATCACATGGCCGGTGGCCCCGCCCCCTGATCTCCAGACAGAGGGGAGTTTAGATTGCCCTCTGCGCCGCCGAGCAACGCGGAGGGCAATCTCAACTCCCCTCTGTCTGGAGATCAGGGGGCGGGGCCACCAGCCATGTGACCATTTTCAAGAGGTTCCGGAACTCCGTTCCACCGCGTTCCAGATGAAAAAAAGCCCTGCTTCTGAGAAAGATCCAAGTATAGAGAGACATGATAGATTTCTGACATGCAAAAAGAGGCTTTGGAAAAGAGGCTCAGAGACTAAGCGTCGCTTCCACTTGAACCCTTTTCTGTTGTAGGAGCCGCCTCCCGCTGCAAAGCGCATTCCTCCAGCACTGGGCACTCTTCCGCTAACTGAAGCACATCGGCGTGCACAGAAGCGCCTTGCAGCAGAACACGCCCCGCAGTAGAGAACCTCCCCTGCAACAGAATAAGGGGCCCAGTGCAAGTGGAACAAGGCTTCAGAGCAATTATATTATTATATGTCTCCCCTCCAAATTAACTAGGAGACTCCAACTGGAGTAAAACATTGCGGCGTGACTGCTATCAGGAGCAAGCAGGAGCATGAACATTACCCCCATTTTGCAGTCACTCCATTGGCTACCCATCAGCTACCGTGCTCAGTTCAAGGTACTGGTTCTCACATACAAAGCTCTTCCCGGCCTTGGCCCAGCATACCTATGGGACTGCATCCCTCCCTATGTCCCTCCACAGCAGCTTCACTCATCTGAGCAGGGTCTTCTGCAGGTGCATATGGGTGAAACCAACAACAGCCCACACACGGACCTGCTCCGTGGTGGCCCCTACCCTGTGGAACAGCCTGCCTGAGGCGGTCAGGAAAGCCCCCACTCGCCTAGCTTTCCGCAAACGATGCACAACCGAATTATTCAAAAAGGCTTTAGTATTGTTGGGAGGGGCTCTCAGATGCTTCGCTAATGACTTAAGGACCATAGACTTCACCAGTATGTTGACTTACGTAGTACCTGTTGTCTTAAATATGTACTATGAGCTACCTGTGTTTCATGTGGTCTAATGTCAGCCCTAAAATTGCTTACGTTCTGTTTCAGCATTTTTTCAACTCTGTATTGGAATCTTACTAATGCTATGTCTTTGTAAAATTGTCTTTATTTACCCTAAGGCATTCTTTATGGAAATGTCCTTGAAACTGACTGTACTAATCTCACACTGTAATTCGCCTTGAGTCTAAATGAGAATGGCGAATTACAGTGTGACTATAAATGACATAAATAAAATAAAATAAAATAAATAAATTGTCCTTAGGCCTGTCCCTTAGTCTTGTACCTGTATTACCACTGAGTTGTGCTTTTGTAGTAACAGGGTTATTTGTGTTAAGGAACTTTGCATCGATTCCTAAGAATGTAAGAGAAGCCATGTTGGAACAGGCCAATGGCCCATCCAGTCCAACACTCTGTGTCACACAGTGGCCAAAAAACAGGTGTCCTCAGGAGGTCTGCCAGTGGGGAAGGGACACTAGAAGCCCTCCCACTGATTGTCCCCTGCCAAACACCAAGAATACAGAGCATCACTTGCACGCTGGTCAGCACTCCTATGTACCCCTCCAGAGCAGCTGTATCCCTGCGCAGCTTCCCAACCTCATTCCTCCCCACATCATTCATCCAGTCAGGGCTGCGTGCCAGTGAGAGAGTCTCGCTGGGGGGCTGGGGTGTGGAAGTGCCCGACAATCCCATCAACCTGAAGTTGGTTAAAAGAACTTCCATTGTTTGTTGCACGCTGCAAACACCTTTCCTTTGAAACACAAGCTATGGCGACATTGCTGATATCAAGCACTTAGATGTGCTTAATTGTGTGTAAGCTGCTTAACTTCATTATATTTACGCATCTCCGCATGATCACTCACATAAGAAGATTAAATAAATTCATGGCAGGCTGCGGTTAACAGGTTTATCAACAGCTATCTATAACACTTTTCTCCCGTGTTTCCTGCAAGTTGCTCAGGGTGATAGGTACATGATTCCCAGGGTTATGTACAAGATCCTTATGCAAACAATCCTGCGAAAAAAGGCCAGGCCGAATGTGCAAAGGGGTCCAAGGGCGCCCGACAAGCTTCGTGCCCCTAGTTAGACACTCCCAACACTGGTGAAATGAAAAAACGAATATGGGATCCAACAGCCATATATGCAGAGGATGTAGACTTCCCCACTCTGCTTCCCCA
The DNA here is from genome assembly GCF_028583425.1 of Eublepharis macularius. NCBI lineage: Eukaryota > Metazoa > Chordata > Lepidosauria > Squamata > Eublepharidae > Eublepharis > Eublepharis macularius. Next base: position 130,507,360 of record NC_072796.1, on the reverse strand, counting down.
CTCTGCCATCCCTACTTTGCCATGGAAGCTCACAGGTACCCTTAGAACAGCCTCTTTCTCTCAGCCTGGCCTACCTCATAGGGTTGTTGAGAGGATTAAATGGAGAAGAAGAGAACGATGTAAGACACTTTGGGGCCCCCACCAGGAAGAAAGGTGGGGTATAAATGAAGCAAATGAGCACTGGGGGAACATTTACCATCACGGCCTACTTATAAGTTCCTCAGAGCCAAACTACAAGTGACGCCTGACACAGGTTGGACACTAGTCGGCTTCCCTCAAGTTTTGATGGGAAATGTAGGCGCCCTGCTTTTACAGCTTGGCTCTCCATTACAGCTGCAAGACCAGGATGCCTACATTTCCCATCAAAACTTGAGGGAAGCTAGCAAGTGTCCAACCTGTGTAAGACGTCACTTTTAGTTTGGCTCTCAGAGACATCTGACTGGCTGCTGCGGGAAACACAACACTAGACTAGATATAACTTTGGTCTGACTCTCCTAAGCGATACATACCTTCTTTGTTAATCGCTTCAATCTTTGCTGGATAGTATCGACAATCCGTCCAACGAGCTAGAACCTCTTCCCCAGGTTTAAAATCCTGTTTTGAGGAGAGATTTAATATACTGAGTCATCAGCTTAAGTGAAGATTTATTTAATGCCAGCAACTTGCAAACCGGAAATCCTCTTGGTCAAGATCCACTCCTGTCTGCAGGTCTGGCCTCCATGCAAGAGTATTTAGGAGTATGTCCCGAGACTAGCGCAGAAGAAGATTTTAGGGTCGCAAGAGGGATGGATACTTACAATAAATTCATCATCGTCTTTTAGGCCCTCTTTCCTCAGCGAGGGTCTCTCAAGGGGCCGCAACCGATTGCTGTCCCAATAAATCCATTCATCGTAACGGTGACTCCAGCGTTCAAAGTGGACAAGCATCTTCCCCTCTTCATAGTCTATCTTCTCAATGCGCGAGGGATACCTTCCGAAAGCAAATGGAAAGATGCCGTTTCAGCAGGCTGTTCTCAGCATTTCAATATTTAAAGGACCCAGAGGGACTGCTTTTCTAAGTTTATGGCACTCCTGTTAACAAAATCAGGGTTTAAACTTTCATTTCTTCAGACAGGAAAGTCTCATAGATGCTGGGTAAACATAACCAGTTGCCCCCAGCACGGGCTCCATAAAGACGACAGAATTTTTTCTGCTTCTACTAGCTTTATTCTCGTATTTTTATTTATATCCTGCTTTTCTCCTTGATCAGGGATTCAAAGTGGCTTTTCAGATTAGCCCCCCCCTCCCCTTTCCACTTAATCCTCACAACCACCACCTTGAGAGGCTCAGCCAGGCCTACGGTTACCTGGCTGAGTGGGGGATTCTGTGGTTCTTGAAAGCTTATGCTACCATATAATTGGTTAGTCTTAAAGGTGCTACAGGACTCTTTACTATTTTGCAACTACAGACTAACACGGCGAATTCCTCTGGATCTAAGATACGCAGTCACAGCTTTCAGGGGAACTTCTCACCAAGCAAGTCCCATACCCTAACACATTTGGAGAGTGAGCCAAAATGTTTAACGTTTTGTGTCAATGGTTTAATATTTGCCACTTTGGGGACCCTGAATTGGGTGCAAAGACAGCATAGGAAGATTTTAAATAACAAATAAAATAAAATAAACACTCACATTTTGAAAGATTAACTTTATTGAACACAGCCAACATCTAACAGGCAATAACACTTTTGGCAAAGACACGATCCAATGCCTTCATCACAGGAGCATCAGACATGTTTACTTGGTTATAAGAGACATTACTACAGCTCATATATGACCACTCGGACATCAAGTTATGGCCTGCATGTAGGAATGAGCAACCACAGATCTAATGCCAGAAGTTTTGTGTCACTGCAGATACAATGCTTTGCAATGGAAAGAGGGGGCAACATTCAGTTTCCAGTCATCAAGAGTACTCAAAGAAAAAAAATGGAAGAAATCTTCACGCATGTGTAAGGCAGAGCCCTGCCTATCCCGTGGAACAATGCAAACCCTGCTCGTGCTTTGTCCACGCAAAAATTCAAAAGTGCTCACAGATGTTTCACTATTTCTATAAAGTATCATTCAGTGAACTTGGCCATTGTTATCCATTTTCTGTTCTCAACATCAGCGCAAGAACAAATCATGATTTCAACATCTTAAAATGAAGAATCTGACACACAGTACAAATATATTTCTCAAGAACATTTTGACACATGTACATTTGTTAACTTCCTCATCCATTCCTCACCCTGCGGCTGGGCTAAACAAACTCCTATCAGGTCTAAAGCTGATTATCAAGAAAAAAAAATTTGAAGTCATTCGGTACCAACATTATAGACAGGAATTATAAAACCTCCACTTTTCAGTTCAGTTTACCAAATAGTTAAGACAAGCGCATGCAAATTTCAGGATTCCTGAATCATTACAGATGATGGCCTAATATAGCGGTTTCAACTACTGACTGCTTAGATTGGGATGAGTTATTGCTGTGCATTAGAACATTCCCTGTGCCACCTATCAGTGGGCTATCTACCCTGGTTCTAATAGTTATATGGCATCTAATAAATACATGTGTGTGTGTTATGTGCCATTAAGCTGTCTCTGAAATATGGCGACCCTATGAAGGAAAACCTCCAAAACGTCCTATCATTAACAAACTTGCTCAGATCTTGCAAACTGGAGGACATGGCTTCTTTTATTGAGTCAAGCCATCTCATTTTAGGTCTTCCTCTTTTCCTACTGCCTTCCACTATTCCTAGCAATACTGACTTTTCCAAAGAATCTTGTCTTCTCATGATGTGACCAAAGTACGATAGCTTCAGTTTTGTCATTTTAGCTTCTAAGGAGGCTTGATTTGATCTAGTACCCACTTATTTGTCTAAGAAATACATATGGATACTGCAATCACGATTCTTCTGTCCTAAGAAATCTTACAATTATGATGAATCAAAGCAGCACCATCTGACACATTAAATAATGTATGTTCCAAGGTTTATCCACAAAAAACGTTTGGTCATCCTATATTACCTGAAAGAAGAACTCTTTCAAACTGCATCCTGTCCTGGCCACTCAGAGGCAACCACTACTCACCACAGGTAATTACAGGATACCAATTTACAAGTCTAGAGCAAGACTGTGTATATTGCAAATGTTAGACTTGAAAGCCTTTCAGGAAACTCAGAGATATCTTTTAGGGTGTGAATTTTCCATAAACTGCAAATCAGTTTTTCATTTATCACCCTTTCTTGCATTCAAAATTCTCTCATTCTCAGAATCTCTCAGTGATACTTCTATTTTGCCCATTTTAAAGATGGAAAACTGGCTGCAACAACCTTGCCTAGAAGTGGCTACAATGAGCTTATAGCCATAACCAACTCTTCCAAGTCCAAACTCAATCACCACTCGACAGTGTGTTATTAAACATGCAGACACACTCACTTCGACAGCACTAGACATCACACGGAACCATGTTATGGGAACCCATCCTTCCTTGCGGCTGGCATGAATCTTATCCACATTAGTCAGACCTCCCTATCTACACTCGACGCTTCCATGCAGCGTTAGATGAGTCAGCTGCTGGAGTGTTTTGTAACACCCACAATGTTATTTTTGATCTCTTCTCTGCACCCCTACCTAGCCCCGAGTAATCAGAGAAACTGCTTGCTCACAGGTACAATTTTCAGCAGAAACACACTGACTTTATACAAAATAAGAATATCAGGAGATAGCCAGAGTCAAGGCAGCTGAGGGAGTAAGAAGAGCAGGAGCCAGAGTCCTTTCCCCCCAACCGCCATGTCAACAGCCTCTAGATGTGGGTATTGCCAGACATCCATAGTTTTAGGTCCAACCATGTGCCTTCATTGACACTACACAGAGTGAAGACAGTTTCGGGTGGAGAGCCATATTGCTCCGCAGTAGAACAGCAACTTTAGAGCTCTTCCAACAAAAACAAGACCAACAAAATTTCCAGGGCATAAGCTTTCGAGAGTCGTCTGACATCTCAGCAAGGGAGCTTTGACTCTCGAAAGCTTACACCCTGGAAATCTTGTCGGTCTTTAAGGTACACCTAGACTCGAATCTTGCTACGTAAAATGCCACAAATCTGACCCCATCACTTTCCCCTTTGATTTTAGTTCATAGCCACAGAACACGAGAAATGAGCAGAAGCTGGATACAGGAATTCAGTCAGCAGTGCGAGCCAGTGTGGCAGAGGAGATAAAGGGTCAGGACAAGGAAGACCCGGGTTCCAAACTCCCACTCTGCCGTGAAACTCGCTGGGAGAACTTCAGCCAGCCACATGCTTTTCCAGCCTAACGTATCTCACAGAATTGTTGTGAGGAACCAGAAGAGAGGAGAGCCTTGGAGAAAGGGGGATAAAACAATGAGATTGACCCACAAGTTACATCAAACCCACCTCTCAAGTATTCGTAAAACTTGCTGTCAAACTTGCTGTCTCCAGGGCACCACTGCAACCCAATCACCACCATTTTGGATGCTGCATCAAAACAGCTCTGGTTCAGCTTTCTATTTAGTCAAATTCTTAGATGTTTTCTTCCCAAAGCTTTTGCTCATATGAATTATTCTGGTAAACCATTCTGGTGGGGGGGGGGACCTGCATCTACTCATGAGTCATGAAGCTTTGCCAAGAATCTTTAAGCAGCCTTGCAGATTCCTGGTATTAATACACATCAATCCGAACCCTGCGTGGAGTTTCACGACAAAAGTGAGCTTCCAGCCTATTCACATGAATGGCGGTGGTGGTGGAAAGTGTAATCAAGTTGTAGCCATCTTATGGCTACCTCTGCTAGGGTTTTCAAGGCAAGAGACTAACAGGGGTGGTTTGCCATTGCCTGCTTTTGCACCGCAACCTTCTTTGAAGATCCTCCATCCAACTACTAACCAAGGCCAATCCTGCTTAGCTTCCAAGGTCTGATGAGATTGGGCTTGCCTAGGTTACCCAGGTCAGGGCAGTGGACAGTCTTAAATAAATCACTCTTTCAAGTGTTGTATACCAGACCCTTACGAGACCAAAGGCATAATATAGTATAAGGCAGCTTCATGAGTTCATGAGCATGTGTGAGTTTTTGATATGTGATTATAAACTCGGTGAGAACAGAGCCATTTCTATCGTCAAGAGCCACAAAATATAAGTGTAGGAATAATATATGTATTTTCATTCAATAGGAAAACAAAAAAGTTAACTTCAATGTTTCTTGAGCAAGATTATCCCAGTAGCACCTTAAAGATCAACTAGATTTCCAGGGTATGAGCTTTCGAGAGTCAGAGCTCCTTTTTTCAGGGTAAGCAAGGTAAAGGTAAAAGGTAAAGGTAGTCCCCTGTGCAAGCACCGAGTCATTACTGACCCATGGGGGGAAGTCACATCACGACGTTTTCTTGGCAGACTTTTTATGGGGTGGTTTGCCATTGCCTTCCCCAGTCATCTACACTTTACCCCCAGGAAACTGGGTACTCATTTTATTGACCTCGGAAAGATGGAAGGCTGAGTCAACCTTAAGCTGGCTAACTGAACCCAGCTTCCACCAGGACTGAACTCAGGTCATGAGCAGAGCTTGGGCTGCCGTACTGCAGCTTACCACTCTGCGTCACAGGGTAAGCAAGGTAATGGCACCTTTTCCGGATCCCACTCACTATCAATACCCCAAAGCTGTAGCTTAATCTGTGCGTGTGTGCATGTGTGTGCACACATGTGCTCATTCCTTTGCCTTTTAGAGTTTCTGCAAGGAAAAACATTGAAGAACACAGATTCAAAAACACTCACCAATAAAACTCCAATTATAACACTTGCAAGTGAAAATTGTAGTAAGGGAAATGATGTCCTAAGCCACTTTTGAATCCCTGGGGGAGGAGGGGGAGTGTGATATAACTAAATGCATAATTTGTACATCACAGCAAATTATGGCTAGTACTCACTGTAAAACAACTGTGAGGTATATGTCAGAATATAGGTTGAAGTGCATGGGTCTGTGGCAAGTTTTTAATACTCCAAATCATGCCCCCGGGGGGGGGGGGAGGCTGTGGTTCAGTGGCAGAGCCTCTGCTTAGCACGCTGAAGATCCCAGGTTCAATCCCCAGCATCTCCAGTTAAGTACTAAGTTGTATGTGATGTCAAAGACCTCTGCCAGAGACCTCAGAGAGCTGCTGCCGTCCTGCATAGACAACACTGACTGACAAACCAATGGTATGATTCAGTATAAGGCAGACCCACGTGTGCTCAAACCATTTCTGATCTACCAAAATTACTACAGAGAAGTGATAAAATTTAGCTGCTTCTGGTCCTTTATATAAATTCAGCTGGAGGAACATCTCATCTTCGTAATTCCCCTTGAATCCGAGTGGGAAAAAAGGAGACTATAAATGAAGAAGATGATCATCATGTTTATTGATAAACGAGATGCAAAAGTGCTGCAGATATCATCCCGGGAGTTTATCTGAGCAGAAATATTGGGAATATTTATACTACTCTCCGAAACAATGCCAAGAGATTAAAAATAATTTAGGAAGTAATTTCTCAGATACATTGGCAGAGCTATTGGGAAACTACACAACACTTTACCCATCATAGCTCCTATTCAGACAGCTGAAGTCGGTATTGACAAACCCCCAATGATGCTACAGGACAAGTTAGCCACCATGATCTTATTTCAATGCACTGAGAGTGCTCAGTATGCACAGCAAACGAAGGGCTTGCACACCAACACACAATCTAGCACATCTCTTTCTAATCCAAAGACCGATCGATGCTGCCTTTGCATGAACTGTAGTACTGTCCATCTTATTCCTACTATGGAATGAGATGCTGGCTAAGATACCGGTTAAGTGATAAACTGTCCCACAGCCACTACTTGTCTTCACGCGGAGCTGATTAACATTTGCATACAGTAACTTGACGTGAAACCATTCTGCTTCCTTCAATAATAATGAAAAGTAAGGCTCACAGGGAGTTGAGTAGAAAAACTTCTACACAGTTCACGTGAAGGTTTTCTCCTTTTTAAATACAGTAAAGCCACTCACATACGGCCTTTTTTCCCTAGAAATCAGTTATGTCACATCCATATCCAACACATCCAAAAGAACCGCAGCCTCTCCAACAGGTTCCGGCAATCCCCATAAAGATAAGAGTACGGATACTGAAGGCAGAAACTCCAAACAGCAGCTAAAGGATCCTAGAAGATGGGCAGGATGGTATTTTGTTTATCGAAAAAAATTAAACTTCCAACTTCTAATGGTTCTAATGTCCCACTCAGTCACACCAATGAAAAAAAGAACAATTAAAAAAGGATAATTAAGTCCAACTTGTTCAGCCAAATTAGGTGAAAATACAGTTTACACTTCTTTTGCCAGCTTTACCAATATCAATGAACCTGTTATAATAAGGAGCAACAGAAAATGAACGTCTTGCTACCCCTCCTAAAGATAAAGAAGCAGAAATAATCTGTATCCTCAAGGGGGGTGGGGATTTCAACAGCCTTGCAGCCACCGATGTAAAGCTGTCTCTCACCATAGATGTTTTCACCGCGCATAACAAAGGGGACAGAAGCAGGGTTTTATATCAAAAACGCAACTAAAATGAGGGAGACCTGTTCTGACGTATGTGGGCCCCTGGCTTTGAAAGATTTTAAAGGTTCACTTGGAATTTGGCTCAGAAGCTGACAGAAATCTAACGCAACAGGCCCACCGCAAGGTGAATATGCTCACACTGTGTTTATTTCCTAAAAGTTCTGCAGCATTTTTCACTAGCTGAAGCTTCTGAGTCATTTTCAAGGGCAGCCCCGCATGTTGCAACCTGCCTTAGTCCAAGTGTAGCATGTTCTCCCCCCCCACCCCCATTATGCTAAGGATCCCAAATACAACCCTATCAGCCATCCTCTCTCCTCTCTCTCATCCAGAAAAACTGCTTGCCCTTTAAAGAATCCCAGTATATAAAGAGATGTTGCCTATACTTCAACATATACAGCGTGCATAGGAAAGAACGATACTAAATGTAGAAGTCAAGATCGATTTAAAAATAAACAGACCTGTAATCCTCAATCTAACGTTAGTTGTGTTACCTTCTGTACATGTTGTTTCACTCAAATCTTTCCACTGTATCAGAAAAAATGATTTTGTCTCCAACTAATAATGAGACAGAAATGCTTTAAAAAGAAAATACGAACTTAACATTGGCCCCTCTATGGGCACCAGCTTTCTTACCATTTTTGAAGGTAATCAAGCGCTTCCAAACGAGCACCGATCTCAAATGTGATCCCAGGACGATTTGGAGGCTTCCTGCTCATTTTGACAACTTCTAATCCTCTCTTTCGTTAGCTGTAAAAAAATTAAAAAGACACAGAGAAAAGTTTTAAGGTGACATTCAATTTATTTTTTAAACTGCAAGACAGGGCAGGCATGCAGCCAAGGTTTAACTGAAAAATAGTGAGGCCAAGAAATAGCGCGTCCAAGAATGGCAGCATTCATTAATTGCCAATCACTGACAATTACCGCAAGATGATCATGTTGTGTTAATTTCACATCAGGTGTTTGAAAAACAGTATGAACTGCCATTCTGAGTTCTCAAATGAAGCTATCTTTTCAACAAAAGAGAAAAAATCCCTGCTTAGAGGACTCCAAAATACACTCCAGTGCTGAGATACTATTTTCTACTGTATTTATTTTCCATATACCCTAACCCCTTTGCCACAAAAAGGGTGCCCATGGCTTAGGGTTGTGCAAGCCTCCCCAGAGCTGGAAGAAAACAAGGTGAAATGTATTTATCTGAACAAGTATCTTTCACAAAGTGGCACAGCAATGCTCTGGTTAGATCCAGCTGAAAAATTCTGTTCCCAGCGTGCAACTTTCTCATCTCTTGCTGCAGACCAAAATGCCCTTCAAAATGCTGCTCCCAGGGATAAGGGATCCCCAAGGACGAAAAAAGAGAGGAGGATATCAAGGGTCTGCAGTGAAAAAAGGAAACAGGCAAAATCACACACACCCTTTCCAAAGACAGAAGTCCTCCATGGGGAATCCAAGGCCCTAGGTGGAATCTTTCATGAGCAGGATCCAGACCTTTGGATGCTGCTGAGAGATCCAGTATAAGACACAGATCTTAGCCCCACAGAAGGGCCTCAACCTCCAGTACCTACACAGTGATCCAAATTCTAAATCAAGGAAAAGAGTATGAGTTCCAGCATATGGACTGAGGGCCAACGTGGTGTAGTGACTAGACTGTTAGATTATTATCTCAGAGATCAGATTCAAATACTCAGGTCATGAATCTCAATGGTGACTCTGAGCCAGCTAGTGGTGCTCAGCTAAATGTACCTAAAAAGGATGTTTGGAGGTTTAAAAAGAATGTTAGGAGAGCCAGTTTGGTGTAGTGGTTAGAAGCAGCAGGACTTGAATCTGGAGAGCCGGGTTTGATTCCCCACTCCTCCCCATAAAGCCAGCTGGGTGACCTTGGGCTAGTCACAGTTCTCTGGAGCTCTCTCAGCCCCACCCACGTCTGTTTTGTTGTGGGGACAATGATAACATACTTTGTAAACTGCTCTGAGTGGGCGGTATATAAATTGAACGTTATTGTTGTTGTTAAAATGGAAGGAAAGGAGAATTGTGCATACTACCTTGAACACCTCAGAGAAAGTTTCAAGCAGCCACGTTGGTCTGCAGCAGAAGAGCAAGATTGGTGTAGTGGTTAAGAGCAGCAGGACTCAAATCTGGAGAACTAGGTTTGATTCCCCACTCTTCCATTTGAAGCCAGGTGGGTGATCTTGGGTCAGCCACAGCTCTCTCAGAGCTCTCTCAGCCCCACCCACCTCACAGGGTGTTTTGTTGTGAGGATAACAACACACCTTGTAAACTGCTCTGAGTTGGCATTAGGTTGTCCTGAAGGGCGGTATATAAATCAAATATTATTATTATTATCACTATTGTATTAGCAAAAGGGGCAGCATATAAGCTCAGATCTAGTTCAGCAAGGCTTGCTTTTGTGTGCACGCAGACACGTGTGTACACATACATACACAGACGCACACACATGCACACTATGGGCAGCCTTGAAAAGAGACCGCGCTTATGACAAAGTTCCTTTCCCCAAAAGTGCCTGTGGCCATGTATCAAGCTGACCAACGTCTTTCAAAAAATGGAAGACTGGAGTCCAGTGGCACCTTACAGACCAACAAGATTTTCAGGGCAGAAGCTTTCAGGGTGTTAGATTAGGATGGGCAGCTATGGGAGCCTGTCTTTAGCAGTAGAGTCCAGCAGCACCTATAAGACTAAGAAAATTTGTGGGAGGGTAGGCGCTTTTGTGAAGGTACCTGGAGAAGTATCTGAAAAAGTGAGTTGTGGCTCACCAAAGCTCCTACCCTGACACAAATTTTGTTAGCCTTATAAAAGTTGCTGGACTTTTGCACCTTCAAGGTGTCAGGGCACCTTCTCCAGGTATCTTCCTCTCGTAAGCTTCCCCTGAAAATCTGGCTGGTCTAGGGTTGCCAGCTCCCAGTTGGGAAATTTCTGGAGATCTGGGGGGGGGGGTGAAACCTGGGGAAAGTGGGGTTTGGGGAGGGAAAAGGACCTTGGCATGGCATAATTCCATAGAGTCCACCCCCCAAAGTAGCCATTTTCTCCAGGTGAACTGTTCTCTGTGGCCTGGAGACCAGTTGCAATTCCGGGAGATCTCCAGCCACTACCTGGAGGCTGGCAACCCTAGGCTGGTCCCAGACTCGCCTCTTGCTGTCCTGCTGCAGACCCAACACGGATTCCCACCTGAGACCGAGGAGACGCGGCCTTCGCGCTCTTCCCCCGGCAGGAGCCCCTCAGGAGCCAAGAGGCGGCGGAGGGCGGCGAGGCCTCCTCCTCCTCCCCGGCGCCCCTCAGGCGGCGGCCCCGGAGGCCTTCCCGGAGGCCGAGAGGAGCGAGGCCCGTACCCGTCCGCCCTGGCCCCGCCGCTCGGCTCCGGCTTCCCCCCTTACCCGCTGCCACGACCGGCCCCGCCGGCCAGGACCGGCCTGCCCCGCTCGCTCCCCCGGGCCCGTCAGCGCCGCCCGCGGTCCGCCGCCGCCTTCTCCTCAGAGCGCCCCATCGCCCTCTCCGCCCGCCCCGCCCCTCGCGCCCAGCGCCCACCGCGCCGTCACCGCTCTGCGACGCACGTCGGGGCGCAGCGGAAGCCGCCACGGGCGCCGCCATGGCCTCCCCCATCACGTGATTGAAGGAACGCCTCGCCTTCCTGCGCGAAGAAAGCCCGAGTCGAGAGGAGGGCGGTTCTTCACTTCCGGTTTCTCATTGGACGTTGAGTGGGAAAGGTGGGAAAGAAAGTGGACGCGGCGTCGTGAAAGGACTGGAGGCAAGCGTGGATGGAGCGGACCGCTCCCGTGTGGGTATTTCTGTGGACTCCATTTGTGTGGGAACACTTGGGCCTGTGAAGGATAGTTAGGGTTCTGCCCCTCATATGGCGGCGGTCCACTGGGAACCGGAAGTGTTAAAGGCTGTGTATTAACTTGTTTCACGGACTTGTCTGCGGCCCAGGCTTGTGGTACTGCGCGTGCGCTGGAAAGTAAGCGAGCCGCAGTGAGGCTTCTGAATATAAATACAGCGGATTTAGCTGCATGTTCGAATAGGAATTCCCGTTCACCCAATTTAGGACGACTTGCTTGCAGTGCAATCCTAAGAATTTCTTCAGTCTAAGTCAATTGAAATCTTATTTACTATCCCCCTTTTTCAGTGAGAAGCAAGGCGGATTACACAGTGTGAGTCAGTACAGTCAGTTTCAAAGACTTTCCAATAAACAATGGATTGGATATATAAATGAAATTTGCAAAGATTTAAAACCAGTATACAATACACCGCTTATCTATATGAGTAGCAAATGTAATACGTTTTGTATTTTAGATCAAGGTGGGTAGCCGTCCTAGTCTAGCAGTAGAAAAGAGCTTGCAATTTGCATGTTATTTCATGCAAACTGCAGACATCTTTATCTTTAAGGAGCTTATCTAGTTCCCTCACAACCACTCTTCCAAGTCTCAATCTTCTGATTTCTTCATCGAAGTCCCCTTCCTGTTGGTTGATGATTGAACCAAGGAATAGAAAATCTTAAACAACTTAAATGTCCTCATTGTCAACTTTAAAATTGTGTAATTCCTCAGTAGTCATTACTTTTGTCCTTTTGATGTTCAGTAGAAATCCTGCTTTTTGTGCTTTCTCCTTTAACCTTCATCAGTAGTCGTTTCAAGTCTTCACTATTTTCTGCTAGTAATGTGGTGTCATCTGCATATCTCAAATTGTTAATGTTCCTTCCACCAATTTTCACTCCACTTTCTCCTTGATCTAATCCAGCTTTCCTTATGATATACTCTGAATAGAGGTTGAACAGGGGTGGAGATAATATGCCTCCTTGTCTGACACCCTTGCCAATTGGAAACCATTCTGTTTCCCCATGTTCTGTTTAATAATGTTTGTAAAGCTATGTTAGGTGTTGTAGAGAAAAATAGAAAATGAAATATGTATTATCATTTTTTCTTTAATTTTTGTTTTGTTTCTCTCTTCTTTTTTATTTCTTTTTCTTTTCCTTCTCTTTTCTCTGCCCTTTTTATTGGGCTTTTAATTTTATCAATAAAATAAAAAGTATTTTAAAAATACAGCATCTAGGTACAGTCTATCAGACAAATGCACCTCTAATGATTCGCCTGGATGTGGAATTGAAGAGACCCTTAGTTGTGTTGAGTGGGAGGGATAAAGCTGGAGAAGTATACTCCTCATTGGGGTCTAGCTGCTTGAAGCCTGGATGAGTTAAGTTAATTCCTGTCGTAGAAACAGGTGCCACTGGAGTCCTGTTTTATTTTATTTCCTCTTTTTCTAAAAAAAACTGGTGATCTGTTTATGGATCTTCCAGCATCAAGTCTACTTTGGCCCTATGGGGATAAAAAGTCTGGGGAATAAACACAACATGTAATGAGAAGGCCCACATTGCCAGCCCTCTCCATTCCACCTAAAGGTACAGCTCTTGTTCTCATGATGTGATATTTTTCATTCCCTTGCACTGTTTATATGCCCTCCACTTCCATAAGAGTTAGGGGGAGTGGACAATTCATACTGGAGAGTTTGTAATCTTTCCTTTGTTGACAAGCATACCAGCCAAGCATTAAGGAGACGCAAAATCATTCCTAAAATAGCAACCATATATTGGCAGCAAGCAAAATGTCACAAAGGAGTGGACAGGAAGAGAAAACGATGTTTGGTGCCATGATGGAAAAGCAGGGGTGGATCGGGAGGAAAAACAGAAAAGAATCCCCCGTCTTCTGCCCCCGCCCCAAGAAGGGAGAGAGGGGCTGCTGCCCGATCTGCTCTTTAGGGGTGGCAACCCTAAATCACAAATATCAAGCCATCGAAATTCTGAACTATACAAAAAGTGAAAGACCTGGAATGAATCTAGCATCAGAGCTGACAGATTCTCTGTTCTATACTGATTGCCACTCTGACTGCAAAAGCATTCACATCGGCAGAGAAGTGTTCACTCAAGAGCTTTCTGCATGCTTTCCTCCACAGGCGGTCAGTTCCCCTGCATTTTCCCCATTTCACCACTGGAGGGTTCCTGAGGGCTTTTAAAAAAATCAGGAATTGCTATATCATTATCTATATACATATAAAAGAGCAAGGGTATTCAAGATAACTCACTTTCTACCCTGGTGTGCCACCAGAGGGCACTGCTGCGGTGGCAAACCCAGGCTGAGATCAGGAGTGGAGCAAGTGGAAATGCCTACCCTCCACCTTCACCCGGCTGCGATCAGGCGCAGAGCGGGTGGCAATGCCCACCTCCCACCTTCACCTGGCCAGGAATGGAGCAGGTGGCAATGCCCGCCTCCCGCCTTCATCCGGCAGGGATCAGGAGAAGAGCAGGTGACAATGCTCACTCCCCGCCTTCACTCAGCCAGGATCAGGTGCGGAGCAGGTGGCAATGCCCACCCCCCGCCTTCACCTAGTCAAGATCAAGGGCAAATCAGGTGGCAATGCCTGCCCCTCTGCCTTCACCCAGACGGGATCAAGAGCAGTGGCAATGCCCGCCTCCACCTTCACCCGTCCAGGAAGAGGCACAGAGCAGGTGGCAATGTCTGTGCACTACTTGCACCCAGCCAGGACCAGGAGCGGAGCAGCTGGTAATACCAGCCCCCCTTCATCCAGCCGGGATCAGGAGCAAAGTAGGTGGTAATGCCCACCCCTGCTTTCACCCATCCAGGATCAGGGACGGAGCAAGTGCCAATACCCACCCACCCCCTGCCTTCACACGGCCGGGATCAGGAGCGGAGCAGGTGGCAATGCCCACCCCCCACATTCACCCGGCCAGGATCAGGCCTGGATAATCTTCGGTTTCCCGCAGCTCCCATCTATGATCACATGACATTCTCCTTTATCCAGTCAAATCATTGGTCCCTCTAGTTTCAGCATCATCATCCCCTGTGATTGGCAGCAGCTCTTTGGGGACAACAAAGTCTTTTTACAGGAGATTCTTGAACTAGAGCTGCCACCGATTGAACCTGGGGCTTTCAGCAGGCAAAACGGGGGCCCTGAGACACAGCCCTTCTCTGAGGAAAAAGAAATCATGACGTTACCAACTGCCAAGTCAAACCACTGATCCAACTAGCCCACAATTGTCTACTCTGAGTGACAGAGGCCAAGCCACTCCATCCCTGACTAAAAGTAGAAGTTTTCAAGCTGAGAAACTTCAAAGGGAAATTACAAGGCAAGACTGCTGAAACTGAGTTTATTTGGAAATTTGAAACAATGGATCCCCCCAGGCTTGAATCAGGACATAGGATGTTTTTCTCACATTACAGATGCTAATTTTACACACTTCACACCCACACACAGCTAGGGAGCTGTATTGTGGGGATAATAATAGCACTGACTTTGTTCACCAGTCTGAGTGGGGCACTAATCTGTCAAGAATGGCACTACATAAGCATGGTTGTTGTTGTTGTTGTTAATGAGAGCTGCTGTAGCATAGTGGTGAAGTGGTTGGGTTGGGAATCAGCACACTGCTGGTTCGACTCCCACTTCTGCTGTGAGCTCTGCAGGTAGCCTTGAGTCAGCCACTCCACTCAGCCCCGGCTCCCCAACTATATCGTCGGGATAATAATAACACTGACTTTGTTCGCCGCTCTCAGTGGGGCACTAATCTGTCTAGAAGAGTGGTATATAACTGCAGTTATTATTATTATTATTGCCATGAGCTCAGCAGGTGGCTCTGGGTAAGCCCCTCCCAGCTCCCCAGCTGTATTGTGGGGATAATGGCAACACTCACTTTGTCCACTGCTCTGAGTAGGGCACTAACCTGTCTAGAAGGGCGGTATATAAGGACTGCTGTTGTTTGCAATATAAACCTGCCAAGTCCACTGAAGTCAATGAACGTCGTGGAGAAACGTGCATTTGATCCTACTTATGCTCTGAAAATCTTGTTGGTCTCTAAGGTGCCACTGGACTCATATCCATTTGATCCCACGTCTCTTACAGCCAGCCCTCTAACCACTATACCACTCTGTCTCCTAGGATCTGTTGATCGCTAGGACCAACAAAGGACAATGCCTTTTTTATTTATAGCTTAACGTATCTTAATAAGTTACAGCTGGGCTCTTCACTTGTCTAATCTTTTGTCTTGGCCGGCTCTTCAGAATGAGTGTTTGTGATGCAAAGCTACTTGGCAGGAAACATGACCTCATTCCAAGCTTCCGATTGCACAGCCTGGTTTCAAAAAGAAACAAGCAAATGTTCGCCTTCCCTCTGTCCTCTCAAAGCCCCCCTGTGCCATTTCGGTGGCAGGAAGCAACGCTAACAGACACCCAACGGTTACAGTCCAGTCCGTGGTCCCGCCTGTCAGATGGATCAACTGCTGGGGTACTTTGGCAGCTGGCAAAATGGCATTTCCAGGTCTGGGAGATTTTATACTGTCTTGTGTTTTCTTAATTATGATATGTTGGCTGGAGCCAAAGTTTCTCTATTGACTATTAAGACTGAGATTACTGTGGGTTTGGTACTCTGTCGAGGAAAGTGACTCTCTCGCTGACAAATACATGCATGATGTTGTGATGCTGTGTGTCAGTTTGGGTCAACTTGTTGCATTGATCGGAAGCACGTCCGTGCAGTTCTATATAAAGTTACTCCAGCCCTTTGCAATGAAAGGAGTCATTTTGCATCAGATTGCTCTGTTACGGTTGCAGGACGCGGACTTTTATTATTTCTAATACTTTCTCCTAAATAGGTCCTTTTAAAAAAAATACTAATTTAAAAGATCAGGCACTTTTCTTCTCCGCCTCCACACACTACAACATTCAGTAGAAATGTTGATCGGGCAAGGTGTCACAACGTAAAAAGAAGACAGTCTAGCTACCATTACCAATGTAGGGGCCTCGTTGGTTTATTTAATTCACAACAGCCCATAAACTGAGTACATCCCATAGGATGGGTGATGGAATACACTGAGTTCATTTGATGATCAGAATGGAAGGAGAGCAGAATGCTGTGACTATTTCGCGATTTCGGTGTTTATGAGATTTAAATATGGTTATATTTAAGTCCATCCAAATAAATATGGTAATGGAGAGGCTAACTGTAGCTGTTGGCTTGCTTTGTGCCCTAGTGGGTGGGTGACAACTTTGTCTCTAGCACTGGCATATGCTTCCTAAATGTAAACATTTTGCAGAATACTAATATGAGGGGGAACATGATTGCTCTCTTTAAATATTTGAAAGGCTGTCGTTTGGAGGAGGGCAAGGAGCTGTTCCAGTTGGCAGAAGAGGATAGGACTCGAAGCAACATGCAGAAAGGTACCGACTGGATATTAGGAAAAATCTTTTCACGGTCAGAGTAGTTCCAAGGTGGACTCAGCTGCCTAGGGAGGTGGTGGTGAGCTCCGCCTCACTGGCAGTTTTCAAGAAGAGGCTGGATGAATATTTGTCAGGGATGCTTTAGGCTCATCTTGCATTGGGCAGGGGGTTGGACTAGAAGGTCTGTATGGCCCCTTCCAATTCTGTGATTCTCTGATTCTGGATGTTTTGCTAGCCTAGTGAAATGCAACTAGGGCTGGCGTTTAGAAGCAGAGATGGAATGGGGGACCCAGGTCTCCTCTGAGTAGTTGCAATGGGGGAGGGGAGAATGATTTGCTGCAGAGAAGCTGCAGAGAAGGGAGGGAGGTGCTTGACCCTTTCCCTGCCGTCTCTCCCCATGATAAGATACAACAAACATTCCTCTAGGATCTCAGCTTGGGGGGGGGGCAGCAGACAGGGGAGGAGTGGTAAGGTGGGCTGTTTTTCTAAAATGTTCATATCTGGGAGAGAGAGAAGAGCTACAGAAAGAGAAAACTGAACATCACTTTATGTGATACGGCTTGTGCCCGCCCCACACAGGTTGTGGTTTCTGCCGGCCGTGGCTCTTGTCCACCTTCCACAGGGAGAGGGCCACCCATTGCTTGGCCTCAGCAGGGGAGGCAACAATGGGGTGGCGGTGCTTCTGGGCCCCCAGCCTGAACATTTGCCCAGGGACCCATAACCGTTTAGACTGCCCCTGATTCCGTCTTTTATGGACTTGCTGTTGTGTGGTTAAGAAAGCTTGGCCAGGGTTTCCTCTTGTGGGCAACTGGAGTTTTGTAATAAATATGCTGCTGGTTTTCTTTCATGTGCTGATTGCCTGTGATAATGTCATATATTTTGAGAGCGTCAGGGACCGGTTGAGCTAAGGTTGCCAACCTCCAGGTGGGGCCTGGAGATCTCCTGGAATTACAATTGATCTCCGGACTGCAGAGATCAGTTCCCTTTGAGAAAATGAATGCTTTGGGGGGGGGGTTGGACACTGCGGCATTTTACCCTGCTGAGGTCCCTCCCCAGTCTCCCCCCCCAAATCTCCAGGCATTTACCAACCCAGAGTTGGCAACCTGAGCCTTGGCAAAGGGGAACTATTCTCCCAGTGAGGCATAAGGCATTTTTCTATTGGTTTTGAATATGGTTTTAGTCAGGGCTTTTTTTCAGCAGGAACACGGGGGAACGGAGTTCCGGAACCTCTTGAAAATGGTCACATGGCTGGTGGCCCCGCCCCCTGATCTCCAGACAGTGCGGCGTTTAGATTGCCCTCCGCGCCACTCTAGCGGCGCGGAGGGCAATCTAAACTCCCCTCTGTCTGGAGATCAGGGGGCGGGGCCACCAGCCATGTGATGATTTTCTCCGAGGGCAACCCACTGAATTCCACCACCTCTCTTCCCAGAAAAAAAACCCTGGTTTTAGTCTATTTTTGTTATAATATATGCTTTTATCCAATTGTTGTTAAACTCCTTGGATCCTGAGATGTTTGGGAGGAGGGGGGGTGAGTAACTGTTTTAAATAAAATAAATGAATGAAGCGTTGAGTTTATTCTTTGATGTGAACAGCTTTGCCCGATATATTTGGGAACTGGAGTAGAAACAGTTTAGTGAATTAGTTAATTCAGTAGTCAATCATGATTACTGAGTAATTATAGTAGTAATTTATGGGGCTATACCATATTGCACGGGAATTTTGTTTTCGTGACAGCAGGGCATTGAGAATTGCTCATAAATAAAACACAAACATACAGGATTTATTTTTTTTTTACCTTTTGCCGAGATCTTCGCTCCCCCAAATGTTTGCATCTATTGTAAGGACCAAATAATAAATAAACCACTGATCAGAATGAATCGCGGCATGCCGAATTAAGCATACCTGATTTCCCTCAGGGCTTGCCAACAAATCATATTGATTTCCCTCTGGCTAGCAGGGAGTCAGCCATTCATCAGTAAATGCCGTATAAATGTTTGCAAAGTCATAATGTAATGTTGTACCGCAGATCAACAACATAACCCCCCCACCACCACCACCACCAGTGATTTACCCGTAATGCAACCGTTAACCTCAATCTGACATTGCTAATTAAACTGTTTGGCTCTCAGTGAAAGTAGCCCTGGGTAAATGTGGGGTGCAAAAGAATATTGCTTAGAAAACATAATTAAAAAAAATCTTTGCTAATGGAACAGGGAAACTAGAGTGTGGTTATTAAGTGTTATTTCGATCATACTATAAATGGACTCAATGTGTTACAGAATGTAGAGAAAGAAATGCCATGTGTTGGGGCTCTTATTTGGGGGCTTATTATGGAGAGGTCAAAACGATGCTGGAAAAGAACCATTCTTCCTGCACAGCAATAACAGTAACAGTAACAACAACAACAACAACAATAAACTGATCAACACCTTGAACACAATACACCAGGCATAACAGTTGTGGAAAATCAAAAGTTTGGATAATAAACATTGCAATTCCAGGGGATGCCAGAGTCGAAGAAAAATAACAAGAAAAAATGATTAAATATAGAGATCTGGCAACAGAAACCATCTGACTATGGAAGAAGAATGCAACAGTAGTCCCCATTGTCATTGGGGCACTGGGAACTATTTCAAAAAAATGTGTAACTTATATGGAACAACTGCAGTTTTCTGACATAATAACTACAGAATTGCAAAAAACGGCGTTACTTGGAACAGCGTACATATTGCACCGATACTTGGCTGTTACTTAGGTCTCTGGCGGAAACTTGTATCAGCTCAGCAAGGCCAATCAATGATAACATGTGATCTTTATTTATTATTGATTGTGCTGCGTATAATTTGAATAATAATAATAATAATGAGAAGGATATCAACAACAACAACATTTGATTGATATACCATCCTTCAGAACAATGCCTCACTCAGAGTGATTTACAAAGTGTGTTATTATTATCCTCACAACGATCACCCTGTGAGTTGGGTGGGGATGAGAGAGCTCTGAGAGAGCTGTGACTGACCCAAGGTCACCCAGCTGGCTTCAAGCAGAGGAGTGGGGAATCAAACCTGGCTCTCCAGATTAGAGTCCTGCCGCTCTTAACCACTACACCAAACTGGCATGGCAACCTGATAAAGGGAGGATAGCCAGCTGGAGGGAAGGAGGGAAGGCTGGCCAACAGGTGGGTCCTAGAGTTCTCCTGGAATTATAACTTATCTCCAGACTATAGAAATCAGTTGCCCTAGAGGAAATGGCAGCTGCAGAGGTGCAAACTCTATGGTATACTAGAGATTCTAGGAAAAAAATGCCTCCCCAAATCCACCTGCCACAGGTACCGTGCAGGACCAGGCACTACAGACCCTGGCTGCTCATCTGGACAGGTTTAGGAGGAGAGACATCTTCGCAGGCCATTAGTCCACCAAAACTTCTCCCAGTGGCCATAACAGCCAATCCACCCCTGCTCTTATTTCCTTACATTAGTCTCTCCCCGTTCCCTGCACTTATATCCTCCTGGCACAAACCCACAACCCATTCTCTCATGAAGACAGATGAAATGTGCTGCTGGCCTCTTGAAGACTTCCTCGGTGGAACCTCCCACCTTCACTCTGAGAGCTTGTCTGTGTTTTGAGGGACCTGTTGGTTCACACATGCATTGCAGGGGAATGAGGTGGTAGAATGGACTACCCCCCCTACATTTTTTTTGCTATTTATGCCCAACATTTCTCCCCGATAGGGATCCCACCTGGTTTACAACTTCATTTCCCTCTCCTCTGTTGTGTTCTGATAACAACAGCCCTGTGAGGTAGGTTAGACTAAGAGAGAGAGCGACGAAGTGGCAAAGTGGGGATTTGAACCTGTGTTTTCCAGATCCTAGTTGGGTGCTGTAACCATTACACCCCTTTGGCTTCCATTTTGGAATGCTCCCTATGTGAAAAACACCCTGCAATCCGAAAACCAATACAGCAGGCGAAGAGTACGGGTAGAACTGTTGTCCTGAGGTGCTAATTTTCTGTCTGAAGGAGGGGTTTTTTTAATGCAAAAGGATATTCAAAGCCAGACTCCACCATCTATAGCTTGAAGTGGCTCAGTCCATCCTCCCACTTTGTTCTCCTGCTTGTGTGAACCCGGCCTGAGTCACTGTGGCTCCCATACACTGATGCAAAACTGATACATCTCCACAGCATCCAGAGAGGACTGGATTGCATCCCACAGTCTTCTTTTCTTGATTTTCTCTGCTCAGCTTCTGACCTCAGTTTTGCATTGTTCCCCTTTGAATTGACTCTTACAGGCTTTGACCTTGGGCCAGTTACTCTCTCAGCGTAGCCTACCTCAGAAGGTCGTTGAGAGGACAAAGCAGAGGGCAAGAGAGGCATGAGTACGGCCCTGACGCCCTTGGAGGAAGGGTGGGATAAAAATGCAAGGTATCATCCAGGAAAGGGGGAACAAAGCAATCAGGTTCGGAGGCACCCAAGAGTGAGACATGTGAGCATTGCTAAAGGTCCAACATCCAAGTCAAGTGTCCATTTTCTCCAGTGTGTAAGCCAACCCTGATGGGGGAGGAGGGTCATGGCTCAGTGGTAGAGTTCCTGTTTGGCATGCAGGGGGTCTCCAGTCCCTGGCATCTCCATCTCAAATGATCAGGTAGTAGGTGATGGGAAAGACTTCTTCCTGAGACCCTGGAGAGCTGCTGCCAGTCTGAGAACACAATACTGACCTAGATGAATGACAGGTCTGATTCAGTATAAGGCATTCATGTGTTCGTGTGACAGCTACATTGGGAAAAGCCATGCTGCCACTAAGGAAAAAGTCTGTCCTGATGCTTCTGCTTTTGTGTTTCAACAGATTCCTCATTGCTTGAAAAAGAGGCTAGGAAAAGTCTAGCATTGGAACACATCACTGCAAGGTAATCCATCGATTCAACCAACCATGCATCCAACCAACCATCCATGCATCCATGTAACCAACTATCAATCCACAACCATCCGTCCGTCCGTCTGTCCATCCATCCATCCATCCGTCTGTCCATCTGCCCATCCATCCATCTGTCTATCCATCCATCCATCCATCCATCCATCCGGCCATCCATCCAACCAACCATGCATCCAACCAACCATCCATGCATCCATTTAACCAACTATCAATCCACAACCATCCACCCATCTGTCTGTCCATCCATCTATCCATCCATCTGTCCATCCGTTCATCCATCAATCCATCCATCCATTCAACCAACCATGCATCCAACCAACCATCCATGCATCCATGTAACCAACTATCAATCCACAACCATCCACCCATCTGTCTGTCCATCCATCTATCCATCCATCTGTCCATCCGTTCATCCATCAATCCATCCATCCATTCAACCAACCATGCATCCAACCAACCATCCATGCATCCATTTAACCAACTATCAATCCACAACCATCCACCCATCTGTCTGTCCATCCATCTATCCATCCATCTGTCCATCCGTTCATCCATCAATCCATCCATCCATTCAACCAACCATGCATCCAACCAACCATCCATGCATCCATGTAACCAACTATCAATCCACAACCATTCATCCATCCGTCTGTCCATCCATCCATCCATCCATCCGTCTGTCCATCTGCCCATCCATCCATCTGTCTATCCATCCATCCATCCATCCGGCCATCCATCCAACCAACCATGCATCCAACCAACCATCCATGCATCCATTTAACCAACTATCAATCCACAACCATCCACCCATCTGTCTGTCCATCCATCTATCCATCCATCCGTTCATCCATCAATCCATCCATCCATTCAACCAACCATGCATCCAACCAACCATCCATGCATCCATTTAACCAACTATCAATCCACAACCATTCATCCATCCATCTGTCCATTCATCCATTCATCCATCCGTTCAACCAACCAACCATCCATCCACAACCATCCATAATCATCCTTCTGTCCATCCGTCCGTCCATCCATATATCCAACCAACCAACCATCCGTCCGTCCATTCCTCCCTCTCTCCATCCCACTCTCCTACATGTGGGCGAAGTGCAGTGTACTAATTACAATGTGTTGGTTTAGTGTCGATTTTATAGCAGGCAGGGCTACAAGGAGAGAGAGAGGCTCACGGCTTAATCACACAAGGTAGCATTCCAGGGTTATGATCTGATTTGGGAGCACAGGGGACAGAGACAAGCTTGGGCTTCCTAAATACCCTTGTGGACATTTGCCCAATGCTACACCCACCTGTTGGCCGCTGCTGAGAGGCAGGGCAGCACCGTAGTCCTGATCCAAATCTGGTCCTGCGGCACGTGTCAGGTCAGTTTCCCAGACCTGACATGCGGCCAAATATATTGTCTTGTTTGGCTGGGAGATTAAAATTACCTCACGATCCTCTGCCCGATCAAGTCTGTGTGAATCAAATGATATTTCTTTTTGTATCTCATGATTTCAGTTACACAGACATCTTCTTGGATCACGAGGCCTCCTATGAATGTTGTTCCACCAACCCCGATACAGGTTGTGCCTTCATGTGCCGCCGGAGCCCCCGGCTTCTTATGAACGGCTACTACATACTCACAGAGGACAGCGTTCTGTCTGATGAAGATGGCAATGTCACACTGAGCCTGTCAAAGACAAGCATTACCTATAAAGAGAAATTAATTAGGTGAGTTACAATCTGCCGGACAGCCTTTCGCAACGTATTGTATCTTCTGGAATAAAGCGAATAGCTCCAAGGGGGAGGGCCTTTCTGTGGTGGTGCCCCACTTACAGAGGTTCCTCCCAGTGGTACCTAGCCTTTCCTAACACCTAGCTTTGCAATTCTAGGCACAAACTAAAATTTTCCTTTTCATCCAAAGTTTTTATTGAGGTGGGTAGACACGTAGTATTGTTATAGTGTTTTAATTTTTAAAAATGTTTTGTGATACTGAACTCTATCATGAACCCATAAAGAAATGCAGCTCATGGCAGATACACAGTACCACTTATGTACATGGATAGTATTTCACAAAATAATTGAAGCAAAGACCAATTCCTGTTGCAAGGAGCTTGCCGTCTAAATTTTGACAGAGGGAAAGACAACTATTAGGGAGTGGGGGAGAAAATGGAGACCAGGTTATCAAGGGTAGACTACACATTACTTGAGCAATATGAATTTCAGCTCAGTTTCTAACTGGGGCTGAGAACTAAAGAGTAAATGTCCCTAGACGTTTGTTAAAAGATTTATTTTATCGTGTTCCCGTTTAATTTTTTTTCTTCGTGAGGAAGAATATTCCGGAGAAGAAAGCGAATCCGCCGATCTCTTGGTAGCTTGTTCAATATTCATGCCTCCGATTCATGGCTGAACAGTACCGCTTGTGGCGATCTAAATGCACATTTTGCGGACGCATCTTGGTTGGAAACAGACAGTGAGATGGATGCTGGTCAAAATGACTGCAATGGTGAGCACTGACTTTGTCAGCTGTCAAGTACTGGCTGTGTACTTTGTCTACCTTTGGCCCAGCCCCATTTCAATCTGGCATCAGACCTGAGTTTGGCACTGAGATAACTTTAGTCGCATTGGTGGATGATCTGTGCTTAAAGCTGTTTGGGGGCCTTCATTACTATTGCTATTGTTAGCCTTTGATGCAGGGTACCACTCCAATCTTATCCAGAAATGGAGCCAGTTTGGTGTAGTGGTTAAGAACGTGGGACTCTAATCTAGAGTGCCGGGTTTGATTCCTCACTCCTCCACTTGAAGCCAGCTGGGTGACCTTGGGTCAGTCACAGCTCTCTCAGAGCTCTCTCGGCCCCACCTACCTCACAGGGTGATTATTGTTGTGGGGATAATAATAACATACTTTGTAAATCTCTCTGAGTGGGCGTTGTTGTCCTGAAGGGCGGTATATAAATCGGTTGTTGTTGTTGTTAATTGGTGGGCATGTGTAGTTGGCAGTTTTAATCCTCCTCATCTGATTGAACACAAGTTTCCACAGGAGAAGCCAAATAAACAGGTTGCGATTTGTTCGGTGGAGCCCCTCAGGGGTCCATTCTGTCACCCATACTGTTCAATCCTTATAAGAGGTCGCTGAATGAGATCATCTTTGGGGATAGTTATCATCAATATGCAGACGACACTCAACTCTACATTTCATTCTCTAAGCATAAGCCTCCCATTTACCCCCCTAGGGCAGAGAATTACCAGCCCCAATTTCCTGTCCCCAAGGGATTGAGAATTAGGAGAAAAATAGCCTCCACATAATGACTCTCTAGGAATTTCCCCTAGCCTCTGTGGTAAAGACCACAGAGACTAGGGGACACAGTCTAGAGAATCACCCAGAAATTATATCACATCCTCCCCTAACTCTGCCCTCCCCAAGCACTGTCCCCCAAATCTCCTTGCATTTATTGAGGCACTGTTATGTAAGACTTCCGTGCATCTATCTTGACTCTGAACCGGTGCTTTGAGGCCAGGGTCAAGTGGCTGAGGCAGCTGAAGAGGAATCCAGACAGGTAATGGCTCCACTTGCAGTAGATGGAGTACAGTTGGCATTCACAAAGCAGGTTAAGAGTTTATGAGTACTCAGCCCCAGTTTTGCTGTTTGAAATGCAGGTTGGTACGAAAGAGGAAAGGCAGGAGGGAACCCTTCAGAAAGGTCTGATGAAAACTGAATATGTTCTAGCCGATAGAGAATGTTGAGAACATTAAAGGACAACCAGTGAGACACAGTGGTTAAAGTGTCAGACTGCCACCTGGGAGACCCAGGTTCGAATTCATACTCTCCAATGGAAGCTTGCTGGATAACCTTGGGCCAGTCACTTCCTCTCAACCTAACCTACCTCACTGGGTTGTCGTAAGGATAAAATGGAGGAGAGGAGGACATTGAAAGCTGCTTTAGTTCTCCATTGGGAAAAAAGGCAGGGGTATAAATAAAAGAAATGGGGAGAAATCTGGCTGCTTAACTTCCTGAGAGCTTATAAAATTCCAGAAGAGGAAGGTTTTGGTGGGTGGGATGAGATTTCCAAATTATTCCCTGCTCCCTACAATCCCTCATCGTTTCATATTTTTAAAGTGCCTACAATGAGTTAAAGAAGGCAATGGCAAACCACCCCGTAAAAAGTCTGCCAAGAAAACGTCGTGATGCGACGTCCCCCCATGGGTCAGTAATGACTCGGTGCTTGCACAGGGGACTCCCTTTACCTTTACCTGCAATGAGTTAGAGTTATCATGCTTGGCAGGTACAGCTGATACTTCTTCGGAACCTAAAACCCAAATGGAAGGAAAGCACAATCCAGCCTCAAACACACCACCTTCTTTAACAGATGATGTCACGGAATCAAGAGCGCACGAGCATCCGCCTCCTTGCTCCTGTCTGTTGGCAGAAGAGTTCTCCCATGAAAAATCTTTGAGCTGTTCAAGTGAGTTAGATTTTCTGCGTGATCGCAGTGCTCTTCATTGACATTATTTGTGCCAGTTCTTATATTAGAACAAAACATTACTCAGTGCAGATTCTTATGTTAGGATAAAATCTCTTTCAGAGGGCTACCTATTATATTTGAATCCTCCAATGTGTAAAATAGCCTTTAAAAAGCAGTTGGAGGGGACTGAGATACGGTTCTTGATACTGGACCAGGGAGAGATTAACTCTTTTCTCCTATGCTGCTTTCTTAATAATCCCACCTCTCCAATTATTACTGTCGCTGTAGTGGGAATAATACAAGCACTGGAATGGGAAAGCATTTTTTTTAAGTCAGGGAAATTATGCAGGCAGAAAGCATTATTCCCCCTTCCGCCTTTGTCTTTTCCCCCTTTCTTTCTCATGTCACTCACCTTCCTGTCTCTTCTTTCCTTTATTTTCCCTTCCTGCCTGCCTTTTCCTCTATTCATTCTCATTTCCTTCTTTCTTGTTCTATTTTGGATTGCAAAAGTTTGGGAGGGGGGCAGGCGATGTGCCAGCTGCTTGTGCATTGGGGTGAAGGGGAAGCATAGGATAAATTCTGCTGATGTAAACTTCTTTCATCTTTAAGACTCCTGCTTATTTTCACTGCAACAAATACTGCCACCCCCTCTGGAAACAGAAGGATCCAATCAGTTGATGACCCAATTCTTCACTTGGTTACTAGGTCAATGGTAACACTTAAAGAGTCCTGAATAGTTTGACCTCGTTTATATGAATGTGCCGCTGCTATCCTCAGTCCCCAGCAGACTTTCCTTCCTCGGCATTTACTAATCGTGAGGTTTCCTACAGTTCGAGGAGTTTCCAACTGCTTTTGCCCCAGATAATCAGCACTGCAATCAAAGTAAGGTGTTGTGATGGTGCTTTAGGGAGAGATCAGGCAGAGATCCTGAGCATAGGAAAGCATTTACTAAAGCATGGTTGGATACCTTACAGTTGGTGATAGTAAGAGGATGTTATAATTAGACATGGGCACGAACCACAAAAAAACCGAACCATGAGGTTCGTGGGTTTTCACGAACCAGGAACCATGATCTGGCATGAACTGGGGCAAGTTCACGAACCAGTTCATGGTTCGCGGGGTTTAAATGCCGCTTTCCGGCTGCTTAGTAGCGGGAGGGAAAGGGGCGTTTGACAGTTTAAAGGGCCCTTTCCTGCCTTGCAAGGGGCAGGTCCCTTTAAATGGCCCAAACCCCAGCCCCAGCCCCAGCCTCTCAGAGGTCACTAACAAAACCCGTGTTACTCAAGAGGACCAGAGATGTTGACGGAAGTTGCAACCATTCCATCTATAAAAACAATAACCGCTTTCTGCTTCTCTCTCTTTCTCTCATCCTGTTTAGAATATTGTACAGTGAGGAAAGACATTTGCCAAATGCTCACGCTGTCTATGGGTTTCATCATTTCTCTGGGTGCAAGGTAAATGGAATGTCTCCATAAAGAACCATGCTTTAATGCATAATATCTAACACTGGAATCTTCTAAGCAGATACTGGCCACAGTTCAAAGAAAATTCTGACTAATTAAGCAGTAGGTTCTCTGAATTCCCAGCTTTCATTTGTTTAAAAAACGAACATTGCAATCCTAAGAAGAGTTACTCCACTCTAAGCCCATTGAAATCAATGGGCTTAGACTGGGGTAACACTGCTTAGGATCGCACTATTAGTCTCTAGCCCCTTCTATGTTTTTTCATAGGAGCTAGAAACTTACCTTCTTTTACAAAATGAAAGCAAGGTATTCAGAGAATCTGCTGCATCCTAGCTTTCCGTAAACGATGCAAAACCGAATTAT
The DNA here is from genome assembly GCF_028583425.1 of Eublepharis macularius. Classification (NCBI taxonomy): domain Eukaryota; kingdom Metazoa; phylum Chordata; class Lepidosauria; order Squamata; family Eublepharidae; genus Eublepharis; species Eublepharis macularius. The sequence continues at coordinate 130,479,318 of NC_072796.1, read as the reverse complement.
TTCAAAAAGGCTTTTGTATTGTACGGAGGGGCTCTCAGATGCTTCATTAATGAGTTAAGGACCATAGACTTCACCCCTATGTTGCCTTACGTACTACCTATTGTCTTGAATATGTGCTCCTGTGTGCTACCTGTGCTTCATGTGGTCTAATGTCAGTCCTGGAATTGCTTATGTTCTGTTTCAGCATTTCTCAATTCCGTATTGGTTCCTTGCTAATGCTACGTCTTTGTAAACTTGCGTTTATTTACCCTATGGCATTGTTATGGAAATATCCTTGAAATTAACTGTACTGGTCTCATACTGTGTAACCCACCTTCAGAAAGGCGGACTATAAATGACATAAATAAATAAAAATAAAAATTACAATAGTATAATATAGCAATATGAAAGTGATGATTTACAAAAAAAGATAAAAAACAAAATCAGGAGAGGGGGATAAATGAAGACGGGGGGGGGATGATGACAAATGTCCTATCATCAAAAACACACGTTCTTTAAAATAAATACTCCTAAATTATAGAGCAAGGAGCCCTGTAGCGCAGATTGGTAAACTGCAGTACTGCAGTCCAAGCTCTGCTCACGACCTGTGTTCGATCCCAGCAGAATCCAGGTTCAGGTAGCCGGCTCAAGGTTGACTCAGCCTTCCAGCCTTTTTAGGTTGGTAAAATGAGTACCTGGTTTCCTGGGGGTAAAGTATAGATGACCGAGGAAGGCAATTGCATACCACCCCGTAACAAAAAGTCTGCCAAGAAAATGTCGTGATGTGACATCCCCCCATGGGTCAGTAATGACTCAGTGCTTGCACAGGGGACAACCTTTACCTAAATTAGATAGGAAGAAATGGGATAACGGGAGTTGATGGGAGGTGGGGGAAATGAAGAAATCTGCCCTACTCCAACTAGTTGCAGCTTCATACAGCCTCCAATGGTTTTGAGTCCATGCCAACTGTGATTTCCTCTATACTTTTCTATTTTTGTGAACAACAGCAAGAAATTGCAAAGATGATGCACACGACAACGTGCTTCTAGCCTATTAAATGCAAATTGCAAGAGGTAACAAAGGGAATTAACAATGCAGATGGAGGATAAATAATATTACAGTCATAGATCTTTAAATGCGGTAATCGTCAGGATTCGGTCTTCTTGTGAAATTTTATTTTTAAGTTAAAAAAGCAAATGAATATTGTTGCGGTGGTTTCAGATTCTTCACGGGAGGATGGTTTACTACTCTGCTGAGCTGCTTGCTGCTATTCCTTTTAATCTGTAAGGAAAAAGAGTCTTTCTACTTACTACTTATTGCTCACACGATTGCTATTCTTTGGGTTAACAGTGTGGGGCAAAAATGCTTATATTCATAAATGGATGATTTATAGCATCAGCTTCAACTGACTAACTCTTCAGATAAGAGTTATATGCTTTTCCCATTAAACCGTGTTAGGCAAAGACATCAATAGCTGGGTGAAATTTGTGGTCCTTCGAAAGTCCTGACAAACCAAGGGAGGTTAGGGGGAGATAATACTTTCAGCAGTGGGCAGCTGTTACATGGAGAGCCTGTAGAGTAGGGGTCCCCAGGCCTTTTAAGCCTGCGGGCACATTTGGAATTCTAACACGTGACAGGCACAGCAACAGTAGGGCTGCCACAAAACGGCTGCTGCAAGAGATGGAGCTAGGTCTCTTGCCAGGTCTCTTAAGTCCCCCGGCGGGAGACTGGGATGCTGGCACTTACCCTGTGCCAGCTTCGGAGCTCTCTGGGAAGTGATGTCATCATGTGGGTCAAAGAGCAGCCAGGGAGCGCGCATGCTCCCCAAACGGCTGAATCGCCCCCCTGCAGACCTGATTCGGCCCAAAACGGGCCTGTTGTGGAACACGGGAGTGTGCCCAGGGGTGCGCCTGCACAGCCGGGGGCGCCCCATGGGCGTGCCCCCCTGGTGATCAGGGGGATCCCCCACCCCCGGCAGGGGAATGGCAAGCCTAGATGGAGCCAGACACAAAATGGCTGCTACAGCTTACCTTCAGTGAAGATCCTTGTGCTGTGAAAGCAGTTTCTGCCAAAGCAATCTTTTTAAAAATATGCCCTGCCAATCAATACTCCATGGCCAATCAGAAGCCATGATTTGCTGTAGAGAGAGGGAGAAGCAGTAAAGTTACAGGTCAATGATATAATCCAAATATAATGATGGATATATGTGTGCATAATAATTTCTGCTCATGGACTGGGATTTTTGGGAACCCCTCCCCCAATGCCTGTCCTCAAAGACCTTTCTACCTTTTGACCTTCAACCGTCTGCTCTGCCAACTATGCATGCTTCCCAAAGTCCTCAGGAAGGGCATAAGGCTGGTGAACAGTGGCCATGCTCTTGCGGGTGGCATTCTACGCCACAAGCATTGTTCATTGCTGGGAGGGAAAGGGTGTGTGGGCAGTGGAAGGTCTTGCAAGAGGGTAGGAGAAGAACACTTGGGAAAGGGAGGTGCAAGTTGTAGACAGGGGAAAGTCACACTCTGCTCTGGGAGGGAAGGAAAACATGGAACTGGCCAATGATCTGACAGTGTAAGAAGAGGAAGGCATATAAAACATCTTTAGACAGACAGACAGACAGACAGACGGTACGGGTACGGGTACGGGTACGGGTACGGGTACGGGTACGGGTACGGGTACGGGTACGGGTACGGGTACGGGTACGGGTATATAGACGTCTTAATGTTTCTACTCCACCTTTCATTTCACATATAGCCAAGATCCTCTGATGTAAGCATTTTTCTTGACAGGAATCTGAGAATAGAAATTGACTCCTTTATATGCCAGTTCTAAAAATTCAAAATGGACTGCTTTTTTTTGTTCACAGGTAAATTGAGTACTTAACATATTCAAGTGACTAATCTATTGCCGCAACACGAATGATATTTTACAAATATTTTAAATAAGGTCAGTATCTTTTTGAGCTGAATAACCCTTGACAAGTATGGTTGGGGAAAATTAGCCGATGGCTTTGGGGGAATCGAGAGTTGCAGGTGATTGTAGGACAAGGTTGATATTGCAGACTAGTTATGGTGAAGACCTGCATAATTTTATTTAATATATTTATATTCTGGTTTTCTCCCAAATGGGAACCCAAAGCAGCTAACTATACAGAAAGAAAAATACAACATAACAAACAAGAGAGAGGAGGTTTCTAATTGCCAATTGTCTTCTCTCTCTGCTAGTCCATCTGCCCGGCTCTAGGTTGCAACCTGTGACGGATTTTTTTTTGTAAAGTCCTCTGCTTTAATTTTATTTTCCTTAACGGCTGTAACTCTCCATTAATTAAGACACCAAACTGTGATCAATGAAGAAATATGAGCTTTATTTCATAAATAAAGCCCAGTTGCTATGCCTTGTTAGGACATATCCATAAAGAGAGAGACACACACACACACACACACACACACACACACACACACACACAGAGAGAGAGAGAGAGAGAGAGAGAGAGAGAGAGAGAGATCTCCAGGAATTTCCCAACTTGGAACCGGCAATCTTAGCCATAGCAGAGAGTCTTATATACTTCCAAAGCTAATTGTTTACAGAATAAAAGATAAAATTGTTATAGAAAACCAAATACAAGCAATTCTTCAGAATCAAATTCTTCAGGAGACAGGCCTGAGTGACAAGACAGTAAAATCTCTCTGTCATATAAATAGGCTAAATGTCTGGTGCCACACAGGAGTTTGGGGTATCTTCCTGAGACACAGCTTATCCAAGGTCAGTTATTGAGTACAAAGTGAAAACAAGAGAGATATTGTCTCTTTACTATAGGGCTTCCTGACCAGCAGTGTTCAGTGTTTTAAACTGTGTCAGGAGGAATCCGCTTACAAAAAAAAGCTTTTGCCTTCTGTGTGAGAGGGCAGCTCCAATAATGCTCATACGTAGGTCTTTAGACTAGGGGTCATAAAAAAAAATTCCTCTATACAACCTTCAGGCGATGAGCCCAAAGCCTTGTGCTATCCATCTTCTGGGCCTTGTTTGACTCCCTCCTAATTCCTCACTGGAGCCTTTTTCTTGGATTATGCCCCATTGCACCTGTGTATCTAAACTCTCTGTTAGATTGGACAGCAAGCATGTGTGGTATACTCTCCTCCCTTCCTGTACGTAAGTTTTGTTTGATCACATTTCCCAAGGAACTTATTCCCAAGTTGATTGACTGCTGCTTGGTTGGCAATTATTTGTTGCCTTGTATCACATAATACATTTTGTCTTTGCCCTTCTTCAATCAGGTTTGCTGCCTCTTTGACTGTTGGCGCCTGCTGCTGTCATCTTTTCTCCACCCCTGTGTTCTCCATCACCACTCGCCTTCTTTTTATTTCAGTAGTGCTGGAAACCTCACACAGCCTCACCTAGGAATATCTACCAACCCCCCCTCCCTCCGCCGTGGAGGGAGATCCACCGTGGAGATGAAATCAGGAAATGCTGTGAAATCTATCGGGGTCCCGAGATCATTTTATCAAGAGGTATAATTTGCAGGATTTAGGAGCTAGTGGAGACCTGAGATAAGCCAGATCAACTTTTGGTGGTGATTACAACGTGGGCTCCAATGCGGCCGATCCGTTCTGTGGCCAAGCTGTGGTTTCCTGAAAGGGGACTGAGAGAGCAATTCTAAGGAGGTCTACTCAGATCTATTCCATGAGGCTTGCTTCCAGAAACCTGTTCCTAGGATCGCACTGTTACAGCGTTTCAGATGGGAAACAGAGTAGCAATACTCAAACACAGAAGCTTCAAGGAGAGATTATAGTGTGAGATTGCTGAATTTGGGTTCTGTCACAAATTTAGAACTATGGACCCTCCTGGTCTGAATAGGGACGTAGGATTCTTCTCTCACTACAGATACTAATATTCTGTATTTCATGCCCCTTAATATTTCTCCGCTGTTCTAATCAAGCTGGTTATAATTTTCATTGTATTTTTGCATCTTGATGCTTTTTTTTTTGCAACATCCCTGCCACCTTCTGACTGGGATATATCTGCATTCTTACTTTTATCTCAAGAAGGCGACTTTGACCCTTAAAAGCTTCTACCTTGAAAATCTTGTTTGTATTTAAGGTGCTACAATGTATAATGTTACAATGTAATCCGAACACCACTGGTTGTCACCTATAGTTCCCAGCTCAAACCTATCCAATGTATCATCAGCGATCTCCAGCCCATCCTGGAAAACGATGCCTCTCTCTCACAAGCCCTGGGTGGGAGACCTCTCCTTGCCTACAGACAGCCCCCCCAACCTTAAACAACTTCTCACCTACAACCATGAATCGGCCAGCAGAGTCACCAGCACAGGTACCAGGCCCTGCAACAGACCCAGATGCCTGCTTTGCCCTCATATCTACCCAGAAAATACGATTACAGGACCCAGTGGCGTAAACTACACTATCTCTGGCTCTTACAGCTGCTCATCCTCCAACGTGATATATACCCTCATGTGCCACAATGCCCATCTGCTCTGTACATAGGACACACCAGCCAACCGCTGTGCAAAAGAATAAATGGACACAAATTTAACATCAAAAATGGCAATATCCAGAAACCAGTGGGAGAACACTTCAATCTACCAGGACTTTCCATCAAGGACTTAAAGGTCACCATAGTTCAACAGAAAAATTTCAAAAACAAAATCCAATGGGAAGATGCTGAATTGGAATTCATATGTAATTCATATGTAAATTTGACTCAGATAGACTTGGATTGAATAGAGACTATGAATGGTTATCTCAGGTGGTGTATATCAGCCGCCGCTTTTGATTATGTGAATGGAAGGTTTTGCCTTCTGTGTGAATGGTCGCATTGCCACTACGCATCCTTGGACAATAAATAGCCTGGAGCAGGGGAAGATCTGTATTGTGGGCTGGACCTGGCACACCAGCCAGCCTTGGCAGCCCCACTCTGCAGGTCCTGGTCAATAGGCACACCGTGACCAGGACTTAGAAGGGAGTGAGTACAACCTGGCCTTGGGCCCTTCTCAGCATGTCTCAGCATGTCCTTTCCTCCTTCACAGAGCTGCACCATATACTTACGCGATCAGCTCACAATGTGCTTCACTATGCTTCATAGATAAGACAAAGGCTGACTGCAGCATGTTTGCCCAGTCATCTGTGACTGGCTCAGAAGATTGTAACCTTTGCTACTGCCTTAATTGTTCTTGCTCTCTTCCGGGACTTCCGGAAAAGTTTCTCAATAAAGCACTTGCCTCCGAAAGGAGGGTTAGACTTGCATCCTGACTTCGTCTCCTGTCGGTTCTTCGCTACACTGTATACCTGCCAAAAAAGCTGCCAAGAAAGCTCACAGCTGAATTGAGCTAGCACGTATCATAAATAATCCTGATCCTGAAGTTCTGTCATAGATAAGTTTGCAACACCTCCCTTGCACTAAAGATATAAACTTTTAACATGAATAAATGCAATAAAAATATCAAATTATAGTATGACTAGAGTGTAACGTTTTCTCTTGCAGAGGTGTTATTTCAAATGTTGGGAAGTTGGTTGGGCATGAGAGAAACTGTTTGGTCCGAAGGTTGGCGGGCCAGTGTGATGTGTGATGGGAGACTCAGATTCGAAGCCCAACAATGCCATGGAAGCTTGTTTGGCAGCCTTGGGCAAGTCACTCTCAGCCTAGCCTACCTCACAGGGTTGTTGTGAGGGGAGAACGCTGTTGTAAGCCACTCTGGATCTCCTTTGGAGAGAAAGATGGGGTACAAATATCTAAATAAATAATAAATGAAGGACCACTACAGGTTTGCATACCATTAAACGATTCTTCTGTATGCAAAACAGCAAGTATGTCTTAGTTACAGAAAGTGGTGGAGAGTGCTCTCAAGTCATAATGACTGGCAGGGTTTTTATGGGAAAAGACTAACAAAGGTGGTTCACCACTTTCTGCCTCTGCAACCCTCGTCTTCATTGGAGGTCTCCCATCCAATTATTAAGCAAGACCAGCCCTGCTTAGCAGCTGGAATCTGACAAGATCAGGCTTCCTTGAGCTATCCAGGTTAGGATCAGCTGAACCAAAGTCCTTCTTTTATTCTCCATCTTTCCTTCTCTTTGCCTCACCTTTCATCACTGAGTAAGTTTGCTTATGTTCCATTCACTCATATTCATGGTGAACTCATGCCCTTTTTTGATCGTCGTTTTGCAGTAAAACAAGCAAAATTGCCACGTCCACAAGATGCATCTATCTTCCATTGAGATCACGGCTGCATATATAGATCTTCCTTCCCTCCTCCCAGGGCTGTAAGGAAACAGCAATTTCCATGTCATTTAATATGGCATGTTAAATTGCTTCTATTTTGTTTCAGCATTGCTTCAGCTCTGTATTGGATTTCTGCTTATTTTCGAATTTCTGCAATCCATACCCTACTGTACCGTTCATTGAACGTTCCAGCCGTTGATCACACTGACTTACATGGTGTAATCCACCTTGAGTCTCAGTGAGAAAGGCAGACTATAAATAAAATAAATCTTCATTACAATCCAGGAAGGAAGGTTATGCTGAGAGAGGGCGACTGGCTCACAGTCACGCAGAGAGCTTCATGCCAGACTGAGGACTAGAACCCAGGTCCTGATCTGACACTCTAACCACCATATTACCACTCAATAACATGCTGGCTAGTTTTCAACAAAAAACACAAGGAGCTGTAACCACTATCCAAAGGAAACACAAGTATAGATTCTCTACTAGTATAATAATTTTTATTTGTATTTTTGTATTTTTCTTTTACTTAAAAGTGCACGGTGCTATAGTGATATATAAATATGAATAAATGTTACAATAAATACTTATACCATATAAGAACCCTTCCTGTCATAACAATAAATACAATATATAATTTAATACTTCAAAGTATGTTATTCATATCTGGCACAAAGTTCAAAGATCCAGTTGGTGAAAAATGTCCTTAAAGATAATCACTGAGGTAAGCAGGGCTCATTTCGAGGGGGAATGCGCAGGAAGGCAGTTCCGGCAGTTCCCCAAAGAGGTCACATCAGGTGGCCTCACCCACCTGACTCTCGGCCATTTTGGGCCTGTTTCATCCTGGATTGGGGCCGAATGGCCCGGATTGGGCCTCTGACAGGCGGTGGATCACAATCCTGCTCAGCAGCAGCCCAACCCTGACCATTTTGGCCCCCTTTTCAGCCATTTTCAGTCCTTTTTGCCATTTTGAGCCCAATTTCGGCCCTGAATGGCCAGGATTGGGTCCAAAACAGCCAGGATATGTGATATCAGGGGGTGCGGCATATGCAAATCAGTTGTGCGAATGGTACATTTCCGGTGATGTCAAGGGGCATGGCATATGCTAATGAGATATGCTAATACATTATGCTAATGAGTTCCTCCAACTCTTTTTCTACAAAAGGACCCTTGGAGGTAAGTGATATTCATTCTGTTCTTCATTATTGTGTTTGTTCCTTTTTATTCCAGGTAATAATTCAACAGTCAAGACTGAATTCTTCAAAATGAATGATAATCCTATTGCAGACTACTGTCTTTCTATTATAGGGTGGAGCCTAATGGGCATTGCCAGCATAACCACCAGGGCTTTTTTTTCAGCAGGAACACAGGGGAACGGAGTTCCGGAACCTCTTGAAAATGGTCACATGGCTGGTGGTCCCACCCCTTGATTTCCAGACAGAGGGGAGTTGAGATTGCCCTCCACGCCGCCGAGCCGTGCAGAGGGCAATCGAAACTCCCCTCTGTCTGGAGATCAGGGGGCGGGGCCACCAGCCATGTGACCATTTTCTCTGAGGGCAACCCACTGAGTTCCACCACCTCTTTTCCCAGAAAAAAAACCCCATTATCCCGTTTCATAAGTCAAACTTTTTCAAAGGCTCGTCGTTCCTTATGTAAAAGAACTTCAAGCATACAGTCTCATATCACCAAATTGGCAAAGCTTCACGGATCATAGTAGTCTGCAATAGGAAGAAATATATTCACATTTATATATCACTATAGCGCTATGCACTTTAAGTAAAAGAAAAATACAAAGAAAAAATATTATACTAGTAGAGAATCTATACGTGTTTCCTCCAGTTAGTTTTCAATAGCAGAAGTCAAGATATAAGATCACTTCAAAAGTGATGATGTACCCCGCTCACACACACGGAGCTTAGCTCATGCAAGGAAACAATATAATGAATGAATTGGTTGTAAGTCTCTTGGGCATGGAGAAATATTGTGGGAAAGAAATGGGAACAGCTGCAGAATAAATCACGTCTCGGAGAAAAATTTCTCCTAACTAGAGGAAGCTGCGATCTGACAATTCTGCAACTCAGGCCACTAGATGGTGGTATATTGCAATGGAATTGTTTTTTTGTCTCACAGGCCTATTTACATAATAACAACTGTGCTTATATCCCACTCTTCTAGACAGATTAGTGCCCCACCCAGAGCAGTGAACAAGTCAGTGTTATTATTATCCCCACAATACAGCTGGGAGTTGGGGCTGAGAAGAGTAGCTTACCCAAGATCACCTGCCGAGCTCATGCAGTGGTGGGATTCGAACCAGTGGAGTGCTAATTTGCATCCCAACCACTTATGAAGTATCTTTAAATCAAACATTCCTCTTATCTGCTTTCTACCCCACCCTCTGAGTCCCATGCATCCCACAGCCTGGATTGACAAATGGCATTAGAATGATGCATAATTCCCTGGCATGAGGTTACTAAAACATTGTTATATTCATTTACTGATTTCCAAAAAGATTTACATTCTACCTTTCCATCATTTGGAGCCAAGCTACAAGTGACGCCTGACACGAGTTGGACACTTGTAAGCTTCCCTCAAGTTTTGATGGGAAATGTAGGCGTCCTGGTCTTGCAGCTTGGCTCTCCATTTAATTGAAGTTTACAGAGAGGCAGTCTATGGGAGGGAGAACATGCAGTCGGGAGTGCAGGTGTTGGGCTCTCGCCGGGCACCCCCCCTTCCCCTCCGCTGTGTGTGTGTGTGGGGGGGGGGTTCTGTAAACTTCAATTAAATGGAGAGCCAAGCTGCAAGACCAGGACGCTTACATTTCTCATCAAAACTTGAGGGAAGCTGATAAGTGTCCAACTCGTGTCAGGCGTCACTTGTAGCTTGGCTCTTAGGCTTTCAAACTGGCATGAGGATATCCAGATGACAACATCTAGAACATGATTATTGGTACTGCCCTCCTCCCTTGGGGCTACTGAGGACAGTGGTTTCAGGGTAGAGATAAAGCCTCCCCCTGAAGCACCCAATATGAAGTTCAGTAAATAAGAATATAAGAGGAGCCACACTGGATCAGCCTGCTGGTCTACCTAGTCCATCAACCTGTTTCATTTAGTGGCCAAGTTGCCCTGAAGGGCTATCCAAGAGGGCACAGACACCAAGGCCTTTCCCTGATATTGCCTTCTGACATTGGTATTGAGTTCTTTATTGCTGCTGACTGTAGAGGTTCCCTTTCGTCACCATGGCTAGTAGCCATTGATGGTCCCCTCCATGAATCTGTCAAATCCCATTGTAAAGCTGTGGACCCAAGTGAAAGGCTCTAATTGGGGACATCTCTCTTGCATTGAGGGCAAAATCTATTCCTGGTACTGACAAAGATCCTTCATGGGGACAAGGTGGGATACTTACGGGCGAGGTCTACTGTACCTCCCTCTTTTCCCCCAAACACCCCTGCAATATACAAGTGCTACCCATCTGTTATGCTCTGACCAGGGTAGCCAGGTGAGCCTGATCTTGTCAGATCTCAGAAGCAGGGTCAGTTTTGGTTAGTAACTGGATGGGAGACCTCCAATGAAGACCAGGGTTGCAGAGGCAGGCAATGGCGCACCACCTCTAACAGTCTCTTGCCATGAAAACCCCACAAGGGTCATCAGAAGTCAGCTATGACTTGGCAGCACTCTCCACCACCAGCTACAACAACTAGATTTCCAGGGTATAGCATGAGAGACACTTCCTTTGTCAGATATCCTGGTAAACGTTGTTGGAGCCTGAGGAGAGCTGGGCTTCAAGGACCCTCAGCGGGGTATAATGCCATACAGTCCAGCCTCCAAAGCAGCCCTTTTCTCCAGGGAAATTAATCTCTGTGGCCTGGAAATCAGTTGTAATTCAGGGAGATTTCCAGCCACCACCTGGAGGTTGGCAAGCCTATTTAAAGGAAGGCTATAAATATTTTTAGATCGGGAAGGAAAGGAGAGCGAACAGGGCAACCAGAGCAAACACGACCACTCTCAAGGGAGGTTTCAACACTTTCCCTCAAGCCACTGTCCCTTCTCACTGTCGTCATTTCCGGCACAAACTCGGGCCAGCTCCCCTCCCGCGGCTATTTCCCTCAATCAGAAAAAGGCAGAGTGATAGAGACGGGAATGCCTAGAGCGACGACTTCCGTTCTGCGTCCTTCGCAGCGGAGAGGAACGCCCTTGCTTTGACCCCGCCCCCTCAGGTTGCCATGGCTACGCGCGAGGCGTCCGTTGGTGGTGGCGGCGGCGGCGGCGGAGGAAAGAGGGAGCGCGAGGAGAGGCGGCCATGGCGCGCAGTGAGTGGAGCCTCGCGCTCTCCGGTTGCACTGCGGCTCGCCCTCCCTCCTTCTCGGTCGGGCAGGGACCCTGGAGCCGTCCTAGAACCGGGTGTTGCCGCTCCCTGTTGCGCGAGGCGAGGCTCCCTGGGCTGAGTGCGGGACGAGGAGGAAATGCGCCTTTTTCTGAAGCACAGCTGACTCGGGGACGTTGATGCGTTAGAGCATGTGCAAAGGGCATTCCCGGAGCCTGGGAGCTGAGACCATGTGCAGAGTTGCAGAGGAGTTAGCCGTGTTAGTCTGTGGTAGCAAAATCAAAAAGAGTCCAGTAGCACCTTTAAGACTAACCAATTTTATTGTAGCATAAGCTTTCGAGAATCACAGTTCTCTTCGTCAGATGCCTGATACAAAGACTGGTCAAATACAGAAGAGCAGGAGAGAGAAGAGAGGCGGCAATTAGGGGGGGAGGGGGAGGGAGCAATCAAAACATTCCTTTGCTAGTATATGTAAACATGTGCAGAGTGTAATTCTACAAGTGAACTGAGAGCATGTGCAGAGTGCATTCCCAGAGCAAGGGAAATGAAAGCATGTGCAAAGTAGAAAAGAGTCCAGTAGCACCCTTAAGACTAACCAGCTTTACTGTAGCATAAGCTTGCGAGAACCACAGTTCTCTTCGGCAGTAAAGTTGGTTAGTCTTAAAGGTGCTACTGAACTCTTTTCTATTTTGCCACTACAGACTAACACGGCTAACTCCTCTGGATCATGTGCAGAGTGCATTTCCAGAGCAAGGGAGATGAGAGCACATGCAAAGTTCATTTCTGTAGCCATTGGGCTGAGAATGCACAGTGCATTCCCAAAGCCAGGAGCTGAGAGCATGTGCAGAGTGGATTCCTATAGCCAGTGAGCCGAGAGCATGTGCAGAGTGCATTCTTGCAGCCCGTGAACCAAGAGCATGTGCAGAGTACATTCCCAGAGCCATAGAATCAAGAGCATGCACAGAGTGCATTCCCAGAGCAAGGGAGATGAGAATATGTGCAGAGTGCATGCCCAGAGCAAGAGAGATGCAAGCACATGCAAAGTGCATTTCTGTAGCCATTGAGCTGAGAATGCACAGTGCATTCCCAAAGCCAGGAGCCAAGAGCATATGCAGAGTGCATTCCTATGTCCAGTGAGCTGAAAGTATGTGCTGTGTACATTCTTGCAGCCAGTGAACTAAGAGCATGCACAGAGTACATTCCCAGAGCCAGGGATCTGCAAGCACATGCAGAGTGCATTTCCCAATGTGCAGGGCAGAAACCTTTCTGTGAATCTCTTATTTTTTTTGTGGAGGCCATGTTTACGTTTCATGTTTTTCATCTTTATTTACTTGTCTGCTTATTTTTTTTCCTGATCAGAGGGAAAAGGTTTAGATCAAAAACCGAATAAGCCAAACACATATGTTGCCAGAGAGCGCTCTTGCGATCCACAGATTTAATTTTGACTTTCCTAATGCCTTTGCTTTCCAAATGAAAAACACATAATTTATGTAGCCTCATTTAAACCATCAAATAAATGTCAGCCCTCCAAACTGTTTGGATGCCTATTAATACTGGAACAGGTTGCCATCTGTGGTTTAATATATGTATTTGGCACAGATGATGGGTTGCTATTTAAAAGGGTGGGTCATGGAATGGCTTCAGCTTCTGAAAATGAGGTTTTGTAGTTTATGCAGATTGGCCTGTTAGACAATAGGATACCCAGCACCCTGGCAGGGTTCAGATGTAACAGCCAACCGTATATATTTTTTTGTGAAGGGTCGTTGCTCATATTGGCTTGGTGATTAAAGGTTTTTGGGATTTGCAGTTTGTTAGTATGTCTGATTACAAACTATGATTTGCATTTTCCCATATATTTCCAAAATCCTTTAAATAAGTATCTTTTTCAAGCCTTATATGCTGAAATTTACTTTAAACCTTTTTTTCATAATCCTACTTTGTCGAGAAAAGCCTAGTCCATAGATTGAGGTTTGGAAATTACAACATACTATGGTTGACAGTGAAGGCAGAAGTCTTTAGTTAGATTGCCTTGCATATCAGAAGAAGGGAGGGAGAAACACATTAGCTCGATGAGCCCACATGTAGTAGAAAAGGATGGCTTTCCATTACATCTCTGTACTCTGTTTTTCAAACCGTTTTAGGGCCAAGCTAGAAGTGACGAGTTACACTTGAATGGCAAGTGAACAGACTCACATGTATTCCTCCCTGTTCACTTGCACTCCACTCGATCACTGTGACTGAGTGGAGTGCAAGTGGAGCACAAGTGAACAGGGAGGAATACATGTGAGTCTGTTCACTTGCCATTCAAGTGTAACTCGTCATGTCTAGTTTGGCCCGTAGTTTAAGATGATCTGGGCTGCTTACTTCTGCTAGGCAAAGCCTGTGCTGGAAGCTTTTTTGCATTGACTCAGTGCAGGAAGCCCTGGGAATCTGCCATGGATGAAATCCTTGGGCAAAGCACATTGAAGAGGATCCTGGGGCCAGGGTCAGTTCTGAGCATGCAAGACCTACTAGCAAGCTTATATTAAGTATTTTAACCCCAACCATCCTCTTTGCTCAAGGCGGCTTATAGTAATAATAATTAAAAAACACTACAAGTAAAAAAAAACCAATACTCCCCCCCCCCACCCGCAAAAGATACCCTGGCAAACAGACAGGCCTTATAGTGCCTGCTGAAGATCTTCAACAAGGGGGCACCCCTCACATCTTCAGGGACCCTGTTCCATTGTGTGGGAGCCATGATGGAAAAGGTGTGGGCTCTGGTCAGTGCCAGGTGTGCCATTCTAAGAGTGGGAACAGCCAACAGGTAGCAGCCTAAAGGTTGTAGTTGGGGCACAGGGACATATGGAAGGTGAGAGTCCTTCAGATATGTGGGCTCCAGGCTCTGAAAGGCTTGAAATGTAATAATAGCTACTGAAAGCCTCTCTTCATGTGATAAGGATTAGGGGCAAGAAATTCCTGATGTACTGTAATCTATTTTGTTGTGGGAGGTGGTGCCATTTGAATATTCCATCTCAGGCATCAAAAATGATCTATCTATGAGGATGGTCGGAAACCAGTTACACGCTTTCCCACACAGCAGGACACTTTTGTGTGACCAGTTTCCTGGTTTGCGTTTTCATGCACCTTTAAGTTTTTATATGTCGATCTTTTCTGAAAAAGCAACTTTCCGGTATATGGTGACATTTCTTTCAGTCACAGAACAACTTATCAGAAAACGGGCAGAGCATAACAACTGTGAAATGTTTTCCTTGGAAGAAATTTCCTTACATCAAGAGAATTTAGAGAAACTAGAACATCTTGACAAATGGTGCCGGGAATTAAAAATTCTCTATCTTCAGAACAACTTGATTCCCAGAATTGGTAAGTGCATTTGTTTATGAACTTTTACTTACAACTAGCCAAGGACTGGAAATGATCTAAGACTGTGTAAGGAGGAGAAGGAGTTAAAGTAGAGGAAGCCTGGGGCCGATGCTGAATTTCATCTACTGTTGATGCCCCACAAAAGCCTTACAGGAAGCTGGATTTTTGGTTCCCTGAGCCAGAGATGCATTAATGTTCTCAAGTTTGTGAAAAGTTGTTCAACCATAGGCTTGTGTGGGTAATTGGCAGGGGACATTTTTAATTGGCGAAAGTTTGAATGGGCAGGGCTGCAAGCAACGGGCGCACTTGTCGTTTGCAGCTAATTTGGTTATGGGTTGTTAGTGTGAAGAGGCATGCAAAAGGAAATTATTCAGTGGCTAATCTTCTAAACAGAAAGGGATAGTGTGAGCTGGTCTATCGAAACAAATAGGCCCTTTTTTCAGTGAGCGTTTGGACTTTATTGTGTTTTGATTCCTCTAGCATAGCTGCTTTCTGTGTTTAATTCATAATCTATAATTTGTTTGAATAAAGTTGTCATAGTCTGGGCTGTAGACTGTACCATGAGGGAGACCCTCCCCCCCCTGCCCCGTTCAGCCCCTCCCTGTTTTTTTCCTGGGTGCCCTCGTTTAACATCCTCTTCTTTATAACCATACAGGTTTCTTAGAGGACCCAGCCAGGAAGGGTTACATCAGTGCTTAGTTCTCGTGGCCCCTTCTTACATGCCCAGGGCAAGGCCAACCACCACTTTGGGGTCAGGAGGCAATTTTCCCCAGACCAGTTTGGCTAGGGATCCTGATGGTGTTTTGCCATCTTCTGGGCATGGAGCAGTGGGCACCGGGGATGTGGGGGGAAGTAGTTGTGAATTTCCTGCATGTGCATAGGGTTGGACTAGATGACCCTGGAGGTCCTTTCCAACCCTATGATTCTGTTAACTCGCAGCTAGATGTGAGATGAGAAACAGAGCTCGAGAGATAAAGAGTAAAGTCCTGAGAAGGTTTCCACCCTCCAGTTGACTTCAGTGGACTCAGAAGTGTGAAATTCTGTATCAGATGATTCTGTAAGGCTGCAATCTTGTTCACACTTATCTGGGAGACCCCAGCACTGCTCACAATGGGGCTTATTTCTGAATAGACCTGCGTAGGACTGTGCTGTAAGGTGCCTGCACAACAAGGTCATAGACTCATAGAATCACAGGGTTGGAAGGTACTTCTCGGGTCATCTAGTCCAACCCCTTCCACAATGCAGGGAATTCACTGCCTAACCCTGGGCATGTAAGAAGGAGCCACAAGAACTAAGCACTGATGTGACCCTTCCTGCCCTCTCTCTCGTGATCAAGGTTTTACTAAAAATTTTAAAAGGAATCAACAACATACATTGTTTGTTTAAAAAGCCACATCAGTGATGGGGGTTTTCTGAATTGGAAAAATTTCCAGGGTTCTGGCTAAGAGTTTGATCTGATTTAATATATTTATTTTGAGTTATATTTATGAAACAGCTTTTGAAAAGTAACCACATACTAATTTTATGCCCCTAGCAACAAATACTTGAACTGAGATACCTGATTAGGATTAAAAAATGAATACAGTTTGTTATACGTAAACAAACTGGAAAATGTACATGGAAACTATTTTTACTGGAACACTTGTAAACATCAAAAGACAATATAGCATATACTTCTTAGTGTTGTTTACATTTAAGAGTGGGGGGGGGAACCAAAGATACTAAAAACTTTAATACACTATCAGTGCAATTTTGTGTAGGATTACGCTAGGCTGAGCCCATACATTTCAATGGACTCAGGTTTCAAATATATACCATCAAAGAATCATTAAAGAGAAAGCAAGTAGGTGCCAAATGTACCCTCAAAGAATCTTGACACAGACCTATAAACAAGTGGTACATCAAAACTTCATCCTATCATGGTGGGAGTGTTGTTCTAGTTAGGATCCTATTCCGTGATTCTCCTGAAGACTTGCTGTTTTTTCCCCCCTTGGGAACTGGTGTCATGATTGATTTTGAGGTGTAATTGATCCCCGTGCCAGATTAATAAAGTACCTTTTCTGTTCTGTTCCAGAAAATGTTAGCAAACTAAAGAAGCTGGAGTATTTAAATCTGGCTTTGAACAACATTGAAAGAATCGAAAATTTGGAAGGTGAAGTCTTTATTTTAAAACATAGTTGGCTATTATATATGTATTATCTAGCCCTGCTGAGATGGGATCTATCCCACACAGAACAGATGATTTTTTGTAATTACATGTAGCCTATACTGAAAATAAATTAAGGTGTACCTGTAACTACATGTATCCAACAAGAGAGACAACAGTGTTTGCATACTAGAAATATCTGCTGGACAGAGATGCAATTAAAGCACTACCAAATGCATTGGTATAGTATCATGGTTATGGGCCAGCAAAAATAAGGTGTGCATAAGTCTATTTGTATTAATGAAAGAAAGTGCACAAAATAATATTTAAGCCTGTTGTCTGTGTTGGATCTCAGGCTTAGCTAACTTCCAATGGATAATGCCCAGTATCTAGAGACATGGAGTGAAACTCCCCAAATAGCATTGGACTGTTTGAATTCTCTTAATTTGGACATTCATAGGACTCTAATTAAAGAGCAGCCTGAGCAAGTTGATAGCATGAGAACTAAATCACAATTAACGCAATTTATGAACAAACCTTCCTGCTTTTAAGCCAATAAAAATTTAATGGGAAAAGCTATTTGTTGGCAGTCCATTTGACAGAAATTATGGTTAGTTAAATCCCCTGCTATAAATACCCCAGAGAGATTTACCTCTTTTAACTAATTATTCTGTGAAATTGGCCAAGTTACAAGCTAACGTCCCTTGCGGTTGGGGTTACAATGATGTTTTCTTTAAATGTACATCTGTTCCAGTCCTTATGGGCAGATGTTGTGAATTTTTTTCTGGCAGAAATGTAACATGGGAAAGGGAGCCTGGAATCATTTAGACGTGTTGACAGAATAGTAGGCACAATTAAGTATATGAAATAGATTTTCCCATTTTAATACAAGTATATACTCTTTAGAATGTTGGAGAGAGGACCAATCAAGGCCTCATATGCAAATGACCTCAGGGAAGAGTGGCAGTTGGCGGGGGGGGGGGAGTAGTAGTACCCTGCCAGCCACACAGTGAAGCTGTATCCCTATGGGAAAACACATTTTACCCCTTTTTACCCCCTTAGGGGGCGAATTTCTTAAAATCCCTTCTTTGTGAGCCCCTACATCACAAAAGGAACGCCCTGCCCAAATTTCACGCTTCTAGGTCCAGGGGTTTGGGCTGGGCATTGAGTCAGTCAGGACACTTGTCTTTATATATATATAGATTTATACCCTTTTTTCTTGCCAGTGGGGACTCAGAGTGGCTTTAAACATCTTTTTTCTCCTCTGTTTTATCCTCACAACAATAACCCTGTGAATAGGTGAGGCTGACAAAGAGTGACTGGCCCATGAACTTCCAAGGCGGAGTGGGTTCTGAACCTGGGTTCCCCAGTTTCTAGTGTGGAGGTCTAACCACTAAACTACACTGCTTGTCATTACGGTTTGAGCACTGTAAGAATGGAGTCTCCTGCTTTGAAGATTTCAAGGAGTATTTCTGAAGATATTTGTTTGCTGTCTTGAACCTCATTCTCACATTGATACAGTTTAGTTTTAAAATCCGCAACAACAACGAAAGCCTCTGGTTTTGGTTGTTCTGAAGTTTCTTCCCTATGCACAAACATTCCTATCAGCACATCAACTCACTCAGAGGAAAAAAGTTTATTTTAAATAGAGATGTAAATGTAGAACATGGTTACTTCATCTTTTTTATTCTGTTTTGTTTTTAAAAGAGCACACCATTAGAAATTTGGACTATTAAGTTAAACAAGTGCTGAATCAGAATTTGAGATAGATGTTCGTTTTATGTTAGGAGAGAAGAGGAGGAGCGAGAGAATGTATTGAGAACTATCAACATTATAAATGAAATACTTTATTAAAATAAAGTATTTATTTTATACCACTTTTCAGCTTAAATTTGGCTTCCAAGACTGTTCACGTGGATCCAAGTTTAATTTAAATTTTTTAAAAAATATATGTGTTATTCCTTGGATAAGGGATTCTTAGGGGAGCTAGATATATATTTTTCTTAACTTCTTGTATACCCCATCTTTCTCCCTAGCGGGGAACAAAAGTAGTTGACATTGTGCTCCTCCATTTTATCTTTGCAACAACAACCCTGTTAGGTAGGCTGGGCTGCAAGTGTATGCCTAGCCCAAGGTCACCCAGCAAACTTCCACAGCAGAGTGGGGATTGGAACCCGAGTCTCCCAGATCCTAGCCTGAAACTGTACCTACTGCATCACACAGGCGCAGTGGAGAGGCTGTGGCTTCTCATCCCTCTGAGCTGATCCATCGAGGTAGGAGAACTCTCAGCTGAAGCTCCATATTTGTTGAGATACAATGATAAGAGTAGCAGTTGGTTTTCATTTGCATTGTGGAAAAAATGGGTACAATACCTGCGGAGCGCCTTTGATTCTTTTCAGTGGGGAAGTTAAGCCCATGTGTTTACTTCGCCCTGTTGAAACCAATGAAACTTAGAAGGATTTAACTTGAGGTGGGTGAAATCTAACTTTTTTAAAGAAACAAATGGTGCAATCCCAAGCAGAGTTACTCAAGTTTACGCCCATTGATTTCAGCGGGCTTAGACTGGCGTAACTCTGCTTCGGATTGCACTGAAAGTGTAGAAAAACGTGGACAAGTTACCTATCTGTTGCATCCTTCCCGCAGATGTTCAGGGTGGCATATTGGTTTTCTCTTCCTCCAGTTTATTTTCACAACAGTCCTGAGAGGTGGGTTAGACTGAATGAGTGACTGGCACAGGCTGTCTAGTGAACTTTGCGACTGGACAGGATTTTGAGCCTGGGTATTGCAAGTCCTGGTGATTATATCAGCACAACTACAACCATCTGTTGATATTCATGTGAGAGACCAGTCATCCCTGAATGCACATATAGAAGCTATTTCCTGTTATGGCTGTTAACCACCTGGACCAGATTCAAACAATCAGTAGCCTAATTTTAGATTAACTGCTATAGACCACATGTCGCAAAATCAAGAAATAATTACCCAAAATATTCTTTTTAGGTCCACCAACCCTTTTTATGCATTTCAAATAATCCTTCTCATTTAATTAAATCTCTCCTGTTTTAGGATAAGATCTTGGAAGCAAGGAAACTATTATAATTCTTAAAATGTCAGCGGTTCTAGTAGCTGTTTTTTATTTTTATTTGTAGAATTATTCAGCAAGAACTGTGTCCTGTGATCAGGGAGGGCTAAGTAGGTGTACTTAAGAAATGCAAAGTTAATTAAGAAAAAAAAACCTTTTCACCTTTCCAAAATAGGTTGTGAAGACTTACAGAAGCTCGATCTGACAGCTAATTTCATAGGTGAATTGTCCAATATTGAGACTCTGAAGAAGAATATACACCTCAAAGAGCTCTTCCTTGTAGGGAACCCATGCACTGATTTTGAAGGTTATAGACAATTTGTGGTTGCTACACTTCATCAGCTCAAAGTACGTTATATTTATATGAAACTTACTTACTTATTGCAATGTCCCCTTGCCTCCTGAGTAGGGTCAAATTTCTATGAAGGGCAGGGGGGGTTGTTGTTGTTCCTTTGACTCCCTGTGCCTGGAAGCCAGAGGAACTCCTTGTCTCCTCCACAAACCCCAGCAAAACCGCCTGGTAACCTCTCTCCAGTTCCAAGATTGGGTTACTCACAAGTAATAAACACTACTTCAGAAAATAAATCTTTATTTGAATACTTAATATGAATAATCAATTAAAATCAAACCAGTACGTCTCAGCAGATCAGACGTTTAAGAAAATAATCAAACGACCTTATCTTAGCTGTTACGATAGGTACCTGGAGCTGAGCTGGAACTTTGCTGCAACACACACAGATGGTTGAGTAGCAGCAGGGCACTGCAGCATACAAGTGCTAAATCTCCACAGCCGAAGCACACGTAACCACCGAAACACCTGCAAGATACCGGAGCAGCTCTCAAGCACACAAAGCACCGAAGCCCTCAGAAGCTGGGACCTTAGGCCAGTTACAGCTTCCTGACCATTGTCAGGAAGTCTTCACCTGCTGGTGGAAAATGGCCATAGAAGGGGACTTACTCTCTCTTGGGAGAGAGAGTTCTAGATTTTTTGTGCCACTACTGAGAAGGCCCTGTACACATGCACAAATTGGCAGGTGCGGCTTCAGTGCCCTCTCCCCAGTTCTCATGCTCTTCCTGCCCTACTTTGTTGTTCCTCCTTTGAGCTGTGACAGCCAGAGGGTTACAAACTGCACACTCACAGCCATAAGTTACCAAACTTTCACTCAGCAGCCAGTTGTTCCTAGGACAGGGTTTATCCCCTTATGGTGGAACCCAGCCGCTTTTTTTCAGTAGTTTCCTGACCTGCTGCTAATAGCAAATAGCGATTTTTGTTAATGGATCTGGAGCCAGTGCAGTGCGGGGGTGGAGGAGGATGCCTGGTTGTTGCCTCCATTTCCCTCCTCATCAGTGACTGCTGGAAGGAGATGGTCTTCAGATGGAGCTAGGACCCACCATGGTAGGGGGTGTTTTTTCTGCTCCATCCCATCCTCTGTTGGCCAGCTCTATTGGCCTTGGGCCAAATGGCAGATAACAAACATCTTAAATACTCTCCAACTTCCATCCTCTGTTGGGCAGATCAGTGGTGGATGGAAGCTGCAGACTATTTAAGATGCTTGCTAACTGCTGTTAGGCCCAAGGTCACATGAAGCATCTAGCAAGCATAAAACAGTAATTTCAACAATCCCTTAAAAAGCAATGACAATCATCAGTACAGTATCTCAAAGCTGATTTGCTAGCAATCCAGAAGACACAGGAACAACACGACCCCCAGAAACCTATCAATCTTAAGAAGCGAAGAAGTAACCAGCCCATGAAATTCATTATCCAAATGCTGTCGGGAAAAAGAACAGTTCTCGGCAAATCTGCCTGGAGGCCAAGAGGAACGGAGCGTCACGGCTTGAAAGATAACGGGTAACATTCGTCCTTGGTGCCAAGGGCCAGAATTTGTTAATCCAATATTAATGTTAATGGAAAATATAAATTAGTCCTTTTAGCATGTAATGAAATTCATGCTAAAAGTTTTGCCCGGCACATTGAACAGAAGCAGTAAACAGAAGCCGATTCTGATCTTCAGACTGACAAATGGCTGGCTTGTGTCTGAAGGTTTATTTTCCCTTCTGGAGCAAATCTAGCTGAGTGTGCATTGGCCTTGCAGCCAATTGGTCCACCAAATTTAGCTCACATGCCTTTTAGACTCTGGTTTACATTTAGATTCACATTTGGCTTAAATGGATTTTAAAAACAGCATGAAGCGGCCATTAATGAAATGGAAGCAGCACGCTTGGAGTAGTTGTTATAGGTAAGTGTGGCCAAGAGATCTGGGCTGTTTCCACATGTCCTAAAAAGAGGTGCTGCGAAAATGGAAGCAAAACTGTTTGCTTCTGTTTTAAAATCAGAGACACCAGAAATCCCGTAAAAAAGCCGCCAGTGTTCAGTGAATGGAGCACTCTTTTTAGGACGTGTGGAAATGGCCACAGTCTTCCCAAACATTGGGTTCACCCAAGGGGTTTCTGGGATTGCCAAGTCTAAAGCCCAAACTGAAACCACCACATAGCCTTGACCTATGTAAGGGTAAGCAGTTACTGGAAGATACGATATATATATAATATTTTAATGTTTTGCCCCCTTTTCAGTTTTTGGATTCTCAAGAGATAAGGCATTCTGAGAGGCTACAAGCTTTACAGAATTATCCTGAGGTAAAAAAACAAATCAAAGAACAGGAACAGGCCTACCTTCTTAAGAGGTCCCAGGAAAAAGAAGAGGCACAATGTCAAGCACATGAAAAACGGGAGAAGAAAAAGAAGGAACGGACTCCTGGCTTTGATAGCCAATGGTATGCAAGCATTGGCGCCACCATTTATGTGCATATTTGAACATGTGAAACTGCTTTATACCCCCAGACCCTCAGCATTGCCTCTTTCAAAAGAGAGGCAGAGTTCTTGTATTAATTTTGAAAATGTACATGCTGCCTCTCCAGAGGGGGGTTTGAGGGGTCTCACAACAAAAGCAACAAAACTGCACAAGCGGCTAAAAACAAGCCAAGACATGAAAATAACATAAATCAAAATCTAAGCGGCCTAAAACAGAACACAAAACAACTGAAAAAAAGATGGCACCTCTCAGTTTCCAACCTCTGGTCTTTGGAGTGCCGGTTCTAGGGACTCAATCTGGGAACTTCTGTATACAAAGTGGATACTTTACCAGTGACCTATGTGCGATGTCCCCATCTTAAATCTTTCTTTTAATATAGATGTCTTTCTGTTCTGGAAAGAAAACACTCAGCATATTTGTTACGTGAGGAGAGAGTATTGCATGTGTCTGTAGGCCATAAGTGGCTCCCAAAAGCTGTGAGAATGTTATATATCTTCATTTCTGTTGTTTATAAAGCAAAATTTCTAATGGTTGCGCCTTTGCTGCCAGTGTAGTTAGTATTCGCCACTGTCATCATGATTTAAGGGGATTTCTTTTGTGCATGGTTGTGCAGTGCCTACTCTCTAGATGAGAGAGAGAACCACCAAAAGTCTGAAGGAGGAAACAAATACTGTGAATTGGTGATAGAGGAAGAGGATGATGAAGAAGAGAGAGCTTTTTGGGAGGATCCTGTGCCCCACACTCCCGAGGCTAGATTAGAAGCTCACAGATTCCTTGAAGAAAAAAAGAATGCAAAAGAAAACAGGTATTTGTCATTCTTGCTGTGCATTTCGCAAACTGATGATAAATAGTTTTATGTGATACAAAATTTGCATTGATTTTTCACAGCCTCAGTACCGGATATTGTCTCTAAATAGCCTTTTGTTTTTCCCTCCTGACAAACCAACATTTGACATGCCTTAGAAACCTATAATGTTCTTAGATCCATATATATATCTATAGCACCTTTTTCGCGGCTGACTATGACTCTTACTATAGACTACAAGGGGAGGCATGGGTAGAGAGAAAAGTAAAAAAAAAAAGTGGAAGAAGGTGCAAGAAAAGGTGATTTGATCCTCAGGAGCAGCAGTTGGATGAGCCCTGCTCTCAATAATGAGCCTGTGCTTTTTAGATGTTCTCTTAGGTCCAAACTACCCGTTACGTCTACCACAGGAACTGGCAGCCATGCAACAGCTGCAGGTCCCCTATGGAAACTCAACTAGAAGTGCTGCAGGGGCCCGGTTTGAATCAGGATTGTGGTACAGGAGAGGGGCTCTTGCCTTCTCCTGCATGCTGCTTACCCCATCCAAAATGGCTCCAAAGAAATGCAGCCCTCCAACTCCATCAAATAACGTCCCTCCTTGGGATGAGAAAATGGAATGGGAGGAAGGTGGGAGCCCCTCCTCCCTCCACATAGTGGTCCCCAATCCAAATTGGGTCCCAGTGGGACTCCCACATTGAGTTCCTATGGGGAACTTGCAGCTGGAGCCATGGGGCGAGTCCCCATGGTGATCACATGGTATATGTAACACATAGCTTGGGCCTTACTTATGTGGAAGCCTGTTGTCCACGAGAGGTAATCAGAAACCATATTGCTGAGTTTTTGCTAGCTGTAGTACTCAGAAAGGAGCAGCCACCATCTCTTAGAGTCTCCCTGCACAAAACATCTTACAAAAGATCTTACCCTTGTTCTCCCCTTGTGGATACACAGACACTGCTAGGGAGACAGAATCCACTTGAATATAAGTCCGCACAGGAAGTAAGTCACTTGAGTGTCCCCGTGTAAGATGTCTTGTGCAGAGAGGCACTGACTCTCCCTAATTTGTCTATAAAGTGCATCCTTCCTGAAGGATACAAGGGAAAGATCAGCCCTCTCTACCAAATACTGTGAGGGCCAAAATACAAGATCTGTTCGACGTGGGTCATGGATGCCCCACCTGTCTTGTAGTCATGTGATTGGGGGAACTCACCTTCTACGCATTCTACGATCTTCCTCTCGTCTTTCTGTTTCTTCCTTTGTTGCCTTGCAGAACAGATCAGAATGCAAAATCAAAAACTGAAACTTCCATTCTCGCTATTCTCCCTCCCCCATTTTATTTTGATAGAGAACAGAAGAAGAAAGAGAAGCCACCAAGGACTTTGATCACTCCAGAAGGAAGAGTTCTGAATGTGAACGCTCCCAAGTACGTAAGGGAGAAACTGTCCTCTAGGAGAGTGAGCTGGTTTTGAATGCGGTGCTTGGTTATCTGAGGAAGTAATTCAGTAATTCACTTGTAAAAAAATAATTTTGTTGGATTTTAAAAAGAAATTCTTTGCATTTAAGTTTTCCTGTGCACATGTCAAATACGATCACCAAAGCTGGAGAACGAATGCACGATTGGTAGATTCTGTAACTGTTAAGAAAGCTTTCTGTTTTCTGTTCTCCCAAAGTCTAATCACCTGGGTTTTTTTCGGTATCTTTCTCAAGCTATGGATTTTTCCTGATTTTTTAAATTAATGACCAGTTTCCAGAATGACAGAATTAAGATGTTACCATCATGTTGAGTGGGGTTATTGTGGGACAGGGGAGATTTCAGAAGTGGGCGACTCTGCCAAGAGAATTGAGGGTAGGAAAGGGACCCTGACTTCTACAATGTTCAGCACCCCTGTTTGGTACTTGCACAGCAAAGCAGAATTCTAGATGAGTAAGGGGGACTGCAGCTGTTCATCATATTTTTATGATTATTCTTCCTGTTTTTTTTTTTCAAAACAACGCAGTCGTGGAGCTTTAGAGGCAGAAACTGGTACAGTGTGCATGGGGAAGAGGTTATTTCTTTCCCTTCATGTCATCTTCCTGCCCAGAATTACCCCCTTTCAGCTGCTTCTACTTCTGCTGGGATCAGTTTATGGATACTCAACACCTATTTCTCCCACAGAAGAGATAAAATCAGCCAGTGGGGTGGCCATTTTGGGCATGCATACAGTTCAAGGGGAAAGAGTTAAATTGAGTCTCTTCCTTTGTATAAAAATCCAAGATCCACATTAATACCTTTTATTAGGGCTAACCAAAATGACCCAAAATCTTGTGCACACCACAACTCTTCATCAGACTGGTTGTTACTCCACCCCCCCAAAAAGATGAGAAAAATGCAGATTTTTCAGGTCATATGACATTCCATTGCAGTCAGTCTTTGAACAAATGAAACCAAAAACCTGTTCAACCAAGTATACAATGTGCCAAACAGACTTCAGTTAAACAGGGGGCAAATGCAGGAGACATGGATGAAGAGAAACATTCTTTGAAATAATTTGCCTGTTGTTGTTTTAGGATGGACTTCCTGGTCTCTTTAAGTTTTCTGTTCTATTAGGAAAGATCTATCTTACAGATGATTTGGCTCTGTCTCTCTTTTGATTGATTGATTGATTGATTGATTGATTTTTACTTAGACCAGATTAAGTTACTGAAAAATATCTTCACCATGGTCGGCCCCGTTTAGCATCATAAAGAGAACAATGACATCTCTTCAGCAGGCCTGAAAGCTACGAAGGGAAGGCATTGCAGCGGCTGAAAAGAAATCCCGGTGTTTGACAACAGCGTCTTGCAAGAAACTCACCGCTGTATCGATGTCTCGGCTTTGTTGTAGAAATGTGTTGACAGCCGCACAAAAATTAGAGTAGTTTTCTTGTTCAAGGGAAGACAAACATGCAATGCCTTAAAACGTTGCGTTGACAGGTTGGAACGATGGTTCTGAGAGTTAAAAACGTATGAAGGGAAAAAACCTCTAAAGCTCTACAGGCTTACCGAATGATGTACTATTCTCTTTGCTCAATGGATTAATACAGCCGGATTTTGATAAACTATTGGGGAACAGCATGAGCGGCAACCGTGTTCCGTGATTTATTTAGCTGTAGCCAGATGAAGTAGGAGATTCAATGGCTGCAATCCTAATAGCTTCTCTCAAATCTCAAGTGTCACATTTGACAAGCAAGTTTCTAGACCTTTTGGTGCAGTTGCGGCAGCCATGGTTTATGGACCAAAACCTTATTCTTTTGTAAAATGATGCCCATCAGGGCTTTTTACCTAGCAATCCTAAGCAGAGTTACTCCCATCTAACCCCATTGACAGTCATTGAGCTCAGACTGAAGTAACTGTTTTTAGGATTGCACTGTTAGTCTCTTGAGTTGTTTTCCCTCTCCCAATAACCCAGGCTTGCTTGCTTTCAAGCATATGACCCATGATAAAGAGCCAGTGTGATGTAGTGGTTAGAAGGTTGGACTAGCATCTGGGAGGCCCAAGTTTGAATCCCACTCTGTCCTGCAACCTTGCTGGATGACCTTGGCCAGTCACATACTCTCAGCCTAGTGTACCTCACAGGGTTGTTGTGAGGACAAAATGGTGGAGAGGAGAACAATGGAAGCCAAACAGAAGAAAGGCAGGGTAGAGCTGAAGTAAATAAATAAAGTAAATAATAATAAGGGGAGGGAAATCTGAACACGTTGGGTCAGTCACAGCTCTCTCAGAGCTCTCTCAGCCCCACCCACCTCACAGGGTGATTGTCGTGAGGATAATAATAATACACTTTGTAAACCACTCTGAGTGGGAATTAAGTTGTCCTGAAGGGCGGTATATAAATCAAATGTTATTATTCGATTCTGAGAGCCAGTTTGGTGTAGTGGTTAAGAGTGGCAGGACTCTAATCTGGAGAACCGGGTTTGATTCCTCACTCATCTGCTTGAAGCCAGCTGGGTGACCTTGGGTCAGTCACAGCTCTCTCAGAGCTCTCTCAGCCCCACCCACCTCACAGGGTGATTGTTGCAAGTATAAAAATAACAGTTTGTAAACCGCTCTGAGTGGGTGTTAAGGTGTCCTGAAGGGCGGTATATAAATAAAATGTTGTTGTTGTATCATTATTTTTTAAAAATGAAAGGAAAGTATGTTTTTGCTAATTGGATTGATTTGCATAATTTATGCTAATTGTTCACTTTGTGTTTTCTTGTCACCAATTTTTGAGTTCTTATGTTCACCTCATTCCCACCATAAATTTTTCAAGATGTTGGGAATGTGTTACATGAGCAGGCCTCAAGGGATTATTCACCCAACTTGGTTTTCTAATGTGAGATAACTGTCGCGCTTGATTCCCTGGGCTAAAGAGAGGTAGAAAAGGATGCTGAGGATTTCTGCAAACAATTTGTTTTCCAGCCATCTTATAAATGGCTGCATTTCAGAAAGGGCAACTGCTTCCAAAAACCTTTCACGTAATTGCCACAGAGAAGGTCAGGTGTGTAGAATCTATCACACGATTACATTACTACATATAGGCAGCCAAGGGAATCCTTTACAGGGATGATCTCAACATTAAAGTAACAGCCAAGAGACCAGAAATTGCTCAAGTAATGCAGCATTTGTTGTCGATTTTCCGGGCTGTATGACCGTGGTCTTGGCATTGTAGTTCCTGACGTTTCGCCAGCAGCTGTGACTGGCATCTTCAGAGGTGTAGCACCGAAAAACAGAGATCTCTCAGTGTCAATGTGTGGAGAAGATGTTAGCAGGTAATTTATATCTACTCAGGAAGGTAGGCTTGGGCTGAGTCATCCTGTAAGAGTTTCCCAAGTTGTGGAATGCTAATGGGGGGAAGTTTCACTGTATCCTGAGGAGGTTCTTTTGCATATGGATGGGTGGTTGATATGCTAATCTTATCTGCAGGGCTATTGTAAGATGTAGAGTATTTTGTTAGTCTGGTGTTTTTCAGGACTGGAAACCATGCCTTATTCATTCTTAAACCAACCTTCCTGAGTAGATATAAATTACCTGCTAACATCTTCACACATTGACACTGAGAGATCTCTGTTTTTTGGTGCTACACCTCTGAAGATGCCAGCCACAGCTGCTGGCGAAACGTCAGGAACTACAATGCCAAGGCCACGGCCATACAGCCTGGAAAATCTACAACAACTAACGTTATCCGGCTGTGAAAGCCTTAGACAATAAAATACAGCATTTGATTTGTGTTTCTCAAACAGCAGCCCCCCACCCCCAACTTCCCCCTATAACACAGAGCAAACTGCCTTTGAAACTGAGTTATATTATGGTGTGGCAAAGGTGCTGTTTTTCAAGATTAAAAAATATCCACACCTAAAGCAGCTCTCTGGAACCAGGCCAAAGTCATGCAATTCATCTATAATATTTAATTTCCTCACACCTCAATACAATTTAACAAGGATTTTTTTAAAAAAAATAGATATTTATTTTAGTCCATTATTAGTCTCCCTTTCTCACTATGAAAATTAAAATGTTAGTGATGAGAC
Source organism: Eublepharis macularius (assembly GCF_028583425.1). Classification (NCBI taxonomy): domain Eukaryota; kingdom Metazoa; phylum Chordata; class Lepidosauria; order Squamata; family Eublepharidae; genus Eublepharis; species Eublepharis macularius. The sequence goes on along the minus strand of NC_072796.1, from coordinate 130,450,060 downwards.
GGGTAACAATAACACCTAGTAACTTCAGCATTTCAGGCAGAAGTTGTGTTTAAGAGAGACCTTTTAAAATGAACATACTGTTTATATTGGAGATCCAGTTTGGTGTAGTGGTTAAGAGTGTGGGACTCTAATCTGGAGAGCCGGGTTTGATTCCCCACTCCTCCACTTGAAGCCAGCTGGGTGACCTTGGGTCAGTCACAGCTCTTTCAGAGCTCTCTCAGCCCCACCCACCTCACAAGATGTTTTGTTGTGGGGATAATAATAATAACATACTTTGTAAACCGCTCTGAGTGGGCGTTAAGTTGTCACTGTATATAAATCGAATGTTGTTATTACTATTATAAATATTTTCTTGCGTGTGCACATCTTAGTTCATTCATGCAGTGAAGATCCTTGTGCCATTGTGGTAGTTGGTATCGAAGCAACCTTTTAAAAATCTGCATAGCCAGAATCTGCCAATCAGAAGCCCTGTTGGGCCAAAGCGCCACTTGGCCCCACCCACTTTCTAAAATTGCTTGGCGGGTGTCGGGAAAGGTGTCGGTGGGCACCATGGTGCCCATGTACACCACATTGGGAGTCTCTGGTGTCGAGAACATGTGAGACGAAGCTGAGAAGATACTGTAGATCAAGGCATGGCCAAAATACTTGGATCATTGAAGAGAATGGTCTCCTGAAGGAATAAATCATTGCTTTGTAATACTCTTTGAAATAATGGTGCATTTAAAAAATCTCAAAAAGATAAAACTCTGTTCCATGCAGATAACAGGGAACACAACTATTTCCTCTCCTGCTGCCAGCAGATGTCCCTCTTCCTGCATGATCTGCCATTCTATTAAACTGACCATGCCTTCCTCCATGCCTCTACTCAACCCCCCACCCCTGCAAACTGGAATATAATTCATGATTTCTACAGGTTTCCTGCCACTATATCAGGAAAGGAACATACGTCTTTTTAACAAAATCATGCCTGCAGTAATCTCAATCCTTTAACAGTTGAAGTCCCAGAATACTGAACTTCATTCAGTCCTTCTAACAGTGGATACTTTCTGTTTCTAGGCTTCCTTTCTCCTTGAAAGACGATGAAGAAAACAGCCAGTTCATTCTGGATCTTGCAGTTTACAGGTCAGAACAATTCATGTGATTTTCAGATATGTGCTTTGCCTGCTTTGTTGGACACTGTCTAGTCACGTGTCAGTGATTGGTTTATAAATCCACATGTCCATACACGTAATGGCAAGTATTAAAATGGGTCACACAGCACAGTCAAAATTAGCCGTACACACCTCCCCACTGCAAGGCAGCTAAACTGGGGTCCCAATTTGCAGATCTGATTCAGTTTCATTAGGCCTTGATGAAGACTTGAGCTTGGTTCCCGCCACACAGAAGACTGCTTACTATCTTAGCCTGCAAGTGCTTTAAGGACCTGCTGCCTGGGACGGTATAGGAAGTGGCTCCTCACCATCTTAGCTCCATCTCCCCTGAATCAAATACAATGGTATTTGGACTGTTTGGCTGAGATGGCCGTTGGATGCACCATGTTCCAGTTCTGTTTGGCTAAGTGTTTCCAGAAGCTGAGTTTGGGAGGGATTTTGTTCAACATCATAGCAGTTGTTCCATAGGGTCCCATGAAATTCAGGTCGTCCCTCCGTGCTGTTTAATTACCTGCATGAAACCACCGAGAGATTAATCCAGAATCATGTCGTGAATGACCATCAATATGCCAAGCATATACAATTCCATCTCTCTTTTCATCTAATTCAACTGGGCCTGTGGATGTTCCAGACCGGAGCCCCCAGTGTGGTGGCCGCCAAGTGTTTCTAGAAAGTGGGCAGGGTCAGGTAGGGCCGATTGGCCATTGGAGATTTGATTGGCTGCGCAGATGTTGTTTTGGCAGCAGCTGCCACGACTGCATAAGGATCTTTACCGTTTGACTGAAGGTAAGTTGTGGCAGCTATTTTGTGGCTGGCTCCACCTCCTGCTGCAGCCATTTTTTTGACCACACCCACCACACTATGTCAGAATTCCAAAGGTGCTCGCAGAAAAGGTTGGGGGGTCCCGCTTTTAGATTGTTACCTGGGCGCGATAATATGCCGGAGGAAGGCCAATCGACTATGACGCTCAATTCAGGTAAGACTTGAAGTATCATTGGTTGGTGTTGATCATGGAATTGGGATGCAGCCTGCTCTAGAAAGGGTTGCACTCCTCTGAAGGAGCAGCTTTTGCAGTTTATGGGTGTTTATTAAATCATGATGTCCTGATAAGTGTTCCAGTTTAATCTATAGTCTATCACACCTTTGCCACTTGCAACCCTTCCTTGAAAAGCATGATCTAGTTACAAGGATCCATGTTCGTGTTACCTCCAGCCTTGGTTACTGTATTGCCCTTCATGTGCGGCTGTCCATGAGGAAGGTCTGAAAATTTAATTTAGAATGCAATAGCAAGATTGCTGGCTGGCTTAGACTATAGACAGTGTATAACTCCAGTGTTGAAAGATTATCACTGGCTGGTTGTTGTGGATTTTCCGGGCTGTATCGCCGTGGCCTGAGGTTTGACACTGAGAGATCTCTGTCTTTGGGTGCTACACCTCTGAAGATGCCAGTCACAGCTGCTGGCGAAACATCAGGAACTACAATGCCAAGGCCATGGCGATACAGCCTGGAAAATCCACAACAACCATCGTTCTCCGGCTGTGAAAGTCTTTGACAATATTTTATCACTGACTGCTTGTTCACTTCCACCACAGTTTTGGTTTTGACTTATGAAGCTGCATATGGCCTAGGACCTTGGTATTAAAAATCACCTGCCCAGATACTGTTCTCTTCCTCTCGCATCTTCCTTTGTATACCCCTACTTCCAGAGGTGAGCCACGTGGCCATACGGGATAGGGCCTTTTTGGTGACAGCCCCTGGATTTAAAGTGCCTTCTCCCTTTCCCTGATTCTGGCACCATTATAATCCATTTTCTGGCATCAGACCATATGATCTTTATTTCAACTTTTTGTTGAGTTGATTTGTTTTTTGGTTCTCTCCCCAGCCACCTCCATTTTGGTTCCGTGCCCAAAAAAAGAGCATGTAAATTTGTTGGTCTTTACGACACCTCAGGAATTTTTTCTCGTCTTAAATGTTAAGAATGAAGAAGGGGAGAATTTTGTAAGCAACTATGGGCCCCCATCAGAAGAAAAGTGGGGTATAAAGGAAGTAAAAATAAATTTTAAAAATTGAGAGAGTTCAAAGGAGAGAAACGACTGTGTTCAGAAGTTTCCTAGAGATAAAAAGCCTTGCAATAAACAGAGGATAGTGTTAGCAAAACAGTACTATAACAGTACTATGGGTGGAAAGCAAAACCTTCTGAATTGAACTTGTTTATGGAGAAAACACTATGCTTCTTGGAGTAAATGTGACCCACCCCTAGGAAGAGACTTCACCCTCTTTGCTCAGGTTTTGAGAGCCTCTCTGCTAAATAGACTTTTTCTCATTCATTCTAAAGACATCTGGACACCTCTCTGCTCGATGTTGACGTACAGCCTTCCTACATCCGAGTAATGGTCAAGGGCAAGGTCAGTACATTCTGGTGGTTGCCGCTGTGCTTTAATACTTAAATTCAATTTTTAGTCATTTTCGGTGTACTAATTTTGGGGCCTTGACTCACTCTGTTGACGGGATTGGTGTGATGGGACTTGAGGAGAGAGAAATGGCATCATGAAAGAGGGTGGCATGGTGTTCAGCGGGGAAGTGTGATGAGAAAGAGCGGCAAAGGGGGACGAAAGCATATGTGGAAATGGAGGGAACGAGAACCACTTCCAAAAGAGAACAGGGCGGCCTCTTCCTGGGATTTTCTATGTCAGAACGCTGGTGGAGGAGAGAAGGCTTGTTGAGAATTCCTAGCCCATAGAAAGCTAGTGTGTAGCCCAGCCTCCCCCTTGACGTGCTGAGTTTCCCTGTCCCGGAGGTCCCCCACATGTGGGCCACATTCAAGGATGGGAGAACATGCTAAGTAAATAAGCATGATCAGCAGCATTGAGCTGCAAAATCCCTGCTTTTGTTGCGAAAGCATCAGTAGTTCAAGGCCTGTGGGGCCCAGGCAAATGGTGATGGCTGAAGGCAAGCATCTTTTCCCCGTTCAGTGAACTCAGGTTTGATCTGGCAGGATTGATCTGGGTAGATCAGACATTCTTCAGGTTGTTATCTCTGGCTTTGGAAAGTTTGGGGGATTTGGAGACGGAGATGGGGATTTGGGAGGGTATAGCTTGGGGGAAGCAAGAATGTGATGATGTAGGCTCAGCCCTCTGAGGTAGCCGTTTCCTCTAGAGGAACGATTCTCTGTAGCCTGGAGGCCAGGAAAACTCCAGGCCCCACCTAGAATTGGTAACCCTAATATTTCCCCCATGTCTTTCCACGTGCCAATTCCCTCTTTCCCAGTTCCCTCTCTCCTCTCGTTCACTTCCTTTGGCTCCATAGCAGCCATTTGGAGGAGCGGAGAATTGGAATGAGATACAACCGTTTGGTATGGAGTCCCTGGGCCCAGTTCCCTCCCCCAAGTCACGTTGGGGACATTTTGGAGCCCTCAGCCCAACATCCTGTTTGGGAACCAAAAAGGGGTGAGCCGTCCCTCTACCACCAAAGTGACTGTACAAGGGAAGAGGGATAGGATGGAATCTGGCTCAGCCACAGCATTTCCCTTGGGCGCAATGGTCTCCGAGCCCCGTTCCTTCCCCTCCCCTCTAAAATGAGGTGCGCTGGGCTTCTCATCAAAGGAAATTTTCTCTTCCTTTCACCTTTCCTGCCATTCATCAAGGATCGATTTGTGAGGGAATGTAAAAAGGGGAGGTGTCAAAGAATAAAGTCTGGGCCAAGCTACAAGTGACGAGTGACGCTTGAACGGCAAGTGAACAGACTCACGCGTATTCCTCCCTGTTCACTCGTGCTCCACTTGATCATGTAGTGAGTGATCAAGTGGAGTGCAAATGAACAGGGAGAAATACACATGAGTCTGTTCACTTGCCGTTCAAGTGTCATTCATCACTTGTAGCTTGGCTCTCTGTTGCCCTGTCTTCTTTACCCCTGCAGTTCCTTTATGTCTTAGTAGGTCTGCTAGCACCAAGTGGAGTAAATGGTGCTATTTCTTCTTTCCCAAAATTACGTGAAAGCGAAATGAGGTTATCGACATCACAAAATTTTGATGAGGAACTTTTGATCATTATGGAGGAGTGGAGGACTTCATTTGTTGCATAGAGTCTTCCTCCAAGATGTTATTTTTATACACACTCCCTCTCCTGTGCTAGAGTGTTCATCTAACCATGCTTTGGGACAAACCCTACCCACATCTCACCTATGAAATGCAGAGACTGTATATTGTGAAAAAAGTAAGGGGGGGAAGGGAATATGTGTGAAAGCACAATTGGAATTTTGATTGACAGTTCAAATAAGCCCCCAAATATAGTCAAGTGCTTCTTGGGCACCATTTTCTTTCCTACCAAACCCCATTTTAATATAGGAGACATTAAGGTAAGCCTTTTTATGTAACAAAATTATTCCTAAGAGCTGTAATTTACAGTGAACAGAGATTTGAACATATACTTAAAAAAAAAAAAAGAAAATCCCTCTGCATCTTCCATTTTCTTCAGTTTTGGTTTCTAAAATGCTGCAGTACTCTTAAGCTGAGCTAAAAATTAGAAACTCCATTTGTAATCATACTACTAAATGCAGATTAAAATTACTTTAATTCTTAAGCGGAGTAGCATAATTATGCGCATTTAGTTGCTAATATAACTTAAGCACCATGTCATAACCTTCTTTAGAAATGTCACATTTTTCAGTGGCAACACTGATGCTATACTTGCATATCTTCATATATATATATATATATATATATAGAGAGAGAGAGAGAGAGAGAGAGAGACATTCACACATCATACTTACAATGTAAATGGAGAATGTTTAAGATGCAAATCGCCCATTAGGATTGGAGGGAATATATACTGCAAGAGAGAATTTAAGTCAATAAATCTTCTCAAGTCAAAGTCATGTTACTGCATATTTTCTGTCTATGTCACACACGGGTTTTTTCCTGTCATCTTCCGATTTCATTTCCATGTAAATCCACACAAATAAGTCTGGCAAACTATAAGGTTTTTAAATGAGGCATATGTCAAATGACATATTTCCTCATCTCTCTTTTTCTCCCCCCTCCCTCTAGCCTTTCCAACTGGTGCTTCCTGCAGAAGTGAAGCCGGATAGCAGCACTGCCAGGAGATCTCAGACAACTGGACATTTGGTTATCACCCTGCCAAAGGTAGGAAAGGTGTCCTCCGCGGATGTTAAAATGTGCTTGCCTGCGCCGTAAAGCTGCCCCCACAGGCCTCGGTTTCTACCGTAGACAACAATGGATGTATTTTGCTAGACCTCCTTCTCTTTCCCTGTATGTTGCACCCATCAGGCATTGCAGAGTTCATGATAACATTGTCCTTTGAGGCACCCTGTTCCCATACTGTGAGGGGTCCGTACGTGTACATGTGAGACATGCGTTTCATATGGAATGCTCCTGCTTCCCAGATTTCACCTCCAAATAGCCAAGCATAGGATGGGCCCTTTTCTTCCATTGTCTCTAGCCTCTGTCATGGAAGGGGCTGCTGGCTTGTCAGCTAGACAAGGATGTGTCCAAACCTGGACTGCATTACTTAGTATGAATGTTTCAGGCCAGGTAAAAATTGTCATTCGCTCCCAGTTTCAGTAAATTACTCCATTACTCAAACAGTTTCAATTGTCAGTAAAGATACTTTTAACACTATGCTTTTCAGATGCTGTAGCATTTCTCGCTAACAGCAAGATTCCAGGTTACTTCTGTTACTCTCTGTTAATGAACATGCAAAAGACATGAAGTTGCCTGGCACTGAGTCAGACCATTGGTCCATCAAAGTCCTGAAAGAAAGAACCAGAATCACTGATTAATTCAAGAAAGAGCTTGTATAGACATTAAAGAACACATCAAGGTTCAAACAATATTTTCTGCATATAAGGATATTTTAAATTTTCTTCCCCCTGTGATCAGTCCCGTAATGTTATTGCATGATCTTCTAATGATTGCTAGGGTTTCAATAAAAATAGCAAATATTTAAGGGCAACCTTGTCTTGCCCTTAAATAGCAAGTACGTTGAATCACTGTTGGTTTAGTCAAAATGTTATTTACATGCAACCTACCTCTTGGATTGTTAAATAAAGTTCTAACAGAAGATACAAAATGGGGTCCCTAGTTAAACTTTTCAGGCACAGCCAACAAAGTGGACGACTTGATTGAATCAAGCAGCGTAACATTAAGTTATTTTTGTCCAGTAACAAACACTAAATAAATTAGTTACTTTACAAATTATCAGACATATATCTTGCAGGAATAAATAATAACAACAACAACAACAACAACCCTGTGCTTATATACTGCTCTTCAGGACAGATTAATGCCACACTCAGAATGGTTAACAAGTCAGTGTTGTTATTATTCCCTCAACAGACACCCTGTGAGGTAGGTGGGGCTGAGAGAGCTCTGGGAGAGCTGTACCTGACCCAAGGTCACCCAGCTGGCTTCAAGCAGAGGAATGGAGAGTCATTTGATCAATATGGATGTATTCAGAGATAAGCTTGCCCAAATGTCTGGCTAAAATAATCTTTAGCAGTTTATAATCTAGTTGAATCGGTGAAATAGGGTGGTGTAGTATCACCTGTGATAGATCTTACTTATTTAATGTTAAAGAGACTTTATGTTTTTGAAATGGCTGTTAAAGAGACCTTCGTCAACTCATATTTAAATAATTGCATTATAGGTTCCAATATAGAATCGCAACAAGATTTATCAAACTCTGATGGCAAACAGTTAGAACTTAGCAGTATATTGGCTTTAAGAGCACCTGATTTGCTAACTTCATGTGTACTAATTAGCATATTCCAACTTGATCAGTGCTCATCTGATACCTGTGATGTTTCCAGTTTTGGGATACTGTCACAGGTTCTATCATCTGTTTAATCTGGGGTATGCAGTTTATTATAAAAACTTTAGAATTCTTTGAAGATTTCTGGATCAGTAACCACAAATCTGTGTCGAATCTGAGCTAGCCTGCCGTAAGCGGGCACATGATAGGCCTACCTGACTCAGATCAGGACCATGGAAAGAGATGGCATAAGCCTTTGCTAGGCCTCTCATTAATTCAGATGGTACATCTGTAAGGACAGGTTTGCAGCCTCATCGGTGGTTGGATTTGTTCCTGTAATTTGATTCATTTGACCAAAACCTTTTGCTTTGAAACATTCAAAATCCTGCCCCCAAACGATCGTTGAGAGCCCTCTTGTCCAGCAGGCTTGTGACTGGAGGAACCATTTGCAAAAGCTGCTACTGCCGCCAGCTTTCTCTGGCTCTTCAGGCAGCGATTCTAACAGAGAGGGGAAGGACACTCGGACTTCAGTTCCCAGGAAAACTTGCGAAAACAATCAAGTGTTCTCCACGTGAAAAGAGTCACTGTGGGTAGTGATGGGAAAAGGATAAGGCATATTCTGCTGCTTAGCCAGCATTGCTTTTCTTATTGCCATTTGGCTCATCTCCATTCTTTCTCTCTTTGCACTGGTATTGCTGTTGCTATTGCCACCAGGGTAGTACCCTCAGAAACACACAGGATCTGATGGGCGCTCACTGTGAAGGCTGGAGGACTCTGGATCTGTGGTGGCCCATCAGGGTACTCAAACAGTGTGTTGCCTAGATATAGCAGAAGCCCTGGTGTGTTCCGTTCTAGGGTCTTTGGGGCTCAATGGAAGCCTTTCATTGGATCAGATTGGTAAAAGTACTCAACCTTCCACCTTTTCAGAGGCATCTCCTGAAAACGAACAAAAAAACTTGGCTCTCTCTCTCTCTCCTTGTCACAAAGTTTCTGGAGAGAATAAATGGCTCCATCAAGAAAATGAAAGCAATTTGATGTTTCCGCTCACACTTCTGAAAACTAATGTTCTTCCTTCTCCTACAGAGACTAATCGGAGTGGCAAAAAGGTTTTAGATGAAGAAAACGGGGCCTTTTTCATGTAACTAGTCCCAAGGAACTTTAACAATAGGGTGGGTTCACAGAACCACTGAGTTTGTCTTAAGCCTGTGCTCACTTATTCAAAAGTCTGTTTTGCAGGTCTTGTGCTGGACTCGTAGATGGCTCAGCACATCTCCAAAGGGTGACCTAACATGCTTTGGTTCAACCCTCCTTTGCCAAGATTTTTCAGTGCATGTCAAGTTGTGATCTGAAAACGTTCAACCCCGTTCTTGGGATGAGTTCAGTACATGTCGATTCTCTGAAAGAGTCAATGTACTTGACTTCAACATGAACATTGTTGTAAGAATTACCTCCTAACAAGGAACTCCATCACATTGGAGGGGGGTGCTCTTGCAGCTTAGCTAAGCTTTTCCTTTCTTCAGGGCTTTTTTTCAGCTGGAATGCAGTGGAACAGAGTTCCAGCACCTCTTGAAAACGGTCACATGGCTGGTGGCCCCGCCCCCTGATCTCCAGACAGAGGGGAGTTTAGATCGCCCTCTGCGCCACAACACGGAGGGCGATCTAAACTCCCTTCTGTCTGTAGATCAGGGAGCGGGGCCACTGGCCATGTGACCATTTTCACTGAGGGCTATTTAAACTTTAAAAAACGCCCCCTTGTTCCAGCTGATCCAAGGTGACTTCATTGTGCGGTCCTGGAAGCGTGCACACACTTTGCACGTGCGCATGTAGTACCGGGGCACCACTTCCCGCCAGGAGTTTCCCCCTGTGCTGGCAACCCATTGAGTTCCACCACCTCTTTTCCCATAAAAAAAGCCCTGCCTTTCTTTGTCATGGTAGCAGGTAATCAGCTGGCAGCTGAGGAAAATAAAAAATGAAAGCAGTTGTTTGAAGACATTTTAATGAAGATTGGCAAACTGATTGGATTTAATGGAAAGAACATTTAGAAATTTATGGTAGCTGAACTTGATGAGCAATAACTGATTTATAAGAATATAATTTTCATTATACAATTTGTAAAAATCATTTCATATTAGCGTAGGCCAATATTGTTTGCTTCTAGGACCATTATGTTCTGGAAAATACTGCTCAGCTTGAAGTACGGGTTCAAAGAGTTTTAATTTAAGATTTTTCCATGGGCATAACCCATACAATTGAAGTACCTTCAGGTCCTGTTGATTTCAAAAGATAGAATTAATCACGTACATACCTCTCCCCAATGAGGTGCTGGAAGTAGGCTGGATTGAGTTCCGTGTGCGCTACAGGAGATTCAGGACTGACTTCTTATTTTTTTGGAACTGTTGTGTGGCTTCCAGCTGTGATGTGCTCCAGCCCTAGCGTGGGCTCAGCTGGATCCAGATGCCGTTTGTCGCTTCTCTTGCCCCATAGGCGAAGAGGGGAGACAATGACAATCCCATCAGCTAGTCTGTTTGTAACCATTACTAAATGATCTGCCCTGACCGGGATAGCCCAGGTGAGCCTGATCTCGTCAAATCTCAGAAGCTAAGCAGGGTCGGCCTTGGTTGGTAATTGGATGAGAGACCTCCAGTGAAGACCAGGGTTGCAGAGGCCGGCAAGGGCAAAACCACCTCTGTCAATTTCTTGCCTTGAAAATCCCACCAGGATTGCCATAAGTCAGCTATGACTTGAAAATGCTCTCCACCTCCATACTAACAGTACAATCCTAAACAGAGTTATTCCAGTCTAAGCCCATTGATTTCACTTTCACTTAGACTGGAGTAACTCTGCTTAGGGTTGCATTATAAGTGATCTAAGAACTTGAATAATTCAGTTTTGAAGTTTGTGGAAAGCCAGGAGAGTGGAGGCCCTCCTAACCTTATTGTTTATTAATTTTATTTATTGGATTTATTATCCACTCTCCCCATAAACAGGCTCAGAGCGGATACCAGCATAGATAAATAAGTTTACAATAAAATCAGCATTAAAAGCATAAAAATAGTGTACATAATAAAAATTTGGCGGCCATCCATATTGCTCGACCCTGGCCCCCGAACATCCCCTGAGATGGGAGCGGGCAGACAACATTGATATATTGGTGGAGGAATGGGGTGTGTGTGTGTTATCAGGCAGACTATTCCATAAAAGGGGGGCACAATGGAGAATGCCTGTCTACAGGCCTGCTCAGATGAGTAAAGCTGTTGCTGTGGACGATAGGGGAAGAGGTGGTCTCGCAGATATGAGGGACCGAGGCCATGAAGGGCTTTGTAGGTGACAGCGAGTGCTATTAATTGAGCCCAGTAACCGATCAGCAACCCACCGAGCTACTGCAGAATTGGATCCATGCTCAGGATTTTGGCAAACAATATTTTCTAAAAAAATCTTGCTCGAAATGTTTGTGCTTCAAAATGTTCTTTTGTCTAGTATATAACTATTTCACCCCTCTTCCAAAAGCTCGAGGGAGCTTACATGGCCCTCTCCTCCATTTTTTACCTTCAGAAAACGCACACGAGGTAGGTTAGGCTGGAAGGCTGTGACGGGCCCAAGGTCACGGGGCAGCGTGAGGACTTAACCCCGAGCTCCTAGTCTGAAATTAACAACTAAACCCCACCCCACCGGCTACAGGTTGGACACGTGTCAGCTTCCCTCAAGTTTTGATGGGAAATGTAGGCATCCCGGTTTTACAGCTTGGCTCTCCATTACAGCTGCAAGACTAGGATGCCTACATTTCCCATCAAAACTTGAGGGAAGCTGACAAGTGTCCAACCTGCGTCAGGCGTCACTTGTAGCTTGGCTCATAGAGATGAAACCCATGTGTTATTCTTTGCAGGCTAAAGAAACAATTGTGGCTACCCAGAAAGTATCCACTTCAAAGAAGCGGTCTGATGTCAGTCAATTGCAAGCAAATCTTAAAAGGTAACTTTGGAGTTCATTCCTTCTTTACACAGCATTGTTTTATATGGGATGGAAAAGTGTTATTTATCTGCCAGTTATATTGGTGCCCAATGAGCAGATAATTGTAGACAGTAAAAAAAAAATGATTTATATGAAGTAACGCTGTCAGCTTAATGGCTTGTCCAGCTTTGCTTATAGACTTACCTGCTTCAATGGCAGAGCCAAGAAAGCTCTTACAACCTTGGGAAAGTTGTGTTCTTTTAATTGTCATTGAGCCTCTCACAGCGTTATAGATTAAAACTCCAGTTCTTCCTTGAGAACACCCACTTCAGATTTTCTGCTCAAATATTCCTTGAGCACCACAACAATGTAGATGGGCTTGGAGTCCCTCTCATCACTTCTAGCCCAGGCTTTGACAGGCCAGTCCTCCTCCCATTTTCTAACATGTATTATAGATGAAAGAAACGAAGTCGGAACAAGTTCTGTCGAGCTGAACAGAAGGACTGAGGCGTGCGTTTAGAACCAAGTCAGCATTCACTTAGCGGGTTCACTGCAGTGTGAGAGAAGCTACAACCTAGGCTGTGTGTCACTGTCAGAGTTGCCACATTATGTGGTACAATTCCCTCAGGCTGTGTTTTCAAATTTCCATGTGTGTGCTGTGTGTGTTAGTGTTAGTTAGTGTTAGTTATATGCAGGGCTTTTTTTCTGGGAAAAGAGGTGGTGGAGCTCAGTGGGTTGCCCTCAGAGAAAATGGTCACATGGCTGGTGGCCCCGCCCCCTGATCTCCTGACAGAGGGGAGTTTAGATTGCCTGTCAATCTAAACCCTCTGTCTGGAGATCAGGGGGCGGGGCCACCAGTCATGTGACCATTTTCAAGAGGTTCTGGAACTCCGTTCCCCCTGAAAAAAAAGCCCTGGTTATATGCCATCTCCCTAGAAGCTACAATGACACAACTGAGGCTATTGTATTTAGGTCACATCATGAGAAAACAAGATTCTCTGGAAAAGTCAATAATTCTAGGAAAAGTGGAAGGCAATAGGAAAAGAGGAAGACCTAAAACGAGATGGCTGGACTCAGTGAAAGAAGCCACATCCTCCAGTTTGCAGGATCTGAGCAAGTCTGTTAATGATAGGACATTTTGGAGGTCTCAACTGCATAGGGTCACCATATGTCAGATACTTATCAGCTGTATCTGCCGTAGAGATCCCTGTTTGTTGCAGAGGAATCTAGGACCTATTTGAGGGCCACGGCTCAGTGGCGGGACTGTAGCTCAGTGGTAGAGCATCTGTTTGGCAGTTCCATGATTCTGCTCCCCACTCTGTCTTTCTCTCTTTTTTATGCCCCGTTATTATCTGTAACTTGTTTTAATAAGGACAGCTCCTGAAAATGTCATAGAAATGGTTGAAATGTTTGTTTGTGTTTCCCAGTAATTTAAAGTTAGTACAAGGAGGAACATTAGAGACTTTTCTTTTACAGCTTTAATTAATCATGTTTATGACATATATTGAGCTGGGGAACAAGGTGACCGAGGCAATGTCAAAAATGATTGGGACCTTCTTTCCCAATGATTTACGTCTGCCCCTAAATGATGCTTATTACTCCATGTTTTTCCTGATCTGGCTTTGAAAGTTATTTGTATCCTTAGGCTTGTGATTTAGAGGATGTTGATCAGACTTCTGTCTTATTATATGAGCCAAGAGGCCCTTGGACACTTCCTGCCTCATGCTTGCACCATGAATGAAGATTTTGCTTTATGTCTATATACAGTAAGAGCCCCGTGGCGCAGAGAGGTAAGCTGCAGTACTGCAGCCCAAGCTCTGCTCACGACCTGAGTTTGATCCTGGCAGAAGCCGAGTTCAGGTAGCCAGCTCAAGACTTGACTCAGCCTTCCATCTTTCCAAGGTCGGTAAAATGAGTACTCAGTTTCCTGTGGGTAAAGTGTAGATGACTGGGGAACGCAATGGCAAACCACCCCATAAAAAGTCTGCCAAGAAAACGTTGTGATGCAATGTCCCCCTGTCTGGGGTCTGAGGCACAGCCCCTGGCCTCGCCGGGAGGAAGCAGTGGGAGGCAGCCAGGAGACAGCTGTCCTGCCACCCCAGCTGGCAACCAGGGCCAGAACCTGCATACACCAGGGGGAAGGGACAAAGGTCCAAAGTCTCAGAGGGCTAGAAGGGGCAGGGAGAGGCCAGCTAGTCCCACCCTAGTCCCTAGGGAGAGGGCAAAGGCAGGGGGAATAGGGACCCAGCAGCTGCCCAAAAAGGGCCCTTACCAGCCAAGGAGGAGAAGCAGCCACAACAGCTCAGAGCCATGCCCCAGCCTATACCTCAGCTAGAAGACAATAACCTGGCTCAGGAGATGCCAAGAGCAAAGCCCCTCCAGGTGGAGCTGCTCGAGGCATTCGGTGGAGAAGCTGTGCAGCCAGCCAAGGGGTCACAGCTGGGCCTGCCTTCAGCAATCAGCTCAGCCGGAGAGGCCTGGCAGCCAGCCAATGAGACACAGCTGTTGCTGGCCTATGCAGCCAAACCAGCTACCCCAGCTGCAATGGCTTAAGGCAGCCCAGGACAATGCTGGAAGGCCAGGGAGGGGTGTGGCCTGGCAGGTGGAGCCTGTAAGGAGGGTGGGCCACCCTATAAAGGATGGCTCAGAAGGGCACTGGGGTGGTGGGTTGTTTAGGAGAGTGGAGGAGGAGTGGTTGGAGCTTGAAGAGAGGGAGAGAATGAGTGAGCGAGGGAGGACGGTGATGAGGGAGTTGGAGGAGGAAGATGGACACTGGAGCAGGGCTAGGTTGAGCGGGCTTGCTGGTGGCTTGAGAGGGTGCAAGGATGAGGTATACCTCTCCTCCTTCCACGAATCAGGACCCTGCATAATCCCTAGCAGCATCCAGGTGCCAAAGTCAGGTACCGCGGCATCTGACACCGCAGCACCCAGGAGAAAACCTGACACCCCCATGGGTCAGTAATGACTCGGTGCTTGCACAGGGGACTGCCTTTACCTATCCTATATACAGTACACATGTATGCTTTCAAACTAGCAGCTTTTCTAATCATTAATAATATTGTAGTACTCTATAACAATAGTGAGTACTGCTCATATCTTAACAGTCTGGAATTGTAGTCTGTTATGAAAGGTAAAAACTGGATAGGATGGAGTGCAAGGAACTTCGCATCATCACAAGAGCAATAAAACATCTAGGTGCATTTTTGCGTCAAGAGAAGGCAATGCCATTGCACCATACTAAACCCAGCAAGCGAGACATGTTTGAAGGAAGGCTGTAGTGACACAGGAATGTAGCCTATCGGCTCAATTAATAGCGGGCCCTTCCTTGGGCACATTTACCATAGACAGAATCCTCCCCCGTTGGAGAAGGACTCCTTTCGCCAGAGAAACACACCACTGTGAGCTGAGCAGAGAAATAGGATGCAACCCACTCAGTGCAATTAACTTGAAAAATCCCTGGGAATACCATCAGTCATCGTAGGCACCCATCTGGCCAAGACAGAAGTCAGATTTACAGATCATATATTAGCGAAAACCCTTCCGTATCTTGCAAAAGGGAGTGTCTTTTTCTCCTCCTGCTTGTTTCTAGTTTTGTTTTAATGGGTTTTTTTTTAATCCACTTCGTTCCATGTAGTGTTCCTTCCCTTATGAAAGAGGATGCTTTTGTGTGTATAAAGTCTGGAAATGAACCCAACTTTTTATGCGTGGTCTACTTGCTTATAGTCTTTTTATGTTGTCATGCGACCACTGCCATTTAATGGCAACTATCTTGCAGCATCAGGGCAAATGAGAGTGACTCCAGAGCTCTTGGTGTTATGAATGGGGCTGCATAACCTGAAAATCTGAACAGACCACTGGCCATAAAGTGTCACAAGGAGCACTACTCAGATAATAGCACTGCTGAAGGAAGAGGCTGTCGCTGATGCTCAACAACACACTTCTCGTGGTGAAGAGCAGTGAGCCAATGAAAGCACATGGGAGCAGAGCTTCAACAACAACCCGAAGGGGATACATCAAGCTGGCTCCAGCGCGAAATTCCTGTTTGTGCTGGAGCCCTTGCACAAGCAGAAGCAAGGAAAAGACCATGAAAGCCACTTGCGCTCAGACTGATCCCCCCCCCCCCGCCCACACACACACTTCTGCTTGCACACAGTCTTGTGCACCCGATTTCTGAGCACCCTAATATATAGGGAGGAAATTGCTAGCTCTTGCGCAGGTGGAACTGTCCATTTATGTTCCACTTGTTCATCACTGGATCAAAGCCAGTATTTAGAGAACATTAAAAAAAAAGTTCAATCAGTCTCAAAGATCAGCCAAGAACATTCTCCTGATATATCTAAATTCTCACCATGTTCCAGGCCAGACAAAGTCAAGCGTATTTGTCATTCATCTGCAGGATGGTAATGAAAAAGAAAATCTTAATTTCAGAACATTTAGCTCTAAGAGGTGTAGGGGATGCCCTGCCCAAATTGAGGGGGCAATTGGTTTTCTTCAGTGAATTTTCATCAGACTTCTCACAGGGGCGAACGGGGGATGTAGAACCATTGAATGTAGAGCTACAAGATGATATTTAAACTCCTCTGAGTCAGTGAGATTTTCTTTTCTCAAAAAAAAGTCCCAAACTTTCTTTTAAAAAAAAACACACACAGCTTTTCTCCACGGTAGGAATGTGCGAGAATAGTAGTAAAATACTTTCTAAAGATGCCAAAGACATAGGAACAGAAGCCAAATGTGTGGTCTGACCTAATTGAAACAGGGTTACGGTATAAGCTTGTTTCAGACTTTTGGGATCAGCTTGTTTCCTTCCGTGGAAAGGTTTATTGAGGCCTTTGCTTGTTGCCCCCAAATACCTGGCACAGACAGACACCGTGCACTTTCAGAGGTGCCGGGTGCTTTGATGTATAACACCTCCGAAGTGCTGATGTTAGACTGGCTGTTCCAGTGGGCCGTCAGCATTGGCAAAGCAGCAAGAAATTCAGGCTGGTTTAAAAGCAGACAAGGTCTACAGTGGATTCAGGTGGCATTGCAATTCAGGAGCCGGCACTGTTGTCTGTTTTTTGTAATCTTCATCTGTTCGCCTGCCAGTTTTGTCTGCCGGGCATTTAGCAGACTGTCTGCACCGTGAGACCTCCAGGCAATTCTATTAGAGTGTTTTCGTATCCAGAATTTTCCTGGGAGGCGGGAAGGGGGTGGTTGAAAGATTATGCAAGGCTGGCTCCACATTTCTCAAATGAGACTTCTTGTTTGTTGTAAAGTTTTAGTTCTGCCAGACATCATCTTCCCATTGCACCAGATGTTGTAAAAAGTGCATGATAGCATGATATTGCTCCGAACGTCACAGCATCATAAATCTGGCAAAAAAAAAACCCTAGTCTTTTTGAAGAGAGGTGTTTGAGCCTGGAGTTGTGAACTGCAGCTGGTAATGAACATTTTTGCTTTTCATCTTGTCTGCTTTGTGAAGGTGCTGCACATTTAGTATCTCCAGGCCTGCAGAGAGTATGTTAGCTAATAGCAGAGAGGGTGGGAGTCTACTGAGAGTGAACATAACAAGTGCACAACAAGGTGAAAACCCGATTCCATTTCCCCGACTTTCAAGTGGCACAGAATGTACTATTTCTTTTGTTGCTGTAGTCCTTTTAGCAGCATTTAGAAGTGAGGGTCTTTTCCGCTCCAGGGTTACTGAACAGTCATTAGGAATTGAGCAAAGAGAGAAGTTGGTGGGTGGCTTTTGTTTGGCTGCGGTAGGGTTGTCAGCTTCGGCTTGGGAAATTCCTGGAGATTTGGAGACAGTGCCCAAAGAGGCCAGAGTCTGGAGAAAGGATGGAGCTCAGCAGGAACGGGATGCCATAGCGCCCACCCTCCGACGTTACCATTTCATTCCAGGGTTAGAGTCTCTGTAGTCTGGAGATCAGCTGCAGGAGGTTGCCGACCCTGTGCTGCTGCCACTATTGAAAAGTTCTTTGGCCTGTCAACTTGACTCTTCTGCCTTCGTTTTTCACAAAGCTTTCTCCCACTTATCCTAACCAAGTGTTCCTATCAAGCCTCCACTTTGTTGGCCATTCCTTCTTCTCCTCCATCTTGGAGATGAGACCAGCATTTCTCTGTCTGGCACAGGTGGCTCTCAGAAGTGAGTTTAGGGCCACCTTCTAGACAAAGGGCTGAAAAACAGATCAGAAAGGACAAGATTGACCATACACTCATGTTGTTATATTCATCAGGGAAACACCCAGATCTGGCCTTCTACATAACCAGTCAAGTTATTTCAAGATCCCAAGGGTCCAAACGCATTATCATCTCTGCTTAGGCCTGCATTCGCATTTTCAGCTAAAAGGCTTTCAGTTTTTCTGAAGATAGCAGACAGCTTTTGCAGCTGTACTTCAGAATATATGTACCTTGTTTTATCATCTGTGTCAGAGATGGGGGAGACAGAAGGCAAAGAAAGAGAAGATGGATACCAGGGCTTTTGGTAGCTGTGTCCTACATGTGGATTTCCTGCTTCCTTCCCTAATCGAACGGGGACAGTTCTTTTGCTGCATCACGCATCCCCACTTTGCTAAGATGATAGCACCGAGCACCTGACGCCCACCTTCTCTCAGGGCCAAACGAGGTATTTGCTGGGACTCCATGGCCAAAGCTCCAGAGGCTTTTTAAGCTCATTTGCCAGGCATGTGAGAGCCCACAGTAAACACGGTTGAATAATTATTTCTGTGGTTGTTGTGGATTTTCCGGGCTGTGTAGCCGTGGTCTTGGCATTGTAGTTCCTGACGTTTCGCCAACAGCTGTGACTGGCCAACTTCTGACCTGCCAACTTCTTTTCCACACTGTGACACTGAGAGATCTCTGTCTTTTGGTGCTACACCTCTGAAGATGCCAGTCACAGCTGCTGGCGAAATGTCAGGAACTACAGTGCCAAGACCACGGCTATACAGCCCGGAAAATCCACAACAGCCATCGTTCTCCGGCCGTGAAAGCCTTTGACAGTACAATTATTTCTGTGTTAATATGTTGGCAACACTCCTGAATTCAGCTTCTGGTGGCAAAACGGGTTAATAATTAATTTTATTGTGTCTTCCCAGGGTGGTACAATTACAGCTTTCGATTCAAGGGGTTGGATTCAGCCAACTTTTTTTGGTTATTCTTACCCAATTACTGGCCTGGAGTCCCACGTTGCTTTTGTCCATGCAGGTCCTATGGGCCCCAGCTTGCTTTCACCAATCAAAGGAGGACCCCCTGTTAGTAGTCAGATGCTTCCTCATACTAAAAAAGCAGTTTACTGGTATGGAATATCATAAACCCCTTGCCAGAAGTCCCTGACACTGCCTGGCCCCAGGTAGAGTAGATGCCAGCTGGCCTGGAAACTGGAAAGTTACCAAGACATGAGTCACAGGAGAATGACTGGCTGAATGGCCCCCATCTCCTGGAGAGAAGTAGAGATAACGAGGCTTGCTGAGGAGTCTCCCAGCTTAATGCCATCAATGCCCTTCCATGCTTCCCCTTAACCTACTTAGGCTAATCAAGCTATTCAGCAAACTAATAACCTTCCGGTCAAACACTTATCAGGTGATCTGTTACCGGAAGTGGTCTCCTTGCAATAAATATGATTTGTGGGGGAATTAGCAAGCAAGGAAGACAGCAATGTGAGAGGCGGTAACTGGGATCTATCACTGGTGTATACCAGGTCGCTTCTGAAATAGAACAAGCAAGTCTGGTGCTTAATATCAAACAATAACTTTTATTGAACACAAGAACTTCATGCACATACACACAAATTACTGGGGAAAATAATTACACAGAGAGAGAGAGTCCTAGGAAATGTAGCCAGAGATTGGGAATAGAGAGGGGGGGGTCCCATCCTGGAGGGGGGGGTCCAATCCGCGGAGAAGAGGGTAGCTTCGAACGCCAGCATCCTTGACCAAGGGAGCAAGAGGCTTGGGCAAACCTCAAGGGAACAATGCTTATGGATCCAGAAGCGTGAACAATTTGAATGGGGCCAGAGATCTACCTTTATAGGTAAAATGTGCCCTGAGGTGGATGAGCCCACCTAGCCGTTAGAACAAAGGCTCCAGCGGTTAGTTCCTGGGTTAGACAAAAGGCTTGAGTACCTTGATTGGCAGCTGCCAGGGTGTGTGAATACAAATGTTAAACTAGTTCTAGCGCTGCACAAAAAGGACAGTTTTTGTAGGCAGATTATGGCATTTTGGACCCACTGCAGCTTCTGAACAGTCTTCAAGGGGAACCTTGCATACATCTCATTATTTATTTACATACTTCATTTACACTCCACTTTTCTCCCCAGTATGCCTGACATTGTTCTCCTCTCTTCCCTATTATCCTCACCTTGTGAAGTAGGTTACTCTGAGAATGAGTGACTGGTCCAAGGTTACCCAGTGTGCTTCCGTGGCAGAGTGGAGATTCGAACCTGGGTCTCCCAGATCCTAGTCCTACACTCTAACCACGGCACCACACTGGCTCTGTGCCTAAAAGTCATTGCTTCCTTAAGAGAGTGTACTACCTTCCCTTCATGGACACTGTCCTCACATCCAGTCTCTGCTAACCAGATTAAGTTAGCTAGGAGGGGCAAGGGGCTAGATGCCTGCAGGAAGCCCACCAGCTGAAAGCAATAGCCTTTTTGCCCCTCACTCCCCCAGCAATTGGTAACTGGCGGCCTCATTCTTGAGCATCTTCTCTGCACACTCCAGTGAACCCATCTGGAAGTAGCCCGAGTAATTGCAACAGGAAGATGCTGATGATATCTCCATCTTGGACTCTGCTTCTGTGTTGGACTCAATGCAAACAACTTGATCTGTTAATGCATGTTGGACATAGGTCCTAGTATCTGACAGAGGGATGAGCTTGAAGGTATGATGTGCAATACTGCAAGAGCCCAAAACTACCAGTAACAGAGGTCCAAGTCAGGTCTGCATAGACACAGGGCGGTGAAGAAAGCTTGCTTCCCTACAAAGGCATAACTTTTTTAGAGAGGACCTATGACAGCTTCAGGTTGGATTCAGGAAGAGTCCTTGGCCATTTGCGCTTGAGCTTCCTTACCTAAAAAGGTAAAGATTTGTAGCCTGTGTCAATCTCGTGTATTTCTATTATTTCCATTACTTTAAGGAATCCAAGCCTGGCCTTTTTTGCTCTGCTAATTTAGTGCCTGATATCATTTATGTGGGATCATTAAACGGGAATATATATATTTTAATGACGGTTGCCAGGGCTAACAAATGCTCTTATCTTTTAGCTCATTTTAGGATGGGAGTGGGGGTAACTCCAAGAATATTAGATTATATGATAAGTGCAGTGACTTTGGAGCCCACCCCAAGTGCCTAATCATGTGATTCAAAGTCATGACTTTTCTTTTGCCAATTAGCCAGGATGATAAGGGTTTATTGTCTCTCAAGGATGACCATTTTTAGTGCGTTGGCTGTAATATTAAATTCACTGCAGTGTCATTAAAATGTTTAATCACAGGAAAGATCTAGCCGCACAACTCAAGTAAGCCGAAAAAGAGGGGGGAAAGGTATTTTGAGCATATTTCTCTCATTGTAAAAAGATTTGCGATATCGTATCTGTATCTACCTGGCTGAATAAATACTTAATTCTCTGTATCTAAAGACAATCCGATATATCTGTATGCAGTCTTTAGACTGACTGACTCACCAATTCTCAAGGAGTTACAAAAACAGTTGTTTCCACATAGTCCAGAACCTAAATATGGTACACACGTAGTTAACACAGTCTGGTGGCTTGAAAAATCCAAATGTAGAAAGTTTGTACATGAAGCATCACTCTCCCGGAAGCAAAAATTTCCCCACTTTCCCCTTCCCGCAACAGCCTCCATGTGACCAGCTAGAAAGCTGAAATCTCACAACAGATTACCTCAAAATAGTATCTGACGAAGAGAGCTGTGGTTCTCGAAAGCTTATGCTACAGTAAAGTCGGTTAGTCTTAAAGGTGCTACTGGACTCTTTTCTATTTTGCTCAAAATAGTAGTCCAAGATGTCATTTGCGGTCAGGGGATTGTCTCTCAGTGCAGGCCACTATGGGATGGAAGGTGGGTCTGAGGAAATTCAATTTTGCCATTTTTTTTTAGTCATTTGTATTTGTCTTGGGCAAGATTTCCAGCAGCAGCCAGAAACACATGTCTGGGCTTGCAACATATATGCAGAATCTGTTAGTCTTTAGATAACTCTGAAGGGTTAACACAAAGATAATTGAAGCCAAGAACTGGACTTTCCTATCTTTTGGGGTGCTTCGCAACATCTGCGCAAGTCACATAGCTGCACCCTATATACACAACACTTCTGGGTTTTTTTGGTGCTTTCCTGAGAAGCCAGCTGTTCATGTTGGAAAAAGCCTTGGCAGACAGTCTGTTTGGCACATAATTTCAGTTGCTGACTTCTCCAGCAACAGTCCCTGGTTCCAGTCTAGTCTCTGGCATCTCCAGTTAAATCGGTCTCGCAAAGCAGGTGTTGGGAAAATCCTTTCTCTGCAGAGAGACCCTCCCCGCCGCCCCAAAACCAATGCCTGTCAAAATAGAAAATACTGAGCTAGATGAGCCAGTGGTAGAACTTGGTATATTGCAGTTTTGTATGTGAATATGATGCTGAAGGCTTAAAAAAATGTGTGATGGCCCTTAGTTCTCCAGCTGCTTTCCTGCTGATGCGTTGCTTTAGCCAGAGTGGAAGTGCAACAGCTCACTAGAATCAGCACTGCTTCAATCTGCCTATGGGAAGACCAGGAAACAAGGAAGAGAAAGCAGAGGCAGACAAGGATCTTGCTTCCTAATTGCTTTTAACTGCCCAGGTTTAGGTTGCAACGCTAAGGGACAGCAGCTCCCCAACTTCCCCTGTTTCGGTCTCTTTCTTGCTGAACTTTCGTTTGATGAATTGCCAACCCTATCGAGAGAACAAGTAATTGTGAAGCCCTACTGCACAGTCTTTCGAATAGCAGGTTGGCATGATGGCCCAGAGCCTCTTTTATCAGCTGCATCTGGTGCGCCAACTCTCTCGCTACCTAGACTCAGCTAATCTGGCCATACTGATCCATGCCCCTGTAACCTCACGATTAGAGATGGACATGATCCAAAAAAAATTAACGATCCAGCTGATCGTTGATCGGTGCCAGCGACGATCCCGAATTAACGATCCACACCGAGCATCTCCCGTTCCCGATCCGTGGATCATGGAGGCCAAAGCAGGCTGCGCTGCTATTCCCAGCTATGTGGGAAGGTGGGTGGTGGTGGCGGCCGCTGGGCCTGGCAGGCACGGGGAGGCGGCGACGAGCCGCCTCCCCTCAGGTCCCATTCAGCAACACAGGAGGTCTGTGTTTGGCCGTCAGAGCTGCCTATCAGGGTTTGCAGGGATGAGATTGGAGTGCTCATGGCTACAGAACACCCCCTTCCCCCTCCCTCCCCTGGGTGTCTTCTCCCAACTTGTGACTGCTTTGCTGCTCCATGGTTGGAAGGAAGCCCTGCTGATCAAGGAAAGCTGGGCTTCCATTTGGGTTTCCAGGGCAAGAGAAGGAGGGCAAACAGAGCTCAGGCTTTCCCCTGGCTCCGTTGCCAGGGGAATAGATTGCTGGCGCCTGAGTATCTGGATCCCCGATCCGAACCCGAACGCAAAGATCCAGGCCTCTCCCGATCGCTGGATTGTTGGCCGTGGACGATCATGATCCGCCAGGTCACGATCGCACGATCGCCGTTATCATGGTTTTTTTTCAATCGTAATGCGAATCATGCCCATCTCTACTCACGATTGGATTACTGCAGTGTGCTCTACGTGGGGCTGCCCCTGAAGTCAACCTGGAAACTACAGCTGGTCCAGAATACAGCAAGCCCGACTGTTGTCAGGCGTAGCTGCTTGGAACGTGCGGTACAGATTTTGGAACAGCTACATCAGCCACCAGGTTTTGTGAGTTCAATACAAGGAGCTGGCCCTGACCTTTAAAGCCCTTCACGACCTGGGACTCACATATTTGAAGGACCGTCTCCTTCCATACATCCCAGTGCGCCAACTACGACCAGCAATTTGTTGGCTATTAGGGTGGCCCATCAGGCACCCATCGGAGCTGGAGACTTTTCCATAATGCTTCCTGCTTTGTGGTACAGGCTCCAGTATCTCCTTGGAGATATTTAAGAGTTGCTGCAAGACTTGCTTGTTTATCAGGGCTTTTGAGGCCGTGAGAAGGGCAGGTGTTTTTTTTTAAGGGAGGGAGGGAGAGATTTTATCTTCGTTTTAATTTGGAAATGTTTACAATCATTTTGTAAGCTGCCTTGAACTATGTGGAAAGGCAGGGTATAAATGCTTAAAATAGCTAAATTAAATACATAGGTTGGGGGATTGAAAAGCTGCCATTTCTGGGAGTCTTCATGCTTTTCAGGAGGGTTGACTCCCAGTCAGACATTTCCTAGTAAAATGAGACAGTCTGAGAAGGACTAAAACAAAAGGAGGCCATCAGCCAACTTAGGTTTTTTTAGCCGAATCATAATTTGCTTTCTAACTAGTGATCAGATCGCCAAAAAGATACATATGTGGGTTCTAGATCAAAAGAAGCCTGAATTCTCCCTAGAAGCTAAAATAACTAATCAGAGGCTGTCGTACTTTGGTCATATCCTTGTTATGTCTGAAAAAGGCTATCTCCTCCAGTGCCCCACCCAATAAAACACTGGAGGCCTGGAGTAAGAAGAGGGTTAGATTTATTTTGTTGTTGCAACAGTGGGAGGAAAACCAGGCATTAGAAGCGCCCCCCCCCATTTTCCTTCTGTCTCCTCCCTTGAGCAGCCATTTTTATAGAGTTTTTGACATCACAATATCAGTGTACTTAATTACAATATAATTGGTTCATAGTATATGTTGCAGTTAAAAATTTCAGTATGCATGTCACCTTTTAGTGCAAAGTCAGCTCATGTCCCATTTGCGCATGTGTGACACTACAGAATAAGCCATTGTCTTGAGTATGTTACCTTTTAAGAATTACACTCTGGCTGAAAGTATCTGGCAAACAAACAATGCCATTATACCATTATTTTCTGAGACAAAGCTCTGAATTCTTGCTTTCAATACACAGTGTAACTGAACACCGTTTTTCAAAGTTACTAAGCAATTGTGAACTGCTTATAGCAAACATAAGAAATCACTGCTTCTATTAGGTCCATCAGCATACAATTTTTTATTAATTATTATAGCTGAGCTAATCATCCTGATTAGACAAGACTCCCTAAAAAAGACGATAATGCTAGGAAAAGTTGAGGGCAGTAGGAAAAGAGGAAGGACACAACATGAGTTGGATCGACTCTACAGCAGAAGCCACAGCCTTAGCTTGGAAGACTTCAGCAGGGCTGTCAATGATAGGACGATTTGGAGGTCATTAATTCATAGGGTCACCATAAGTCGGAAATGACTTGATGGCACAATACACACTCTTAGTGAAATGTGGTTGGCATATTATAGAAACCTCAATAAAGGGGCCTTTTTGAAATATCAAAGGAAGTATAAGATTTCCACTTTGTTACAAACCATGACTTGCTGTTTCGAAAGATATCACATAATTTCTGATGCAACGTGGAAGTGACAGCTTGTGCTGGGGGCTGATTCTCTTAAAAATGGCCTAAAACTTGGCCCAAGGCAAGCTGGCGGTTGGGAGGTCTTTGTGGGGGGGAAAGGTGCATGGCACAGGGACCTCAATGCAGGAGGGGGGAGAATGGGATGAAATGGCCCTCCTACTTCCTGTTATGCTATCTTGTGTCAGAGGAAGTTCCACTGGAGTAGACGCAGGGGGTGACTTAAACTTCAGTATGGGAGGGGCGTGAATGGGTTTTGCTAAATAAGATGGGATTTGAAGGGAGAGAAGAAGAAGGCATCACAGAGGTATTCCCAACAATGGCTCCAGGTTTAACTGTAATTTTTTTTTTCTGTTTAGTCGGGATGGGGGGGTAGACAGAAGTACAGGTGGAAATTCGTGGGAGATGTGGCTTTATATTTCATTGTACTACTAAAAATACATTTAAAAGAAATAGTATCAACATAATCCGACGTAAAACACACTCATCTATTTAAATTGCAACAAATGTTTGTCTGTTTGTTTGTTTGCTAACAAAAGGTGTTTTTTTTTCCTCTTTGCTTTGGAGCGATTTGGTGTAATTAAGATAATATATTGAAAATAGTAAAAAAAGAGGCAGCAGAGCTAAATCTGCAGTGGAGACAGTAGGTAAAGCGTGCCACTTCAGCACATAACAAGTTATACCTTGACGCATGTTTTTGGTGCAAAGTAAATTGCTGGTTGAAAATTATTCAGCATAAGCTAAAAAATCTGTATTTTGCAGGCCTTCTGGGGATTAAAAAGAAATCTGAACAAAGGCTTTGCCTTGCCTCCGTGTCTGTGTTTCTTTTTGATTTAGCACCTATGCGTGCCATGATGAGGTCAGCAAATTTGGGGAGAAACAGCAGGGGTGAGCAACAAAGCTGACAGAATGTTTGAAAAACTTGATGCTTGAGTAATGGCACACAGAACCGAGGGCACACATTCGTGTTTTTAACCATTTGCGTCTGGTTCCCTGGACCCAAATTGTGTTCTGTGCAGCCACGCAGCTGCTGCAGGGAATGGCTTCTAAACAAAAGGAGAGCCCGAATGGGCTCGTAATGCTGCAGCGGGACGATGCAGGGCTCCTGTCTCTCCCGCAACTCTTTTCCCACACCAAAACACCATGGGGAGTTTTCCCCACTTTTGCTGCTTCACATGGAATGTGCAAACGAAGCAGCCGAAATGTGCATTGTTTTCACATGCGAGTGAAGACAGGCGCTCTTCCTCCCCTTCTGATGGCATTTTGAGCCCATTTGGGCTTTCCTCTTACCTTTTTTTTAAAGAAGGCATTCCTTGCAAAGAACACAAATTGGGCCCGGGGAAGGTTTTTTTTAAAAAAAATTGAAAATCCGATCCCTTGCAATGTTATCTTCAGAACAGCTCAGAGAGTTAAGTTAGGCT
Organism: Eublepharis macularius; assembly: GCF_028583425.1. Lineage (NCBI taxonomy): Eukaryota > Metazoa > Chordata > Lepidosauria > Squamata > Eublepharidae > Eublepharis > Eublepharis macularius. The sequence continues at coordinate 130,423,212 of NC_072796.1, read as the reverse complement.
GAGAGAGAGAGTGATTGTCCCAAAGATACCAGGGCCGTTTCCAGACGGCTTACCTGGCTCCGGAACATTGCGCCATCTTGTGGGGAAAACGCGAAATATCGCGTTTTCTCGCGCGAGTTTTGCGATGTCGCGCAAAACTCGCGCGAGAAAACGCGATATTTCGCGTTTTCCCCGCAAGATGGCGCAACGTTCCGGAGCCAGGTAAGCCGTCTGGAAACTGCCCAGGTGAGCCTCACAGACAAATCAGCATTTGAATCTGGGGCTCCCCGTCCCTAGGCCAGCCACTAGACCACATTAGCTCTCAAGTCCTGTGAAGCGCTATGAGGTCCGTTGCACATCAGCATCATGCTCCTGGGCAGCTGTCTGGTTGAACCACCGGTGGTAGCTTTCAGGAAGCAAAAATGGGAGCACAGAGCTGAATAGTAGTTTTGGAGTATCTAAGGCAGGAGAGTGGCCTATCTCCCGTTTTAGATACCTCCAAACCACTATCCTCTGAGCTCCTTCCCTTCTTTTTTTTTAATTATTTTTATTAATTTTTCATAAACAAACAACATATTAAACAGTGAACGCAGTAAAAATAACAGATTATTAATTTTGTGATAGTACAATATTAGTGATCAGTTCCTATTAAACTTGATAGATAAGTTATACCAGCAGTATAACGACTGCTTAGTTTTTCAAAAGATACTAGAAGCCAGATCAAACAACTGAGTAATACAATTAGCAACAGTGCAATATTTAGTAGGGCTTATAAATTTGTGACTATCTCTAGTCCTATGAAAAAGGAATTTCTACATTCTTACAAAAACCCTTAAAAAAGAATATCTATCTATAAGCTCCTTCCCTTCTTGAAGGCCATAGTCACCTCTGTGTTTGGGAGCTGGCACTAGTTTGGAGCATTTTTTTCATAGACCCATGCCCTTCTGTTACCTCCGACCAAACATTACACGCTTTTGGGAGACTACCAAAACCTGTGAAACCCACATGAAAGTACATGTCATGGTCAATAAATCCCTCCTTGAGACTGCTCTTAAAAACCCTGCCATCTGTCTCCAATGTAAAAGAACAGTCTAAAAAGAGGAATGACCACGATTTGGCAGAAGGAATGAGTGAGGCGCTCAAGTGCCAGCAAGTTGGCTACTGGAAACTCTCCTGACTTGTGGTTGATTTATGAAACTTCTCGGGAGTCGTGAAAACGGCACTAATGAGCATCTGTCTTGGATGCCTTCTGATATCCTGCCAGCAGAGATAAACCTTCCAGTGTTTTTCCGACGAAGATTCCCCTGTGCTGTTTTGTATTAAAGCGACATGCTGCACATAGCCATCACTTGTTCATTTCTGATTACAGGAACGTGCTAACAGAGAAGCTGGAAGTGGACCCCAGTACGTACTCATTCCCAGATGTGACAAACATTGTCCAGGAAAAACAGCGCATTGGACAAGGACCTATTAAACTTCAGCGGCAAAGAGTTGTGGATACCAAGAGCACATCAGAAGTCTTTGATGATGACCCGGAGGTCCCACCTTTAATTTGATGTACCAATGTATATGTGTTAATTGACTTTCTGAAGATTGTTGATGGGTTCTAAGAATCTATATCTTGCCTATGACCACATTGCCATGTTCAGTTGGATAAAGAACAAAAAATGTTTTCCTACAAACCTTAATTTTCTTGGGTAATCATTGAATCCCTAGCATGATGGAGGTCCCCTGTAACTGTGAGCCAAGCTACAAATGACAAATTACCCGAGGACTGCACGTGAAAGGAGTCACAATGTTAGCCGGGAAGCTGAGTTTTAAGAAAGATCGAAAGGCTTTGTCAGTTTCCCCTCTCTACAGAGACTGAGATTGCTCCTCAGAGGGTTTGTTAATTTCCTCCGGAAGACTCTGTCCCTTTCACCTGGGGTTCTAGGAGGTGAAGAGGAAATTAACAAACCCTCTGAGGAGCATATAGAGGGGAAATTGACAAAGCCTTCTGATCTGTCTTTTAAAACTCAAGCTTCCCAGGTAACATCGCGACTCCCTTCATGTGCAGTCCTCGTGTAATTCATCATTTGTAGCTTGGCTCTTAGAAGAAAAATAATATTTTTATAGGATTCTCATTGTCAGAGAAAAAGACAATGAGTGATTCCGCACACATTGGATAATGCACTTCCAATCCTCTTTATAGGTCATTTGGAATGGATTTTTTTGTGGGCGGAATAAAAAATCCACCTCAAACGATTGATAAAGTGCATTGAAAGTGCATTATCCAATGTGTGCGGAATCAGCCTATGTCAGATAAAAGAGTTCTCCCTGATGAACTAGTTTTCTATGTGCAAGGAGTGTTTTTGTGTAAAGGAGCATGCAGTCACATTAACCTTCAGCTGCAGCCTAAAATGATATAGGCCAGACACAGGTTTACTAGCTCAGATGGCAAGTTTCATTTTTTAATAATAATAATAATAATAATTGATTTATATACCACCCTTCAGGACAACTTAACTCCCACTCAGAGCGGTTTACAAAGTATGTTGTTGTTATCCCCACAACAACAATCACCCTGTGAGGTGGGTAGGGCTGAGAGAGCTTTGAGAGAGCTATGACTGATCCAAGGTCACCCAGGGCCATTTCCACACTACTTACCTTCATCCGGAACGCTGCAGAACGTTGCGAAGAAAACCTGGAAGATAGTGTCTTCTTTTGCGAGTTTTGCACGATGTTGCGCAAAACTCGTGCGAGAAGACGCTATCTTCCACATTTTTTTCGCGACGTTCCGCAGCGTTCCAGATGAAGGTAAGTAGTGTGGAAACGGCCCAGCTGGCTTCAAGCAGAGGAGTGGGGAATCAAACCCCGGTTCTCCAGATTAGAGTCCTGCTGCTCTTAACCACTACATCTGGAGATGCATGCACTAAAGGGTCAAATTCCATGTGATGTTGGAATCCTCTAACTGGAAAATGCTTGCACCGTTTTCCTAATCTGAAATGCCCCCCTTCCCAGGATGTTTTATGCCTCAGTCTGGGGAAAAGACAGGCACAGTATGAGTGCCTGTCTTTTTTAATTTACCAAAGCACCCCAGGAGGGCTATTAAGAGGATGGGTTAAGCCCCCTGTCTGTTGTGTGCCAGATCCCATGTTGAGAGATCCATAGGCAGATAATATTCGTGACCTTGCACTACCTAGTTTACAATGTGCACCACCAATCATCACTGGCTCCACCAGTGATACCGTGTCATTTTTATTTTTGCTGCTTGAAGCAGGATCAGCTGTGCCCAGCTGGCAGATCAGGCAGAGGTCCACAGATTTCCCAACTCAAAACTGGAGGCCAAAGTTTGATATTCTAGTATTTCTACGTCTCTGTTCATTCACACACACTGCATCCAAACCCCACTGCAAGCCTCAAAGCCATCTCTTATTAGCGGTAGCCAGGTGCCTCTTTGCAAAGAATGACAGTCCCGCTCAAGAGTCGCTCTTGGTTTTCAGCCTCAATGAAGCAGAAAGTTTTCTAATGCCAATTCAAGCAGTCATCCTATGCCCACAGGGTACACTACTCAAAGATGTGTGACATAATGCGTGGTTTGGCCTTCATACAGTAAATTACAAGAGTACAAGCTGGCACTGAAGGTATCTCATCACTATTATATCTTTGCATCTTGTTGTTTTCTGGAATATTGGCAGTTTTTTAGGGCAAAAACTGCCAAATATGTCTCAGATAACTTTTTGTTCTATAATAACAAAAAAAATTGTTCCATTTATAACCCATTCAGTGTTTTTTATGTGTTTTTGTGGACACCATCTTCATTTTGGGATGCCCGGTACCTGCTGTTTGCACAGGCTAAGGAAGGCTCTCTCGGGAGTGAGGCCCGTCAGCCACAAACTGCTCCTTGTTTGTTAATGAATTGTAAGAATCTGCCCAAATATAACCTTGGCATCAGTCTCCCTCAGAACCCCTGCTGAGAAGCAGCTGTTGGCTGTCGAGATCAAGCAGGGGTCAATGCTTTGATTTCAATATTGTGTCCACATTTGCTTTGAACTATTCTTCACTTAAAATAACTACCTTTGCAATTGAACATAAACGGTCATGGTTTAGACAGAGAGCCACAGAATTGGGAGAAAAATCTGTGCTGCTTATGGCCCAGCTGTGCCCCTGCTGCAGGGACTCCCATCCCTCAGGTTGTCCCCCCCTCAGTTCACGATCAGCCCCGGCCACTGGCAAGAACACCTGGTTAAAAGGGCCCACCGAAAGGAAAGCCATCACAGGGGGCTCTGGGATACACTTCCCTGTCAGGTGGGGCTGCGGGACTACCAAAGTGAGAAGACAACCTGACACATGTAGGGCCCCAGCACTGTGCAAGGTGTCCCTTCCAGGAGTGGACAGGACATCTAACTTAGAAGGAAAGTTCTTGGTGAATTGCTGGTCTGAAGGTTCATTGGCAGCCAGGAACAGGAACAGCCAAGCTCTAACAGCTCTGCCAGCACTATTGGGACCCCTCAGCTTAGGCCTGGCCAGCAGGGCACACGATGGGTATTGGCTGATCTGTTTCCTCCTCCTCTGCTGCAGCAAATTGGGCGAGCTCTCACCCATGGCTGAGCCGTGTGGCCTCTACCAAACTGGCTTGTAGTGTGACAGGTGGCACACATTCTGGCTTGCTCTTCGACCATTTTTTACTTCCCGGTCTGCCCTTGGCCTTTAGGATACACTTTCATTCTGTGCAGGACTCTCTCAGCTTAGAGGAGGGCAATAATTGTGGTTCTTCAGCGGGGGGCACAACCCCCTAAGAAATGCTCTGGAACGTCCATTTATGGAGCCTTGCTTATCCTGTATCCTCAAGCCTGGGGTGACCAAACATACAGTCCAGAGTGTATGGTTTCCAACTTCCAGCTGGGGCCTGGAGATCTGGAATTACAACTGCTCTCCAGATCAGTTCCCCTGGAGAAAATGGCTCCTTTGGAAGGTGGACTCTATGCCATTATATTCCACTGAGCACCGCCCCCTCCCAAACCTCACACTACCCGGGCTCCACCCTCAAATCTCCAGGGGTTACCCAACCCAGAGTTGGCATCCCTGCTGTAGTATAGGGGGAAGCAGCTTTGGCCTGCTGACTCTGCAGCATGAAGTGGCACCCAGAACGGTTGCAACCACTCTGGTTCTCAAGTTCTTCCAAGAACTACGGTGCCCTTGAGAGTGCCGAAGGGAATACGTGCTGCTTGCCATACTCTGTTTAAAGAGGGCTGAGAAGCGGGCAGTGTAAAGACACTGAGAAGTCACCAGGTCGGCACCTGCCATTTGCATGTTACGAGTATAATAAGGTATGTGATCTTAGTTATACCTGTTTCAGTGCTAAAGGTTGCTGAATCCCCAACATCTCCATGCCTGAGGTTCATAGGGCAAGGCCTGATGATGTCAAGGGGGCGGGGCTGGTGATGTATTACACGCTCACAATGCAACCCACTCAGGCTACATCCATGCAACAAGGATGCTTTGTTTCCCCATCGTCAATGCCACAAATGCAGCAGGGGCATTCAGGTCGCCAGGGAAGCTTCTCCACAGGAGTTTTGTGTGCTCTTTCCTCTGACAGCTGCCATTTCCCTTGCAGTCCTCCCTGTCACTGTACTGGAGAGCTTTTTTTAAAAAAATGGTACTTGCTATTTCACTATTGTGCAATAACAGTCTGTCGCCATGTACATTAGTTCCTTCTCTGAATTCCCAGCTTCCATTTTTCAAAAAATGCAAAGCAAAAAGGGCTACAGCCCTTTTTGCTTAAGAGCTGGGGATTCAGAGGAACGAGCCGCTTGTAGTAACTGTTATAACATCCTTGCACTAAACTGAAATAGCAGTTACTGAATTTTTTAAATGTTCTTCAGTGGCACAGCAGGGGACATGGTGGCCATGAGGGGCAACAGGAGGAAAATGGCTGTGATGGCGGGCAAGATTCTCAAAAACACACATCCTTCCACTCAGATAACTTGCGAACACACTTGGGCTTCATTCTTTTTGGGGGGATCATACCCAGCCAAACTAGGTTTGAGAAAGAAAGTGCCAAGGACTAGGAGGCCTGGAAAGTGAACCATTAGAGGAAAAATTCGTAGTTTTGCCATCTTCTGGGCATGGAGCAGGGGTCGCTGGGGGTGTGTGTGGGGGGAGGTAGTTGTGAATTTCCTGCATTGTGCAGAGGGCTGGACTAGATGACCCTAGAGGTACCTTCCAACCTTATGATTCTATAACGTATGTTCCTCCAGAAAACAAAACAACACACACACACACGGTTTGGGTTGGAATTCAAGGCAGACAAAATCCATAAATATGAAGACTTAATTCCAATCAAAGTCCATTCTTCTGGCCTATGTAGCTGTTAATTAGGTAAATGTAAAGGTAGTCCCCTGTGCAAGCACCGAGTCATTACTGATGGGGGGACGTTGCATCACAACTTTTTTTGACAGACTTTTGTTGCGGGGTGGTTTGCCATTGCCTTCCCCAGTCATCTACACTTTACCCCCAGGAAACTGGGTACTCATTTTACCGACTTCGGAAGGATGGAAGGCTGAGTCAACCCTGAGCTGGCCGCCTGAACCCACCTTCTGCCAGGATCAAACTCAGGTCGTGAGCAGAGCTTGGGCTGCAGTACTGCCGCTTACCACTCTGCGCCACGAGGCTCCTAGCTGTTAAGTAGTGCATTCCTTTTCTAGCCTTAGGGCTCGTAATGTGTACTAGCACCAAAATTGGAACCATTCAGATTTGGAATTCAGAATTTAGAAAACCCAGCATTTCTGAATATCCAGAAGTCCATTCAAATCAATAGGAATAGCCATTTTCCAGTTTTGAAAAACACACTAAATGGCAAAACGCTTTGTAAAAGGTTTCCCAAAGCCCTCTGACTCTTTTCCAGCGCCTGTGCCAGCCCCAAAGACTTGAGCTGATGTGGCAACAGCCACTATTGCCAGGCAGCAGTGCCATACATTAGGAAATGACTGCAATCTGTGCGTGAGCCTTGCAAAGTGCAAATACTACCAGGGCAGCATTGGGCAGGGCACAATGGAGCAGAGGACAGCTGGTGCTGGGCAATGGGCAAACACCCTGGGCAGCCCTGGCAGGCAGACTGGGGCAGCAGACAGACAGTGCTGGGCAGGTGGGATCTACCCATTGCAGTTGCATACAGCATAGTTGAGGGAGTGAGCAGTCCTGGAGTAGCACTTGCAAGAAGGGAAGGGGCAGCTGAATGAGGCAGCAGACTGAAGCATGGCATACTCTCTTAGCCCCCACTCTCCTAGCTTTCCGCAAACAATGCACAACCGAATTATTCAAAAAGGCTCTTGTTTTGTAGGGAGGGGCTCTCAGATGCTTTGCTAATGGGTTAAGGACCATAGACTTCACCACTATGTTGCCTTACATGCTATCTGTTATTTTAAATATGTGCTCCTAATGTCAGCCCTAGAATTGCCTATGTTCTGTTTTAGCTTTTCTTAGTAACAACAACAACAACAACATTCGATTTATATACTGCCCTTCAGGATGACTTAACACCCACTCAGAGCAGTTTACAAAGTATGTTTTCAGTATCCCCACAATAAAGTATCCTGCGAGGTGGGTGAAGCTGAGAGAGCTCTGAGAGAGCTGTGAGTGATCCAAGGTCACCCAGCTGGCTTCAAATGGAGGAGTGAGGAATCAAACCAGGTTCTCCAGATTAGAGTCCTGCGCTCTTAACCACTACACCAAACTGGCTCCCCAACTTCAACTATGTATTGGATTCCTACGAATGCTATGTAAACTTGTGTTTACTCTCCGGCATTCTTTATGGAAATGACCTTGAAATTGACTGTACTAATCTCACACTGTGTAATCCGCCTTGAGTCTCAGTGAGAAAGGTGGGCTATAAATGACAGACAAACAAACAAACAAATGAGAATATTCTGTATGGTATGGAGTATGCCATTCACTTATTCAAAACTAGGTTCACCTGAAGGAAAACGAGTCTTTTTCACAGACCCAGGTTACTGGCCTGAGTGGTGTGGACTGACAAAGTCCCCTGCTGGTGTGAACACCTGCTCGCTGGGCACACTAGTTGGTGGGCAAGACATCGCTCCCGCTACTACATTGGCCATACTCCCCAAACTGACCCCTTCTCAGTCCAGTAAGCCAAGGGTTGGTCTCTTTCAGCTTACAGGGCTCCTACACAGATGTCTCCACCCCTGCCTCTGCCATGTCCTCTTTCTGGCAAGACCAATCAGGGGCACAGTGCCCCCAGCACCCTTGGTGCCAGGCTGTCTGGGGTATGTTGGGTTTCCTTTCTCAAGTGGCCAGGCCAGGCTGTCTGACCAGGGTTCACTTTCCTTCTCTTGCAAGCAGCATAGCGTGCTTTCTACAGAAACAATATTAGGGATTATTCCGGATCTCTAAACTATAAGTTTCAAATACAGAAATATTTGTATCTGTTCAAAATATATTATTTGGTGACTCTGCATATTTCCAAATATGAGTTGTATGTTCCAGTTTAAGACAGCAATCTCAAGAGACTGCATTTTGTGGGCTGGGGAATGAGAGATTTCCAAATTGTTTACCCCTCCCCACAATGATTCTTCACGGGGGCCCCGTTTGTGAACCCTGGCTTTTACATGTAAAATTCTGACAGTGATCCGGAGAACTTAGACAGAAAAAGTTATGCAACTTGGAAGTTTTGTCTCTTCTTTCCCTAAAGTGTGGAACACAGATCAACATAAATTACATTAACATGAAATCGAGCTCTTTTTTTATGAGACGGAGATAGAAATAAATCCAAATAAATAAAGCATCCTATAAATTTGGGTGATCTTAAAAAACAGTGGTGTCTGTACGATGAGTCTTCTCATAGCCAGCGTGAATAAAGGTCAATGAGAAATGATTGATGGTGTTTTCCAACAACCCCACAGCTAGGAGCCGTTCTAAAATCTCCCACCAGATTTATTGCTTATGGTGAATGAGGTAACTGAAACCCACTCAGTTTGCCCTTGAAAGGGTAACGCAGAAATATGGCATGTCATTTTTTAAAAAGTGAGGGGTTTTTTTTCCATCTAGGAAATGTACGTGATTTTTATGTTAAATGGTAATTGTAATCCCAAGATGACTTCACTTCCTAAAAATAGCCATGGTGATCGAGCTGCAGGGTTTGATTAATGAAGCTAACGAGAACAAATTAGCAAAAGATACCGTCTGAGTAAAGGCGCGGAGGGGACGGAGCATCACCTAGGACTCGCTTTACAGTTAATGATTTATTATGAATTTATTTAGCAGCTTTCTACCATCTCTGCATTTCTACTCCAAAGAGCATGGGGCAGTTTGTAAGAAATGGAAAAAACTTGTGAAATGTGTCCATTATCAAATACAAATTAATAAAAGTATGCCAATGGATGGGTCTTCCCAGTCTCTCCTTCCCTCACCAGCAGAATTATGGAGTCTCTCTACACAAGACACCTCGGCACGTGACTGTCAAGTATAGGGAGATGCAACGTTGAGCTGGAAGCATAGTTTAAAAAGACAGATCTGACGGAGATCACTCCTCAAAGGGCTTGTTAACTTTATCTTCACCTCACCGAAGGCTCTGTCAGTTTCACCTTTCCAGTCTAAAACAGTGTGGGATCACAACCAGAGGGAAGACAAGGAATGGAGATGGACTGCAGCTGTCTTCCAGAGCCGGGCTTGGACCTGGAGAGGTTATAATGGGATCATAATGGGTTTCCCTTCTGGTATTTCACAGCCCCTTCACACAGCTCCAGTGTATAGCAAAGCTTTTGCCCTGCTGCTGGCTTTTGCCCTGCTTCCTGGCTAACATTGCATCTCCCAACACATGTTCTTCACATGTCAGATGTCTTGTGCACAGAGACTCATGGTTGCGAACCTCTAGTAGGAGCCTAGGTTTCTCCCGGAATTACACCTGATTTCTAGGCAACAAAGATCCATTAGGCTGGAGAAAATGGCTGCTTTAGGCCAAGCAGGTTGAGGGAAAAGGCCTTCCTCTCTTTTCATGTCCTGTTAAGCTGCAAGATGTCTGGCTATTGGTTGCTGGGCCATCCTAAACAGCCGTCTTGGTTGGGGCCACATTCAAGACCCCATTTCAGTTACTCCAGTGAGCAGAAGAGACTATTGCCTCCTCATAGAAGATATCCAGACAGTTCTGTTTTGCAGTGCCGGATCTAGTGTTCCCAGCGCTGGGAACAAGCGCAGTTTGGCTGCCTTTGCATGCGCACATGTCCCCCACGTGTGATGACGTCAGTGGAGCAGCAGCAGCAACGGCGACTGGGAGGCCACCCGCGCCACTCGCCTGCCCCACTGAGGGGGCTGCCAGCTTGCCGCACACGCTCCCTGTCCTGCGGGGCAGGTGAATGGCGCGGGTGGCCTCCCAGCCCTCCATGCCACTCGCTTGCCCAGCAGGACAGGGAGCGCGTGGCAAGCTGGCCACCCCCTCAGCCGGGCAGGCAAATGGCACGGAGGGCTGAGCGGCCACCCGTGTCATTCGCTTGCCCAGCAGGACACAGGGAGTGCGTGGCAAACTGTCCGCCCCCTCAGCGGGGCAAGTGAGTAGCGCGGGCAGCCTCCCAGCTCTCCATGTCATTCGCCTGCCCGGGTGAGGGGGCGGCCAGCTTGCCGCGCGCTCCCTGTGTCTTGCTGGGCAAGCGAATGGCACGGGCAGCCGCTCAGCCAACCACGCTGCCTCCGGTGCACTCCCGGCAGCTGGGAGCTGTGTCCGGCGCCCCCTCTTTGGCTGCGCCGGGGGCAGACTTCCCCCACCCCGCTCCCCTTGATCCGGCCCTGCTGTTTTGTCACCACCTCCAGCCCCTAAAAGTGCAAGAGAGTGTGTATGTACATGTTTGAAGGGAAAGCTTACTGCAATTCAGAAAACGAAAGAAGATTGCAGATGAACTCCAAGCCCTGGGAAGAAATCCCAAGAGACCACCCATTTTAATATTATGCCTAAGGCTCAGAGATGCCTCGGGCCAACCGTGTTCTCAGGAAATGACTGAGCTGAGTGCTGGGAGATTCTGTGACCTTGACAAGTTTTCAAACTAGTCCCTTTTCTCTAAGGCAAAGGAGAGATCTGTGATCAGACCCTCATACAAGTCCTTTTTCAAAGTTAAAACTAGCCCTCTGTGGGTCCAAATTGGATTGGAGCCACGGTACAAGGAGGGGGCAGGTTCGCTCTTTCACGCAGTGCTGTTTTCTTTGGATTTAGATCACATGTGGACACAAAGTGTTATTCCTTCTGCAAGGGCAGCCACTCCGGGAGGCTGTTTACATCTGGTTAAAGTAGCCCTTCTCTGACAGTCCCAGTATGATCCATACACACAAAAGGCTACTTTAAATAAATACCTGCAGAGAGACTCAGAGCCAAGCTACAAGTGACGAACTACACTTGCCTGGCAAGTGAACAGACTCACGTGTATTCCTCCCTGTTCACTTGCCGTTCACTTGCACTCCACTTGATCAAGTGGAGTGCAAGTGAACAGGGAGGAATACACGTGAGTCTGTTCACTTGCCAGGCAAGTGTAATTCGTCACTTGTAGCTTCGTTCTCACACTCACAATCTCTGCATCTGATACAGCCTGGCCCTTAGGAATGCCCATACGTTATGGCCCATCTGCGGACTCCCAATTGTTTATCTAAGTAGCTTATATATAAGGCACCTGGACTATTTTAATGACTGTTTTAAGATTGCTACTGATTTTACAGTTTTTATGATTAATTTATTGTATTGTATGGATGTTGTGAGCCGCCCTGAGGCCATTTGTGGGGAGGGCGGGGTATAAATCAAATCAAATCAAATCAAATCAATAAATAAACTTCATTTTGTGCAAACCAGAACCTTGTCTTCAGATTCACATGTGCTGCGGTTGAAAAAACCCTTTTCTCCTTGCAGACGAAATGGAAATTGTGTATAGCAGAAAGACAGGTCCGCTACGATGCTTCCATATTCTTAGAGGAGACTATGTTTATCTTGCGCAGCAAAAATCAGCAAACATGAGGCTTTAGGCATAGCAGAATTATCGAAACATAAGCTTTTGGGGTCTGGAACCTCCTTTGTTGGATGCATGAAATACTGGGCAGAGAGGAAAGGAAAAATAAAATTGTGACGTGTGGGGGGAAAGGCTATGAAATGTAAGAGATGCAATCTGAGATATTTCTTTGCTTATTTTGTACAACGTTGTGGGGCTAGCAAAAGAAGTTAAACAGCCACCAGAAGCCTCCCCTCCCCCTTTTCACACACACACACACACACACACCAACAACAATCTCCTTATGGGATGGTATGTACCTTGGATATTGACAATACAAACTAACACATCTCTTCTAAATAGACCATGCTGTATTATGCAAAAGCGTGTCTCCCAGAGCTCTGTGCCGGGCTTTTACTTTACTTTACTTTACTTTAATTGAATTTTTATACCGCCCATCTCCCGAAGGACTCAGGGCGGTATACAGCAAAAGTAAAACATACAAATATAAAACACTAAGAATATAAAATAAACATATTAAATAATTTAACTCAAAACAGGACAGTTCAGTTAAAACACATTTAGGCCAGCCCCGCTTGTTGGAATAATAACGTCTTAAGGGCACGGCGAAAGGTGTGTAGGTCAGGGCTAAGATTTGCATCTGGTTCTTAAAGCAGTGACATCTTTTTTTAAAAAAAATTGCTCTGCATGTTGAGTTGGGCTGGATAAAAGAGGTCTCTTTTGATGCTCTCGAATGCTAATTCGACAGTTCCTGCTACTAATGTGTCTTACTGCTTGATGAAAGCAGTTCAGTCTGGCTAACACCCTCAATGTATTCCGCTTGGGTCCCTGATGCTATTTCAGACTCCCAGGTGGGGAGGGAGAAGTGTGTGCCGTTGCTTTATTTTTAATTAAGAAGACCTACATTCTCAAGTGCGGCTTCCCAGAGCAGCTTGTGTGGCAGGCGTGACATGCCTTCCACGCTGGCTGCAAAATCTTTTATGGCATTGACCTAATCCTTCATCTGGGACCCTTTTTACTGCTTGGGGGCAGTTCTGGGGCATCGGAAGGAAGAGCGCATCCTTGCACGGAATGCCCCAAGAGTTTTGTTGGAAGAGAAGGATTCAGGGCTGTCTCTCTCCTCAGGTTTCAGAGGAGGACAAACCAAAGAGTTAGAAAGATAGACAAGTCAGGGCACTCTGTATACTATTTATGGTTTACTGTTCTGACTGTCCTTTGATATGTAGGTTGGTATTCTCAGGATTTCCTCCTCCTGACTTCCTCTCTCTCACCTCTTCTCTTCCTGGCATTGTTCCAGGCAACACCTCTCTCCTTCTCCTCCCTCCGTCTTGGCAGCATGGATGCAGGCCTTGTCCTAGCATCCATGTCCATCCTTAGACTAGATAGATAGTTAGGATCTGCCTCTCCTCCTCTCCTATCAGAGTATGGAGCTCCTACAATAAAGAACTCTCATTTCTTTTCTAATATAAAGCAAGCATATGATTTATTATTTTCTCTCCTGCATACACATCAGCCAGAAGAACAAGCTCACAACTACCTATACTCATGTTTCCTATGCCGAACGATAGACTCTGCTAACAGCCCAAACATGGAATTCTTTAATTAGGTTTCTGGGGCTTACATAACTATTTATTTATCAGGTTCTTTATGGGACCAAAGAGCTTTAACTGGGAAAAGACAAGAACTACTTATAGAGAAGCTGCTTAAGCAGGACTGGGACTCCCTTCTAAAGGACACAGCACGAAAATGCTCCCCCCTCTACACGGGAATTAAATATCCTACCCAGTTTGACTCGCCTCATTACCTCAGGATGCTGATAGTCCCAAAACTGAAGCGGTCATGCATGGCTGCCCGTGACAACACATTGCTGGGGCCGCTTCCTCAGGATACCTTCGGATCAATGCTTCTGCAACTGCCTTTTGGCTGAGGTTGACTCGCTATCCCACACCTTCTTTCACTGTCCAAAGCACCAAGTAGCCTGAGAGATTCTTTAAAAAATGGCTGCTGAGGCATTCGAACATTCCTGACGCCTCAAAATTAAGACTATTACTGAGTAGCCTTTGTAAAAGCTGTATTGTAGACGTGGCAGCCTTTTCTTTAACTGTTATTTTTAATTCTTAAACTTTGTTGGAGTGTATGGCCTATGGGCTGTTAAGCTGAATGAACTGAAGTGAACTTCCCCCCTCTCCTGACTTAAAGCAGTGAGAGGAAAGGTCCATTATGCAAAGGGGATGGCACATCAAGGCGAGTGCCGCTGTAGAAAGATCTGCCTTGTCTGTTCATGGCTCCAGTCTTCAGATTTAAGGATCCACAGATTTGGCTGGGCTGAGAATTAGATACAGGGGTCATTTCATAGAAAAAGAGCTGGAGGAACTTATTAGCATAACTCACTAGCATATGCCACACCCCTCGATATCACCAGAAGTGTGTTGTTAGCATAACTGATTTGCATATGCCACACCCCCTGACATCACCTATCCTGGCTGTTTTGGACCCAATCTTGACCATTCAGGGCCGAAATTGGGCCCAAAATGGCAAAAAGGGGCTGAAAATGGCAAGAAAGGGGCCTAAAATGGTCAGGATCAGACCGCTGCTGAGCAGGAGAGTGATGCACCACCCGACAGAGGGACAATCTGGACCATTTTGGCCCCAATCCAGGCCAAAACAGGCCCAAAATGGCCAAGAGTCAGGTGGGTGGGGCCACCTGACATGTGACCTCTTTGGGGAACTGCCAGAACTGCAGTCCTGCATGTTCCCCCTCAAAATGAGCCCTGATTAGACATATTGATGTTTCTAGAACTCCATCCAAATGCAGTCATTGGCACCCCAGCCTGTCTCCCCCTGTTCCTGCTCTATCCCCCTACCCCCTGCTAGCCAGGTGAGTGGTGGCGGGGGTGGGTGGTGGGCTCTGGAAGGCAAAGATTATTATGGGAAAGGACTTTTAGAGATGATTTGCAAGAAGGGAAATGAAAGTGGTCAATAGTTACCAGTAGGTAATGTAAAGGTAGTCCCCTGTGCAAGCACTGAGTCATTACTGACCCATGGGGGGACGTCACATCATGATGTTTTCTAGGCAGACTTTTGTTACGGGGTGGTTTGCCGTTGCCTTCCCAAGTCATCTACACTTTACCCCCAGGAAACTGGGTACTCATTTTACCAACCTCGGAAGGATGGACGGCTGAGTCAACCTTGAGCCAGATATCTGAATCCGGCTTCCACCAGGATCGAACTCAGGTCGTGATCAGAGCTTGGGCTGCAGTACTGCCGCTTACTACTCTGCGCCACGAGACAGAGTAATCCAAGTGAAAATTATACACAAATCAATGCCAGTGCAGTAAGATATGCAGGATGCAGAGTGCTCCTGTGCATGAGACCTCAAGTTTACTAGGGATTTCAGGTCCCTGGTGGGGGTGGGGGTCCCTTGCCCCCACCCTCTACCCCCAGCTAACACTCATCTGGTCAGTGGGGGGGGGGGAGGTGGAGGAATTGGCTTCCTGGGCATACTTCTGGGAGTGACGTCATCGTGCCACCCCAGGAGCGCTCCCATGATTTGCCGTGGGCTGCTTTGGGCCCCAAATGAGGCTGAATCGGGCCCATTCAGGGCCCAAATCGGCCTGCTGGGAAATGCGGGAGCATTTCAGGCCCCTGCATGATGATGTCCCTTCCTGAAGTGATGTCATCGCACCACCCCAGGAGCACACGTGTGCAAAGACGTCCCCAACCGTGAGTGCCAGGTTCCCCCTCCCACCAGGAGGGTAAGGGGACTTGGCAGCCCTATGCACCACTTCCTGGTACAAGACTCCCAACATCCAGCATTTGGGCTGCAGAAACGTTATGGATTATTAAATGATTAGTAAAAAAGTTGTATAGTTTCAGCTATGCAAACAATGTTTCTTAGACTGGCTCATTGTTGATCTTATGTTCAGAATTTTAAGTAGCCCTTTAATTAAGAACATTGCTGATCCCTGGCCTGTGGGAAGGGAACCTAAGCCAGGGGATGGCACTTAGCGCCACATATAAGAATATTCTTCTCTGTGTAGGAAGACCATCTCTCTCTGAGGTAGTAGTTGCTGCTATTTCTCCATTGGATAGGAAAGTCATGACCCAGAAGCTCAGAGGAGTTGGATGAGCCGTAGAAAAGATGGGGATGTGGGAACTACAGTGTAAACTAGAGGCGGGCATGAACTGGGAAAATGGTGGTTCGTTGCGGTTCGTGTTTCACAAACCACGAACCGCCATGAACTTGTCCAGTTCATGAACCGGTTCGTTTGGTTTGTCGGTTCATCACTTCCGGGGCTGAAGAAGGTCCACGGAAACAGATTGATCGGCACTAGGCTGTCTACAGTGACAAACTGAAAAACGAGCCATACGAACTGCTCTAAAAATCGTAGCAATTTGTTACGGTTTGTCAGAAATGAGCTCCGACGAACCACCGGGTCACAAACCAAAAAACAGCCCTGTCTGTGATGAACTGTGGTTTGTATTTCGGTGTGTGTCCATCTCTAGTGTAAACTACTGAGCAGAAAATCCTGCCAATGTCCTGTACCCGCGAATACAGGTTTAGCATAAAGATGAGGTAACCTACTTTTTGTGTTGATGGACATAACCAAGGAACCAAGGAAAAGTTTGCTCTAACATATTGTTTAAGTGTTTTCTCTTAATGGACCTAGATGAGTCCAGGTTAATTCACTGGTGGTGGGGAAATCCACAAAGCTGCCTTCTGTATGGAGGAGTTCCTCCAAGAGTTACCAACTCCAGGTGGTGGTTGGAGATCTCCCAGAATTACAATTGATCTACAAACTACAGGAACCAGCTCCCCTGGAGAAAATAGCAGCTTTGCATTTCCCTTTTTCCAAAATGGAAGGCAGAATGCTGTCCAGATTTGACTGGATGAATTACGCTTGACCAGCATGCCCCAAGGTGTCTCATATAGACAGACTCTCTTATTCACCCAACTATGTTATACAATTCCTTCTTTCTTTCTGTATTCTCTTTATTATTATTTCCGGTGCGACAAGGAAGTGAAGCTCCCACATGGGGCTGATTTGATAAAAATTGTCCCCCAATCTAGTGTGCTTGGGAGTGCACACGTGCTGCACACACGTGCATGGTAAGTCCTGCCAATGCGCTCGTCCCCGGATTGGGCTCTGGGGGACCTGACAACCCTAGCTGAGCCCCTTCACCTCCCCTAAATCTGCCCTCCCCTGGCTCCGCTTCCAAATCTCCAGGAATTTCCCAACCCGGAATTGGCAATCCTAGTTCAGTCCCTACTGTCAAGGAATTGGATCACGCCCTCTCTTCAGCAGATATCTTGTGTTGGATATATCATACAAAGACAAGTTCTCTTTCTCAGTTTCTTTGAGATATTTGAAAACCATCTCTGTATTCCCCCCCCACCCCTCCCTTGGTTAATCTTATCTTTGGCAGACTAAACATAATATACTTGGTGCATTTGAACACCTGCTCAATTCTTTCAGTCTCTTAATTTCTTGATTCTTGTGTACATTTCATACAAACCTTGAATGAAAAGGAGCTTTATGTCTGAAATCTGCTTGATTTGAACGATGGCTTAAAACCAAGTGGGGAAAGAAGTGGCTGTGAGTTCTCCGATCAGTGTGTGACGTCTAAAGGAAACAGCAGTGAAGCTATTAAGCTATTACATTTTTTTAAAAAAAAATTATGCCAGGGTCTCTGCCAAGCATCTAAATGCCATTTCTAGAAATTAATAGGCTTATATCTCAGCATATGGAACCCTTGGCGTAATTGCTGTTGGGGAGAGGGGAGGGAGAAGAAGGAACACTTATTCTTGTATGCTTAAAAATATTAGCTCCAAAATGTCAAGAGACTGCAGATATGCTGATGGTCCTTGTTTACCAGAGATGAGTGCTGTTCTCTCTGGTAGATATCCTAGTAAGTGTGGGCCTTAGTCCAGTAAGTGTGCCCAGAACTGCACACTTTAGACTAGTGATACCCAATGGGGCACCCATGAGCAATGTGGCGCACACCAGTGTGTTTCCTGGATCCCACTCGTTTCTTCCAATCTTGGTAGTCCTCCACCTCACTGGAATAGGAGGTGCTTGAAAATATCTCAAGATCTCCTGTGTCTTCATGAAGCACCAATAGCTCTGCCATCATAGGAAGATATTGGCTCAGAACCTTCCCACCATTTTGTAATTAGTTCCTTTCCAGCCACAACAGCCATCTTGAGATTGGTACTGCTTCCCAAATCAGCATGGCACACATGCTACTGCTAGGTTTGGGCTGGGGACAGGGACATGGTGGGAGGCTGGCACGGTGAGAGGATGACATCATTTCCTGAAGCAATGGTGGAAGCTCTTAGAAATGCTGGAAACTATGCTTTTATCATAGAGTTTCCAGCGATTCCTAGAGTTACTGCCGTCACTTCCAAGAGTTCCCCAGAAGTGATGTCATCAAGCTTTGGACGCCAGTGAGTGGTTTTTCAATTCCCTGGACAATGCTTAGAGCAGCAGAAGGCAACAAGAACTTGGGGTGTGAGGGTCCCATGCCCTGAGTGGGGGCTTAGCAGCCCTACACACTAACCTTTCTCAAAATTCCTAAATTGTTCACAGGCTCGACAGGGTTGGGGGTCCCTGCTTTAGACCAGAATGAAAAGAGAGATTATTGTGATTTCCCACTGAACCAGACTAGACAAGAAGAGAGACTAATTCTGGTGTGTAAAGGCACACCAGAGAAAGGCAAACACTGTCTAGCTTCAACCACTGACCATGAAAAAACCTTCTTCCCTGTTTGCTTGAAAGAACTCTGAACCATTGGCCAGTTGTCCTGAAGCTGCGGAAAGGAGTGGAACAACTCTCCAACCTCTACCACTGGCCAGAGGCATAAGTGCTGTAGGACAGGCCTGTCACTTTGATCGAGGGTTGCCAGAAGGTATGGGGGTGGGAATATTTTGGAGCAGAGAGTTGGGGAAATGCCATTGTGCAACACTGTCCATCTGTCCTCAAGTAGAGGAGTAGGTGTAGGGAAAGGAGGGCAAAGGCGGTGGCGGTGCGGATGGGCCCCTTGGCTGAGCGCTCAACTGAGTGCCCCGGCCAGCGGCGGAGCTTCCAGCACCGCCCTCCCCTCCTCAGCCTGTGCCCCTCACTCTTCCCTTCTCCCTGCCATGTTGGATCGCTGGGGAGAAGTTGGAAGTTTAGAACCGGTTGGGAGGAGGCAGCGGCGGGAGAAGAAGGGGTGAGGAGGCAGCGTTGCCTCATCATTGGTGAAGCTCGGTCTCGCTCCACCCTATATCCCTCATTTCTCACAGTAATGTGCACAAATGATAGTGCCATGCAGTCGCTATTTGGGCAGGAGTGTGAACGACCACTGGGTGATTGTAGAATAGAAAATAACACAATCATTGCGAGAGAAAAGCGAAAGGTAAGACAGTGTGGATTCAGCCCAGGTGTTCCCAGCCTTATTGTGCCTGTGAGCCCTGTTGGAATTTTGAAAAAGGGACCCCCACAAAATGGCTGCCATAGGAATGAGGGAGATCACAAAACAAACAAAATGGCTGCTACAGGAATGAGGGCAATCACAAAACAAACGAAATGGCTGCCATGGGGTGGAGCGGGAGTGTTGGGCAGCTGCAAGCCAAGTGTTGTGCTATGACAGAGGCAGCTGCTTGCTTCTCAGTCTAAATGCGTGCTGCTCAAACTGATTCCTCTCCCCTCTCCTTCCCCTGTACATCTTACCATTGTCACCCAAAGAGCAGGATCTGCCCGCTTCTTGATAATCCCTTTGGGAGACAATTTGTGAGAAAAGCGGTACGCGCAGATAACAAATAAAGTCTGTTTTCCTGTGTGGAAAGGTGGACGGTATAGTGTTAAGAATTACATTGGTCTTTGCACCAGATGTTTGTAAAATATCCATACAGATTGTAAATCCCCCTCCACGCACACTTTGCTTCCGTGGGCACAGAACCAAAGAACTGGCCCCTCAGCAGCCCCATGGCAAGGTCTAGGCTGGCATTACAACTGATCTCCAGATGACAGAGATCATTTCCCCTGGAGAAAACACCATCTTTGGAGGTAGGGTTCCCAGTTGCGCGCTGATGGTGGGAAATCTCCCAGTGGTTTGCTCAAATGGCAAGCCCCCTGGAGATTGCCCACCACCATCAGGCAACTTGGAAACTGTGCACCAGGCGTGCTCCCACTGGGGCATGACGATGTCACTTCCTGAAGTGTTGTCATTGTGTCGGCTACAGGCATGCTCCTGCACTTTGTCGGGGCCAAATTAGGCCCCAAATGGACCAGAATTAATCCCGTACAAAGCGTGGGAGTACACCCGTGACCAGCAAGATGATGTCACTTCCCAGAAGTGACGTCATCATGCAAGCGCCGGAAGCAAAGGACAGCACGCGGATGGCATGAGGTAAGCGCCAGATCCCCCCTCCCATTGGGAGGGCATAGGGACCTGGCAACCCTATTAGGAGGCTGGACTTTACGACATTATACCCCTCCCCAAGTGATGCCCCAGGTTCTACACTCAAATCTCCAGGAATTTCACAATCCAAAATTGGCAATCCCACAAGAATCTAATGCTGCTTGCTTGTGTATGAGGAGGCGGAGAGTGCCCTCAAGTCATAGCTGATTTATGGTGACCCCGGGGGAGTTTTCATGGCAAGAGACTAACAAAAGTGGTTTGCCATTGCCTGCCTCTGCAACCCTGGCCTTCGCTGGAGGTCTCCCATCCAATTACTCACCAAGGCTGACCCTGCTTAGCTTCTGAGATCTGATGAGATCTGGCTCACCTGGGCTATTTGCCTGTGCATAAGAGAGGGCAAGAAGTTGCCACACAAGGGAAAGGTTTCTCTCAGGAAGATCAGAGAAGCTGCCTTCCTGCTTGAGACATTCCTCTTGCCTCCTACGCTGTTTTCCCTCTTGCCATTCTAAGCCTTGTGTACCAGAAGGTGACAGAGGCGGCAGAGAAACCCCTCTGAGGCGGCCTTGTTTCCAGGCTCTCATGCTGTGCCACAGGCGCCTCTTCTGATCTAAGTATCGAAGCCCGTTTTATTGCACTTCCCTGGATGCAGTGAGGAATCTGGTACAGTTTGTGCCTTTCCTTCTGCAAAGACGAACAAACAGCACCGTCACAGGCCACAATCTTTCTGAGTGACCTCTAGCTAGTCAACATAACCTACTTTGCAGGGTTGTTGTGAGGGGGGGCATGGAGGGTGAGAGAATGATGTGTCCCACCCTGAGCTCCTTGGAGAAATGGCAGGACAGAAAAGTACCAAATAAAGGTACTAAAATAGTCCTCATTTTAACCACCCCGTGCTGCTGCTCTGAGGTTGAACATGACGAGGTTCATATACATAAATTTTATTGAAAGTTTTTTAAAACAGATACAATTTTTTAAAAAATAAGAAAAAACAGGAATCAGAAGGAAGGAAGGAAGGAAGGAAGGAAGGAAGGAAGGAAGGAAAAGAAATTGTAGGAAAAATATTTGATTTTCTCCACAACAAATATCAGCATAATTACTAAATTTACACTTGTACTCTTATTATCAAAATAAAGCTTGGCCACTTGCACACATCTTTACCCTCATGCAAAATCGCACAAAACTCACAGAACTCGCACAAAACTCACGCCTGCCTAGCGTCGACCAGAGCCAGGGCCTTTTCGGTCCTGGCTCCAACCTGGTAGAACGCTCTGCCTGATGAGACCAGGGCCCGGCAGGACTTGCTATCCTTTCGCCGGGCCTGTAAGACAGAGCTGTTCCGCCAGGCGTATGGTTGATGCTGGGCAGGGCCCCCCACTGGTTGAATAGAGGGGATCGCCCCTCCCTATCAGGAAACAGCTACCACCCGAGCCTTTGTGATATTCTTTTAGGGGTGGCTGGATGATGGATTATATGCATTGTTTCCGTTCTGCTGCTTTTTGTACTCAGTATTTTAGATTTTAAATTATATATTATTGTCTATTGGTTTTAAAGCTGAAATGTTCACGTTTTTTATAATGTATGATGTCATCCGCCCTGAGCCCGCTGATGTGGGAAGGGCGGAATATAAATCAAATATAAAATAAATAAATAAATAAATAGATGCATGGCGTCTTCATGGTGAGATTTCTGACATCATCGTGCCACGAAATGGAGTCATGATGGGGTGACGTCGGAAATTGCACCATTAAGAAACCGTTGTTCCATGAGTTTTGTGCAATTTTGCACAAGGGTAAAGACATGTAATGGCCCTTCTAATTTTTCCTCCTACTCTTCAAAGCCACAAATAATCAGAGACAGATCAAGATGGGCAGCTGTGTTAGTCTGTCTCTAGCAGTAGAAAAGAGCAAGAGTCCAGTAGCGCCTATACGACTAACGACATTTGTGGTAGGTATGAACTCTCGTGAGCCACAGCTCACTTCTTCAGATATAGCTAGAATGTGAGTCCGTCTGTCCTTTTATCTTGATGGACTCACATTCTAGCTGTACCTGAAGAAGTGAGCTGTGGCTCATGAAAGCTCATACCCTACCACAAATTTTGTTAGCCTTATCAGTGCTACTAGACTCTTGCACAAATCATCAGTTCATTTTTTTCAGTTTCGCACAAAAAGTCAATAAGCGGTTTCCAATTTTTTAATAAATACAGATAATGTCTTCTCTCTAATCAAAGCAGTAACTTTAGCCATCTCAACTAACTCCATTATCTTGACAGTCCGTTCCTCTATTGTGGGCAATATCGAATTCTTCCATTTTTGAGCATATAGTAGCCTCGTCGCCATTGAACATAACAAGGTTGTTAAGTGGCATAAAGAGTAGCCTAGAGCAGGACTGGCCACCATCTGAGGACTGGGATATTGCTCCATGTGCAGCTTCAAACGTAACACGATGGTGCCTCAGGTTCCTCCTCCTCCCGTATTGCAGTCTGGAGTCAAATTGGGCCCCTTTACAATGTGGTTCCCTGCAGCTGCTGTGTATGAGACTATCCGTCTGGAATTAGGAGCATGAGAAAGCCACACACCCTCCTTCTTGCACTGTTCTCAGTGTGACATGGAAGATTGCCCTCCAAACTCCCAAGACTTTGCAGCAACTTTGCGGGGGGAATATCCCACCTGTCTCCTATTGCTGGTGGGACCTCTGCTGGACCATAAGCCTTGGCAAACGCTCAGCCTTGCAGACCTGGCCTAACCAAATGATTGTCCCATTAGTACAGTGGGAGAGCACATGCTTTGAATCATTCAATGCTTGGTATTTCACACTTTGGCAGGCGGACTGCCTCTCTCTTCTCCCTGCTTAACCCGTGGATATAATCAAAACATTTTCCTCCTCTTGCAATCAGCTGGAATGGCTCTAGCAAAGAGCTCCCCTAGCAATTTAACCTGAAGGCCCTCCCCACTCCAGCAAGCCTGCATGGAGAGTTGGAGAAATGCTGTACATAGAAATTATATTGTATGGTGGAAACATAGGATAATTGTTCTGGTTGGACATTGTGCCTGTCAGGCACATGTCTGCTGAGTCCATCTCTTGTCTCATTGCTCCTTTCCTGTCACTCACCATCCCTGGGGAATGGGAATACCAGATGGTGCAAGAAAAGAGCACAAAGAATGCAGCCACAGATCTTTTAGCGCCATCAATAAAATAGTCAAATTTGGCCTAATTCATTTGGAACTGCAAGTCTGGGATCTGAATTAGCTGTCCTAGAGGTTAATCCACAGGACATATTGAGCTTTGATTCTGATTACTGAGATTCCAAATGCCCATTTTTGTTGCGCAGCAGATATCAAACACAGTTGATTTACAAACACTACAATCAAATATTCCGTGCCAGTATCCAGTATTTGTTGAATATTCGGCAGACCTTGATTGAATATACCTGCAAATATTTGACCGTGAGATTGCAGAGGAGAATTATGAAAACACTGTTCAGGGCCCGGTGTTGATTCCTCGTGCTTTGGCTGCTCAAGTGATGTTTGCATTTCTTCTCTTGTTCTTTATTTCCTTTTGGATTGGGAAGGATTTCTTTCCAAACATCTTTGTTTCGCTTGCTTTTCTCCAGCACTGGCTCAACTCAGTAAACTTGTGCCTGTTCAAAAAGCAAAAACGCATCTGACAGAGATGCAGATTTAACCCTTTGTGTCAGTAGCTCAGTCCTGTTGAAGTTCCGCTTGACTGCAAAAATGTATTAACACCTCCTGAAAAAACTTGACTGCTGGAGACAGCAAGGTGGGCGAGTGGGAAGGGTGTGAAATCTCATAGAGGCATTAGCAGTTCTGTGCTGAAAGTCACAGGAAGAAACAAGGAAAGATGTACATCTACTGTGCTGTGGGACAGACTGTTCTCTAAACATTGTGTGGTGCTTATTTCTCAGGCCATAATGGCCGTTCAATTGGGAGGGAAATGGCTGACCTAGACTACCAAAAGCCCTCTTTGTTTTTTCACAAATAACCTCAGCGCTCTCCGTTTGGTTGAAGAAGCAGTTCACAGTTTCTCACAAGTTCATTGCTCCATGCACAAATCCAACCGAGGTTAACACCGAATGCATGCAGACGACACGAACAATACAGCTTTTCTGTCCGAAGGAATATTTGGCCCACTATCGGAACACCCAGAAAATGCTGATCACATCAGTTTTGCCTAGTTTATGATCTCAGTGACTTTCCAGTTAATATTATGACAAAAAGCTGATATTTCTGAACCCTATCCCCCCCAAGACATGAACCGTTCTGTGGAAAAGATCTCAGGAACAAGCTAAACAGGTCAAAATTGCAGGGGAGAGAGGTGTTTCCCCTGTTTTTTCTGTTCCACGTGGAGTATTCTCTGCACATGGAGCAGTAAAAACAGGGAGTGGGGAAACTCTCTTTGTGCTATTGTGATACAGGGAAACAGCTTGAGGAGAGAGAGGAGCCCTTGCTTCCCCTCATGCTGATATTCTGGGGCCGTTTGGGCTTTATTTTTTAACAGCCATTTACTGTAGCCCAGGAGAGCCCGACCTCCTCAGATCTCAGAAGCTAAGCAGGGTCAGCCCCGGTTAGTAGTTGGATGGGAGACCTTCAGGGAAGACGAAGGTTGCAGAGACAGGCAATGGCAAACAGCCTCTGTTAGTCTCTTGCCCTGAAAACCCCACCAGGGGTCATCATAAGTCAGCTATGATTTGAAGTCACAATTTCATTTCTTTTCATGGCTGTGGAAACCCAAGTTTGGACTGGGGGACCCAGACCAAACTCTTAAAAAATCTGCACGTCTTAGGGTTGCCAGGTCCAGGCTGGGAAATACCTGGAGATTTGGGGGCGGGGAGCCTGGAGAGGGTGGGGTTTGGGAAGGGGAGGGACCTCAGAATGGTATAATGCCACAGAGGCCACCTCCAAAGCAGACAGTTTCTCCAGGGGAACTGATTTCTGATCAGTTGGAATTCCGGGAGATCTCCAGCCACCACCTGGAGGCTGGCAACCCTAGCACATCTAGAGAGGCCCTTAGGCTGGCACTGCTGAGCGAGCTGCAGAACCAGATAAATCCCACGGCTGACCAACAATAACAGTACTGGTTAGGGCAATACTGGAGGATTTTCCGGGTAACTAAGGGGGCTTTTATGAAGTTGGAATGTTCAAACATGCAAATAGGGGAGAGAGTGGCTTTAATCTTGCATTGAGAGAATGGGACTGTTGAGGGAAAAGGGAGTCTTGCTGCCATTTGAGGTTCCCCAAATGAAATGTATTACCTTGCTGTCTCTCCCAGCTTTCCGATGGTGCCTCTTCTGCCTCTCTCAGATCTGGAGGGGGAAAATGAGCAGGTAGACTTGCTCAGAGAAATGTGGAACATTATTGCAAAGATAATGAACCTGCTTTGCAGAGCATGATACATATGCAAAAGACTTTGACCTCAACCTCCATCTAAATTCTGTCTTGAGGGCAGCGATCAGCTCATTTATATGTGGGTCCCTCCCCTGGATAAATCGAGTCCTGACTGGTCAACAGTACAAATTGTCTTTCTCCATATTGCCTTTGCTATTTAACGGCCCACAACAGAAAGCTATCCCTAAAGAGACTCACAAAGAGGGCACCGAAGCGTTTGCCACGGATAGGTTCTTCAAGGCTTAATTCCAGAATCTCCTGTACAATTAATTACTTTACCACACATGCTAATCTCATAACTTACGGCATTGTGGATTTACCCACATATGGCCTAAGGATAAGCCCCTTCCCAAACCTGCCAACCATCCAGGTCAGGTTCATACGCTACCTCTGATCCTCCATATATGCACGATAGCCCTGTTGTCTGAGAGTAAGATATAAAGGGTGAAACCACACGAGTGGGGTATAATACAGATCAAGAAATATAATGAAGTCAATCCTACATATTGTATTACAAAAAATTCAACTCAAATCAGAAATATACAGAAAAGTCAATATATATAAAGAACCATCCGATAAATACATACATTGGTGCAACAAAACAAGAAGTCATCCCACAGGTAAGCTTCCAGTTAGGTAAGTAGTCAGTCACATAAATATTCAGTATAATGAATTGCGTATTCTATTTCAGGAGGAGCTGGTGAAGACGGCGTGCACAAAGCAGACCCGCACTGCCCTACACGCAGCGCCGGCTTGAATCCGCTGTTTTGTCTCGACAACCTCTTCAGGGGCAAGATGCTACCACCATACAGCAAAATTAATTAATAGTATACAATTTACAGCACCATCAAAAATACAGTCAACACAGTCAAATCCGGCGTCCTCTAGGTGGTAGCTGGAGATCTCCCAGAATTACAGCTGATTTCCAGGCCACAGAGATCAGTTTCTCTGGAGAAAACGGCTGCTTTGGAGTATGGACTCTATGGCATTATACCCTGCTGAGGACTGTCCTCTCCCCAAACCCCACCCTCTCCAGGAGCCACTCCCCAAATCTCCCCAAATTTCCCAACCTAGAGCCGAGAACCCTAGCAATGCTACAGTTGCCAACTCTGGGAGAAATCATAGTGTGGAGAATTTGGATATCCTTTCCACTACATTTTGCACTCGGTTTTTAGAGCGCGTTTGTACCTGTTCCACATACCATGTTTGCAAGGTTTTCACACTTAAAAGCAGTCATGGGATGCAGTCCCGCTTTTTGTCCGCTGTATCCCCGATTTTTCCCCCTGTGGACATACCCCGATGTTTTTTTAAGTTCGCTGCCGACTGGCAGCTGGCCCGCATTTTGCTAATGTGAACACTTTTGCCTCCTTTTTGCTTCTCTCTCCCCCCTCTCCGTTTCCCTGGGAGCTGATTGGTTTGTGCAGAATTAACCACTCCCACCCTCCTCAGCTCTCTGAACTCCTTGTCCACCATTTTTTTTAGTAAAGCGAGCTGAGGGTCATAAGGCTGCTTCTTCGTTGGTTTCCTTCCTCCCGGTATGCATGCTGTTTTATTTTTTTTCAAAAGCCAGGGATGATTCCTAAGCTTGCTGCTAATTCCCTGCTAGCTTTAAAATCAAGGAAAGTGTTAAATAGCTGCTTTCTCCTTCCTCCCTTAGGGTATGCACACACATTCTTTTTTTTTTTAAAGACAAGAATGGGTTGCAATGTTGTAATGTTCCTGCACTTTCTTCCTGGCTTTAAAATCAAGGAAAGTGTTAAATAGCTGCTTTCTCCTTCCTCCCAGGCATGTTTCAGACTTTGCCAAAGACGGGGAAAAACCCCAAGCATTTTTCACAGCCCTTTGGAAACAAGCATCTGTTTCCTGGGAGGAGATTAATCGGCAGCATTTTAACCCTTTCCTGGCTTGATTTAAAAAAATGAGAGTGGTACATGTTTTCCCCCAGAACTCTGCCACCAATTGCCTCTCTGGTGGGCAGGGGACAGCCCAATCAGCAAAAAGGGGGGAAGGGTTCCAACACTGCAACGTTACTACGCATGCTGAATTTTTTTAAAAAAAGTGTGACGTGAATTGCAAGGCCCCAAAAGCCCAAAATTGCACCAAGGTTTTGAAATGAAGCACAGACACCAAATCGAAATTGCAGTGGACAGTGTGAAATGAACAGGTGCAATGCCGAAGCCACTGCGATCGGGATGAATGCTCATAAATGGCGGTTTAAACCGTAAGTGCGAAAAGGGACTCGGTTATAGTATCCAGGCTTCATATTGCCTTCAAGTGAAAAACAACAGATGCCAAATTTGGATAACTGTCAGATCAAAATGGTATTTAGCCAATGGTTGGGCTTGTAGATCCAGAGGAGTTAGCCGCGTTAGTCTGTAGTAGCAAAATCGAAAAGAGTCCAGTAGCACCTTTAAGATTAACCAACTTTACTGTAGCGTAAGCTTTCGAGAATCACAGTTCTCTTCGTCAGATGCTTGTGTAGGACATGTTGTGTAGGTTGGGCTTGCGTAGGCCATGTGGGCAGAGGATTCTCAGGTGTTCTTCAAACTGCACAGTAGAGCCTTGTAAAGTTGCCAGGCCACAAATGGCCATCCGGGAGGAACAGGGGGAGGGGGGGTCACTGATGTCACTTCTGGTAAAAACAGGAAGTGATGTCTTTAGATTCATTCACAGAAATTCTATGGTTTTATCATAGAGGGTTTGTTTTGTAAAATGCTAGAGCATCCACTATGTCACTTCTGTTTTTATCAGAAGTGAAATAAGCATGCCAGCGCGACTCTGACATGTGCTGCTCCCCCCCTCTCCCCTCGTACCTGAGGTGCCAACAGGTAGTGAGTTGAGATGCGAGGAGGCCTAGGGTTGCCCGGTCTCTATACTCTCCCAGTGAGAGGGAAGGGTACCTGGCACTGACCTCATTTCTCCTGTGTGTTTATTTTCTGGGCTTTCCCTCCCTGAAAGTGATGTTATCATGCCAGCCACGGGAGTGCTCCTGTGCTCTACACAGGGCTAATTCTTTGAGAATTGGCCAGTTTTGAGCCAATTTCAGCCCCAAATGATGCATGGGATCACTCCTGCGGCTGGTGCAATGACGTCACTTCCAAAAGTGGCATTTTTGTGTCCGCTGAGAGCGTGCGCACGCTGCATGTTCTTGGGGTGCCTGCCAGTGGCGGGTGATCTCTAGGCGGTCAAAAACCTCCCACCAGCAAGCAGTTAAACCGCCAGGAGATTGCCTTCCGCCGGTGGGCACCTGGGATCCCTAAGGAGACCTCTTGCTATAGCCGTAGGCGTAGCATCTCCAGACTCCTAGGCTACTTGGGGAATAAATGGGCCTACTAAAGATTTTTTTTTCTTTTGCAAAAGCTCCCTCAAATCCTAAATTGGATCCGTACCTTGAGTATATCCACTGATCCAGGCAACAGTCATCTCTATGTTAGATTACTGTAACTCACTCTACGCGGGCCTACCCTTGAGCCTGACCCGAAGATTACAGCTGGTGCAAAATGCAGCGGCGCACATCATTATGAAAGCACCAGCTAGGGTGCATATTACACCAATATTGCGCGAGCTGCATTGGTTGCCAGTGGAGTATCGGATCCGGTTCAAGTTCTTGGTATTGACCTATAAGTCCCTGTGCGGACTGGGGCCAGCGTACCTGAGATACCGTCTCTCACCGTATATTCCCCAGAGGACGCTCCAATTGGGAGGAAAGAAATTGTTATCAGTCCCTGGCTCCAAGGAGGCCCGCCTGGCCTCAACTAGAGCCAGAGCTTTCTCAGTCCTGGCTCCTACCTGGTGGAACACTCTGTCTACCAAGACCAGGGCCCAGCGGGATCTACTATCTTTCCGCCGGGCCTGTAAGACAGAGTTGTTCCGCCAGGCTTATGGCTGAGGCTGGGCCTCCGCTGGCTAGATACAACATCTATCCCCCTCCCTGTGAAAGCTGCCCACCACTGTTCTTAAGCTGCTGCTATGTTCAACTGTACTGTTGCACTATTTGTTATTAACTGTATTGCCACCATCAGAAAAAAGAGTACTGCTATTTTTTATATTTTTGTATGATGCTTTTAAATGTTTTATATGGAATGTTTTAAATGTTCTTAATGCTGTTATCCGCCCTGAGCCTGGTTGTGGGGAGGGCGGAATACAAATACGATAAAATAATAAATAAATAAAAATAAAATATATATTTGTTTGTGTGTGTGCAGTAATATGTTTTCCCAGGATGGAAGAGAACAGCCCTTTTCAGAAGGAGCCACGTGTCAACGAAATGTCCATCTGAACAAATTTACTGCGATACAAATGACCATGGGAGGATGCTCCTGCGGTTGTAAATCACACCCTGTTTTGATCTATCTCCAGAGCACTGTGAATGTCACAGCAGATATCATTTGGAATATCCAACACAATTCTTGGGAGGTCTGCCATATATAATCATTAACAGGTCCAGCATATAAATTCCAGTCCCTCTGGGGTCAATGGATGTCTCCGAGTTGATTCAATGAGTGTTTGATCTGCATTCCAAAGAGGAAAAATAGTGGCTATGTAGTATCACGCACCGCTCTTAACTCTTAGACATAACTTTTCTAGAACATGACTTGTCGTACCAGTAATCCCACCATGAATCAATAGTTTATGGGCTACTCTGCTTGATTATATGAACAGGCCGTCATATTTTATTCCTACTAACCTGCTTCAAAGGGTTGGGTGTAAAGACAAAGATGGGTATATGAGCTAAACCTACTCTGGCCCTGTAAGTCAAGGCAGGAAATTAAGCTAGATAAGGACAGGAGATAGCAAGAATCCTAAAGGAACAGTGTAGACCTATGATTTGCAGTCTGCGTTCTAGCTGTCCTAGTTTCTCAAAACAGAAGTTTTAGTACTTAAGATCTATTCATAGACCTAGATCCAGTTTTTTAGACCTCTCAAGCAACATATCTAGGAGGAACCCATAGTTAGAAGAATAGAATGGAGCTGGATATTGATGGAGATTGCACACTGCAAAGCGTTGTGGTGTAGAACTTTTGCACAATCACGGAGAATACTGGGCATACTTTTAGTTGGCGTTGGACCCAGACAGGTGGGAGAAGGCATATACTGCATGTAATGCTGGCATTTGGTCTATCAGTGTCTTAATGGGTCTGTGCCCTGGTGGACTGCCAGACCCAGCCAACCTCTGCCTTTGGGTATCTCTGGTTCCTTCTCCCCTCTTCTGCTAAAGCATTTATTTTATTTTATTTTATTTTATTTTATTTTATTTTATTTTATTTTATTTTATTTTATTTTATTTATAGTCCGCCTTTCTCACTGAGACTCAAGGCAAATTACACAGTGTGAGATTAGTACAGGCAATTTCAAGGACATTTCCATAAACAATGCCATAGGGTGAATAAACACAATTTTACATAGCATTAGCAAGAATCCAATACAGAGTTGAAGAAATGCTGAAACAGAACATCCTACTATATAAAAGGCTAAGCGTATTCAAGACAACTCACTTCCCACCCTAGTGGGCCACCAGAGGGCGCTGCTGTGGAGGAAAGCCCAGATAAAGCAGCAAGACCTCCAGAGAGTGCACCACGGCAGGAAGCCCAGGCCGGGATCAGGTGCAGAGCAGGTGGCAATGCCTGCCCCCTGCCTTCACCCAGCAGGGATCAGGTGCAGAGCAGGTGGCAATGCCCATCCCTCTTCACCCAGCCTGGATCAGGTGCAGAGCAGGAGGTAATGCCTGCCCCCAACTTCACCCGGCCGGGATCAAGCAGGGAGAAGGTGACAATGCCCGCCCCTCCCCTGTCCAACCTGCTGTACTCCGGCACGGAGCAGGCAGCAATGCCCCCCCCTCAACTTCACCCAGCCAGAATCAGGCGCAGAGTAGGAGGCAATGCCCATCCCTTCTTCACCCAGCTGGGATCAGGTGCAGAGGAGGTGGCCATGCCCACACCCCTGCCTTCATCCGGCTGGGATCAGTCATGGAAGAGGAGGCAATGCCCTCCTGCCCGCTTTCTCCTTTCTAGAGCCCGTTGTATTTTTCCCCACAACGGGCTTTGTGGCTAGTAAGTAATATTAAGACTGACATTAGACCACATGAAGCATAGGAACACATATTTAAGACAACAGGTAATACATAAGGCATCATTTGTGGAAAGCTAGGAGAGTGGGGGCTCTCCTGACCACCTCAGGTAGGCCATTCCACGGGGTAGGGGCCTGTGGAATGCCCATGTACGGGCTGCTGTTGATTCTGCCCATGTCAGGGTGGCACCTGCAGCGACCTTGTTCAGGTGAGCAAAGCTGCCGTGCAGGAACATAGGAAGGTGTCAGGCAGGCAAACCAGCCTGCCTGCCATACCTGTGAATGTAACGCTACTGGGGGAGGATGGGTAGTAGTGTAGTTGCTTTCTTTCCTTCACTGTATCTTGGCTACACTTTGCTTGGGTTAAGCAGTGTTATCAGTACAGCTGGAACAGCATCTGGGAACCAGCTGACCTTGGGAAACTCGGCTCTGCATCTCTTCCAGGACTTCCATGCTTCACAGCTCTGTGCCAACGTCAACTGACTGTTGTTTGAACTGGGGGGAGGGGACGGGGGTATAACCTGTCTGGGAAGACTTTGCTTTTGGCATTAAGTACGAGTGCACTTCTAGGAAGTAGTCTAAGACCTGTAACTCATACAACTGTGTTGGATGAAGCGGAGAGTCTGAGAAAATCCCCTAGCCAGGCCTGACAGAAGGGACGCAGTCCCATAGGTACGCTGGGCCAAGGCCGTAAAGAGCTTTGTATGTGATAACCAATACCTTGAATGGAGCACAATAGCTGATAGGTAGCCAATGGAGTGAATGCAGAATGGGGGTGATGTTCATGCTCCTGCTCACTCCTGATAGCAGTCGCGCCACAGCATTTTGTACCAATTGGAGTCTCCTAATTAATTTGGATGGGAGACTTATGCATAGTGCATTTCAATACTTGATGTTACCATAGCATGGATCCAGGTGGCCAGGTCCGCCATGTCAAGGTCAGAAGCCATCTTCCAAGCTACAGTGAAGTTGTAAATGGCATTTTTTGCAGCTGCTTTAACTTGTTCTAGTAGTAGCACTGGATCCAACATAACTCCTAGGCTTTTAATCATGTCTGCGAGGGTCAGAGGAACTCCTTCAAAAGTGGGGAGTATAATGTCCTTCAAGCATAAGCAACTGCATCAAGTAGATAGGTCTTAGAAAGGGTATGTATGAAGGGGAGCGGTGGTGGTTCTGTGGTAGAGCATCTGGTTTGCATGCAGAAGGTCCGAAGTTCAATACTCAGCATGTCCAGTTAAAAGAATCAGATAGTAGTAGATGTGAAAGACTTCCTCCTGAGACCTCAGAGAGCCGCTGCCAGTCTGAGTAGACAATAGCGACTTTGATGAACCAACAACCGCTTATCCCTTCTCTCAGGTACCATCCCCCTACTTTCCTGTTGGTGCAATTTTCCCCTCAGAATCCCCTTACCCAATCACAGGGGCCAAAGGGAACCTGGGAAATATAGGCCCTGCCGTCACTTTAGTGCAGGCTTCCCCAGAGCCACTAGGCCTCACTAGGCCCAGGCTCATAACAAAAGCAAATATATGTATAATCTACATCCATTTGGGTATGCACAGTAGGCTGGGTATATACATGACCTCAAGCATATAGTGGTTTGGGATGGTGTTAGCAGTCAGACCCCCTCTTCATGCTGAGAGGGCAGTTTATTGATGGAATATCATAAACCACTTCCTTCTATGCCCTAAGTCCAAGGCACTGCATGGCCCAAGGCAGAATGCATGACAACTGGGCAGGAACCTGGAAAACTACCAGATCATGACTCAGAGGCAGTTGACTGACTGACTGCCCTTCTGCACCCCAAAGAGATGCAGAGATAATGAGGCTTCCTGAGAAAACCCATGTCGAAGTTCATCAATGCCGTCCTATACCTCCCCTCACCCATTTACCCTAATCAAAGCTATTCAGCTTACCTGATATTCTCACCTATAGGAACCATCAGACCTCTCCCAACTCCTTTATTCACCTTTGGAGACCGCCATTAAGCCAATGTTTGGGGACAAAGATGTCAAGCTTGCCCCAGGGAACGTTTTGCCCTATGGGCTCCCCAGTCATGTGCTCTGTGTGAGTGTGTTGGGACCCACCGTACACCCCAAATTTCATTTGGGCTTCTTCCCTTCTCCATGAAATGCTGGTCGTTTTGCTGCTGTCTCCATGGACCTCTGTCTTCAACACTGGTAATTATCGCCCTCCCTAAACTGCTTTCTCCCGTTTTCCTCCCTGATTTTCTTAGTTAGCTTCATATGTGTGCTGTGTGTATTTGTGTTACAGCCCTTTTTATTTCTCATTAATAATAATAAACCCATTTCCGGTCGAACATCTGCCTGACAGTTCGTTAAGGGGAAAATCCTCATAAATATTGGTGAAGATTCCTAGTTACCCGCTTTTGCTTGCCTCCTTAATGCTCATTCCCCCAACCAATTAAGGAGACCTCCTGTTTGGGTAACAGTGGGGCCAAGAGCCATGATGAACTTCATGTATTTAAACAAATCGTATCAGGCATAAGCATGTCCCTAGGAGAAGACAATTGGGGAGCTGTGGATCAACCATGGAAGATGCCTCTGTTAAGGCTCTCTTCGTATAGCTGAGAAGGTGAGAGATCTTAAGTCTATCATAAGGCATCTTCACGGAGGATTTTCAGGGGTAGAGCATCTGCTTGGCAAGCAGAAGGCCCCAGGCTCAATCACTGTCATCTCCAGGTGAAAACATCAGGTAGTATAGGTAAAGTGAAATGACAGCCAGTTTGGTGCAGTGGTTAAGAGCAGCAGGACTCTAATCTGGAGAGCCAGGTTTGATTCCCCAGTTCTGAAGCCCTCGGGTTAGTCGCAGCTCTCTCAGAGCTCTCTCAGCCCTACCCACTTCACAGTGTGATTGTCTTGAGGATAATAATAACACACTTCCCACTGCCCGTAATCCCACCCCTGACACAAACATCCCCACCACCAGTTTGGTGTAGTGGTTAAGAGCGGCAGGACTCTAATCTGGAGAATCGGGTTTGATTCCCCACTTCTCCACTTGAAGCCAGCTGGGTGACCTTGGGTCAGTCACAGCTCTCTCAGAGCTCTCTCAGCCCCACTCAGCCCACAGAGTGATTGTCATGAAGATAATAACACCATACTTTGTAAACCGCTCTGAGTGGGTGTTAAGTTGTCCCGAAGGGTGATATATAAATCAAATATTATTATTATATTATTAAATACTTCTACCCAAGACCCTAGAGAGCTGCTGTCTGTTACAGTTGACAGTAATTACCTTGATACACCAATGGTCTGGTTCAGTAAAAGGAAGCTGTGATAGATGGGTATGAATACATTGATCGATAGATTGATTTAAAATGTTTCTGAACCACCTTTTCACCCAATTCAGGCTCCCCAAGCCAGCAAACATTAAAACAAAACACTGGGCCCAGAAGCAAACTGGGGGCCAGCATAGGTGGAACAAGACTGGAGTGATACGGTCCCTTTGACCCGCTCTGGTTAATGTTCTGTCCTCAGCATTCTGTAGCTTCTGGACAGCCATCAAGGACTGCCCCATGTAGACCACATTGCAGTTATCCAATCTAAAAGTTCCACACTTCATGACATTTGGTGATTCCTAAAGCAACGGGGTGTTCGAGTTTGGAAATATTGTGCTAATAACTACTTTGGAAAAGAGCCCTGTGACGCAAGAGAGCCCCGTGGCACAGAGCGGTAAGCTGCAGTACTGCAGCCCAAACTCTGCTCACGACCGGAGTTCGATCCTGGCGGAAGCTGGGTTCAGATAGCCGGCTCAAGGTCGACTCAGCCCTCCATCCTTCTGAGGGTGGTAAATGAGTTTCCTGGGGGTAAAGTGTAGATGGCTGGGGAAGGTAATAGCAAACCACCCTGTAACAAAAGTCTGCCAAGAAAACGTCGTGATGTGATGTCCCCCCATGGGTCAGTACACAGGGGACTACCTTTACCTAACTACTTTGGAAGTCACAGTTCAAAACATCTGCCTCTCCAAGACCTCACTTCAGATCATGAAGTTAAAAAAAAGGAAAAACTAAAATCACAACAGTTTTCTAGAAGATGACGCCAGAGAGAGAAGCTATCAATTCTCTTAAGTTTCAATTGAATTTAAAGGTAAGGATAATCTCCTTTTTATCATCCCGGGAATGATTGTTTCATTTTCCTAGCTATTGTGAAGAGGCCAGAAGAATAATGAGTCATTGAATAGAAAAAATGAACTCCGTGCCTTCCCTTGCCGCTATGAGCTACCAGCAAGAAATGAAACTAATAAATTTGTTGATATATAAAAGAGCTGTGAAGGATCAATACTTGCCCAAACAAGAAATTATCAAGAGGAGGTATACTGGAAGGAATTGCGAACAATCTCCTATGTCCAAATGTCAGGGGTAAAGAAATTCTTGCTTCCATATCTGAAGAGTTTTAGTTGCACCCTGTACTTATATGGGTGCTGTGAATGTTCCTAGACAGTAAGCATAGAGGTTGGACTAAAAGGTTGGGGCCACTTCCACGGTGGCCTTTTCACATCTAGCATACTGCCAAGTGGACTCTCCTCAACATGGAAATGCAGCCAGTGAAGATACTTAACAACAACAACAACAACTGTGCTTATATATCGCTGTTCTAGAGCAGTGAACAAAATCAGTAGTGGTTAAGAGCGGCAGGACTCTGATCCGGAGAGCCAGGTTTCATTCCCCACTTCACTGCTTGAAGCCAACTGGGTGACCTTGGGTCAGTCACAGCTTTCTCAGAGCTCTCTCAGGCCCACCCACCTCACAGGGTGATTGTTGTGGGGATAATAATAACATACTTTGTAAACCGCTCTGAGTGTGGACTTAAGTTGTCCTGAAGGGTGATATATAAATTGAAAGTTATTATTATTATTCCCATAATATGAGAGGAGCGGCTTATCCAAGGCTGCCTCCTGAGCTCATGGCAGTATTGGGACTTGAACCAGCAGACTGCTGATTTGCATCCTGTCCACTTAACCACTTTGCCTCCCAACTTCAAGCTCCGGTTGCTCTCTGCCACAGGTTTTTTTTTTTTAACTCTCCAGTGTCACAAGTGTGAGGATGTAACTTCTGGGGGAAGCCCAAATGTGATGGAGGGTAGCTCTAGGGATCACAAGAAACTCTATGTTTTTACCAAAGAGTTTCCAGCGATTCCTACAGTTACTGCCCTCGCTTCCAGGTTTTCCCCAGAACTGGTGTCATCACGCTTGTGATGTTGCCCCCCACCATGCCCCCTCAACCCCCCCAGTAGTTGTCAGGCTCAGCCTGGAAATACCCCATTTTGCCTTTTCTGAAGGGACTGAGACAAGCAGCTGGAATATCTCTACCAAAGACAAATTAAAGTTGCATTTAGAAGAATTCTAAATTGCCATGGGGCGGTGGAGCTCTCGAGGCAAATTCAGCTATGCGGTGCCCTCCTTGCTTTCTGGTTCTTATGAGGATGCCAACCCTCACCAAAACCATCCAGTCATGGTGCAATTCCACCAAACAAAATTCCTGCACCGTAGAGCGCTGGACACACTCACAGCACACATCAAATGGTTTTTCTTCCTGTCAATCTACTTGTTTCAAGTCCGGTCAGGGACCAATACAGAAGCATCTGTGGCCAGATGGCTTCCCTGCCCTCCTGGTGGGAGGTGTGCATTTAAAAGCAGTGGCTGAAAACAAGGAAGGAAACAACATTCAGCCGTTGCGACGGAAGGAGCCATCTGGAGAAGAAGAAACAGGCAGATGTGGATGCTTGCCCCCTCGCCAGATCCCACTCTGCAATGTCTAATACATTTTTGCCCCCACTGAATCTCACTGCAACTAGCTTCCAATAAATTGTTCATCCTTCCCACTTGACTGGTGATGATATCCATAACTCAGTAGTCCCCTTCTGGCTGCAGCGCACATCCCCACCCTCCCCTGCCCACCCAAGGTTCAATCCCTGGCTTAACCCTGGAGAGACATTACCAACCAGAAGCCAGTACTGTGCCCAGCCCAGAGGCCAATGGCCCAACCCAGTTCAAAATGGAAAGACCAACCATTCTTATAACCTGCAAAAGTTTCCCTTCTGACTCTGAAAGGTTAAAGAATGTCTTTGTGTTTCTGCATGAGTCAGCGTTCTGCATAGCCTGATTGGAAGGAGGCCCATCACAGCAGTGACTCAAGCAGAGACTGATAGATTGAGGGCCAAGCTAGAAGTGATGAATTACACTTGAATGGCAAGTGAACAGACTCACATGTATTCCTCCCTGTTCACTTGTGCTCCACTCGATCACTATGTGGAGCACAAGGGAACAAGGAGGAATACATGTGAGTCTGTTTACTTGCCATTCAAGTGTAATTCATCACTTCTAGCTTGGCCCTTATTTATGATGTCTATCTATCTATCTATCTATCTATCTATCTATCTATCTATCTATCTATCTATCTATCTATCTATCTATCTATCTATCTATCTATCTATCTATCTATCTATCTATCTATGTCGCACAGCCCAAACAGGTTTTCCAAATGACTTTCCAAACTTTCTATCAATAAAAACAGCAAAAAGACATTTCAACACAAGCTGGTGATTAATGATTAGAATTACAACCAGTTAAAAGAACACGCAGCAGTAAATAACAGGGCAGCAAATAAAAACGAATGGTATGTCAAGCATGACTTGTCTGCTTCTTGCCCTTCTGTTGCCTTCCAGCAGGGAGGATATGTCCCCTAGATTATGTCTGTGGCTCAACAAAATGTGGCATGTGAACAAATCACAATTAATTAACAAAGCAGCTGCATACTCAAGACTAGATATGGGCACGAATGGAAAAACCCCCCCCCCAACACCCTGTTTGTCGTTCGGTGACATCCACGAACAATGAACAACGAACATGGACGGACGTGAACTGTTCCCAGGGATTCCCCGCTGCCACCTGCCAGCTGATAGTTTAAAGGGTCCTTTCCTGCCAAGGGGCTGGGCCCTTTAAACACCCCACAAACTGACCTTCCCAATGTCCAATACCCACCAAATTTGCAGGGGACATAGTCATCACTGTCCTCTGAAGACCCCCCCCCCAACTTTCAGAGAGATTGCACCCTGGGAAAGGCATGATCCATGGGTCTCCCCATTGGCCGTCATTTTCTCTTCACAGCGGCAGAAACGGGACTCTTTGCTGGAAGTACTTTGAAGGGTTAAAGCCAGAAGGAAAGCCAGAAGGAGTTCAGACAGAGTTCAGTCCTTCCCTGCCTCCGGTTGCCAAGGGGATTGATTGCAGCAGGTGCCAGACTGTCTGGCTTGCTGAACGGCTGCCCAAGGCAATGAACGAGGCTTGCAATGACAACCTGTTTGTTTAGGATGGGCCCTCACGAACAGCTTGTTCAAGAACAGCAGATTAGGCTGTTCGTTGGTTTTTTCTGTTCGTAATGCTGTTCGTGCCCATGTCTACTCAAGACTGACATCCTGGTTTGGTGGCAACCAACAAACCCCAGTTTGTTGAGTGTCTGTATTCACAACCAACTGCTGTTTGATCACAGGTTATAAACCATGGTTTATGATAACGTCGAAAGCAGCCTCAGGTTCACTCCTTAAAATGGGCAGCTGCAAACTGAACTTTCATGACCACTTCCAATGGCAGAGTGTATGCCTTTAATTACTCTGGAGGTTACCAAGGCATACCTTAAGAATGGCTACTCCCATATGAACCTAACCCGACTGTTGCTCATCTTCACTCTGGCCATCCTAGGCAAAATGGTGACAACTTGAGAAAGATCCTTCTTGGTCATGCTGCCGAAACTTTTAAATTCCCTCCCCAGAGAGATTCTTCTCTCTCTCTCTCTCGTTATCTTCTGCCAGCGGGTGAAGACTTTTTGTTTGGTTTGGTGTTCCCTTACTAATTCTTATTAGCCATCCTCCCTGTTTGTGTGCCATTTAAATGTTACACACATACACACAAATTATCATCAGTTCTTGGAAGCTACGTAGAGTTGGCCCCAGTTGGTACTTGGATGGGAGACCAGAAAGGAAGGCCCGCGTCGCTATGCAGGCGATGGCAAACTGCTTCTGTTTGTCTCTTGCCTTGAAAACCCTATGGGGTCGCCATAAGCCGGCTGTGACTTGACAGCATTTTATACACCCATTCCCCCTTTCCTCTTGGCTCAAAGCATCAGACCTTTGGCCTAAAAATCAGTCCTGTCTTCTCAGACGACAGTAGCTCTTCTGCAGTTCAGGTGGACGTCTTTCACATCATGTATTACCTGCTCCTTTTTGCTGGAGACACCTGTGACTGAAACTGTGAAACTGTAATAAGATCATATTTTTTGGCGCCGGTGCTGCCATTTGTTATTTTGATAAGCCAAATGAATGACTGGCTGCCTGCACCCAAAAGCCCACAACGTGCTTTGCCATCTGGCAGCCAGCAGATGTAGCTGGCAATGTATGGACCATCCATCAATTGCAGATCAACAGCTCTCGATAGTTTTCTTTTTTCATTTGTAATCTATCCTTTTGACCATTAAAGACATTTGTTTGACACCAGCATTATACAAGAATGCGGAACGGCACAGCCCAAGGAACGCTGTTTATTACCTGGCAACCCAATCCATTTCTATGAATATTTGTTGAAAACTGTAACACAAAAAATGCCCTTCTGACCTTACCCAGATTCTTCAGAGCAAAAGGAGGAGACAGACAAGTGCTTCTTTCAATGATTGTATTGAAAATTGCAATATGGGCACCCAGCTTTCAAAGGAGCCATAAGTACACCCACGAACATAACGCTTACAAGCAGTTTTAAAGACATATTTTCAGTACAAAAGGAACTGCCTGCTGATTAATTTGCAATTGGTCATGATGACATACATCTGATCTCTACAGTTCTTTCAACTGGCTACTTCTCAGTTCTCTAACTAGTCTCGCGATCAATGTAACCTTTTCATTCCCCTTATTTGGTCACTACCTATTGATGACTTGAATTTCTCATTTTTGCTGACTTCCAAACTTTAGAATCAAAAGTTATAGATATGGGGAGTGAATGTGCTCTTCTTGTATCTATTTCTCCCTTCTCATGAGACAATCGCCTAAAGAATGTGTGGCCTTATCTACGTTCCCTAGGCAACTGAGAAAAGAGAAACATTTTCGGCCAGTTATGCTGTTCCGAAGCAACTTTCAGCAAAGATGGAACAATGAAAGAGAGAAAGGGTGGGGGGTTGCAAGCACTATTAATTCATTCTAAGAATATCTATATGCAGGGCTTTTTTTCAGGGGGAATGTGGGGGAACGGAGTTCCGGCACCTCTTGAAAATACTCAGCAATAGTGCTTGAAAATAATATGATTTCAAAGAATCCCATATGTTTCTTCATCATTTCCTTCCTGAGAGTTCCGCCACCTCTTTTCCCAGAAAAAAACCCTGTCTATATGAAAGTATGAAAGATTATAAACCCTTATAATAAAAGGAATATTAAAAATCTTAACTCTACAAAACTATGCAATAAGGGGTGGACCCTGGCTCAGTGGCAACACGCTTGTGGAAATTGTGGAATGCGGTGATGTGAAGAAGAAGTCCCAACAGAAGTCGATCGAACTTGGATGGTTTCCGCAGCTTACCTTCAGTTACACAGTGAAAATCATTCTCTTGTGGTGACAATTCCAAAGCAACGTTTTTTTTTTAAAAAAAATCTGCACAGCCAATCAGATCTCCAGAGGCCAATCAGAAATGTTGCTGGGCCAAAT
The DNA here is from genome assembly GCF_028583425.1 of Eublepharis macularius. Classification (NCBI taxonomy): domain Eukaryota; kingdom Metazoa; phylum Chordata; class Lepidosauria; order Squamata; family Eublepharidae; genus Eublepharis; species Eublepharis macularius. The sequence continues at coordinate 130,381,682 of NC_072796.1, read as the reverse complement.
CTCACGGTCCTGCCCACTTTCTAAAAACACTTGGTGGGCACCAGGAAAAGTATCGGCAGACGCCATGTTGGGGACCCCTGGAATAGATCAATATCTGCCACCACCCTGATTGCTAGTACCAGGAGTAGTTAAAATATGTTTATGCATTGATAACGGAATAAAGTTATATGATTTTGAACAACATAAACAATACAGTCCTAAAGAGAGTTACATCATTCTAAACCCATTGATTTTAATGAGCTTAGAAGGGTGTAACTTTGTTTAGGATGGCACTGTAAGTGTAGAGGTATAATCTTAGAATATCCATCCCGAAGGATGCCTTACAAGGAACTTTCTGCCATGTGTGGTGGTTCTACCTTCTGGGAACAGGCACTGGAACAAATAAACGTGATTGTTAGGTTAAAAATATCTCCCGCTCTGAAACTGGCTTTGTCTGGCTTGTTTACAGACGATGTGAAAAATGTACATGATAAAGACTTAATTGTCACTCTGCTCATTCTGGAAATAGCAAAGCAAATGGAAGACTGCCAACTCACTGAAGATCAACAATTGGGATAGTCGAATCTGGGAGTTGGAGCGAACGGAGAAATTAGCGTTGGAATGAAAATGAGCAACAAGCCTTGGAAAACCAGATTATATGGCTGGGGGGGTGGGGCAGAGGGTGGGAGGAGGGCTGCGGAACGGCTCTCATATCTTTCGTTTGTAAATGGTGATTTGGCTGGCCCTTCGGCCTTTAGCTTGACAGAAATCCTTGGGTTGGATGGAGGTACTTTGAGTGAGGGACCCACATTGACTCGCGGAGGGCCTCTCATTTTCTCCTCCCCTGCTACTTCCTCTTTTCCTTCTCTGTAAGCCTCATAGCCTCTCTCCTTTTCCTACTTTCTTCTCTCCTTCCCCACCCACCAGCCACCCTACATTTATCTGCCTTCTACCCGTCTTCAACTTTCCCTCTTTCTCTCCCCTGGCAGTCTCTCCCCAGGAAAATTATGCTCCAGTTGTGTGTGGCCAGCAGCTGGGCCAGACCCAATTGCACAGTGGGGAACCCACAAAGAATTGTGAGGATTATCTCACTGTGCTCTGTACACTGTTTCTTCTTTCCACACCTACACCCTCACCTTTTCCTCCTTCATATTCACCCACCAACCCATCTTTTATCTGCCCCTCCCATCAGCTATATTTATTAGTTACTTCATTTCGATTGCACTGTTCCCTGCCATGGGGGCTCAAAGCAGCTTACAATCATTCATCTCTCCTTTTTATCCTCACAACAACCCTGGAGGGTAGGCTGAACTGAGAAAGAGTAACTGGCTCCAGGAGACCCGGTGAACTTCCACAGAAGAGTGGGGAACTGAACCTTCGTCTCCCAGACCCTTTTCTGAAACTCTAACCACTTCACCACATTGGCTTCCGGGGGGCGGCTGCTGTTGAACAGGCAGTCCTGGCTGACTCATGCAAGTTGTGTGGTATCTAGCTGCCCAGTTGTGTGGTATCTAGTTGCCCAGTGGTCTGGGCCTGTCCCAAACAAGTCCTCCTTCAAAGGCCAAGATAGGCCTAGAAAGAGGCCTCCCCCCTCCCCCTGCCTTTTATTGACAGAAATCAAGGCTGCCATGCAACCACCATGATGATCATTGAGTTTCTTAAACCTACAGTCGCTGTGTCCTCTATGTTTTTTCCCCCAGATGTTTCTGTAAACCAAGGGCTTTTCCTGGTTCCTAGAAAGATTGGCCTTACCTGTTCATGGCTCCATTCTCTGGATTTAAGTATCAACAAGTATGGCCATGTCAAGAATTAGATATATTTATTTACTGTGATAGTTGAATCATTGCGTGAGTCCTATGCTATTGTATTCTGTATTCTCACTTTAAAAAATCTCTCTCTCTCTCTCTCTCTCTCTCTCTCTCTCTCTCGTTTAAAGATGGTTATCCAAGCTTGGCTCCCCCTACAGTTTCTGTGAATGGAAGGATTTCCATCTGCGGAAGTTCAACTTCCCTTCCTCCCCTTCCGCTGTATCTAAAATATCCCCTCCAAGATGCTGCTCCTTAGAGATGGGAAACTCCTCAGGAATAGCTTGGCAGAACTGAAGGTCTGCCATGGGGGGTGGGGGGTGGGAATCAACTAAAATCCCCCCTTGTGCAGGTAGGAATATTAGGTATGATCCAACTCGTTTTTGTTTTGCTGTGATTTTGGAAAAAGACTAATAAAAGTGTTAATTTTTAAAAGAGACTAATGGCTGGCTGGAATAAAGGGCTTGGGGTTGGACCCAAGCAGCATTTCAGCTGTTGGAAAAGGAAGGAGGGGGTCCCTTTTGACCACTCCAAAAGGTAATTCTGGGGGTTGTGGAAACTGCATTGGCAAAAGCCATGTGGAACAGGATGGTGGTGGCGGAGTTAGGGTTGCCAGGCCCCCTTAGCCTCCCAGCAAGGGTCGGGGGACCCGGCACTGAGGTTACCAGGTCCCTTGAGTCCCATGGCGGGAGACAGGGAGCCTGGCACATACCTTGCTGGGTTCCTCGGGTTGTTTCTCCGCACGCGCGCACTTCTGGCTTCCATGATGGCATCACTTCCAGGAAGTGACATCATCATGCAGGCCAAAGGGCAGCCCCATGGGTCAAAGGATGCTCCCTGTGCTCCCCGAGAGGCTGAATGGCCCACTGTGGGGCCCGAAACGGGCCTGCTGTGGACTACGATTTGGGCCACTGTGGGCATGGGAGTGGATTGCGCTGCCAGCAGGCGCACTATGCCGCCCAGGGGGTGCCTTGGGCAGTGCGCTCCCCCACTGGCCAAGTAAATAGGCGTGGGGGGAAGGGTGGGAGCTGGGGATCCCCCGCCTCAGGTGGGGGAATGGCACCCCTACCCAGCACTCACCGTATCCTTTGTCTCTGAGGACCAAATCAGCCTGTTGCAAACCACAGGAGCACTCTTAGGGTGGAGCAGTGACATCGCTCCTGGGAGTGACATTGTTGTGCCGCCCAGGGAGCATAGGAGGCCTGTTCCCCTGCCTTTCCCCCTTGCTGGCCTGGTGAGTGGTGGGGGGGGAGTAAGGTGGGAGTGGGGGGGATCCCCTGCCCTCACCAGAAGACCTGGGATCCCTAGGTGGAGTAAAGAGGGCAATTGGCTGAGATGGAGTGAAAAAGCTGGCTGGATCTGACCCTTGGAGTGTGCTTTAGTGTGGCATGAATGGCCAGCTTGTAGCATGGGTGCTGTCCATGGCTCAGCCAGCTGGACTGCAACAGGAGGACTCATAGGCTTGGCTCTGGCCCAGACAGTGGATGGCCCGCGGTCCCACTGGGCTCTCCCAGGTTGTGCTGTTGCTTACTCCTGGCTCAGTAGACGGGAGATGCAAGACCAGTAAGGGACAGCAGATTGCCCATGTCTTGTCCTATGCACCCAAGTTAGGGATTTCATTCCTCCTGTGGGGGTGGGGGATACCCCTACTCCCAGCCTCTGTCCCCCGACAGCACTCACCTGGCCAGTGGTGTGTGGGGGAAGACACAGGGAATGGGCCAGGAGCCCTGCAGCACGCTCCAGCACTGTGGAGCACTTCCTTGTTGCACGGGGAACGACGTCATTCCCGGCGTGACAAGGAAGTGAAGGCCCTTGGGCAGTGGCCTTCACGCAGTGGCCTTCACTTCCCTTTCACACTAGGAATGACGTCATTTCCGATGCAACAGAGAAGTGCTCAGGAGAGCATGCATGCTGTGCGCACGCATGAAGTAAGTACCTATGATGCGCGTGCCCCCTCCAACCACCCCAGTCCCCCAGTTTGGGCTCCGGAGGACCTGACAAGTGTAACCCTAGCGCCTCTCCAGTTCTCTGAACGTGCACAGAGGCCGTTTCAAGAAGCTACCTCACTGGGACAGTAATGTGTAATGCTGAATGTACAAGAGCCACCAAACATATTTGGGGGGGGGTAATGAGGCTGTTATGAGTGAAAGGCTATTATGCATAATGCTGTTTCCCACATTATAATAATAATATATCATCGAGTGCTGTCAAGTCACAACTGACTCATAGCGACCTCATCCAGGCAAGAGACGATCAGAGGTGGTTTGCCATTTTGCCTTCCTCTGCACGCAGCCCTGAACTTCCTTTGTGGTCTCCCATCCAAGCACTCACCACGGCTGACCCTGCTTAGCTTCCAAGCTCTGACAAGCTCCGGTCATTCAGGCTGCTGCTTCACACATTACACATAACGAAGCTGGGCTTGCTCACGTTCAACAACCAATTTTAGCTCTCCAGTGAGTGTATAATACACATATTTTCCAAGCATAGGTTTGGTGGCACTTCAAAAATGTAAACTGCATTGTTCACTCTTTGGGAAAGCAGTAAGTTAATGTGTATTTTTAATAGATGTGTGAAAAGACTCCAAGGCAGGGGTCCCCAGCCTTTTAAAGCCTGTGAGTACCTTTGGAATTCTGACACAGAGTGGTGGATACAACCACAAAATGGCTGCTGCGGGAGGTGGAGCCATGCACACGCTCGGAGGAAGTCCAAGCGCATGGGGAAAGAGTGGTAATTTTAAAAATACACTGGGAAAGAGGAGTGAGAGACTAAAACCAACACTTGTGGCAGAAGCAATTTTGCTTTATCAGCGTAGCCAATCAGATCTCCCATGACCCATCAAAAGCTCCATCTGGCTCCACCCACTGTCGGAACGCACTTGATAGATGTCGGCAGATGCCACGGTGCCCCTGGGCACCGTGTTGGAGACTCCTGCTGTAAGGGGTGTTTATGGGGAGGGGCTGTGGCTCACTGCAAGAGTGTTTGCAACAGGTCATGTGACCTTGGAGAGCTCCTGCTAGTTAGAACCGTCAGTACTGACCAAAGTTCTGACTCGGTAAAAGGCAGCTTTCTTGCGTTCATGGGAAGTTCTTTTACCATCAGGCACCCTTTGTGACAAAGACTAACACAATTTTATTCCAGCAAAAGCTTTCACAGGTACAACTGAAGAAGTGGGTTCATGAAAAACAAACGTTGGTGCTGAAATAAAAATGTGTTAGACTTTAAAGTACCATGAGGTCATCCAACCCTCCCCCCCCCATGCAAGAAATGTGAGGGCTGTCTGTATTTGGTCGGGAGGTGATAGGACTCAAGATTGTCCCAAAGCCACATTCCAGGAACCATGAGCTCAAGCCTCGCAGTGTGTGTCTATGTTGAGGAGGTTGGTTGCAGCAGTTGTGTTTAACCAGCAAAAATTAAAAGGCACTCTGCACATGCTCCAACCCCTCTACTGCACATGCAGATATGCCCCCTCCCTTGACCCCCAGGTGTGGAAAAATATGCAAGATCATTTTCTAGAAAAAAAAAATCTAATACATTCCATTCCTTTCTGTAGCTAAGGCAGGGCCATCTTTGATTTGGCTGCAATGAGAGCTTCCAGTTGAAGAATATTCAGTTATTGAGTTTTATCCCACCAGTACGTTATATCTTTCCTCCTCTATGTTATCCTTACAACAACCCTGTAAGGTAGGTTAGGCTGAGAGTGACTAGCCAAAGGTCATCCAGTGAGCTTCACGGAAGGTGGGGGTTCAAAGCTGATTCTCTGATCCTAGTTCGACTCTAACCACTACACTACATTAGCTCTCACGGATTAGAACAGGAGCTGGTTGTCAAGACCTGGTTTCTAAACTGGCCATGTAGCTCATCTTTTGGGAGTGCTGCACAAGGCATATACGTTTGCCAATCTCCCGGTGAGGCCTGGAGCTCCCCCAGAATTGCCACTTGTCTCCAAAATAGTAGAGTCCAGTAGCACCTTTAAGACTAACCAACTTTATTGTAGCATTAGCTTTTGAGAACCACAGCTCTCTTTGTCAGATGCATGGAGGGTATGAAGACACTGGCCAGAGATGTACAGGTGGTGAGGGGAGGGGGAAGAGGGTGCAGGGAGGGCCATGTAAATGCAAATCAGTTGCCGAAGTCATGAAAGAGGTGGAATGCACAATCCAGGCTGGGTGTGACCCCTCCCCTCCATGGCAGAATCGGAATAGAATGCTTGAAGGCAGTTACTTTTGGTAATGAGATAACCATCCAGAGTCTCTATTCAATCCAAGTCTGACTGAATGAAATCTACATATGGATTCCAATTCAATAGCTTCCCAGAGGTAATTTCCTTTAGAGGAAATGGCTGTTTTGGACTCTATGGCATTACACCCAACTGAGGTCCTTCCCCTCCTCAAATCCTGCCCTCCACCCCCAAATCTCCAAGAATTTCACCAGCTGGAGTTGGCAACCCTAAACAAAGATGCTGATTTCTTCCTTCTGGGGGCGCCAGCTGCTTAGGGGCCGGACTCCCCACCGCCGTAGCATCATTTTAGAAATGATCGGGGAGTCCCTATAGCCGCCAAATGTGACAGCGCCACCTGCTGACAGCTTCTGTTTCCAAGTTTGGATCAGGTTTGGAAGGATGCTTGCTAGAGGGACGGCCAGGGTGGGGGAGAGGGAGAGAAGCAGCAGAGGCAGAAATCTATTCCGCCCTCAGCCTCCTTTCTCCCCCCACCCCGGCTTCACCCCCAACCCACCCCGGTTCTCCCAGCAGAAAAGCGACCGGGAATCCCCCTGCAGCTCGGGAGCGTCCCCAACCCGGTCAGGCTGGCACGGTGAGAGATGCCCGGGTTGTCGGCCTCTGCTGGAGAGAGGAAATCCCTGGGCTGGGCACAGAGAGAGAGCGATAGAGAGACCCCCGCCTGGTAGCTCGGGAAATCCCGGCTTTTCTTTTTTGCACCGATTGGCATTTGCAATTGCAATTCAATGCAACCGCAAAGCAAAGCCCCTTTCCGCCTGTGCAAGCCTCGCAGCTCGGAATTGCGCCCTGGGCTGGGCAGAAAGAGCGAGACCACCGCCTGGTTGCTGGGGAAATCCTTGAAGGGTGGGTTTTTTTTTTTTTTGGCACCTCGTGACAATTGCAAAGCTCCTGTGCATGGCTGGAAGCCTCATAGCTGGCAATTACGTCCTGGGTTGGGCAGAGACCCCCCACCCGGTTGCTGGGGAAATCATTGAAGGGTTTTTTTGGTAACTGCAAAGCATCTATGCATGGCTGGAAGCCTCATAGCCGGCAATTACGCCCTGGGTTGGGCAGAGAGACAGAGACCCCCACCCGGTTGCTGGGGAAATCCCTGCTTTTCTTTTTCGCGCCGATTGGCAATTGCACTTGCAAGGCGATGCAATTGCAAAGCAAAGCCCCTTTCCTCCTGTGCGCGCACGCCGGGCAGCCTCAGATCCCGCAATTGCGCCCTGGCCTGGGCAGAGAGACAGAGAGCGAGGTCGACCCCCCGCCTGGTTGCTGGGGAAATCCTTGGGGGGGGGGGCGTTTGCACCGACTGGCAATTGCAATGCGGTGCAGTGCAATGCAATGGTAACGGCGGCGCAAACCCCCTTTTCCTCCTCTGCGCGCCGGCAGCAGCCAACTGCGCCCGGGCTGCGCGCCGCCTGGCCTGAGCCCAGGCAGAGGAGGAGGCGGAGCCGCGGCTGCGATTCGCTGCCTGCCCGTCCGTACAATGGGCCACGCCCGACGGTGAGGCGAGGCTGGCCAGGAGCGGCGCGCCGGGGACCGGCTGGCACCAGAGGCAGGAGCCGGGCGAGGCGAGCAGGGCTGCCGCGTCCCGCCGAGCCCGCCATGGTAGCGCTGCCCGGAGGGGCCAGGTGTGCCAGGCGGCCGCCCCGGGGCTGCTGAGCGGCGGCGGCTCCGCGAGAGGAGGATGGCCTGACCGAGGATGTGATTCGCCGGCCCGTCCTCGCCTCGCCTCGCCTCTCTCCCGGCGCTCCGTGCCCTGCAAGGGGCGAATCTCTGCCGCGACATTGGCGGGCGGGCACGGACCATGGCATTGGGCTCCCCGCGGCTGCCGGCCCTGCACCCGCGCCGCCCTCTGAGCACCGGGCGAAGAGCAGCCGTGGAGGAAGATGGGGCTGAAATCCAGGAAGGCGGCCGCGGGGGCAGCGGCGTGCCCGGGGGCTGGTGACGGGGGCGGGGGCGGCGAGCTGGAGGAGAAGAAGGACCTGGAGCAGGGCTCCTTGGCGCTGGGCAGCGGGGCCGACAAGGATGGGGCCCTGCTGCTGGAGCGGGCGGGCAAGGAAGAGGGGGCCCGCCGGGCCGTGCAGGGCATCGGGCTGCTGGCCAAGACCCCCCTGAGCCGACCCGTCAAGAGGAACAACGTCAAGTACCGCCGGGTCCAAACTTTGATCTACGACGCCCTGGAGAGGCCGCGGGGCTGGGCGCTGCTCTATCACGCCTTCGTGTGAGTCGCTGGCTGCCCTGCCAGCTTGGCATCTCCGTGGTTGAGCGAGGGAGGACTGGTCTCCGGGGGGGGGGTGTGTGTGCGGAGGGGTTGCCAGCCAAGAGGTTGGCACGAGTGGAAGGCTGGTGCCCATGGGCGGGCTGGGGCAGCCCTCCAGTTGGCAGAGGCGCCCTGGCAGGGCTGGTACGGAAATGGAGAGGAAAGCTGGTTGGGGGTGGGTGGGTGGCGGGCACCTTGCCTGTGCCACGGAATGCGCACCCATGCTTGGCTCTCTGAGTGTGCCTGTGTGGCACACGCGCCTGCAGATCTTCGCCTTGTGCAGGTGTGACACTCGAAAACCCGTAATGTGTGAATCTGCCCCATGGGAAGGCTGGGTCAATTTCACTTAATGCGCCTAATTCACAAGGACCTCATACTAAAGGTGCCTTGGAGATAGTTCAAAGTGGTTGTCAGCCGCAGAAACACGGAGCGGATGAATTCTTGCCTGGCTGAAATCAGGGTTGTGAAAAGGTGCATGAAGAAATTAGAGGAAAGCCTGTAAAGATTTGCTTTCGGTGGTGGCCTGCTGTACCAAATTAGGGGCTATCTGGCGCTGGTGGTTGCAGCCCTGGGCCGCCCGCCCCTCTTTTTGCTTCATGGCAGGGTGATGGATCGGTGCCCTTTGCAATGGTAGAGCGTGGCTTTCTTTTCTTTCCAAAAGACGAGCCCTGGAGAAATTTGCAGGCAGAAGATGGGAAGAATATGATAACGTCATGTTATCTTGGTCACATGGAAGCCAACATGTTTTCCTGAAAGTCTGAAATGCTCAAGGTGTTGTGGGGATTTTGCCATAGAAACGGCGGTGTTTGACGATCCGGCAGAGCAGCTTTATGATTCTAGTCGAGGCAGATGCGTTTTGCAAAGTAGCAGTCAACAAAAAGGAAATGCACTGGGAATTTCTCTGGGAGTGACGTGACTAATTTTTTTTAAAAAACAGTGTTTTCCTGTATCTTTTGAAACAAAACAAATCTCTTCCCCCACCCCTCAGTTCTGTGGGGGTCTTTATAAAAGTATTATATAAAGCAAATGCTATCTAATCCGGGCTCCAAAGATGCAGCCACAATGAATTATGGAAGCTTTATTTTTAAAAGCACTCGGAGCGTAGCTAGCCACTAAAATTTAGGTCTGTGTTTAAATATGCAGATAAATAAGCTTTCAGAAAAGGGGGAGCTGTGACAAAATGGAAGAATTGTTATGGTGGATTATACCAGGGTCTGTCTAGTCTTGCATCTTGTTTCCAACAAGGCCAGGAAGCTCACAATGAGAGCGCAAACCTGGTGTTCAGAGGTACACTGCATCTGTCCATGGAGGCGCCTCTTAAGTACAGTGCTAAGGGATAATCGTCTTTGGTTTTGTCCTTGTTTAGCTTAATCTAAAAGCAAAAGCATTGATTTCAAAAGATCCCAAGAATTCCTGAGCATCGCTTATCGCTGTAGCATCCATGCCTTGAGAATGAAAACAGGTTTCTTACTCTTACAGATCCAGAGGAGTTAGCCGTGTTAGTCTGCATCTGACAAAGAGACCTGTGGTTCTCGAAAGCTTACGCTACAGTAAAGTTGGTTAGTCTTAAAGGTGCTACTGCACTCTTAACTCTACAGGCGCTGTTTCTTTTAGGGAGAGAACGGAATAGATTTTGCAGTACAATGAAATGAACTGGCAGGAGAAATGAGACATGATCACCCATAGGCATTATGGCACTTTTGAGGATTGACCAGTTTGTGAAGGCGAGAGCTTTTGTACGAGAGGGGGGTGCAGTCATGGGAGTAAGTGCTTTCCTGGGAGTAAGCACCATGGAATAAAATGGAACTTACTTCTGACTTAAGGTGCTTTCAGCAGAATTACCAAAAGAGCAAGCTGTTCGGCTGTCTCACAGGCTGTTTCCACACACGTTGGATAATGCACTTTCAGTGCATTTTAGCAATACTTTGGAAGTGGATTTTTTTGTTCCACACACAAAAACCCAGTTCCAAATGATCGCTAAAGAGCATTGAAAGTGTATTATCCAATGGGTGTGGAATTAGCCACAGTCTTGATGGGCACAGTCAATTGGGAAATATCCCGTGCTCAAATCTGTTGGAAAGAGCTGGAACTTCGAAGTAGTCCAGGAACTGTGCCCCCACGGAGTTCAGTGCCAGTATTGGAAGCTCTTTGGGTTAGTTATGGGTTGCTCGAAGATTGCTTATAATCTTACAGTTATGGGTTGCTTATAATAAGGACTTCTTCTAAGCAAGGTCTTCAGTGTAGAGGATGGCTTGAAAGGTTTGTGGAATGTCTTTGGCTGGAGGGAAGCAGGGCAAGTTTGGGAGCCGAAGGGAGACCACTGGGGAACCACACACAAGCGAAGCTGAGCTCTTCGGACTTGAAACCACACCTGGATTTTCAAGCGCTTTTGTGATAGTTCGAGAATATTATCCCACATTGCTTAACATTCAGCCACCACTCCCAACTTCTGCTTTTCCCATTTAAAATGGCAGGGCAAGACACTCCCTCTGTTAGTCTGCCCAGATGCCTACCTATAATGTCCTGCAACTCAATGGATGCAATCCAGTTGTGAGTTGGTTAGGGACAGTCTGAAAGCATGTAGCGCCCCCTCTTTCTGCATTAGCCGTGCGCTCACCTGTCATTTTAATCACTGTGCCCCTACCACTTGTTTTAAGTGAAACAGGTAACGGTTTGGGGTGTGCAGTGTAGTGGCTAGAGTGACGGATTAGGACCTGCCACAGAAGCTCGCTGAGTGACCCTAGGGCCAGTTGCATGCTCTTAGCCTAACCTACCTCACAGGGTTGTTGTGAGGAAAAAATGGGAGAGAATTGTGTAGGCTGCTATGGGTCCCCGTTGGGAAGAAAGGAGGGATATAAATGAAATAAAATTAAAAAATGAGAAAAGCATTGGAAGAAAGAACCCGTAGATCTTCCACGATGTACCCTCTGTCGTTTCAGGTGAAACTGCCTAGATTGGAGATAAGCCTTGCCAGTTGTATGAGATCTCGCTCAGGCTTACACAAATATGCCCTTTTGTAAGAAAAAACAGTGTTGGTAAAATTGACAAGACTATCCTTCTAAGCTTCGGGGTTTTACTGGAGGGCAGAGAGTCAAGGCGATGGTGTTAGGAAACAGGCTTGCTGAAGACAACTGTAGTCCCTGGGAAACAAAACGAATCAAATATGGGAGATGCCCTTATTATTAGTGACCTAGACAGACTTCCTTGGAGGAGGAGACAAAACGTGTGTTTGGGGGAACCTTTACCAAATATCGAAAACAGTAGGGGAAAGGCAAGTTTTGTGCTCAACACGATTGTGTTGAAATCTGCGTTTTCTACCTTTTGTATAGGCTCCTTATGAGCAAAAGAGAAAATCTTAATGTGGTCTGAAATTTATCCATGTAAAATAATTCTGTAAGAAAAAGTGGGGAATAAATAACTACTTTGGTACTACATATAGGATCTGATAAGATTATTCCTTTTCTTGGCAGTACTTAGCAAGGTATTCATAAGGCGCTTAGTTTCATAATTGCTGCTGCTCATCCAGATATTATATCGGTCTGGATTGGGGAGCAGAAGATATCATAGATCTGCTACCAGTTGATCTTTATGTGGAAATTCTAGTAAATGCTGGCAATTCTGCAAACGAGTATCTGGCACCCTTTTCAGGGCTCATATGATAAGGGGATCCTACCGCTATCCTACCGTACCGTCAGCTATCCTACCGTACCGTCTCTCTGCTGCAGCTGAGGTCAACATGAAACTAACAATAAGGTGGCTTGGAGAACTGCGATCCTGGTTTTGTTACTGCAATATTGTTATTGTAGAGGCTACTAGGAAAAGCCTAAAACTCCTCGGGTTCTTCCTCATCCTACCATAATCTCAAAACCAGCCGAAAAAGGACTCTACTAAGCATGTCTCCTAAATAGCTTAGCTGGATTTGCAGATTTTATTTTATTATAAATACCCCATTTTTCTCAGCTGTGGAAACCCAAAGTAGCTTATTGCATCGTTTCCCCCCCCCCCCCCTTCTAGATTAGTCTCTCAGCAATGGTTCGGTTAGACCGAAGGTCAACCAGCAAGTTTCCATGACTGAGTGGGAATTCGAACCTGGGTCTCCCACATCCTAGCCTGATAATTTTACTGGTTGCTTAAACACCTCAGTTTGTAACTGCCTGTTGAGTGTGTAGATTCAGTATGAAGTTACACAGCAGAGAAGAAAAATAGGGAAACATTCAGTGATTGCTCCCCAGTTTGGGAATAACTGTATTGCTGCTACGATTTCTCACCTGAATGGCTGTAGGAATTTTAGTGTCTGCAAATATGTTGATCTCTCTAAGCCTTGTGTAGAAGAAGTCAGGCTGCCGTCTTAGGTGCACTCTCCGGGGAAAGAGCCCCCTTGAACACAGTAAGGCTTATTTGAGAGAAAGCATGCCGAAATCACGCTCCACAGCTCCCCAAAAGGGTCCTTGGTTGGGAACCGAACAATCAAATCGAATTGAAACTAGATTACATGTGGAGTCTAGCCCTTGCTGAAATGAATCCAGTGTGCATGAACATCTATCTGGTGGCAACGAAAGCCATTCCTGTTTGGGAGAGCATTCCGTGGCTTGAGATAAGCATTACTTTAGCAGAGTATCTTTGAAGGATCTTTCATGGATTTGATGGTTCGAGCGTATGCTGATTGTTTTACAAGCGACATTTTCACGTCCCAATAGCCTTGAGAGTTTTGAACGGCAGTAGTCCGCCTGATCCCTTGGGGCCCGGAGTGTGTATGAACACATGAGGGGAGGGGTCACAGAGGAACAAACTATTTCTGAACTATTAAATGAATGCATTAAAATATTAAGAGAGGGCTCACTCGAGCAGGCGGATCTGTGTAGTCCATAAACTGTCAGTTGCTGGGAAGAGGTTTCAGGGGCAATTACAGGCAGGGTATGAAACCAGCAGTCCTCCCTTACTCTTTGGTCCCAGCACCTGCTTTGCAGAGGTACACTGCCTCTAACCATGGAGGTTCCATTTGGCCACCTATAGCTAATGTGGCTATTCTGAGATCCATCTTTAAAACCACTTTTAAAAGCCAAGAATGCCTCTCACTAAGATGGACACATACAGCTATCTTATAGGGAGCCAGACCGTTAGTCTGTTGACGTCAGTATTGCGGCAGCTCTCCAGGGGTATTTTGTGTCACCTGTGGCCTGATCATTTTAATTAGAGATATCGGGGATTGAACTTGAGACCTGTTGCGTGCAAAGGAAAAACTGTACCTCCGAGCTGCAACCCTTCCCCTGTGCTTTACAGCATCAAATTCCATGCATTGCAGCAAAGAAGGGCTTATACTGTCCTGATCTAAAATGTCAACAGAACCTCAGTATTTGATGATTATGCTCTCAGGGCCAAGCTACAAGTGACAAATGACACTTGAATGGCAAGTGTATTTCTCCCTGTTCACTTGCCCTCCACTCAATCCACTTGCCAGGCAAGTGTCTTTCGTCATGTGTAGCTTGGCCCTCAGTTTCTTCTGGGGCAGCAGTTTCTGGGTTTGGTTGTCTTTGGATGAGATACCACTAGACACTTAACAGAGTCACTTTCTTTATTTACACATGTCCACGAGACCTCCAGCAAAGACCAGGGCTGCAGAGGCAGGCAACGGCAAACCATCTCTGTTAGTCTGTTGCCATGACAACCCCACTAGGGGTTGCTATGACTTGATGGCACTCTCCACCACCACATGTACAGTGCCGTTGGATACCCACTCTCATCTGTGTCACTCTGTGACTTGGTATTATAACCTAAACTGTCCCAAGCGATCAAAGTATATCTGTTCTCTCGCTTGCTCGTAAAACGTTTTCATGACACACAAGGGACAATGTATTATTAATAGGAGTTAGTACATATAGGATGGAACTGATGCTGCCTTCCAGTAGTTTTTTGTTTTCTCAGAAAGAACTCAATTCATACTTGGAAAAAGCAAGTTGCTGGAACAGTGGCCGCTTTCAAATGGCCTGCCTGCAACCAGACAATCACCGAGTAATTCATTTTTTAAGAGGCCCTTTCTTTCTTCCTCCATATTGCATGCTTCCTTGATCGCTCGGCGCGCTTGCTGTTCCGTTTGCATGATTTGGGGCTGTTGGTTAGTTAAGCGCTTTCGGTGCACCTTGCTGAATCATTGGGGAAGATGGTACGGGCTTGATGATTAGAAATAATTCCTCTAGAGCATGCGGGCACTAGCATTTCTATGCAAGGACGCATGGACTCATCTGTACCCCAACAGCCAAGTGAATAGGGATATTGCTGTACTGCGTTCCCTGCTTGAGGCAATTTAATTGTGGTTTCTCCAAAGGGTATGTGTGGAAGTAATCAGCTGTGGCTTGAGTCCAATTCTTGCATTATTTCAGTCGCATGGGGCGTCCTGTGGTTGTATCCCAGTTTGCTCTATTGACGTAAGAAGAGAGGAAATTACATCAAAACGAGGGGAAGAATTAGGGGAACAAGCATTCCCTAAAGCAACCTGAATGTGGGTTATTTAAGGGTTTTGAACTGAACAACAGGGCGCTAATTAAAAATAAATAAGGTCGGGGGGTCTCGATGAAGCTACCGGAATGCCTTTGTGCCAGAGGTTTTTATTGCCCATAAAATGGCTTAATAGTATCAGCGATTAACATCAAGTGATATTCCTGGCTTGCAAAGTATTGCCGTCTTGGTTAAATAAACGTGTCTCGGCTCCCTTCTGTGGGCTTTTTTTCTGCTGTGCGCTGAGTCAGGTAATACCCGTTTTAGGAACTGAGCAAGCACAATGTTCAGAGATTCTGCTGTCCTGGGGGTATTTTCACATCCTTACCAAGTAGACAGAGCCTTCCACGTGTTAGCCCCAGCCAGGTGCAGAACAGAGCCCCGTGGTCTTTTTATCGTGTCCTCTTGCTTTGCCCCTTCCGGGTTTGCTGCTGGCAGAGATGTCTGCCGTTGTGCCAGATGTGCAGCGACATCTCAGGCCTCTTGAACCTCTGCATCTCACTGCTGCTGGCCTCTCCTTTCCAGGCCAACATGCTGACAACTGTCCGTGCTGGAGATCTAGATAGAATCTGGTTGTGTGATGAGCATCAAGGAAAGGCCTACTGTTATTCAGAAGTGCGGGGTTGTGTGTCCCACACAAGGGGAGGGCTCCAAAGAAATGTCTGTATATCTCCGCACATTCACAGACTTTATTTTTATTTTTATTTTGCATTCATACCCTATCTAGGTATGACAGATTTCAAAAATAAAGAAGAAATTGTGAGACAGTACAAAAATACCAGGTACATGTCAGTACATTACAAGTATTGTATTAGAATATACTGTCCTTGTAATGTGTAGAATTAGCCCTGACCTTGATAGACCAGGTGAGCCTAATCTCAGAGCGGAACCACAAGTGACACCTGACACAGGTTGGACACTTGTAAGCTTCCCTCAAGTTTTGATGGGAAATGTAGGCGTCCTGGTCTTGCCGCTTGGCTCTCCGTCTGCTGTCCAATGGACTTTTCAACTGTCACTTGTCCAACATTCCGCCAAGCTGCCTACATTCCCCATCAAAACTGGAGGGAAGCTGACAAGAGTCCAACCTGTGTCAGGTGTCACTTGTGGTTCCGCTCTCAGCAGATTTCAGAAGCTAAGCAGGGTTGGCCTTGGTTGGTAATTGGATGGGAGACCTCCAACAAAGACCAGGGCTGCAGAGGCAGGCAATGGCAAACCACCTCTGTTAGTCTTTTGCCATGAAAACCCCACCAGGGGTCGCTGTGAGTCAGCTATGACTTGAAGGCACTCTCCACCACCACTAATGGATAGAATTAAAGTGGTTTTTTGCAGCTGTGGTTCACCACTTCTTTTCCATCTGTCTGTCTTTATTTTTTTCCTGCCCTTCTTCCAGGAGGCTGAGAACAGAGAGTCTTGCTCTCCTTTTGTTTCATCTTCAAAACAACCCTGTGAGGTAGGTTATGCTGAGAAAGAATGACTGGCCCAATGTCAACCAGCAAGCTTCCCTGGCAGATTGGGTATATTTTTCTGCAATATATAAGAAACAGTTTCTTGAAATGAGTCGGGGCAAATCCAAATCTACCACAGGACCTTTTTGTGACCCCTCTCAAAAGATAGCTTGAAATAAAAATAATACATTTTGAAATAAAAAGTATTACACCGAAAAGTTCATGCCAATATTTCTATTACTGGATTACAATTACACTCCAAATATAGCAGAGTGGATTCTACCCCATCCTACCACTCCGCTGATCAACGTTCATTCATTCATTAAAATATTTATACTTTTGGCTCAAGTTTCAAGACTTCTTCCAATTTAAGGGGCTTTGAGTTATAATAACAACACCACCAACAACAACATTTGATTTATATACCGCTCTTTAGGACATCTTAATGCCCACTCAGAGCGGTTTACAAAGTATGTCATTATTATCCCCACAACAAAACACCCTGTGAGGTGGGTGGGGCTGAGAGCTGTGACAGACCCAAGGTCACCTAGCTGGCTTCAAGCGGAGGAGTGGGGAATCAAACCTGGCTCTCCAGATTAGAGTCCCACGCTCTTAACCACTACACCAAACTGGCTCTCCAGTTAGAGGAAAAACCACTTAAGTCACAGGAAGTTTCCTTAGCCTGGAGGAAGGCTACTTGAAGGCTGGTTGGCTCTACCCCACTATTGATAAAAACATATTTAGGCATCTAAATCAAGAATACTGTTCACAGTATAGCAACTTGGATATTCAGACTGTTTCAGACACAGAGAATGGAGCATGATTGGCTAAGCCAAGAAGCATGGCCTAGCCAATCAGGGGTGAGCCTGGTGGATGAGGGGTGGAGCCTGTGCTTCCTGGCAGGAGCGCAAGTAGCATCTGGTATGCCAGGGGAGTGCAGACTGTACCAAGTGCTTCAGAGGTGGTTAGAGACAACCGGAGTCTAAAAAGCAGAAGCACTTTGACCAAAGAGAAAACAGGTAATATAGTGTAGTGGTTATAATGCTGGACTGGGACTAGGAAGGTCTAGGTTTAAATCTTCAATGAGTTGCAAAGGATGACTTTGGGCCATTCATTCTAACAACAACAACAACAGTGTGCTTATATACAACCCTTACAGAAAGATTAGTGCCACACACAGTGCAGTGAACAAAGTCAGTGTTGTTATTACCCCCACAATTCAGCTGTGGAGCTGGGCCAAGAGGAGTGGCTTAGCTATGCCACCAGCTGAGTTCGTGGCAGTCGTGGGATTTGAACCAGTGGAGTGCTGATTCACAGCCCAGCCACTTAATCGCTGTGCTACCGCAGTACATAATAATAACTCAGCTTATACATCAACTTTCTAGACAGATTAGTGCCCCACTCAGAGCGCTGAATAAAGTCAGTGCCATTATCCCCACAATGCAGCTGAGGAGCTGGGGCTGAGAGGAGAGACTTACCCAAGGCCACCTGCTGAGCTCATGGAAGTAGTGGGAGCTGAACCTGCAAAGTGCTGATTCACAATCCCACTACTTCACCGCTGTGCTACAGCAGCTCTTTCAGCCTAATCTAATACCGAGTACTATTGTGAGATACAACTGGAGGGGGAGTTTCGTGGATGCCGCCCTGAAAAGTTTGGTAGAAGTGTGGGATATAAATGTATATAGAGAGACCAAGGTATGGAGATCCTCACCTACCACCCAAAGATTTTAGTCCTGCCTACAGAACCTTGAGAAGAAATTTGAAGATTCACGTGAAACCAAGAGACTTTTCAGTCCTACCTGCCATGTGTTAAATCTCAGGATGTCATTGGTACTAATAATGAGATGAGAAGCAGATGACCTCTGCCTTTGTTCACCATATTTGGTTTTCCACCTTCTCCGTGAGATACAACAACATTCACACATGTTACCCACAAGGCAGCGGAAGTAGGTCTGGTGTCCATCACATGGAAGTTGCCTTACACTGAGTTGGAATACTGGTTTATTAAGGTCAATATGGTCTAGTCTAACAGACACTGGGACCTGCGTACAAACCAAGATGGTCTACCACGAAAATCTAACCATGAAGTTGCCTTCGTCTGAGTCCAACCATTGGTCTATCCCTATCCATCTTGTCTCCTTTGACTTGTCCAGGGTCTCAGCATGAGGTCTTCCACATCACCTGCTACCTGGTTCTTTGTTCTGGGAATTGAACCTGAAATCTCCTGCATGCCAAGCAAAAGCTTTACCACTGAGCCACGGAATCACCCCTAAGCCCCTTCCCCATTGATGTGATGTAAAAGAGATTTTGCTACAGTGACTTCAGAAAGCTCAGGAAGAAGCCTCCTTTCCAGACTCCCCCCTCCGATTCCCAGGTGGCTCCTGATCGTGGCCCCGAGAGTCACGCTGGCATGAAAACCCCACGGTGGGGTAATTCAAGGCACATTACTAGCAACTGTGCATTTATTTATTGGTATTAAAAGTGTGTTTCTTACCACGCCCCGTCTTTCTCATCAGGTTGTCAAAAGCAGGGAAGAGCGTCTGTATCAGACGCCATGAAGAGCTCTGTTTTTGCAACTGACGGGAAGAAAAAGAAAACGGGGACTGGAAGTTAAAAGCAGAATGAATAAAAACGAGACGTGATTTGGAACAGTGAAGGTGACTCATCTGTAGAGCAGATAATGGAGGAGGTTGTTTCTCTGCCACTCTGCCTTCTGAAAAGGGAAGCGTTCGGCGGGGCTCCGTGTCGTTTTCCATTCTGCAATCCCCCCGTGCAAGTGTGAAATTCGATGCAAAATTTGGGATTCTAAAAATGCTTAATTCCAGGATTTTTTAAATAAAAAGATGAGCAAGTTACTAGTCCTGAAGTTGGCAGAAACAGGATTCAATGTGTGTGGTGAATGTGTGGCAATATAAAAGAATGAGAAAAGGGGGCTGCAAAGCCTTTTCAGCAGATGGCAGCCTTTCGTCTAGCTTTCTGCCCATGATTGGCAGAAAAGGATGTTATCCAACATATGCTGATTTGCTTTTTTTAATTAGAAGTTTTATATAATTAAAACAAACCTTAAAAACTACAATTACACATACACTAATAAAACAAACGAAAACAACTAAACATACCAAAACATACATAATACAGAAATAAAACAACAAAAACAAACCATCTAAACTAAAAAGTTTCTGTTTTTCTCCAAAACAAATATTTATATCATGTCAAATCTACACATTCTCTAAGATTTTTTTAATGTCAAAATCCCTTAATCCATAAATCATCAAATCGTTATCTATTTCATATAAATAGTCTGTGAAGGGTTTCCATTCATCAACAAACTTACTGACTTTAACATATGTTGATTTGCTTTAATGCATGCACATTACAGGATTTAGTTTTCCTAAGGTATTAAAGCTGCATTTATTTATTTGTTTAATTTTCTTTATAGTCCCCCTTTCTTGCTGAGACTTGCGGCAGATTACATACAAATAAACAGTTTCATGAGCAGTATAAGACATTCAACTAACAGTTGGAATTAAACTGGATTGCATAAATTAGCAAGCTGATCGCTATAACGGTATGATGCATTTAGTAGAATGGTATCATACATACAACAAACAATGCAACGAAGATGGGTAGAAAAATCTGAACAATGCATTTGCTTGGCATGCAGAAGGTCCCAGGTTCGATCCCTAGCATCTCCAGTGAAAAGGATCAGATAGCGGACGATATGAAAGACGGTTGTTGTGGGTTTTCTGGGCTGTATTGCCGTGGTCTTGGCATTGTAGTTCCTGATGTTTCACCAGCAGCTGTGGCTGGCATCTTCAGAGGTGTAGCACCAAAAGAGAGAGAGATCTCAGTGTCGCAGTGCATCGACAATACATCGATATGAAAGACCTCAGTCTGAAATCCTGGAGCGTTGTTGCTGACCTTGATGGACTAAGGGTCTGATTCAGCTTTATGTGTCCAAGAGGCTAGAAGGCAATTTCTTCACTTCTCTACTTCCCGCTACTGCCTGCCAACACACTTTTTCTGGGTCGAATGTAGGGGGTAGCCATGGTGGTATGCAGTAGAACAGCAGAATTTTAGTCCAGTGGCAACTTAAAAACCAACAAGATGTTCTGGAGGTAAGCTTTTGAGAGTCCGAGGGTGTCTGAAGAAGGGAGCTCAGACTCTCAAAAGCTTGGTGATGGAGAGTGCCCTCAAGTTATAGCTGACTTATGGTGACCCCGGTGGGGTTTTCATGGCAGAGGAGGTTTGCCATTGCCTGCCTCTGCAACCCTGGTCTTTGTTGGAGATCTCCCATCCCATTACCAAGGCTGACCCTGCTTAGTTTTTACTCTTAAAATCTTATTGGTCTCTAAGGTGCCACTGGACTCAAATCCTACTGTTCTCTGGGTTGAGAAACTGCTGGGAGCAGGAATATACAAAAAAGATCCAAAACTATCTACAGCTTTCTCTATGTAGCTCTGGATCCATCCCGTGGAAGGTAATTAGCTGCTAGAATAGGGAAAATAACAAGAAGATGATTACCATATTTCATTGTCATATCCCTTCCTTTTCCAATGTTAAAAACTGGTACAGGTGTGCGTAACTTTGGCAGTGAAGTGCCCCTGAGGGAGCACAGACAGTCTACTTCTGGCACATGGGATATGGGCCGGACTTACGCCCAGTCTTGTGTCTGAAGTAGAGATGGGCACGAACGAAAAAAAAATGAACATGATGTTAGTTGTTTGTTGCCATCCACGAACAGGGACTCACGAACACTTACGAGCATGACCTGTTCACGAACATGTTCGTGGTTGGATGTTCGTGGGGGCCAGCAGGCTCTCCTCCAGCCATCATCCAAGTTTGGTCAAGATCCCTACTGCACCACTCCCAGAAACCTGACCTGAGCGGGCACCAGGAAAGGTACCAGTAATAAATGCCAACAGCAGCTGTCTCTCTCCCTCTCCACTGTCTGCAAAGACTAGCCAGAGCTAGGAGCTTCCCTCCCCCCTGGTCTTTGCTCCCTTGTAACAAATTTGGAGCTCCACACTTAAAAGGAAGACCTGCCTATCAAGCTAAATTGGGCTTAGATTGGGGTTTCCAGGGCAACAGCAAGAGTTCAGACAGAGTTCAGACAATTCCTGTCTAAGTTGCCAAGGGAATTGATTGCAGGTGCCAGACTGTCTGGCTTGACGAACAGCAACGAACGAGGCTTGCAACAACCGCCTGTTCATTTAGAACGGGGCCGCACAAACAGCTTGTTCACGAACAGCAGATTGGGCTGTTCGTGGGTTTTTTTTTGTTCGTCTTGCTGTTTGTGCCCATCTCTAGTCTGAAGAAAGGAGCTCTGACTCTTGAAAGCTTACACTCTGAAAATCCTGTTCTCTCTAAGATTCCACTGGACTCAAATCCTGCTGTTCTCAGCCGTAATGGAACTTCACCCCTGGTTCTAGCTGCAGCTACCCTCCGCGCAATGATGCTGCATTAGCAGAGGCCCTACCGGCTCTCGTGTGCTTCGTTCAGTTTTAATTATTGATGCTAATACTGCATGATGCACTAATAAATATTC
Source organism: Eublepharis macularius (assembly GCF_028583425.1). Classification (NCBI taxonomy): domain Eukaryota; kingdom Metazoa; phylum Chordata; class Lepidosauria; order Squamata; family Eublepharidae; genus Eublepharis; species Eublepharis macularius. The sequence continues at coordinate 130,359,928 of NC_072796.1, read as the reverse complement.
GGCAGCCTACTTTGTAAAAATAATGAAGTCTTGGTAATTTGAGACCTCACCGCATGCTTTCTGCTATTAAATCTTTGCTGCAAACTGGGGAAGCGGCCAGAGAATTGCCGCCATTGCTGCGCTTGGGGGTCAGAGCAGACAGTCCGAAAACATCTCATGTTATTCTCTAGTGATCCCCCAAGAGAAAGAGTTGTGGAGTCCACACTGTTCTTCTATGTCAATGAGGTGGATTTCTAATGGTTTACCACTGCCCTCAGATAAAGTATGTACCAATTTATTTATTTAGTACCCTACCTTTCTCCCCACAGGGACCCACATTGTTCTCTTTGCCTCCAAGTTGTCTTCATGGCAACCCTATGAGAGAGGTTAGGCTGAGAGTACGAGACTTGCCTGGGGGTGGGGGTTAGGATTAGAACCTGGGACTTCCAGATTTTAGTCTGACTTTCTAACCACTACTCAACACTGCTGTATCCTTCTGACCAATAACTATTGCTACCCAATTGGGATTTTATGGACTCTGTACCCAAAATGTTTTCAAAAAATAAACCTGCTCATAACTGGAGAGCCAGTTTGGTGTAGTGGTTAAGAGCGCGGGACTCTAACCCTGGAGAACAGGGTTTGATTCCCCACTCCTCCAGTTGAAGCCAGCTGGGTGACCTTGGGTCAGTCACAGCTCTCTCTGAGCTCTCTCAGCCCCACCCACCTCACAGGGTGTTTTGTTGTGGGGATAATAATAACATACGTTGTAAACCACTCTCAGTGAGTGTTAAGTCATCTTGAAGGGTAGTATATAAATTGAATGTTTTTATCATCATCATCAAGACAGCCATGTTTTCTTTTTCTGTTGTCTCTCAGCATCCTGAGATAGATTCTGAAAAATGCTTTTATATTTTTGAATGAGACATCCCCTCATGGCTTTTTAAACTCCCTCTGTGTAATCTTTTAGAGAAAACTCCGGTCTTAGCCTGAGTTTATTGAGCCCTCTACTAGCAACATCATAAGACCAGATTAATTTTTTTTGCATTGTTTTATGTGCTCCTTGAGAAGGGGTTTTGTGTAATTTGAAAGCTCACACAGTTTACTAGTTGGTTTTAATAAAGACCTTTGTTTTGACCACATGATCACAATAAAGATAGTTTCAGGTGGTTAGCCATGTTGGCCTGCAGTAGAACAAGACTCGAGTCCAGTGGCACCCTTAAAGGCCAACAAGATTTTCAGGATATAAGCTTTCAAGAGTTGAAGTTCCCTTAAAAATCTTGTTGGTCTTGAAGATACTACTGGACTCAAACCTTGATGATCACAATAAAATGGCTTTACAGTGAGTTCGGGCTTTGATCCAGCAACAGTGTTTAACCCAACTGCGAATAGCAACCTACAGTCTCCAGAACAGGGTCGAATCCACATTCACCCATTACCCGCATGTTTATCGGATATCTTCCGTTTGCCTCCAATCCATGATTTTTTCCTCTTCGTTCACATTCCTGCTTCCAATCCGTCTTTCTCGCGCATCCCTCTGGTCACACGGCCGCTCGAAAACCGCTTTTTTGGGCGGGACCTTTTTTCCCCGCCCATTTTAAAAAAAATTTTTTTAGTGCACTTTTCCGTTATTTCGATCTTGCCTTATAAAGAAACATCATTGAAGATAATGATGCCTCTCTTTCCCCCACTGACAGCACTGGTGGCTCTCTCTTGTTTCTTTTTTGGAAATTTGGAAGCATGTGGGAAGCTTTCGTGGGCATTTCCTATGCAGGACAGTTCAGTGCCTGAATTTTACTGAAGTTTCACTTCCTTGGAGTGTCATTATTTTGATATTTCATAATTTTGATATTACAGTAATATAAAATAAAATAAACAGTTAAAAAGGAAGTTTCGCAAGTCCGTTCTGAGGATGGATTCACCCCAAAATGATTTTTCAAACTACCAGATTTGATTCAGAAACAGCATAATCAATACATCCAATGCTATGAAGTCAAAAACAGTCTTTTGCAGACTACGGAGCACTTGCAAGTTGAATCAGCCAATAGGAACTCTCGGAACGGCCGGAGAGACAGGAAGGGGGGTGGTTTTTAAAAAAAACGCGTAAATTGTGCATTGGCCCGTTCACGGCCACCGTGAAACTCCCGTTGAAAACCTGTGACCACATATTCGGGAGAAATGCGAATGAAATGCATCTGTTTAATGAGGTAATGTGACCGGCACTCAGGATTGCGTGGGGAATGCGGGGAACATGCGACTTAGAATGAGTAATGTGGATTCGACCCTGGTTTCTGCAACCCAGCTACCTGAAATCCTTTCTAATTGGGAAAGCTGAGGATACAGTGGCTGGACTACTTCCTCTCTCTTGAGTTCTGCTTATGTATTTCACATACAGTGTTACAGATGTTACCATTCCCCTCCCTTAATTGGTGATGGTGGTGAAGAGCGCCATCAACTCGTAGCTGACTTATAACGATCCCAGCTAGGGTTTTCAAGGCAAGAGACTAATGGTGGTTCACCATTGCCTGCCTCTGCATACCCCCCACCCCCATCTTCATTGGAGATCTCCTATCCAATACTAACTGGGATCTGATCGTTGGGATTATGTATTTATATATTTAGTTTTAGTTTAGTTTAGTAACTTAGCAGTGTAACATAGCAGAGCAATTTAGTCAGAAGCGTTTAAACCCTTACAAACGTGCATTAATTAATCCTCAGACAAAATTCATAGAAAGATAGAACTTACACTTTATTGTAGCAGATTTCTTCCATAGCAATATCTTTTGGTAATAAGAAGGGAAAGATCCTAATCTAAAGAGTTATATTCCCTATTCTAATGCCACGGCCTGAAACTAGGCAGCGAGGCTGGAAGTGGGTCTGTGGACAAAAAGAAGGGCTCCATAAGGAGCATGGTGGCTTTACATCTTTTCTCTTTGCACGACCATGAGGGAAGGTGTGAAATCTCCCAAGAGGCACAGAGGCAAGAGAGGAGGAGTCAGTTGGCGTTCCTGCCTTAGACAAGAGAGTGGCAGATTGCTAGACTTATACATTACATGCAAAGAGACATGCAGCACCCCCCCAGTGTCCAAAGGCAGGCTGAGTTGCCTATTCCAACACTGATAAGACTGGGATTGCCTGGACTATCCAGGGCCTGTTGACTAGAGATCCACTGAAATTCTGGGAAATCTTCAGCCTCCATCTGTCTCCATTTGGAGGCTGGCGACCATACAAACGACTCTCCCTCTGGCCTTTCCTTGGAAGTGACATCTCCACTCTGACAAACCCAGCAGTTCTCCCCAGCTGCTGCTTGAAACGACAGCTTGTAGCCGGGGTCCCCTGCTCCAGGCTTGGTAGCTCTGCACTCCGTATCCCTTTCTCAGCTTAATCTTATCGTATAGCAGAAAGATAAACTGGAGGTTTGTAAAGCCAAAATGCAATCCTTGGGGGAGGGTGGGATTAAAAATGCAATCCCTGCTAGAATTTCCATGGCAAGAGACTATCAGAGGTGGTTTGCCATTGCCTGCCCCTGCAGCCCTGGTCTTCGTTGGAGGTCTCCCATCCAATTACTAACCAAGGCTGACACTGCTTAGCTTCTGAGATCTGACAAGATCAGGCTCACCTGGGCTGGCCAGGTCAGGGCCTTTCTAAAATTGCCAATATCAAAAGCCCACTCAACAAAAGCAGAGCGTACAGTACTTCCAACAGATGCTTAGGATCAGGCATTGGTGAGTGTACATGGAAAAGGAGCTCCACAGTTGTGAAACAATCCACAACAACACAAATGCACTTGGGGAGTGTTTGCACCATCACTCCTCGTCGCTGGTTCAGCCTCGTCCCAAACAAGTTTACTGCGAAGAAAGTCCTGCTGAGTTGCTGTCCCAGAAATAGTCTTTTCTTTGCAAATTTCCTAAATGCAGCTGCCTTCCCGTGGAACAGCAGACTCTAGAGGAAGATAAATCTGCATCTGGACTTGTCAGAATAAATGGGACAGAGTGTGCCATCTCTCTCCCTCTCGGTTTGAACCATTCAAGATGGTATTGCAAAATGTGCAAATTCTGGTATTTTTAACATCTGAAAATGGCACTGGCACAATGTCAAAGGAAGGAAGGAAGAAGGGAGGGGAGGTTAAAAGAAGGAAGAAAAGGGAGGGAAGGAGAAAGAAAGACAAGAGAGAAGGAAAGAAGAAAAGGGAGGAAAGGAAGGAACACAAGAGTAAGGAAAGAAAAGAGGAAAGTAAGGAATGAAGAAAAGGATTGAAGGGGACAGAAGGGAGGAAAGTATGAAAAGAAGGGAGGGGAGGGGAGGGGAAAGGAAGAAAAGGGAGGGAAGAAGGAAAGAAAGATGAAAAGAGGGAGGAGAGGAAGAAGGAATGAAAGAGAGAAAAAGAAAAGAAGAAAAATCGCAAAAGTGAAGAAGGACAGGCGGAACAGTTCAGCCCAGTCCACTTGTGCCAAAACCTAGTTCCTCTTTAATGAAGTGCCAGATTTTGCATGAGGAAACGTGGAAGCATAGCTCAAACAGTGTCAGATGTGGTACAGATTGTGCCTATTCTTTCCATGGATATCAACAGCCGACACCAATCCAGATGTGTCCTTGATGCCCTGTTGCATTGCACAGCTGGAGCGTGTGCAGTTGGTGGGACTAATGAGCGAGAAAGCACGCAGTGGTGCCTTTTTGTAATGTCTGATATTCTAAATGACATTACAGCTGACCTTCACCGTCCCATTCAAGCAGATACTTTGGCCCGGGAGTATATTTATAAGAAGACAACGAGAGATGAGTCGACACGGTTGCTTTCATTTCTTTTCATTTTCACGTTGTCACTGTTGGTGGTTTTGGTTCATTTCATTTTCATGCTGTCAACGATTCTCTTGTTTCCGTCATACCATTTTCACACCGTTTCTATGCAAAGGATGCAAAAATAATATGGAAAGATGTTTTAGGTGGGTAGCCCGTGTTAGTCTGTAGTAGTAGAACGAAATTCAAGTCCAGTGGCACCTCAAAGACGGACGTTTTTCATGGTATAAACTTTCATGAGTCAAAGCTCACTTTGTGACAAAGTGAGCTTTGACTCTTGAAAGCTTATACCTTGGAAAACGTCGGTTCTTAAGGTGCTACTAGACTCAAAGGTCGAAAACTGTTAACGGGAATCATATGGCATTAAGAGAGCCGGTTTGGTGTAGTGGTTAAGAGCGTGGGACTCTAATCTGGAGAGCCGGGTTTGATTCCCCACTCCTCCGCTTGAAGCCAGCTGGGTGACCTTGGGTCAGTCACAGCTTCTCGGAGCTCTCTCAGCCCCACCCACCTCACAGGGTGTTTGTTGTTGTGGGGATAATAATAACATACTTTGTAAACTGCTCTGAGTGGGCATTAAGTTGTCCTGAAGGGAGATATATAAATCGAATGTTGTTGTTGTTGTTATTATTATTATTATTAAGAGAAAGAAGCTGGTGTAAAAAGGGAAGGCTGGAGGGTAAATTTCCCTGACAAGGCAGAAGTAGAATCGAGGAAAGGAGATTCAGACTGGAAGGCCTGTGAAATTCACGCTTGTTTTGAAAGAAAGCATTGCTTCCATTATAGATGAATGACTTGATCATGGGACACTGCCGTAGACCAAGTCAGACTGTTGATCTCCCTACCTTACTATTGCCGCTTTCAACTTGTAGCATCCTCTCCAAAGTCTCAGGTAGAGAGAAATAATTCCCTGCCCTAGATGCCAGGGATTCAACCTGTATGAGAGCCAGTTTGGTGTAGTGGTTAAGAGTGCGGGACTCTAATCTGGAGAGCTGGGTTTGATTCCCCACTCCTCCACTCAAAGCCGGCTGGGTGACCTTGGGTCAGTCACAGCTCTCTCAGAGCTCTCTCAGCCCCACCCACCTCACAGGGTGTTTTGTTGTGGGGATAATAATGGCATACTTTGTAAACCGCTCTGAGTGGGCATTAAGTTTTCCTGAAGGGCGGTATATAAATCAAATATTATTATTATTGTGCAGAATATTGTCTTTGTCACTGAACCACAACCCCTCCCAAAGAATGGTGGTGGTGGAGAGTGCCTTCAAGTCATAGCTGACTTATGGTGCCTCCTGGTAGGGTTTTCATGGCAAGAGGTGGTTTGCCATTGCCTGCCTTTGCAACCGTGGTCTTCGTTGGAGGTCTCCCATCCTATTACTAACCAAGGCTTTGCTTCTGAAATCTGACAAGATTGGGCTCATCTGGGCTATTCAGGTCAGGGCCCCTGAGGATGGAGGGTCCCATTTTTCACTGTTTTATTATTTGCTTAGGGTGCTTATACACCATTCCCCCCCAAGTGGTTATTATGGCTCCTCTGATAGCATGCAGATATTAAATGAAATGGAATATGCTCTCAGAAGTAAAAATACGTATGGGAAAAGGAAAAAAACAGATACAGGAGGCTGTTCCTCAAAATGGGATATGCTTCATCTGGAAGTTAAATGATCCTAAAGAGCATGTCTTTGATAGGACCATGGCTCAATGATGGAACATCTGGTTTGCATGCAATCTGAAGTAGGGGGTTATTCTGCAGGAATTGTAATGACTTAAAGAGTGTGGATTGTCTTTCCTATTTATTAGAAAATGTTTTTTGGAGAGTAATAATAATAACAACATTCGATTTATATACCGCCCTTTAGGACAACTTAACACCCACTCAGAGCAGTTTACAAAGTATGTCATAATTATTCCCACAACAATAATCACCCTCTGTGGTGGGTGGGGTTGAGAGAGCTCTGGGGGAGCTGCGACTGACCCAAGGTCACCCAGCTGGCTTCAAGTGGAGGAGTGGGGAATCAAACCCGGCTCTCCAGATTAGAGTCCCTAGCCAAAGGTCACTCAGCTGGCTTCAAATGGAGGAGTGGGGAATCAAACCCACACTCTTGTCCACTACATCAAACAGTACAGGTCAGCTGAAAATAATTTTTTAAAACCTTTGTCGTTTAAAAACCATGTTGCTTATTCTTAAAGAGAAATTAGTCGAGAAGATTTCCCTCTTCCAGATTCCAGCTGTTCTATAGAATAAAATCGGGGTGGAGGAATCTTTTGGGGGAAAGATTCACCCCGGTTTTTCTTGTTTCTTCCCTGGTCTTTCACTTCTTTTACTGTTCCATGTGAAAAGTGAGCGGTCTACAGGAACTGGGATCCAAGAAAAAGAAGATTCCGAATGCAATCAGTGGAAGTCTTATATTGTCTGTTATTTCCTTAAGCGGATTTTTTCATTCTTGGTGGTCATTCTTATCACTTAAACAAACTGTCTGGCTCTATCTCCTTTGTGCTTTCCCCCATCATTTCTGCAAACTTAATTCTGACCCACAAACCAATATAAACAATACAGAGCCAAGAGTATGTCTGGTCTCTCTCGCTGTCTTAGTGTCTCCCCCCCACCCCTCGAATTATCCACTTAGCAAGCTGGCTGTGTTTCGTTCCCGAGATTCCAGCTTCTGAGATAACTTTATGATGTTGTGTTCCAAGTCTTGTCCCTACAAGTCCACGCAGAGAAATACAATTAACAGTCTCTTTGGGTTTTTGTCTGCCACGCATATCAGTCCTCTAATGTAATATAACTGTGACTCACCAAGTATCAATTGTGCTGATCAGATTTTATTCCAGTCTTCCTTGAAGTCGCTCAGGCTGCCATACATAGTTCCCGTCACCAGTTTTATCTTGTGACTCTGAGCAAAGTTGGATGGGATGGCCAAGCCACCCCTCTTCGCCATTGGTTCTTCCGTTGTTGAACTGTTCTTACAATTAGGAAGTTTGTTCAGGTGAAATCTGCCCTCCCATAACATCTTTTTTTGTCACCTGGAGACTTCAGGTAGTACAACTGTGTCTCCCCTCAGACTTCTCCTGGCTAAATGCATCTAGTTACCTCAGCTCATAGTCGAAATTTTCTAGGCCACAGTAGTCCAGATGAAGTCTGACTAGTGGAATTACTATTCTCAAGTCCTGGACTCTGCTTCTGTTTAAGGTTTCCAGGCACATACCTGTAACCCCCAAGAGACTTTGGGGGACAGGGCCTGAAGAAACTAGGTGTTGTGATCGTGTTGATGGCACTTTAGGCAAAAACCCAGAAGCGACGTCACTGACATTCTAATATTTCGCTGATCTCTAGATTGGTTAAATCTCTAGATTTGCAAAATCTCTAAATTGGCAAAATCTTTAGATCAGGGAATTCATAGGACATCAGTGATGTCACTTCCAGGTTTTTGCTGGAAGTGATGTCAGCACATATATGACACACATACCCATTCAAGCAGTTATAGAGGGCAGGAAACAGTGGCCAGAGACTGCCCGCTATAGCAAGTAAGTTGGCAAGCCTGCTTCTTTTCTTAATATGAGCTCTTCTTGCCCTTGTGTCAGACTGCTGACTCATTTTCAGTTTGTGACCATTGTAATTTGGAGACCCTTTTCACAGGTACTATTGCCTCATTGCATAGCCTTCATTTGCGCATTTGATTCTTTCTGTCTCTGTGAACCCACATTTAAGGTGCTTTACAGTGGCAAAAAAGCTTAATCTTGTGCATGGCTCTGCCTGCATGTGGTTGATACATACTAGGTAGGCCCCGTACATGACATCCTTTCCAGTGGCTACCATTCACTTTGATGGCCATGCGGTCCTAAGATACAAGATTCTAGTCTACAAAGCAGCGTTGTTCCATTCTAGAGCTGATAACTTGCAACATAGCACCCACAATTCCCTTGCTATGGCAACAAGCACTGAGATCTGAATGAACTTTGCAGGAACAAAAAGTTCTTTTTTTTTTTTTGAAAAATTTTTATTGGGTTAGAATCCATTATTTCCACATTTACATTCAATTTTCCCCAATTTTTTCATCTCTAACCCCCTCCCTTTCCCCCCCCCCCTTTTTGTTGACTTCCAACAGCTTTCCAACCCTTTGTCCCCTTTCCCTTACTTTTATTAGCTTCCTCTATCTAAAACAAATATATATTCTCCATTATTCTAAGCAGTACATCCTTAACTATTTTTAACATTATATGCCCAAACTGTAAGCCTTTGTTTCTATCTTAGATAAACAATTTATCCCAATTTTTCAATTTCAGGTATTTCTATATATCATAAACCATATAGATCATACATTCGTTTATATCAAACAATTTGACTTATTCTCTATATATATTACTCATTCTATCTTTTTATAATAGTTCTATATATCTCTCCTCACGTAGTCAATCAATTTGACCCATCTATATCTTCAGACATTCAGTTTGGTACAAAACTTGTCAGAAAAAAAAGAAAATATTGTTAGTTAATCGCTCCTTATATTTAGTCCTTATAATTAATTATTTTCTCTATGTTCTGTTTGTTAACCTACATATAGCTATATATATGTCAATCTATTAATCTGACTGCTTATTAATTCACATTTATCTCTTCTCCCCCCGGTAAAGTCTCCCCCCTCTACTTCAATACTTCAGTAGTTCTCAAACTGCCACAGTTTTCCTCCCACCTCCCATTTCTTCTCCAGGTATTGTTTCAGCTTCTCCCAGTCTGTGTTGAACTGCCCTGAGTCCAGATCTCTCAATTTTCTTGTCATCTTGTCCATTTCAGCCATATACAGCAATTTGTAAGTCCAATCTTCCATAGTTGGCACTTCTTGTACTTTCCATTTTTGCGCATACAAAAGTCTAGCTGCTGCTGTCATATAAAATATCAACGTCCTGTGTTGGGCTGGAATTCCCTCCATTCCCAAGTTCAGTAGCAGGAGTTCTGGGTTCTTATTAATTTGAAATTGTAAAATTTCACTCATTTCTCTTATTATTTCCCCCCAGTACTGCCTGGCTACCTCACACGACCACCACATATGATAGAGGGAGCCCTCATGCTTCTTACATTTCCAGCATTTATTAGAAGTATTCAAATTCCCTAGCGCAATCTTCTTTGGTGTCATGTACCAACGATAGATCATTTTATAAATGTTCTCTTTGATATTAATACATGTCGTTGTCTTCATTGTAGTTTTCCACAAGTATTCCCATGCCTCCATTGTTATTTCTTTATTAAAGTTTATAGCCCATTTCACCATTTGTGTTTTAACTATCTCATCCTCGGTATACCACTTCAACAGTACTTGGTATACCTTGGATATTCTTTTCTTATCTTCTTTAAGAAGGGTCTGCTCTAGTTCCGAATTCTCTATTCGTATACCTCCCTTTACAGAGTCCGAATTATATAAGTCTCTGATCTGTCTATACTGGAACCAATCGTAGTTAGGTGATAGTTCCTCTTGTGTCTTTATTCTAAGTTTGGATGCTTCAGTTTTAGTTATTTCTTTATACGTTAAACATTGTTGTTCATTATCAACAGCTCTCGGGTCTATCACCTCATATGGAACCACCCACAAAGGGGTTCCTTCTTGTAGATAAATTCTGTACTTCTTCCAGATTATGTATAGACTTCTCCGAACAAAGTGATGCAGGAACATCGAGTTGACCTTTACTTTGTCATGCCATAAATATGCGTGCCATCCAAATATTTTTTTATATCCCTCTAGGGCTAATAGTTTCTTGTTCTTTAATGTCATCCATTCTTTCAACCAAACTAGGCAGATTGCATCATGATAAAGTCTCAGATTGGGCAGTTGCATTCCGCCTCTTTCCTTTGCATCTTGTAAAACTTTCACTTTCACTCGAGGCTTCTTGCCTGCCCAAACAAAATCTGATATTTTCCTCTGCCATTTTTCAAATTGTTTGGAGTCTCTGATGATTGGTATTGTCTGTAGCAAAAACATTACTCTTGGTAACACATTCATCTTAACTGCTGCAATCCTACCCAACCACGACAAATTCAATCTATTCCATTTAATCAAGTCTCTCTCTATCTGAGTCCATAGTTTTTCATAATTGTTTTTGAATAGATCTATGTTCTTTGCAGTTAATTCGACTCCCAAATATTTCACTTTACTTGTTACTTCACAAGGAACAAAAAGTTCTTAATCGGAAGGAGGAGAGTCTCTGTGTGTGTACATAGTAGAACTTCAGGAAAGCCAGTCAGCCACACAAACAACCCCCTGGTGCTCTTCTCTCATGCCTGATTTTACCATCTGCAGGAAAAGGAGTTGAGTGGTTTGCCTCAGAAACTCGTTGGGTGACTGCACTCTCAGCCTTTCCTACCTCACAGGGTTGTTGTGAGGAGAAAGTGGAAGAGAAGAAAATTTTATTTATTTTTATTTACTTATTTTATCGTATTTGTATTCTGCCCTCCCCTCAAGCAGGCTCAGGGTGGATAACAGCAATTAAAACATTCCATATGAAACATTTAAAAGCATCATACAAAACTATAAAAAAATAGCACTCTTTTTCTTGATGGTGGCAATACAGTTAATTACGAATAGTGCAACAGTACAGTTGAACATAGCAGCAGCTTAAAAACACTGGTGGGCAGCTTTCATAGGGAGGGGAGTAGATGTTGTATCCTCCAGCCAGCGGAGGCCCAGCCTCAGCCATAAGCCTGGTGGAACAACTCTTGTCTTACAGGCCCGGCGGAAAGATAGTAGATCCCGCCGGGCCCTGGTCTCGGTAGACAGAGCGTTCCACCAGGTAGGAGCCAGGACTGAGAAAGCTCTGGCTCTAGTCAAGGCCAAGTGGGCCTCCTTGGAGCCAGGGACTGATAACAATTTCTTTTCTCCTGATCGGAGGGTCCTCTGGGGAATTTACAGGGAGAGACGGTCCCTCAGGGATGCTGGCCCCAGTCTGCACAGGGCCTTATAGGTCAATACCAAGACCTTGAACCTGATCCGATACTCCACTGGCAAAATGAGGTGAGCTGCTTTGGATCCCCACCCCATTGCGGAGAAGGCAGGAAATAAACGAAGCATATAAATAAAGTTGTGTTTTTCCCATTGCGGCAATCGCATGCACGGTGAGGCATCCCTTACAGTCAGGGCTCATTTCGAAGGGGAACGCACAGGAACACAGTTCTGGCAGTTCCCCAAAGAAGTTACATGGCAGGTTGCCCCGCCCACCTGACTCTCGGCTATTTTGGGCCCGTTTCGGCCTGGATCAGGCCTCTGACGGGTGGTGGATCATTCTCCCGCTCATCAGCAGCCTGATCCTGACCATTTGGGGCCCCTTTTCAGCCATTTTCAGCCCCTTTTTGCCATTTGGGGCCCAATTTCGGCCCTGAATGGCCAGGATTGGGTCCAAAACAGCCAGGATAGGTCATGTCAGGGGGTGTGGCATATGCAAATCAGTTGTACTAATGACACACTTCCGGTGATGGCATGGGGAATGGCATATGCTAATGAGTTCCTCCAGCTCTTTTTCTACTAAATGACCCCTGCTCTCCAGGCATCAGTTTCTTTCCCGATTTTGTTTTATTCCATCCTCACTCTCAAGAAGATCAGGTCGGGAGATGTGATTCTCCCTTTCTCTATTCTGTCATCAAAACGACCCTATGTATTGCTTTGGACTATTTGCTTGGAAATGAGGAAGGGGAGTTTTAAAAAAATGTTTCAAAGCTATACGTAGGGCTTTTGCGGAGATTACAAGAAGGTGCAAAGTGATTATGACCCAGGAGGGTCTGTTTGTTGAGATGTCTTGAGGATCACGGAAGTGAAGATACATTCTGAGTCTATTTGCTGTTTTTTACCATTAATGGTGATCTAAATAATTATTTCTGTGGATTTTGTTTCTTAACTTTTCTCTCTTTTTTAGTATGTTGGATGAGTTATATAACAGGCAATTTAGAAGATCTGGCATATATGAAAATATATAAAAATAAATAAGACCATCAAATCAACAATTTAAGACACCAAATTTTGAAGGTTGAGAACATGTTGAAAGTAAAATGTTTGGAATTCCATTATGGGATAATTTTTAGAGATACCTTGCAAATATTTTATTTAGATGTATCACAGTGGTGAAGGAGGGGAAAATTAATTTTGAAGCTTATACACTTTGTCATTTACAACTAATTACAATTAATATGATTCATATATCAAAATAGACTGGCAGTTAAGTTGAATAATGAAATGAGTAATTAAAAGCATTAAATAGTTTTTTAACATAATATGAAATATATTTTGAAGTATTATAGCTCACTTTTCTCTTTTTTCTAGAAAATAGAATTGAAGTAGGAGCAAAAGTATCATATATTATATATATATATATATATATATATATATATATATATATATATATATATATATATATATATACACCTTTTGATGTAACCTTTGTATAAGGTTCTATGCACTTTTAATTGCTATATTCTTATTTCTTTTTCTAAATTTAAACAAACAAACAAACAAACAAAACCCTTGTGAGGTTGGTTAGGTTGACAGAAGGTGGAATGGCCAAAGCTCCCCCGGGGAGATTTGAACCCATGTTTTATTCTGCACACAAACCACTGTACCATGATTACTATTATAATGGACAAGATGGACATAGTAAGAACATAAGAAGAGCCCTGCTGCATCAGTCTAGTGGTTCATCCAGTCCAGCATCCTGTCTCACACAGTGGCCACCCAGTTACTTCCAGGAGGATATATACAAGCTGGAATGTGTCCAGAGGAGGGCAACAAAGATGGAGAGACGTCTGGAGACCAAGTCCTATGAGGAAAGGTTGGCGGGCCTCAGTATGTTTACCCTGGAGAGGAGACGACTGAGGGGTGATAGGATAACCTTCAAGTAACCAACTGGTTCTGGTCGGACCAGAATGAACAGGTTGAAATTAAAAGAGTTTTTGGCTGAACACTAGGAGGAATTTCCTGACAGAGCAGTCCCTCAGAGGAACAGGCTCTCTCGGGAGGAGGTGGGCTCTCCTTTGGAGGTTTTCAAGCAGAGGCTAGATGGCCATCTGACAGCAATGCCGATTTTGTGAACCCAGGCAGATCATGAGAGGGAGGGCAGGAAGGGTTGCATCAGTGCATAGTTCTCATGGCCCCTTCTTACATGCCCAGGGTAAGGCCAATCACCACTTTGGAGTCAGGTAGCAGTTTTCCCCAAGCCAGTTTGGATAGGGATCCTAACGGTGTTTTGCTATATTCTGGGAATGGAGCAGGGGTCACTGAGGGTGTGTGTGTGGGGGGGGGGGAGGGGGAAGTAGTTGTGAATTTCCTGCATTATGCAGGGGGTAGGACTAGATGACCCTGGAGGTCCTTTCCAACCCTGTGATCCTGTGATTCTACTCTGGAAGGCCAACAACAGGGCACAGAGGCCATGACCTTCCTCTGAAATTGCCTCCTGGCACTCAGAGTTTTACTGCCTCTGAATGCGGAGGTTCCCTTTAGTCACGATGCCTAGTTGGAGAAGTAGAGCATCCATTTTGGTGTATGTATCACAAAGGGGAGTACCTGCAAGGATTCCAAGCAGAGCAGTGTTGACAATGTGGTGGTTCTCCTTGGCTGTTTGTGCACAGTGCTTCCTTTTTGGGGCAAAGCGCCTCTCTCAAGTTCCCGTTTCCAAATCCTGTCCGCCTTCTGTGTTCTGGGGATGCATAACATGAAGGCAAAGAGAAGTGATCTCATGATGTGCAACCTACCACCTGAGATCAGGCATGCGGAGAGCTGAGGAGCGAACATACGATTTTTGACAGGCACAATTACCGAGATGCTACCATGATAAACCCTTGAGGAAATGCTTGTTAATAAATATTCCTGATTTGTTTCTTTGGCAGTGTTGCATGTCTGGGAGAAAAGTGGGACAGAAAGGCCTTAATAAATACTGGTTTGACACCTAACTCAGTCATTTAACAAATAGTGGCTTCTTTTTTGCCTACAAATGGTTCAGTCCTGGTTTATAATCCTGTCTGTTATTGGGTGCCATCACCTGGATAGCCCAGGTGAGCCTGATATCATCAGATCACAGGGCCAAGCTACACATGACGAATGACACTTGAACGGCAAGTGTATTTCTCCCTGTTCACTTGCCCTCCACTCAATCCACTTGCCGTTCAAGTGTCATTCGTCATGTGTAGCTTGGCCCTCAGAAGCTGAGCAAGGTTGGCCTTGGTTAGTAATTGGATGGGAGACCTCCAGTGAAGATCAGGGTTGCAGAGGCAGGCAAGGGCAAACCACCTCTTTGTTAGTCTCTTGTCATGAAAACCCCACCAGGGGTTGCCATAAGTTAGCAATGACTTGATGGCACTGTCCACTACCACTGTTACTGGTAGTGCTTCAATTACATTTTTTGTAGGGAAGAAACAAACTGCCATGTTCTTAAAGTGCTTGAAATTAGACATCACTGCACATTGTGGTTGCTACTGAACCCAAAATTCTACCATCCTGGCATAGTGTGAGAATGCAGGAGGAAGCGTGCAAATCTGAGAACCTTCTGACTCATTTTCATCACAAACAGTGGCTAGTTTGTGATGTCTGAATGTAGCCAGCATACCTCTGATCACTAGATAGTGGAGGAAAGATACTAAGGAATGATTATCGCTAGGGTTGCCAACTCTTGGAAAAAGTATTTTTTATTTATGAAAATGCTTTTAGAGTGCTTGGCCAGACATGACATCCTGTCCATCAGTACTCCATATGGAAGTGACATCACATCCTCCATGCCACTGAAGGATTTTACCTAATCTCTTTGACAAAAACCATAGAGATTGGGCAAGTTCCTAGAGCGTCACTTGGAAGTGATGTCACATTTCTCCAAAATGTCACTGTTAAAATGGGTTGCAAGCCTAGAGCTTCACAGGTTTTAAAAGTGCAGCAGCACACCTTCCTTTGCCTTAAAAGACACCGAACAGTTAAAAATGAGCCTCTGTCCTATTTGCTCCCTAATCTCAAGGAAACATGATCTGGCAACTGCAAAAAAAGAGGGAGGGTATTCATGAAAGTGGAAAACTGGCCAGTTGTCAACCATACAATCACCACTACCGTGACTTGCTTGCAAGTTTCCCAGAAGAATCTGCCTCGATCAGTGCTGGAGACAAAATGGACCGTTGCTTTGATTTGGCAAGATGATTCTTACATTCCTGTCTGTCACACTGTATGCGGCAAAGAAAGACGCAGTCACATTACACCAGGGCTGGATCGAGGGGGGGGGCAGGGGGTAGTCTGCCCCTGGTGCCGCCAGGGAGGGGGCACTGGGAGCAGCTGCCAGCTGCCGGGAGTGTGCAAGTGGCAGTGCGGGCAGCCTCCCAGCCCCCTGCACTGCCTTTCGCCTGCCCCGTAGGACAGGGGGTGGCAGGCTTGCCCCCTGTCATGCAGGGAGGTGAATGGCGCGGGCGGCTTCCCTGCCCCGCACACTGCCTCCGCCAGCGCACAGCGCGGGCGGCATACTCCGCCGTGTGTGATGATGTCACAGAAGTGATGTCATCACGCAGCACTGGGAGCACGAGAGAGAGGTCAGACTAGGGTTGCTCTAGGCGCCGGCAACCCTAAATCCGTCCCTGCATTACACCCCCAAATTCCTTCTGGCAAGGATAAATTTTAACAAGGAGAATCTGAAGTATTAATCACTTTAAATAGAAGATCTGCAAAGAACCACTGTGTGAGCTGGGATGTCGGATTAGATAGAATGCTAGCCTGATCCGGCAGGGCTCTTCTTACGTTCTTATGTCCACTGTAGGTTAGTTTCATATGCTTCAGATGTTCTACTCTGCATTTTCAACACTTGCGCAGAATTTCTGTCATATTTATATGTTGAGGACGCTTCCCTATAATGTGCTCCAAGCCAATGAAGCAAAATGGGGTTTTCAGTTCCTTTTATTCTCACAACAATCTGTGAGGTAGGTTAGTCTGAGAGAGAGAGAGGCTATAACAACAACAACAACAACAACATTAGATTTATATACCGCCCTTCAGGACAACTTAACACCCACTCAGAGCGGGTGTTAGTGTGCTATTATTATCCCCACAATAACATAACCTGTGAGGTGGGTGGGGCTGAGAGAGCTCCAAAGAGCTGTGACTTACCCAAGGTCACCCAGCTGGCTTCAAGCGGAGGAGTCGGGAATCTCCCAGTTCTCCTGATAAGAGTTCTACTGCTCTTAACCATTACACCAAAATGGTGGTTGTTGTTGCTATTTTATTCTCACAACAGTCTGTGAGGCAGGTAAGTCTGAGAGAGGCTGTTCTTAGTTCACCCACTGAAAGTCATGGCAGAGCAAAGACTTGATCTCTTATTTCCCAGATCCTAGTCCAACTTTCCGATCACTAAACCACGCTGCTGGAAGGGAAGAGGGCAGATCTCCACCACCACAATGACATGTTCCCCCGCTCTAATGCAAGTGAGACACACGGCATGTGGAGAAACACCAAGTGATTCCGTATAGGTTGGATAATGCACTTCCAATCCTCTTTATAGATCATTTGGAATGGATTTTTTCGTGTGCGGAACAAAAAATCCACCTCAAACGATTGATAAAGTGCATTGAAAGTGCATTATCCAACGTGTGCGGAATCAGCCACCATTCTGTTGGTGAATTTAACTTTCTAGGTGCTGCAGGAGGGAGGGGCCAGTTCTGGAATGGAATTTGATTGGAGAGAGAGCGAGTCAGTTGGTGGAGGTGGGTTGGAAGTTGACAGTTGGCTGAAGAGAGAGAGGGAATGGCTCTGAGGGGAGATGTAGGTTTGAGAGCCAAGCTACAAGTGAGGAATGACACTTGAATGGCAAATGAACAGACTCGCATGTATTCCTCCCTGTTCACTTGTGCTCCACTTGATCATGTAGTGGAGTGCAAGTGAACAGGGAGGAATACACGTGAGTCTGTTCACTTGCCATTCAAGTGTCATTCGTCACTTGTAGCTTGGCCCTGAGTTAAACTCCAGGTAACAAAGTATCGTGCCTGCCCTATACAACATCCAGCTAGGGCATGAGTATAGAGAAGGAGAGAGATTAGGGGTGTTGTTTTTTTCTTACGTATTGTTTCCCGTTCACTGCATACTTGTCTGGGTGGAGTTATAATCTTAAATAAATTTTATTGATTAATGAAGGAATGAAGACCATCTGTTCCACATAGGTCCCCAACCTCTTGGGTCCGCTAGGAGGGGAGAGAGAGGTCAAGGAATACAAAGGGACGTAACCAGAGGGAGGTTAAGAGGCTGTCCCGCCTAACCGGAGCCCCATACAGGGACGGTGGTGGCAGCAACTACCCGGAGACAGGAAAGGGAGACTGCCCCTTCAGGTGCTTGGCTAGGCAAAAAGAGGGGTAGGCAAAGCGGGGTCTACCAGTGGGAGGAAAGGCCCCAATTTGCCACATGGCAAATGCCTAGCTAGAACCGAAAGAAGCAACTTCTTTCTTCCTCCCCTCCCTTTTAACTACATAAACAGCGTCCAAGACCTTTTATTCTGCCTCCCTGTGAACCACGTCTAGTCTGCCCCTACTCTTGTTCTAGAGACACCCAAAACAATCACGCGGCAGTATATTCTTCCAGAACACCGCTGTGCAATAGAACACCTTTGCTTATTAATTCCCTGGTTCCCCAACTATATTTTGCTGTCACATTACATTATGCGCTCCTGCAGGATTCGCTGAATACTGACATTTGTGACTTTCGAGCGTATGTGATTTTTTTTCTCCTGGTGCTGCTATTTTCAAGGTTACACTCTCCTGCTCTGTATCCTTTTGTGTGTCCTTTTGTATTTCCAGTGACAGCACATTCTCTGTGGCTGACTCTAGCACCTGCTGCTTGGACCTGGGGCTGGTGTGTCGTAGCTTCTATAGGGGTGCCAACTCCAGGTTGGGAGATTTTTGGAGATTTGGGCGGTGTTTAGGGAAGGGAGGGACCTCAGCAGATTATAATTCCATATAGTCCACTCTCCAAAGTGACCATTTTCTCCAGGGGAACAGATCTCTTTCATTTGGAAATCAGTAGTAATTAGGGTTGCCAGACTCCAGGTGGTGGCTGGAGATCTCCTGGAATTACAACTGATCTCCAGGCCACAGAGATCAGTTCCCCTAGAGAAAATGTCTGCTTTGGAGGGTGGACTCTATGGAATTATACCATGCTGAGGTGATTTCCCTCGCCAAACCCTGCCTTCTCCAGACTCCATCTCCCAAATCTCCAGTAATTCCAGGAGATCTCCAGGCCCACCTGGAGTTTGGCATAATACCAGAACTTCTGGCTATTTCTACTTTTTTGATGAGTTGGGAAATTCCTGTAGATTTGGGAGTGGAGCCTGCAGAGGACGGGGTTTGGGGAGAGGAAGAACTTCAGCAGAGTATAATTACATAAGTCCACCCTCCAAAGCAGCTGAGTTCTCCAGGGGAACTGAATTTTGTAGTCTGGAGATCTGTTATAATATGGGGGGGGGGTGCTCTAGGCCCCACCTGGAGGTTGGCAACCATATCCTCAACCCAACACAAGATTGTACACAACTAGAATGATGTAATGCTGTGTATAATTTAAATCCCGTGGTTTGATCACTGGGGCTGAACTGCCTACAAGACTGCAGCTCATTTAGAAGCATTCTGAGATGGCAACCTTGTCTTTTGCAAATACGTCTTGTCATATTTCATTAGTGTTTTGTTGACTCCCCCTATCCTAATTAGAAATCTGGGGGTACCCAGCCTGGATAAGAAAGGGGGGATTGTTTTGTAGCATAGTTGTTAAGTGGTTGGGCTGTGAATCAGCTCTCTGCTAGTTCAAATCCCACTACTGCCATCAGCTCTGCAGGTGACCTTGTATCAGCCACTCCTCTCAGCCCCAGCTTCCCAACAGTCTTGTAGAGATAATAATAACACTGACTTTGTTTACTGCTCTGAGTGGGGCACTAATATGTCTAGAAGAGCAGTATATAAGTATAGTTAATATTATGAGCTGCTGTAGCATAGTGGTGAAGTGGTAGGGCTGTGCATCAGCACTCTGCTGGTTCAAATCCCACTACTTCCATGAGCTCAACAGGTGGCATAGCTAAGCCACTCTTCTTGGCCCAGCTCCCCAGCTGTATTGTGGGGATAATAATAACACTGACTTTGTTCACTGCTCTGTTTGGCACTGATCTGTCCACAAGGGTTATATATAAGCACTGTTATTATTATAAGGGAGCTGCTGTAGCATAAGTGGTTGGGTTGCAAATCAGCAATCTGCCAGTTCAAATTCCACTACTACCATGACCTAAGCAGGTGGCTTTGGGTAAGATACTCCTCTCAGGCCCAGCTCCCCAGTTGTATTGTGGGGATAATAACAATACTGACTTAGTTCACTGCTATGAGCGTGGCACTAATCTGCCAGAAGAATATAAGCATACTTTTATTGTTGTTGTTTTCCTGTGTGAGTATAACTGATTCTAATAAGCAAGGACAGTATAAAAACCATTCCCTTCTTACACTTTAGAAAGAGATAATGCATTATCTCTTTCCATTCTGTTATACATCAGATGGAATTATTCTGAACAGCAATATTGATTGACCTTGCGCATTAAGCAACATGCTGTTAAAGACGTACCTTCCCAATGCAAAATTAGCCGTCAACAAAGTAAAGATCAATCCCCCTGCTCTATCAGTAGACGAGAAATCTTGCCGTTTTCTCCAGGAGACATTTGAGCCTCAGAATTAAACATTCATAAACTTGATCAGTATTAGACTTTATTTCCAATTCCCATGGAAACAGATAATGCTTATTATATTACCTCACCGGTTTCAAGCAGATAGAAACCCAAAATAATACTAGACGGTCATCTGTCTGTTGCATTTTAAATCCCACCCTCCACCAAGGATTGCTTTTTTGGTTTTATGCACCTCCGGTTTAGCTTTCTGCTGTACGATACATTCAGCAGAGAAAGGGACCGGGTGTGCAGAGCTACCAAACCTGCAGTGGGACCTGGGAATCCCCCACCTGAAGCTATCTTTGCTAGGGTTGCCAGCCTCCAGGTGGCAGCTGGAGATCTCCCGGAATTACAGCTGATCTCCAGGTGACAGAGATCAGTTCCCCAGGAGAAAATGGCTACTTTGGAGGGTGGACTCTACGGCATTATACCATTCTGAGGCCCTTCCCCTCCCCAAACCCTGCCCTCTCCAAGCTGCACCCCCTCCCAAATCTCCAGGGATTTCCCACCCTGGACCTGGCAACCCTAATCATTGCCCATTGCTGCTCCATGTGGCAGCTGGGGGAAACAGCTGGCTTTGTCAACATGGAGAAGTCACTTCCAAGGAAAACCCCAAGGGAGGGTCATTTGTAGGATCGCCAGCCTCCAAATGGGGCTAAATGGGGCCTGGAGAGTTCCCAGAACTTCAGTGGATCTACAGTCAACAGGCCGTGACTTGGATAGTCCAGGCAAGCCTGATCTTGTCAGATCCTGGAAGCTAAGCAGGGTCGGCCTTGGTTAGTAATTGGATGGGAGACCTCCAAAGAAGTCCAGGGTTGCAGAGGCAGGCAATGGCAAACCACCTCTGTTTGTGTCAGGTTCTGGCAGTTAGATTCCCATAGTACTCCGCTGCACACACCCCAGCGTATGAGTTAAAGTTACTTTGAGATCCATCAGTATCAGCAAACACAGACAAGGGTATTGGCAGAAGTGATGTGTGTAAGGTTGGAGGGAGGGAACTGTAGGAGAGATGAAGTTATTTTCAGTTCCCAGGAAGAAGCCGGCACTCAAGGACACATTCTGAAGCGGCTGTGAAAATGAAAGTAGACATCACAGCAGGCACCTGTAAGATAAGCAACTCCCAGCTAAACAGGCCCCCAGTATGCAACTTTACATACTCTCAGAGGATCAGCACACAATACAGAGCGTTTATAGAGGGGAGGAAGCTCGGCCACAGTTTACCCCCCAAAACAGCCATTTTCTCCTGTAGTCCAGAGATCCATTGAAATCTCAGAGCCAAGCTACAAGTGACGCCTGACACAGGTTGGACACTTGTCAGCTTCCCTCAAGTTATGATGGGAAATGTAGGCGTCCTGGTCTTACAGCTTGGCTCTCTATTTAATTGAAGTTTACAGAAACCGCCCCCACACACCTAGCAGAGGGGAAGGGGGGCTCCTGGAAAGACCTTGACGCCTGCACTCCCCTCCCAACCGCATGTTCTCCCTCCCATCGACTGCCGCTCTGCAAACTTCAATTAAATGGAGAGCCAAGCTGCAAGACCGGACGCCTACATCAAAACTTGAAGGAAGCTGACAAGTGTCCAACCTGTGCCAGGCGTCACTTGTAGCTTGGCTCTCAGGAGATATGGGAGGCCCAGATTTGAACCCCCGCTCCGGAAGTTCAAGCGGTGACCTCAGGCCAGTCTCACACTCCCAGTCTAGCCTACCTTGCAGGGTTATCATGAGGATGAAAGGAGAGCAGGAAGAATGCAGTGAGGCACTTTGGAGAAGTTTCTTCACTGGGAGAAAAGTGGGGCATAAATGAAGTAAATCCATTTTTCTCCATGAGATGCGGCTGGCGTGCCAACCGGAATTGGCAGGTGTGCCAGCAAGCCCATCTGAGCAGGTGGATGAAGAAGTATTTTATCACCCCCCCAACAGCAATCTTGGTTCTTCAACATGTATGGGGTGGTGGTGGTTTCTACTTGTTTGCTTCCCGTTCTTCTCCTGCTGTCATAACCGCCTCTCCTGGCAGTCATTATGACTGAATGTGTTTGAACTGGAGCCATTCTATAGTAATTATAACCAGAACTACTGTGAGATTTAAACAGTCTATTAAACACCCTTTGAGAAAGGAAATGGCTTAGCGACGTGCGTCATTTGACTTGTTTAAAGAATTTCTCTCCCGCTTCTCCAAATACAAAGATCCAAATACAAAGCTTGCAGCATCGCCGCTTCAGACGCCCGTAAATGAATACAGCAAGCCAAGAAGGGGCCTTTGTTAATATGTTAGAGCGTGTGCACCTGCGGCACTTGGGCAACGATCCCTGATGAAAAGAGAAAGGCGGTGTTAGATGTATAGAGAGTGGTCCGCATGCCAGATGAATATCTGAGAGACACGGGTTCGAACCCCCATTCTCTCATGAAACTTTCTGGGGAACCTTGAGCTGGCCACACACTCTCAGCGTAACCTACTTCACAGGGTTGGTGTGAGGATAAACTCAAGGCCGTATTCAGGGCTTTTTTTCTGGGAAAAGAGGTGGTGGAACTCCATGGGTTGCCCTCGGAGAAAATGGTCACATGGCCGGTGGCCCCGCCCCCTGATCTCCAGACAGAGGGGAGTTTAGATTGCCCTCTGCGTGGCAGCGCAGAGGGCAATCTAAACTCCCCTCTTTCTGGAGATCAGGGGGCGGGGCCACCAGCCATGTGACCATTTTCAAGAGGTTCCGGAACTCCGTTCCACCGCGTTCCTGCTGAAAAAAAGCCCTGGCCGTATTATTCATAAGGCGGACTAGGCCGAAGCCTAGGGGCCCCGCAAGGACTAGGGGCCCGTCAATATTTTTGCTGAGGCACACCCCCACATAAATTACAATTAATTAATTCTCTTATATAACCTCTATTAATAAGATACTTAACTGCTTCCTTATTGAAGTGAAACAAATTGTCTCTTATAGTAAAACAATTATCTGTATATTATATATTTTAATAAATAACAAAAAAATTATTCTTTTCAAAATATTACAGTATTGAACAAGTATACCCCCAAAATGTGCTTTCCAGAAGAGTTCTACTCGCGCAATAAAAATATATTAAAAAATTGTGAATAGAATTCTTCACGAGACCCTCAAAGTGGATATAGGGTTATGTAGTGTGGTCTAGTACGTACCGTACCGTGGTCAGGCTGTCAGCTGTAGTGGGGTGAAAGATTGAAATGCTGGAGGGGGACCAAAATACCTGAAAGCCTAGGGGCCCGGCTATGGGTTAATACGGCTCTGGAGAAACAGGAGGAGAAGAAAAGCAATGTAAAAACCGCTAGGGTTGCCAGTCTCCAGGTGGTGGCTGGAGATCTCCTGGAATTGATCTCCAAGCAATTCCCCTGGAGAAAAAGGCTGCCTCAGAAGGTAGACATGGTCTCTATGGCATTATACCCCGCCCTCCCCAGGCTCTACCTCCAAATCTCTAGGAATTTCCCAACCCAGAGCTGGCAACTCTACTTTGGCCAGTCATACTCTCTCAGCCTAACCTACCTCGTAGGATTGTTGTGAGAATGAAATGGAGTCAATGGAGATGACATGTGGCATGCTGAGTTCTTTCAAGGAAGGGACACGATGAGAAATGGATAGATAAGAATGTTCCCAAATTGGGAGTCGCTTCAGCAGTGACCAGTAAGCCTGTATATGGGTATTCAGCTGTAGTCCCTTCTGATAGTTGCCTGACAGGTCAGTGGATACACCTGCGTGATCCAGAACTGGGGGCAAAGCAGCCAGCCAAGAATGGAGTGAACAATAAATCCAGGACTGTAATGTGTGCCAGAAACCTCTTCCCTTTCGCGCACGGGAACGGTTCGAAGCCAGACCTGGCACGAGAGACCAAATGCTTTCCAGAACGTTGTAGTTTATGGGTATGTTTACATTGACGGCTCTTTCTCGGAAGAACCTTGGGGAGAAAAAAAAAAAAGAAACACCTGAGCTAAATACGGCCAGAAGGACCTCAGACTCTGCAGTTCCAAAGTAGAAAGGCAGTCTCAGGTACGGTCGATCCCCACGGTGGAAGGAAGGTTGCCAGCGGGCTGAGAAACAAAAAGTTCTGTCCCTAGAACAGAGGTTTAATATGCAGAAATGGGCAGCCGAAGCTTTTCAAGGAATGGAGATAAATAACCTGAGAATTGCTGCGCATCACATGTATGTTAAAGGGAAGGGTAGAGAGAAAAGTTTGAAAGTTTGCAGCCTTTACAGAGGCATTGTTGGGTAAGAAAGCCTGTATGAAGTAGCAGTTGGAATAGAACTGGGAGTCCCAGGTTCAAATTCTCACTCAGTCACAGAAGCTTGCTGGGGCTGGGGGAGGGGGGAGGCTTGAGCTGGTCATACATTCTCAGTGTAGCCTACCTCACAGGGTTGATATGAGGATGAATGGAGAAGAAGAGAATGATGTAAGCCACTTTGGGTCTCCATTGGAGAGAAGGGTGGCATATAAATGGAGTAAAATAATAAGAAGTGTGCTTTAAGCTGAAATAACTTGGTTAAGCCCACATCTATCTATCAATTTAGGCAGGGTGTGACCATCAGCATCACTTGACAGATTTTGACACATTCAAATGATCAACAGTGTTCTTCATGTACAAGGAGAGAAAATGTCAATAATCTCGTTTACTATTAACTCCATGAAATGTGTGTTCGGGGTGTGGGGCTGGGGGGAGATAAAGTACTGTTTGGATTTTCTGTTCCAGGTACCAAAATGCGCCGAGCTAGAACCATTACGATACTATATGTAGTTTCAGAATGAACATACTTTTTGGATTTGCCTGGCGTTATCCTAAACCAGAACCATTTTCAAATAAGGAGCATTGCGTCCAAGACTAGGTGGATATTGTGTTAAAAAAAAAAGAGTTCCACATCTGGACAGTCTACAGTTTGTGCCAGGAAAAGCGGCATTCTATGGCTGGTATCAACTATGCAATTATTCATTTATTGCATGTTGCTATTTTTACATAATTTATTCAGGCTTTTGCTAATTGTGGGGAGGAATAATACACCGCACACTGATGTGCCACTCACTAGATTCTTTTCAAACCGCTGCTTTTGAGATTTCAGCAGGTGTTTTTCACCATCTGTCGCCCACATCTTCAAAGTCATGAGGGCTAGAAACTTATTTTAAATTAGAGGTTCTCAGGATAGGCCCAGACTTGTGTGTGTGTGTTATGTGCTGTCAAGTCACCTCCAACCTATGGCGACTTATGAATGAAAGACCTCCAAAACATCCTATCATTAACAGACTTGCTTAGATCCTGCAAACTGGAGGACATGGCTTCCTTTATTGAGTCAAGCCATCTCGTTTTAGGTCTTCCTCTTTTCCTACTGCCTTCCACTTTTCCTTGCATTATTGACTTTTCCAGAGAATCTTGTCTTCTCATGATGTGACCAAAGTACGATGGCCTCAGTTTTGTCATTTTAGTTTCTAGGGAGGATTCAGGCTCGATCTTCAGCATTTAATATTTTCTCCCCCTTTAACTGTTAATAAAATGGGTGGTTATTTCCTTGTCACTCCAAGAATGGTGTCATTCCCGGAGCGACAAGAAAGTGCTTGGGAGAGCACGTGTGCGAGATAAGTACTCCTAAGGTGCACGTCCCCCCAACCTCTCCAGTTCCCCAGTTTGGGCTCTGGGGGACCTGACAACCCTTTTGTAAAAAGAAGTATTTCATTTTGTCCAAGGATGGACGCTATAGAATCTACATTCTTAATGAGTTTCATTGCTTTCCCAATCTTCACCCTCTCCAGCAGGGCTCATTTCGAGGGGGAACGCGCAGGAACGCAGTTCCGGCAGTTCCCCAAAGAGGTCACATGTCAGGTGGCCCCGCCCACCTGACTCTCAGCCATTTTGGGCCCGTTTCGGCCTGGATTGGGGCCAAAACGGCCCGGATTGGGCCTCTGACGGGTGGTGGATCACTCTCCCGCTCAGCAGTGGCCCGATCCTGACCATTTTGGGCCCCTTTCGGCCATTTTCAGCCCCCTTTTGCCATTTTGGGCCCAATTTCGGCCCTGAATGGCCGGGATTGGGTCCAAAAAAGCCAGGATAGGTGATGTCAGGGGGTGTGGCACATGCAAATCAGTTACGCTAATGACACACTTCCAGTGATGCCAAGGGGTGTGGCATATGCTAATGAGTTATGCTAATGAGTTCCTCCAGCTCTTTTTCTACAAAATGACCCCTGCTCTCCAGGCATCACCCCCAAATATCCAGGAATTTTCTGAGTTGGCAACCCTACTGGTGGGGGGGATTTCTTACTACTATAGTCAACGAAACTTCTAAGCCTTCTTCCGGCGTAAGTAATCTTCCTTCAAGTTAAGGCGGAATATCTTCCAAACACCCTTCCTCTGAGTGTGTTTGGAAGATGTTCTGGGGTGCCCAATCAACTGGTGGTGGGAAGCATTGGCTGGACCTACTGGGCCTGGCCAGCATGCTAGAATATATACCAAATTACTATGGTAGTGGCCTGTACAGAATAGTTGGAAAGCTGGGTTTTAGTGATTTTTGTTCCCCATGACACAGAGCCAAGCTACAAGTGATGCCTGGCACAGGTTGGACACTTGTCAGCTTCCCTCAAGTTTTGATGGGAAATGTAGGCATCCTGGTCTTGCAGCTGTAATGGAAAGCCAAGCTGTAAAACCAGGACGCCTACATTTCCCATGAAAACTTGAGGGAAGCTGACAAGTGTCCAACCTGTGTAAGGTGTCACTTGTAGCTTGGCTGTCAGCTGCCTTCTGAAAAGCTTCCAAGGCACTCCAGGGTTCTCCAGAACACAGTTTGGAAAGAAAAAAGATCCGAAATCTTCCTAGAAACCTGATATGTGCTTATGGAATTCCCGTGAGCCTCCAGTTCATAGCTGTTATGTCCAACGGGTATATCTTTTCCTGCCTCTTCTTCCAATGCTTCGTAGATAAGCAGTCATGGGAAAGAACTACCCATAATTGGCCTGCAGGGGATTTTAATAGAATGTTTGCAGCAGTTAAAGAGCTTTTAAGTGAAAACAGATTGGGGCATTTGTTTTCCTTTCCTCTTTAAAAATATAAGGAGAGACTTAACTGGTTCCCCCCCTTTGTTAATGTTTTAAGTGGTAATTTTGGTTTGCCAAGAGAAGAAATGGAATGACGGAGATTATACTAATAGAAGCAAATTGTATCGCAGATTATATTTTTCCCCATTTTTTTTTTCATTTTAGCGTAGAGTTTTTAAAAACCACTTTTCATGTTAGGTCAAAAGGAGATCAGTTTCCACTGAAGCAGAAAACACTAGTTCATACGGCCACATTTGTTCTAATACTCAGAGCTTTAAAGTAAATGATCTGGATTGGTTCCAAACTCTTGCAAATGGAGGGCATTTGTGGCGATGATCTTTCCCACTGTCCTATTCCTTTGGCACCTCCCTGGCCTCCCTAAAGCTGCCGCTGTGGGGTGGGAAGGGGCTGAAGAATACTATTCCATGGTGCATGGAAGAGACCATCTTGAAAAGGGAATTGGAAACAAGTATCCCCTCATTCTTGCAAAAGTGTTGCCCTCTAGGGGTAGAAGATCTCTTGTCCCCAGCAGGCATTGCTCGCCGGCACTCCTGTTGCTGAAGGATAATTTTTTTAAAAATCAGTGGCAGCAACAGTGTGACATCACTTCCAGGGAAACCTGGAAGTGACATCATGCCTCTCTAGGGATCACCAAAAACTTTATTGTTTTATCATAGATTTTCTGGTGATTCCTAGTGATGTCACACCATCGGTGATGTCCATTCCCCATATCCCCATCCTCCCAAATTCTTCTGCTGGTTGACAGGCCGGGCCTGGCAACCTTCAGCAGACTCTATGAACAAAAGCAAAGCTTGCAAGAGAGTGAGGGTTGGGGTGATTTTGTCTAATGCTGCATTATGACCTTATGCCACCTGGCACATTGTTCTCAGATATCTCCTGATCCTCAGCAGTGACTTTACAGGGGATTGAGGCCGAGTCTGGGGGAAGGCAGGAAAGTTCCAGTTGAGTAAACTCCTCATGTCTGCAGGAGGTAGGGACTAGGACAATGTATCCATTATTATTATTATTATTATTATTATTATTATTATTATTATTATTATTATTATTTTAATTACATATCTTGTCCACTTTTGGTGCTGAGCGTCAAGATGGATTATTTTTTTAAAGAAATCAAACAATAATACATTCAACAGGGCAGTAAAGCAGGATTACAAAATTAGTTAACAATGCAATAAAATAGTATAATACATGTAACAGGGCAGTAAAACTAGATAACAAGGATCGGGGGTGATTTCGTAGAAAAAGAGCTGGAGGAACTCATTAGCATAACTTATTAGCATCACTCATTAGCATATGCCACGCCCCTTGACATCATCGGAAGTGTGTCATTAGCATAACTGATTTGCATATGCCACACCCCCTGGCATCACCTATCCTGGCTGTCTTGGACCCAATCCTGACCATCCAGGCCCAAAATTGGGCCCAAAATGGCAAAAATGGGCTGAAAATGGCCAAAAGGGGCCCAAAATGGTCAGGATCGGGCTGCTGCTGAGTGGGAGAGTGATCCACCACCCATCAGAGGCCCAATCTGGGCTGTTTGGCCCCAATCCAGGCTGAAACGGGCCCAAAATGGCGGAGAGTCAGGTGGGCGGGGCCACCTGACATGTGACCTCTTTGGGGAACTGCTGGAACTGCGTTCCTGTGCGTTCCCCCTCAAAATGAACCCTGACAAGGATTACCACATGGGCAAAATCAACAGCTGCCCATCCACATACATTGTCTTTGATGGCACCCACTTTATGGAACAGCCCACCTGAAGACGTCAGGAAAGCTCACACTTCCTTGGTTTTCTGCAAACGGCAAAACTGAATTATTCAAGAGAGCTTTTTTACTCAGATAGGAGGCCTGTACTGTAAGGAAGTTGCCTCAGAGAGACGCATGAGTAAAGACATAGGGACCATAGATTTTACTACTATGTACTACTATCTTTGTTGCTGTAAGTATGATCTTGCTGGGTAGTTCTATGTTGTTCAGAATTGCTAATGGTCTGTTTCAGCATTTCTTCAACTCTGTGTATTCAATTTCTGTTGATTTTAAATCTTTGCAAATTTATATGTCCTATTACATTGTCTATTGAAATGACTTTGAAATTGAATGTACTAACTCACTCTGTGTAATCTGCTTCGAGACTCAGTGAGAAAGGCAGACCATAAATGATATCAACAAACAAACAAAGAAATAGAAATGCAATAAGAACAGGATAATACATACCATAAACAAAATACACCTCCCCTTTTCTGATTTTCAGTGGACATTAACAGTGCATTCCTAAACAGAGTTACACCCTTTTAAGCCCATTGATTAAAGAAGGGCATAGCTCTTTTTAGGATTGCATTTAGGGTTACCAGCTCTGGTTTTGTAAATCCTTGAAGATTTGGAGACAGTGTCTGGGGAGGGTGGAATTTAAGGAAGGGGATCTCAGGGAAGTATAATGTCAGAGAGTCCACCTTCCAAACCAGCCATTTTCTCCAGGGGAACTGATCTCTGAAGTCTGGAGATCAGTTGTAATTCTGGGAGATCTCCAGGCCACACCTTGAGGTTGGCAATCCTATATGAAGTAGATTTCCCTCCTAATTATCGGCTCCATCTCCAGGATGTTTGCAGGAGTCTGGATGCTGGATGGATAGATTGCCTGGTGTCATGTCTTTGGAATCTCTTAATTTCCACAGATTCCAGCTGTGTGCGATAAACTTTTGCTAGTGTTCTGTTGTAGTCCCTTAGGACCCTCACCATGCATGTTTTCTGCAGCTCTTCTGGGACCTAGATGCTATTTGTATACTTGTGCCTTTTTCTTGTTATTCAGCCAATACTGCTAAAGGTTTCCTTGTATGAGCCTGTAACATCATCGTTCAGGTCAATGCTCCCTTTGAAGTCCTAAGCTACAACACTTCTCCCCTCCTCCCACGCCTCAGTAATTCAATTACATCAAGATCCCTTGCAATGCATTTACCAACATCCCCTGGAAGGAACTATTATCAGAGATCTCACAATTCAGTTCTAAACAGAGTTACAGTCTACCGACTTCAGTGCATTAAGTATTAAAAGTGGGAGCAATAGGTTGGCCCCAGAAGCCCATTTAAAGGAATCCATATTTGGGCCTTTAGCGGAGTAATATCAATTGCAGAGTAAGTGCAATGGGTGATTAGAGCTTTTATGCTGGCTGGTGCCAGTGTGTGAGAGAAAATAACAAACTTACACTTGGCTTAGATTTAGAAACGAAATAGGAATTCCTTATTATAGGAACTCCATACTCTGATAGGAAAGAGGAGAAAGAAATTTCTGTGTCCCTTTCTAGTCTAAGGATGGGCATGGATTGCAGTACAAGTCCTGCATCTATGGTGCAAGATGGAGAGAAGAGATAGTTGTGTGACAAAGAGAGGATGAGAAGAAGAATCATGAGGAGGAAGTCCTGAGAACAGCAATCTACACATCAAAGGATAGTCAGAATAGTAAACGGTAAATAAATGCCCTGACCTTTCTGTCTTTCTCTTTGGTTTGTCCCCCCCTGAAACCTGAGGAAAGGAACAACATCCGGTCCTCACATTTAGAACAGTGTAACTCTGCATATTGATTGTATTTATTAACTTCATCTGTGCCCTACCTTCCTCCCCAGACCCCAGTGGGGACCCAGAGCAGCTTATATTGTCTACCACTCCTCCATTTAATCCTTGTAACAACTTCGAGAGGCAAGTTAGGTAGAGTGTGTGTGCCTGGCCCAAGATCACCCAGCATGTTTCCGTGGCAGAGTGGGGATTCGAACCTGGGTCTCCCACACTCCAACCCTTTGACTTGAATCTTCAGTCTTACCGTCTTCTGTGGCCTCATAGCATTCCTATCCCCTCTCATCCCTCGCCAAAGGAAAAGTCTGCACAAAGGCAACTTGCATTCAGAACAAACAAAAATTGATTTATTTTGTCGTGATAGCCCTGGCTAGCCCGATCTCGTCAGATCTCAGAAGCTAAGCAGGGTCAACCTTGGTTAGTAATTGGATCGGAGACCTCCAACGAAGACCAGAGTTGCAGAGGCAGGCAATGGCAAACCATCTCTGTGAGTCCCTTGCCAAGAAAACCCTGCCAGGGGTCACCATAAGTCAGCTATGACTTGAGGGCACTCTCCAGCACCATACAACTCCATTTTGTCTACTGCTGGTAATTTGGATCAGGAGTGTGCTTCTTTTGCTTTGCTTTCAACAATAATAGTAACAACAACAACAACATCTGATTTCTATATCGCCCTTCAGGACAACTTAACGCCCACTCAGAGCAGTTTACAAAGTGTGTTATTATTATCCTCATGACAGTCACCCTGTGAGGTGGGTGGGGCTGAGAGAGCTCTGAGACAGCTGTGACTGGCCCAAGGTCACCCAGCTGGCTTCAAGCGGAGGAGTGGGGAATCAAACTCAGCTCTCCAGATTAGAGTCCTGCCGCTCTTAACCACTACACCAAACTGGCTCTCAGTAAGAGCAAATTCTAGCTGGGTAGCCACAGTTGTAGCAAAAGCGACAGAAAATCTTGCGGCACTTTAAAGACTAACAGATTTATCATGGCATTAAAACTGGTAGCACTCTGATGCCAGCAGGTGAACTTTTCACTCTCCCCGCTGCTGCTTCTGACCTCCAAATCACCATCCTTTGAGAAAAAATTTTTTCAAAGAAACTCCAGCGTGAAACTGCTGAAGTTGAATTTATCAGCAATTTGAATCTATTTGGACTTAATTGTAACCATGGGCTTCTTGCCTGCCTGAGGGGTTCAATTAGCATAGCAAACCTAATAAGACAGTATTGTACTCTGTCGTTTCTGCTGCGAATAGGTCACACTTCTATATCTTTTTATTCTGCCTGAAATGTGACAGAAGCTACATTTTCTGATCCTTTAGCCTCATCTTTTACAATTTTTTTGTATCAGCGCAAATGTGATGTATATAATCTGTCAACTGAAGATGGCACTTCATGAATCAGATGAAATAGAATCCAGTCTGCAAATATGTATATAAACAAGCTCAATAGACTTGCTCATTTAAGTACAGTACTGTGTAGGGTTGGGAAGGAAGGTGGCATGGTATAGCCCGATCTCATCAGATCTTGGAAGCTAAGCAGGGTCGGTACTAGACATGGGCACAAACCACAAAAAAACTGAACCGTGTGTTTCATGGTTCATGGCATTTTCATGAACCAGGAACCGCGAACTCTCATGAACTGGAGCAAGTTCATGAACCAGTTCGTGGTTCGAGGTTCATTGGGTTTAAATGCCCCTTTCTGGCCACTTAGCAGCCAGAAAGGCGCCCTTGTTCAGCTGTTTGTCGGGGAGATCCCCAACAAGTGGCTGATCTTTTAAACAGGTGCTGTTTAAATGGCCGCTCCCAGCAGCAGGGAAGTGGCCATTTAAACTGCGGGTGGGGCTTGGCTGGCTGGTCGGGAGTTCCAAGCCTCACTGTTTAAATGATCAGCAGCCAGCCAAGCCCCACTGTTTAAATGATCAGCTGCTTGTCGGGGATCTCCCTGACAAGCAGCTGATCCATGGGTTTAAATGCCCCTTTCCCTGCCGCTTTGCAGCAGCACGGAAAGGGGCATTGCTGTTTTAAAACAAACCAAACGAACCAGTAGACCAGTTCATGGAAGTTTGTGGAAACGAGCTTCCACGAACCACGGGTTCGTGAACCACGAACTGGGCTGGTTTGTGGGATTTTTGGTTCGTATTCAGGTTCGTGCCCATCTGTTGTTGGTATTTGGATGGGTAACCACCCAGGGGCGGAGCTAGGGTTTGCCGTGCTCGCGGCTGGCCGGCCAAGCGCCCCCGCGCGCATGAGCACGCGTGCACCTGCCTGCGTGATGATGTCATGCGTGACGTCATCACGGGAGTGCACGTGCCTCCGCCGGCCCGATCGCTGCGTCGGGCGGCCTCCGAGCTCTCCTGCTCGGTTGCCTTCGCCGCAGCAGATGCCTGCCCGCGGTGGCTGCGCCCGGCCGGGGGCTTGTGCTGGTGGCGGCGGCGGCGCAGGGTGGGAGGAATAGGAGGCTTCTACTTTGGGGGGCGCGCTCTCGCCCCCCACGCCTCTTCCAGCGCTCCCTCCGGCGCCCCGCGCCTGCGGCCACCGCCTACCTGGCCTCAATAGGCGCGCCGCCCCTGTAACCACCAAGGAAGACTCTGTAGAGGAAAGCAATGGAAACCGCCTCTACTTCTCATTTGCCTTGGAAGCACCTTGTTGGGGATGCCATAAGTCAATTGTGACTTGATGGCGCGCGCGCGCGCGCGCACACACACACACACACACACACACACACACACACACACAGCCTCAGCATAACCCACAGCTCCCCCATTGTGCCAGAAAATGACATCATGTGTAGTACCGTTCTACATCTGTTCGTTAGAAACAGCTAATGTGTTCACTTGATAAATGAAACCAGGGACTAGTACCCAGATAAATGTAAGTACGTCACTCATTCAGCTGTACATATGTTGAAGTAACATAAGTTATGAGATCCACGTATAAAGAAAAACCAAGCCTACAGTGTACGTTGACTGTATGTACAGTACATACACTGTAACTTATGAACAGGGCAAGAGTCCAGTAGCAGCTATAAGACTAACAAAATTAGTGGTAGAGTATGAGCTTTCGTGAGCCACAGCTCGCTTCTTCAGATACAGCTAGAATGTGAGTCCATTTGTCCTTATATAACAGTAACAACAACAACAATAATACATTCAATTTATATACT
The DNA here is from genome assembly GCF_028583425.1 of Eublepharis macularius. NCBI lineage: Eukaryota > Metazoa > Chordata > Lepidosauria > Squamata > Eublepharidae > Eublepharis > Eublepharis macularius. The sequence continues at coordinate 130,325,714 of NC_072796.1, read as the reverse complement.
GCCCTTCAGGATGACTTAACACCCACTCAGAGCAGTTTACAAAATATGTTATTATTATCCCCACAACAAAACACCCTGTGAGATGGGTGGGGCTGAGAGAGTTCAGAGAGAGCTGTGACTGACCCAAGATCACCCAGCTGGCTTCACAGGGAGGAGTGGGGAATCAAAACCGGTTCTCCAGATTAGAGTCCTGCGCTCTTCACCACTACACCAAACTGGCTTTCAATATCTTGGAGAGTGCAGTGATTACAGAAGCCAAATGATAATAGCTGGTGAATGACAAAGGCAGGCGTGATTGAACAGGGTGGAGTACGCAGAGGGGTAGTGGGTGTGGAGAAATCAGCACTGGTAATGAGACAGGAAGCCTTTGTCTCGATTCAGTCCAAGTGGATGCATTGTCTTATGAACTGGGCACCCAGGAGAGCCTGATCTCATCAGATCTTAGAAGCTAAGCAGGGTTGGCCTCAGCTAGTAATTGGACGGGAGAGCTCCAACGAAGACCAGGGTTACAGAGGCAGGCAATGGCAATCCACCTCTGTTAGTCTCTTGCCATGGAAACCCCTACCGGAGTCGCCATAAGTCAGCTATGACATGAGGGCGGGATTTCATTTTCCACGCAAATTGTGCATGTGTCCACTGTGAGATGTGAACAGGGCGCTTGTGTTTTCAACATTGTTACCTCTTACAATTGGGCAGCATTTCTTGTGCGCCGCCGAATCCTCCCTATTCCGGTCCACGGGGCTTTCAATGACATACTGTGCAAGCGAGCTGGCAAGAGATTAAATCGAGGCTCGGGCTGTTGTGCCGAGCGAACACGACAACATATGTTGAGCGATTGCCTGATTCTCCGATGTGGCAGTTGGGACCGCTGGCCTTTGCCAGGAGGTAAATGTGCAATTAGACTGGGCCATCAACAATCCCCCCTGGGGTTGTGCCTATGAATGGAGATAAGGCTAATTTAGAGCCACTATATTCTAGCATGCCTGCCTGACTTGCTTCTCTGTAGATGTGGCTTCTTGGCTGTGCAATCTCTAGAAAGCTGGGATGAAATAAATTGGAGATTAATGTGTGAGTTTTAATCAGTCCCGATAATACCATTTCCTGTTCCTCATTTCCTAAAGTACTAGGAAAGCCTTTAAATCATTTTCCAGGTAAAGAGAAGTTTCTTTTTGGACGTTACATCCATACATTCTGGAAACCCATTCACTGCATAACCCTGCTTGATATGTGTGGTTGTGAACAAAAAAGGTAATCATGGGGAAAACTCTATGTAAATATAACAGTACAACCATGAAATCTCATAACTACTTATATAATGGTAAGAACTAGAAGCAGTAAACTGATTTCATTACAAAATTCACTTGTATTCCAAAAGCTATTAATAGACTTTAATGTAAGCCTGTACTGAAAAAAGGGTTTGGGGTCTAGGACCTAGGTCTGATGAATAGACTGCAGATACATAGATAGACCAGACTAGCAGACCAGACTAGCAGATAACTGATTTGTATCTAGGTTTGTATTAATTTGCATGTTTAGCAAAGGCTCATGGGGCATGTGTTGGAAAAGGCCACCATGACTTTGAGAGGTGGTATAATGCAGGACTAGGCTAGCTGAAAAGAGTGGAAGGGAGAGAGTAGTGCTGAAGCTAGTATTCTTTGGAAGGCAAAACTTTTATCCAAGCTTTGAATCTAAGGTCACAGAGCTGAAACTGCTAGCTGGGAAGAATCAAACCCTTCTCCCTGGGAGAACAGCAGTAGATGGGAAGAGCTGAAGAAGCAAGAAAAGAGCAGAGAGAAGGAATTGCTGGCAGCTGAACACTTCATTGACTTCTTGAGATCAGTACCCTAGTACAGAGTTGCTCTACTTCGTCTTGCCAGGAGGAAAGGGGAACTGCTCCTAGGGCAACAAGCAAGCTACAGGATTCATACAGCATCTTCACAAAAAGAGTCCTGCTGTTGCGAGGCCTTCTGGATATTTGGGATGTGGTTCCAGCCAAACCCACACAACTGCCTGCGCCCTCTACCGAGTGGTTTGTGAGTAGGACTCTACTCTGGGGTCACTGGTTAGTGACCCAGTATTGATAACTTTAGGAATGTTTGCATAGTTGTGTTATATTTAAAGAAATTGGATTTACATTTTGAATTTGTTGACGTATCTCTAGAAACTGAACCTGGCCCGCTGGACTCTGGGGGTTACAGTAAACATTCACATACCCAATTACTGTAGAACCATTGATACATCAGCGGGCTTTGTACTGAAATCAGTTTACTGCTTATCGTTATATATGTAGTTCGATTTCACGGTTCTATTGTTATATCGATATGTGTGGTTGCCAGAGTTAACATACGTAGGAGCCTGGATTGGGCCTGTTTTGGCCTCGATTGGGCCTGTTTGGGGCCGCTGTAGAGCGCAGGAGCACTCCCGTGCTCTGCAGTGGTTCAAAATGGGCCTGATCCAGGCCAAAACGGGCCTGAAACGAGCCCGATCTAGGCTGAAATGGGCACGTTTTGGGTTGCTGTGGAGGGCAGGAGCACTTCTGTGCTCCACAGTGCCCCCAACCTGGGCCCCTGTGAAGTGTGGGCACACTCCCAGGGGCCTCGTGATGAAATCACTTCCCGGAAGTGACGTCATTGCGCTTGTGGGAGCGCGCACTTTGCGCATGTGCACCCCACCCACAGGTAAGCGCCAGGCCCCAATTCCCCGCCGGGAGGTTGAGGGGGCCTGGCAACCCTAGTGGTTGCTGGGCTCTGGGCAGGGTTTCCAGCCTCCAGGAGGTAGCTGGAGATCTCCCAGAATTACAACTGATTTCCAGGGAACAGAGACCAGTTTCCCTGGAGAAAATGGCTGCTTTGAAGGGTGAACTCTACCCCACTGAAACCCCATCCTATCCAGGCTCCATCCCCAAAATCTCCAGGAATTTCCCAACCTGGACCTGGCAACCCTAGCTCTGAGTGTGCCTGGATGTAACATCTGATGAGCAATAGATTGTGCCAAAGATTTGTAGGATTTGAATCCAGTGGCACCAAAAAGATTTTCAGTGTAGAAGCTTGGTTTTTAAGCTTATACCTTGAAAATCTTGTGTGTTATGTTTACAAAAAAGGACCATGGTGAGCAGATGGGAAACAAGCATAGATGCTGATAGCGGAGGTGGGATATCTCAGTGATAGAGACGCTGCTGCTTTGCGCGGGGAAAGTCCTGGGTTCAATATCTGACATTCCCCTTTAGAATACCGTAGAGAAACGCTGCCAATCAGAGAAGAAGGTTCTGGGCTATATAGACAAATGGTCTGATTCAGTATAAGACAGTATGGGAGCATTATCTGTCTCCCAAAGGAACTACTTGTTCATCAGCTAAATAAATAAAAGCAAACCTCTCTCTCTCTTTCTCTGGCTGCATTCAAGTGATCTGAATTGATAGCCGAAGGTGTTTCTAACTCTTCTAAATTCTCAAACTCCTTTTCTCCTTTTTCTATGCCTTTGGGGAAAAAAATAATTGAAGCTAGCAGCCTACGTCCTGTCTTGTTTCATAAACTAATTATGTGCTGGGTGCAGAAAAACTATGTTTGGTTATTTTTTTGATCCTCTTACTACCATCTAAGCTACTGCATATCACGTGGTATTGATTTCCATCCGCTAAATACATGCGGTATGTGGAAGGACTTAGTTTGATCGTTCTCGAACCTGTTGCCATCTACTAAATGATTGATTATTTGATACTTGTATTTTACTGGGATGTTTTGTATTAGTTAGCCTCCTTAGGTGTTGGTTTTAAAAAGAAAGATGAAGAAATAAGTAAATAAATCTGAACTAGTAATTTAACTAGACATTCAATCTAGATACTACTGAGTGATTCCGCATACATTGGATAATGCACTTCCAATCCTCTTTATAGATCATTTGGAATGGATTTTTTTGTGTGTGGAACAAAAAATCCACCTCAAACGATTGATAATGTGCATTGAAAGTGCATTATCCAACGTGTGCGGAATCAGCCTTTTTTCTTAGGTATCATTGTGAGCCACGCTGTCTTTGTAATAATGCAATATATCTTGTGTTCAAGACTTCTGTTAGGTAGTTACATGTTCTGTTCAGAAGGACTTTTTTGGTCATTCCTGATCCTATGCTAGTTAGTTTCTAACGTTGCTGAATATGGAACTAAGAGAGGAGAAGCATTTCTCTCTCTTTCCTTTCAATCCCATCATGATCAGTTAAAGACATCAAGCCTGTATACATCCAGAGTGAAGCCTCGACAATAATTTGTGCATATTCAACTAGTTGCTGATGTGGTACACACAGTAGCCCTGTTCACAAGTTACTGTGAATGCATTAAGGTTGCCAGCTCTGGGTCGGGAAATTCCTAGAGATTTTGGGGGTGGAGCCTGGAGAGGGTGGGGTTTGGGGAGGGGAGGGGCCTCAGCATGGCCTAATACTATAGAGTCCACCCTCCAAAGCAGCCTTTTTCTCCAGGGGAACTGATCTCTGTTGGCTGGAGATCAGTTATAATTCCGGGGGATCTCCAGACACCATCTGGAGGCTGGCAACTCAATAATGCATGTATAGCCTGTGTACAGTGTAAACTTGGGCGGGTTTCTACACTTTTCCCCCTTTAGTTCTAGCCTCATACTGCTTCAGTTTGTCCCCTGATTTCTGCACACATTTTTTTGCCTTAAGTTTTCACTTCTTTTTTTTTCTTCCGGTTTTTCTTCATTTTTTTTCTGGCTTCTTTTGAGACCACTTTTACCCTGATCTTTTTCCAGAATCCAATTCTGAATCAATCTTTTTCCTCATGTGGAATGTTTCTTTTGGTCTTCTTTGTCCCACCCACTCACCTCCAGCTCACTTTTCAATGATTGGATATACATCATCATCATCATCATCATCAAACCATTCCTTTCTCCCACTTTCCTTTCCCCCCTCCTAGTTTTATGTTCTGTTTGCTAATTGTTGTTTTCATATTCCTATATCGACCTACCATTTTAACAAAAGATGCAGCAGATCTTCTAAATTCTCAGCTTCCATTTTTTTTAAAAAATAAGGAGCCTCTAGCTCATTTTATTCTGGAGGTATGCCTTTTCCCTTCATTCTCTGGGGTTGGACTAGATGACCCTAGAGGTCCCTTTCAACCCTATGATTCTATATTTCTGTGATTCTCTGCAAGGAAACGGGCTAAAGACTGACTTTTATTTTAATGAACGCTGGGAATTCTGAGAATCTGCTGCCTCTATTGTGACAATGGTGGGTCAATATAACACTATGAAAATTATGATTTTAAAAAAATGGAGAAGCCCGGGGGAGGTGGGGGTAGCCATTTCTGGCACCAAAAAAAGTAGTACTGTTTGAAAAGAACGTAGCCTCTGCCGCTCCAGGCTCCTTTTCGACTGAGATCGGTTCGTCCTGCTGGTGGCAGCCTCTGTCTTCTGGCTCAAGGTCTCCCTGGGTGGAGCTCTCTGGTTTGGGTTGCTGGAAGGGGGGGATTAGGTATGTGTGGTGGAGGTGCTCCCCTTTTAGGCTTCTCCATGCAAAGACTTGCCCATGTGTTTATTTTTGATAATTTCTAAAAAATCCAGCCCTTCTCTCGATACAATGTTATAAGCATTCACAAAAAATAAAAAAGGGAAGGTGTTATGATGCCGCCGATGGCTACAGCATCCTCACTTCAAAATCCTGATTATTTAAGGCATGTGCGGAACAAAATAAATTGACTCCACAACTGTAAAAATGCAAGGAGAAGATACAGGTGCAGAAGAATCGTACCCAAACTGGTTCCAGTGTTTGGTGATCGATTGCTAAGAAAATCAAAAATATGTCGAGTGTACGGAAAAGCCCTTGATTGTTCTTTAGACATACGTTAAGTAATTCTCAAGTTGCTTACAACACATATGCAGTTGAACATTTGATTAAATGCCACATTTATCCAGGGACTGGTCCTTGGTTTCATTTGCAAAGGGAATGTGCATAGGCACTTTCTTACAAACAGGTGAATGCACTTAAATGCAGGTTTTTGTGCATTCGCTGTCACATGTGAACAGGGTAGGGGTTGCAACTGATGGGAGTCTGAGACATGGGAGTGTGATGTCACTTCCAGGGAAGACCTAGAAGTGATCTCATGCATCTCTAGGAATCACCAGACACTCTTAAGGTTTTCACCATAGAGCATCTGGTGATTCCTAGAGAGACATGATGTCTCTTCTGGGTGTTCCCCATAAGTGACATCACGTCATTGGCCTGACGGTGATTTTTTTGTTTATTTTTCTGCCATTGCCTCTCCAAGAAACAGCAAGAACAGCTCCTGTCATAGCGGGAGACCTGGCAACCTGGGACCAGGTCTGGTGTGGGCTGATTGACTATCGGCGCACACCCAATGCTGAATTAATCCATTGAATTTTTTTGCGCAGCTACTCAACCATGCCAGCCTCCTAACCATCTACTTTTCTGAATCAGGCAGTGCCACTACATTACACAAATTTGAAGGCCTGGGATCCCTCTGCCCTTCATGATATGCAAAGAACAACATCCATCTCTTCTGGCCACAGGTCTTAATTTAACTGTCGGTTCTAAATCAGGGCTCTGCGTGGCACTCACTAGAGATGCGAGGCAATTTTTCTCAGCTGCTGCCTTGGAGCAGCCCCCTCGGTGCTTGCTGCCTTCCAGCGCTTTCCCCCCAATTACCTAAGCATTTCAATGTGGGACAGTCTTTCCTCACCCCGTTTTCTCAAGTGCCAGCACAGCAGTAAATAACAGCCACCTGCAGGTCCTCGGATTGAGAGCGAGGAGGCTGCTGGCTGGCCGCTTGGGGAGACTCAATTACACCACGCGCGATTAACATCAGCCCAGGTAAACATTGATTTAGAGACCGATTTGGCAGCTGCCATCATTCCCCATGTGGGTCATCCTAAAAAAAAAAAAAAATCAATGGGTTTTCTTTGCGGACATCAACTCAAAGTGCTGAAGTGCTAGAAGCCTACAAAGAAGTTGATTGGGACAGCCAAATGAGCGCCGAAAAACAAACAAACACCAATCATATAAAACAAGGGGGAATTTATGGATTTTATTCTATGCAACTGCTTAGGAAGAAGAAGAATTTGTCTGGCAGCCGGGGGGGGGGGGTCGTGTCTCAGCACTCAGTCCCTGGCCGTCTGCCATCTTGTTGCCTCTTCTCTGGGAGGGCTCCTTCAGGCCTCAGATAAGGAGGGGCAGGGCGGGGTTGCACCACTCAGGACTTTGGCCACCTCCCTGGAGAGGTGCCGGGGCACTTTTCTCTCTCTCATACACACCTGTACCTGGGGCCTGAGGCGCAGTGCCTCCTCCCCAGCCTGAGTGAGGAGCCCTCTTTTTATCCTCAGCCTCTATCCCCACTTCCAAGGGACTGGCCAATCCTAATGCCAGAAGGTGTAGCCCTATATGGGGCAAGCCCTGCTCCCTCCTGCGGCCAGCCCTGCCCTCTGTGTCTTGTGGGGCAATCAGAGTTTTAGGCTGGGCTGGACTCCAAGTCTGCTGTCCCTTGACATGGCATCTCTATCCATTCCAAAGGCAGGGAAAGGCCAGGTGTAACCATTCTCGATGTCCTGAGCATCATGAGCTGCAAGCCAGTGAATGGGCTGTTGTGCATGTCTCCTGTTGGCCTCGAGGGAGGCCCATGCTGCAGCCATATGGCCATCTCGTGCCTGTACCACATGGCCGCCCTGTGCTCAGGTGGCATGGTCACACCACCCAGAATGCTCTTGTAGGCAGTTGGTTGCTGCTGCCCACCTGGTGTTCACTTGCCCATGACCTATCCTGATGTAGTGGGTGAGTCAAGCACGGCGGTGGGTCCCTGGGCTGCAGAGAACCATTGCAGGTGGAGGGAGAGCTGAGTCCAGAGCAGGTGGCAGAGCTGCTCCAAGATATACTTGGTCTTTACATCAGCATGGCATTGTGGATACAGGTTTGGCCTGGAACTGAGGAGATCCAAATTCAAATCGCCACTTGCTGTGCAGCTTACCAGATGGCCCAAGGCTTGTCACTGAGGTGTAAGGGTGTGCATAATGGAAAAAAATGAGCCAAAATTACGTATGAAACTTGCTGATTCCGCTCGTTAAAGCAGCTTCTGGAACACTGAACCAAAATCGGGAAACTAAATTGAAATGAGCAGGGCTTTTTTTCAGCAAGAACGTGGTAGAACGGGGTTCTGGCACCTCTTGAAAATGGTCACGTGGACAGTAGGCCTGCCCCCTGTTCTCCAGACAGAGATCAGTTCACTGAAAAAAGCCCACTTCATCTGATGCCAGAGGGATGAGGGAATTCCCTCACCCCTCTCACACCGGGTGAAGGAAGCACCTTGCTCCTTGTTCCAGTAAGGAGTGGGAGCAGCGTGGAGGGATTTAAACTTTAACCCTCCCTTGCACCAGCTGACTGGCACCAGTCAGCTGGAGCAAGGGGAGAGCTTAGATTGCAAGCAGCGCAAAGGGTGTTTTAAACTCCCCCTTGTGGGAGTGCTTCTGGGGGTGGCTGTCCCTGACCGATGACGTCACTTCCTGGAAGTGATGTCATTGTGCAGTCCTGGGAGTGCACGTGTGCTTCGTGTGTACGTATGTGGTATCAGGGGCACTACCTCCTGAGAGGAGTTGCCCCGTGTGCTGGCAACCTACTGAGTTCCACCACCTCTTTTCCCAGAAAAAAGGCCTTGTGAGTCCCTCCCACTAAAAAGTCTGTGTATTTTATTTTGTTTCATTTCTTCGGAACTGGGAAGGCTCTCCTTGCAGAGCAGTGCAGCACCTTATTTTCCTGAACGGCACCAATCAGAACTCAAGAGGAGAGAGGGCTTATGTTATTCAATAACTCTGTTGGCAGGAAGAGGGAATGAGACCAGTGCTCTTGGGTGCATTCCCCCCACCTGCCAATCAGGTCCTTGCAAGGGGAGCCCCCTCCCTTCCCTTCCTATCAACTTTGAAAATGTTTGAAAGGGAGAGTTCAGTCATAGGCTGCCATTTGAAAGACACTTTCTTGAGAGTAAGAACTATTGAATAACATGGGACTTACATCTGAGTACACCTGTTCAGGATTGCTTCCATAATTTTTCAGAACTGTCTCTTTTTCTGAGTCAGTTGGCAAACATGTAACTCCTCTCTTTCAAAAACAATCCTGCCTGCCTCCACAGGAAAAAGAAAACTTAGATCTATTTTTTTGGGCGGGGAGTAAGTCAGTGATTCTGCTTGCCTCCATACACTTAAGTGATGGAGAAGACTGGCAGAGAGAATGCCCTGTTTTGCAGGGGAATGCTGAGCAGCTAAAGGAAGGATTTGAATTTGCTCCTCATTGTGGGAGCAAAGCACAAGGAAACATTAAACTAACAGGCAATAGCAGAATGTAAAGGTAGTAAGTTATTGTGGTAGAGATTGCCCTCAAGTCAGAGTTGACTTACGGTGACCCCTGATGCTGTTTTCATGGCAAGGGACTAAGAGAGGTTGTTTGCCACCTCTCTGCAATCCGGGCCTTCTTTGAAGGCCTCTCATCCAATTATTAACCAATACAACCCTGTTTAGCTTCTGAGATCTGACAAGGTCAGGCTTAACTGGGCTATCCAGGTCAGGGTAATAAGTTATTAGGACTATAGAAAAAGAAAAAAGAAAACATGAAACAGGAGGTTTTTGCACTTGTTGGAGCGCTCTCCTCCTTGGGAATGCCCCGCTGCTGCTGCTCTACCCACCGACACTCACTTTCTATGGGTCTGTTGTGAGTGTGTTATTATGCTTGAGGAAAAACTTTGTGGATCAGTCATTTAGACTAGAAGGGGAGCTAATGGTTGATTGCTGGTTTTGGTTAAGCATGAAAACAGCTGCCCCAGAACCTCATTTACCCACCCACCCTGAAAAGAACAGCATTCGTTTGAGCATGTGCGGCTAAAGCCCACACAATAAACCAAAACAGGAATAAACCCAAATGGATCAGTTCCAAGTTGGGACTGGCCCATCCAGAACAAGATGGTAATGAAACGGGATTGTTTTGGAACCCTAGAACTGAAATGGAAACTTTCTAGATGCACACCCCTAGTTGTAAGTTTAAAACGCAGGAGATGAGAACCATGTATGCCAACATGAGTTCCTTGGAGAGAGGATGGAATAGAGAGCCACGTGCCAAGATCAAAGAACAAGAAGCCCCTGGGATGATAACCCATCTTTAATAGACATTCACTGTAATTAAGTTATTTAGTTCATACCCTTTGAACAACTTACATTCCTGTTTGGTTTGTGTTGTTTGCATCTGTCTAATTCACACATTGGCTTCTGCTACGTGAACGAGCCTGAATGATTCTTGGTCCTGGACGTTCCCTCTCCACTCTTCCACTCACACATCACTTGTGAACAAGACTACTGTATGTGCCATAGAGGCTGAGCCTGGCAACTGGTGGGAGGGTTAGGAGTGGAGAGATGGGGGCATGCATTGTCAGTGACATCACTGGTGTTTCTGGAAAACCAGAAGTGTGGTGGGGTAGCTCTAGGAATTGCTAGAAACCCTATGATAAAACCATAACGTTTCTGGCAATTCTTAGACAGGTGTGATGTCACTTCTGGGTTTTTCCTGGAATTGACATCATGCTATCACTACTAGCATTTTTTTTCATGTTTTTGGCCTCCCAGCAGCTGCGGGAATGCCAGAAGGCATATGGCTACCATAGCTGTATTGCTGTGACTTTAAGAGAACGAAAATGAGGAGAGAGAGAGAGAGAGGAGCCTGGGGCAGTGAGATGCTTGATGTTGGTGAGGGGTAGCTGAAGGCTTGAACATTTCAGTTTTGAGCCACTCTTGGCAGACAATGTTGTAGGCAGGGCAGGTGTGGAGGGATGTGTCTGTGGCTCAGTGATAGACCATCTACTTGGCATGTAGGAGGTCCTGGGTTCAATTTCTGACATCTCCAGCTAAAAAGATTAGATAGTAGATGATGTGAAAGACCTGAGATCCTGTAGAGATGCTGTCAGTCAGAGCTGTCAGTACTATCCTTGATTGACCCATAGTCTGATTCTGTATAAGGCAACTTAATGTGTTCATGTTACCTGTGGCTGATCAAGAGTTTTTTTTGTCAGGCCTAAATGATTGGGGTGGATCCAACCATCTTCTAAGCAGCCTTCCTCCAGCCCAAGGAACTTTCCTTTAATTTCAAATGGCTCTTCCTCCAATGGAAGATCTACTTAAGTTAGAGAAATGCTTCTTGGACTAGAGCGGCAGGACTCTAATCTGGAGAGCTGGGTTTGATTCCTCACTCCTCCACTTGAAGCCAGCTGGGTGACCCTGGGACAGTCACAGCTTCTCGGAGCTCTGTCAGCCCCACCCACCTTACAGAGTGATTGCCATGAGGATAATAATAACACCCTTGGTAAACCACTCTGAGTGTGACATTTAAGTTGTCCTGAAGAGCGGCATATAAATCAAAAGTTGTTGTTGTTATTTAAATACACACAAAAAGGGTGGAATATAAATCAAAAGTTGTTGTTGTTGTAATTTAAATACACACAAAAATAATTGTTGCTCAGTGGACTGGTAGGGTAGTGGTAGGATCCACTTCATAGACTTAAAATGCCCCCTATACCTTTAACCAACCCATACATTCTGAATTTCTTCCTCTTGCCCTGGAGGCACTTCTTAGGTCCCATAGTCTGTTTGCAAGTCCGAGCCTCAGAATGGTCTTCTTCAAGTGTATTCACAACTGGGACTCACCTGTTAGATCAGTGGCAGATGTTGTCAAAGGTAGAAAACAGAAATGGCAAACAGGCTGTTTTCACTCTCGGGAGAGAAAAAGAAGGCCAGCGACGCAGAGAGCAGCCTGTATTTCTCATCTCCTCCAGTCCTAGATCAGTAGAATTGCTTCTTCCTTCAGCAGACAATTCATTGGAGCATAAACTGAGGCTTGATTTTAATGGGAGAGATAAACATCAGCTGGAATCCACTGCAACTGTGGATACGAAAATAGCCCTGGCATCTGTTAAGCACTGAAGATTTCCTCCTCCGTGCCCATCAAGTAAATTTGCTCCGAGTTTCAAAGCCAAAAGACTAATTAATCACAAGTTACCTTATCTTGTCTATTTGCTGTCATCTCACCAGACAGTTATCCGGGAAGCTCAGAAAACAAATGCTTCAGTCGCTTCCCTTTATGTGTCACTCAAGTCTCTTATCCTTACAGCGGGGCAAAAGATACAAAGCTGAAAATGCTCTCCTTACCTTGAGTTCTCCGCAGACATGCTCATCGCCTGCTATTTCTAACGGCACCATCCCCATACTATAAAATTCTGTGCCCGTGCCTGTATAATTGCTGTTGCTAAAGAAATTCACAACATAATGATGTCACATCATGCGGCGGAAGTAGATTCTTAGAGAAGAAGGAGACACAGCAAAGAAGGTACAATTCTTGAGGATATTAATTCATGACATTTCCCTACATTCCCTAAGTGACATGCAGGAAAAAAACCAAGGGTAGGAAGCAACGTGTTTACCGCAGTATGGTGTTGTGTGGTTAGCATGTTGTACTAGGACATGGAAAGTCCAGATTCGAATTGCCTCTCAGCCATGAAGTTCACTAGGTAATCTTGGGTCAAATTCTCTCATCTATTGCTGGAATAACTGGTTGACTCAGAGCCAAGCTACAAGTGACGCCTTACACAGGTCGGACACTTGTCAGCTTACCTCAAGTTTTGATGGGAAATGTAGGCGTCCTGGTTTTACAGCTTGGCTCTCCATTACAGCTGTAAGACCAGGATGCCTACATTTTCCATCAACACTTGAGGGAAGCTGACAAGTGTCCAACCTGTGTCAGGCATCACTTGTAGCTTGGCTCTCAGAGAATGGGAGGAGAGGGAGAAAGATAAAACCTGATGAATATGTTGCCATGACAGGAAGCTGTCTTTCCCATATTGAGCCCACGTGGCAGCTTTGTTCAGCTCAGCAATGCTTTTTGGTACTTCTGTAAGGGGGTAAACTGCTCGACTGCAGGTAGGAATTGGTGGGTGCGAGTAGGTTCAAGTAGTCCTGACATCTGCCTCTCTAATCTCTTTTCAAGACGGCCATCCTCAGATTTAATTGACATTGGCAAAGGCAAATTTGGAAACCCACGCTTGCGGGTATCTCGCGGTCATTCTGCCCCACATGGGAATGTTTGAGCAGGTGGGACTAGTTAAGTAACTTTGTACGCTTATACCTTCAATGGATTTCCCTGTAAGTCTTCCTGAAAGAAGTTGCATTAGCCAAGAGGACAACAAACGCGGGGAAAGATTTGCACAGCAGATGCTGGAGGATTTGAGTATGCAGAACGGGAAGGCGACTTTTAAAATTCTGCCAGGAGATTAATTAGATCTGCAGCTTCCAAAAAACCACACTGGCTATACAGAATTACTTCTGCCTTGGGTAAATAGCAACCGTGCTTAGACTTGAATTCAGCTGAGAAGATTGTGCACTTAGAAATGTTCTTGATTGTGTCATGCATTTAGCTGAGAATGAGATGTGTGTTTGCATAACCCCCCTGCAGAGGAAATAGTGAGTGTTCCTTATTTTTTTCATTAAAAACTAGTTATAATATTTAGCTTAATTCAAGGTCTGCTCTTCAAGGTCAGATACAAGTGGACGACAGTGCTCAAATCCAGAGGTCCAAGATTCCTTTTCTGGGTTGGATCGCTGACTCTGAGTTGGAACTTCCTTGAATTTGGGGATAGAGTCTGGGGAGTCTAGGGTTTGGGGATGGAGGGACCTTAGCAGGGTATCAAAGTCCCCCCTCCAAAGCAACCGTTTTATTCCAGAGAAATTGGTCTTTGAAATTTGGAGATCACTTGTAAGTCTGGGATATCTCCAGGCTCCACATGGATGTTGGAATCCCTTCTTCTAGGTGAGAAAACCCTAGACTTACCAGATTGCCCACCATGGCTCTTCACCATTACTCTTTGCTCCGGTAGGAGCGAAAATGGGGGCTGGAAAGTGATAGCATGACAATCTAGGAATCCCTCAAATTGCTGTGGTTTTTACCATAGAGACCTGTGGTGCAGAGTGTTAAGCTGCAGTACTGCAGACCAAGCTCTGCTCATGATCTGAGTTCGATCCTGGCGGAAGATGGGTTCAGGTAGCCAGCTCAAAGTAGGGCTCAGCCTTCCATCCTTCCGAGGTTGGTAAAATAAGTACCCAGTTTCCTAGGGGTAAAGTGTAGATGACTGGGGAAGGCAATGGCAAACCACCCCGTAAAAAGTCTGCCAAGAAAATGTCGTGATGCGACGTCCCCCCATGGGTCAGTAATGATTCGGTGCTTGCACAGGGGACTACCTTCACCTTTACTTGCCATAGAGACCACGGAATTCCAAGAGCATTTTAACGGCACTTCCAAGTAAAACTGGAAGTGACAAGACATCGTGCAACGTCACTCAGCTCTCCATTTTTGTTCCTGTTGGCAATCCTAGAAAATCTTCATATCTGCAACCCAAACCCCATGCCTGGGAGGTGTGCAGGGTCTCCAGTTGAATTTATCATTCAGCACAATGCAGTGCATGGACATTTTGTGCACAGGCCACTGTGAAGTTCACTTGGCATGGGGAGGCAGTGGGTTCCATGGATACCCTTCCTGATCTGAGTGGCTCTTGGTTGTCCATGCTTAGGTGCGTATACACACCATGTTGTGTGGCAGTTTCATTCAAAGGGAGTCCCATGGGTGGCTCCCATAGACTTTTCAGTCTCCAAAGATCTGCTTCTGAAGGTAGAGTGCCCTGGACTTTTGCTAAACAGAAGATGGGCAGCCTTTCTCTCCTCTTTATTGAGCTCTTGTTTAGGTCCAAATTTGGAGAGGAGACAGAAGGCATCTAGCCGGTACAAGTCCTCTCCTTTTAGCTGATACACTACCAATGCCGAAGACTGGGGTAGTGGGGAGTAGTGGTTAGATGGTGAGACCAGGATCTGGAAGACCCTGATTCGAAATCTCACTCTGTCATGGAAATTTACTGGGTGACCTTGGGCCAGTCTTACACTCTCAGCCTAACTTACCTTGCAGAATTGTTGTGAGAATAAAATGATGGAGAGGAGCAGGGCTTTTTTTCAGCAGGAACGCGGGGCAACGGAGTTCCGGAACCTCTTGAAAACGGTCACATGGCTGGTGGCCCCGCCCCCTGATCTCCAGACAGAGGGGAGTTTAGAGTGTCCTCTGCGCCGCTGAGCGGCGCGTAGGGCAATCTAAACTCCCCTCTGTCTGGAGATCAGGGGGTGGGGCCACCAGCCATGTGACCGTTTTCTCCGAGGGCAACCCACTGAGTTCCACCACCTCTTTTCCCAGAAAAAAAGCCCTGGAGAGGAGAATGTTGTAAACTGCTTTGGGGAGAGAGGCAGGGTATATATAAATAAATAATAAAGTAAATTCCCTGACCTGGATAGCCCAGGAGAGCCTGTTCTCGTCAGATTTCAGAAACTAAGCATGGTTGGCCTTGATTATTAATTGGATGGGAGACCTCCAATGAAGCCCAGGGTTGCAGAGGCAGGCAATGGCAAACCACCTCTGTTAGTCTCTTGCCTTGAAAACCCCACCAGGGGTCGCCATGAGTCAACTATGACTTGAGGGCAGGATTTCATTCAAATAAATGAAATAAGTAAATGAAATAAGTAAATGAAGTGAAGTAAATAAATGAGTGGGAAGTGCATGGTCCAAGGAAAAGACAGCCTTTGAATGCTTGTATTTGTCTTGGAATGCTAATGCAGTGTGTGTGTCTGGGGGGGGGTGTATATTAGCAAGAGAGATTTGGGGGAGGGAGGAGTGCGCGCTTCATCTTACTAATTCTCCTGCTTCATTCATAGAATCAAAGAGTTGGAAGTAGGATTGCCAGGGTCCCCTATCCTCTGGGTGGGAGGTGGGAGGCCCAGCATCTACCTTGTCTTCTCTGGCTGCACACAAAGTGTACATCTGCACATGCTCCCGGCCTGCACAAAGATGTGTAGGCTGCGGGCTGCCCTAGGAGTGCTCCTGCAGACCCCAGGGGGCCAAATTGAGCTGATTTGGGCCAGAGCCGGGTGAGGCACATTCCACCCAGCCAGCCGGGTAAGCAGGGATGGAGGGTGGGAACGGGGATCCCCTGCCCCCAGCAGGAGACTGGCAACCCTAGTTGGAAGGTACCCCCAGGGTCATCTAGTCCAACCCTCCGCACAATGCAGGAAATTCACAACTACCTCCCCTTCCCCCCACACACCCCTAGTGACTCCTGCTCCATGCCCAGAAGATGGCAAAACACTGTCAGGATCCCTAGCCAAACTGGCCTGGGGAAAATTGTTTCCTTTCGTTGTTAGCTTTCTTTTTGCCCAAGACCGAGCGTATGAATAGTACATCCGTAAAACCTGAAATATGTCATTGTAACCAGAAATCAGCTGGAAAGAAACTAAGCTGTGGGCAGGCTTGAAAGGCGAAACTGATGGGTGCAGGAAGGATGAAGCACCCATTTGTTCTCCTTTGCCAGAAGGGGAAGTTATGGGCGCGTGATTTAAAAATTCCCCCAAGGAAGTATCTCTGTGTATGTTGGGAATTTTACATTCTACTTCGAAATGTGAAAGGGAACTCAAACTTAATTTCTTAGCGGCACCTCCTAGCTTTGCCATTGGTGTCTCCTCTAGTGTCATTGGTTACTTCGGTTGCTAGCAAAACCTGAAGATACCTCAAATTGCAGAGGAGATGCAGTTGTGGTGGAGCTTGAAGGTCGTTTCGAACCACAGCAGTCTTGCTTGTCTGGGCTTGACCAAATAAAGCTGACTTATCTTAGTAGAATTCCATAACGGCTTCCCAAGTGGCATTTTGAGTTGAGAGACAAATGAAAGATGGCTTTAACGGCCATTCCGGAACCAAACACAGCCTGTGGAGCTGTGAGCCGCGAGGCGCAAAAGCAAAACAGCAAGCCCAGTAACTCAATTATGGCAGTCGCAGCATCTTTGCCGCGAATTCTGTGCACTCAATAATGTTATGAAACCTTCCCATGCTCAGCGAAATTGAGAGACTAGCACGAATGGCCAGCCCCATAAATCACAACTGCCATAACGAAATGTGGTTTCGTGGAAAGACTCGGGGTAGTTTCAGCGCTTTTTGTATTAACCCCATCTAGACTGCTTTCACATACGTTGGACGATGAACTTTCAATGCACTTCCTATGCAGTTTAGCTATCTTTTGCAAGTGGATTTTTCTGTTTCGCCGAGGAAAAACTAGTTGCAAATGACTGCTAAAGTTCATTGAATGTGTATTACCTGACGTGTGTGAAAGCAGCCCTAGTGTGGCGTGGAAGAGGAACAGTATTTAAGTGGTCATAGATCCTGAGAAGTTAGCCGTGTTAGTCTGCAGTAGCAAAATAGAAAATAGCACCTTTAAGACTAACCAACTTTACTGTAACATAAGCTTTCGAAAATCACAGTTCTCTTCGTCAGGTGCTTGGAGGGTAAGAAGAAACTGGTCAGATATATAGGTGGACAAACCTGCTCTGTACATTGGACAAACCAGCCAACCTCTGCGCAAAAGAATAAATGGACAAAAAATTCTGGTATTAAAAATGGCAACATCCAGAAACCAGTGGGAGAACACTTCAATATATCGGGACATCCCATCAAGGACTTAAAGGTCACCATAGTTCAACAGAAACCTTTCAAAACCAGAATCCAACGGGAAGCTGCTGAATTGGAATTCATATGTAAATTTGACTCAGTCAGGCTTGGATTGAATAGGGACCATGAATGGCTATCTCTATCAGAAGTAACTGATTTCATTATCAGAAGCAAACTGATCCCATTATCAGAAGCTACTGATTGCATCTACTCCCCTTTCCACCTGTATATCTGACCAGTTTCTTCTTACCCTCCATGCATCTGACAAAGGGAACTGTGATACTTGAAAGCTTATGCTACAGTAAAGATAGTTTGTCTTAAAGGTGCTACTGGACTCTTTAGTATTTAAGTGCTTCATTTGAACTTGGGAAATCAATGATAAGGCATTTAACTGGCTTCCTTCCCTCCCTCCCACCCTCCATTCATTCGTTCCTTCGTTCCTTCGTTTACTCACTTACTGCTGGCTGGTTGAGGTAGGAGTAGGCTTTCTCATCTATGTTGCCCAGAACATTCGCTCTCTGGAATGCCTTGATTTCCAGGACCAGGAAACTTCTGGGCTGTAGTAATGATGCCCAGCTCAAAGTAGCTGTCGTTCCCTCCTCTGGTCTGGCGACACAGGGAACAAGGCAGTAGTGGCTGATCTTCAAGGCCCCCTTTTCAAGCAAAAATGGCCAGGACGAACTCTTTTCAAGGCCAACTCATCTCTTGCATTTTGAATTTGGGTTTGCAACACATCTGAGTTTAAATGACCAAGCTCATCAATGAGGAGTGGCCCATGTGCATTCGAATGACCAGGTTTTCTCTAGGGATGCCAGCCTCCAGGTAGCAGCTGGAGATCTCCTGGAATTACAGCTGATCTCCAGGCAACAGAGACCAGTTCCCCTGGAGAAAATGGCTGCTCTGAAGGGTGAACTCTATGGCGTTATACACCACTGAGACCTCTCTCCTCCCCAAACCCCGCCCTCTCTAAGCTCCACCCCAAAATCAGGGATTTCCTAACCTGGACCTGGCAACCCTAGTTTTCCCAGAATAAGCACAAAACATATTAGCAAGAACATACCATGAAGAACAAGTCAATGTTCTGGTGAGTCCATCATTCTGTTCACACCTATCCAGACCCTGTTGAGGGCTCATAACCAGCATGTGGGCGTGATGATCTTCCCTTCCAATTTATTCCCGGCATTCACAGTCAGAGTTATATTTCCAATGGACTTGGAGGTTTGGAATGGGCCTTGGAGATCATTTAGGCCAATGGCATGGTCAGTTAGGGTTACCAGGTCTCAACCCCACCAGCGATTTAAGAGGCAGGGCAGGGGGAGGGGAAGGTTCAATTGATATTGTGATGTCACTTCCGGGTTTTCTGGGCTTTAGCAGGAAGTCACATCACAACACTCTAGAAATTTCCCCAATCTCTTATGTTAAAAGCACAGAGTTTCAGTGACTTCTTACAGCATCATGACATCGATTGATGTCACTGGAGCAAGAGGGAGGAAGTCTGTTCTGTCTTCAATATGGCCGCCCTTCAGATATCTGAAGATGTCAATCACGCCTACTCTTCCTCTTCTTTTTTTCCAGGCTAAACCCACCCAGTTCTTTCAACCTTTCCTTACAGTGCTTGATTTCTAGTCGCTTCATCGTTCTGGTCATTCTCTTCCCTTATGAATTATGAATGGTTTTATCTGTTTTTAACTGTTATTTATGTAAATTGAAATGTTGTACTCCACCCTGAGCCTGTCTGGTGGGGAGGGCGGACTAAAAATCTTATATAATAAATAAAATCTTATATAATAAATAAAATTTTAACTGTTTTAAAAAAGCCATCTTTTGGTGGCCATCTTTCCATAAACTAATGGCATCTCACACGTCTTTCCATTTAAACTCTGTCTTCTCACTCAGCTATTAAATGCATAGGCAACATGCACAAAATGTTGTTCAGTTTTCTGTGGCTTATGATCATTTTCATACGTGTTTGATGTGCAACACCCCTGATTCATGCTAACATAGGACTGCCAGCTCCGTATTGGGAATTTCCTAGAGATTTAGGGATGGAAGCTGGGAAGGATGGGATTTGGGAAGGCAGGTTCTCAGCAGAGTATAATATAATAATAGACTCCACCCTCCAAAGCAGCCATTTTCTCCAGGGAAACTGATCTCTGTAGTCCGGAGATCAGTTTCAATTCTGGGAGATCTCCAGGCTCCATCTGGAGGTTGGCAACCCTGTAAACAAGCTCACCATTTCTTGCTCTTTTTTCTGCCCTTTGATTTTCCCTTGAGTTCCTCTGATGCATGACTTTCTGCCAAGCAGAATATTGATTCCAATGAATTGGCTGTGCTGGGATTTCCCTTCTCTCTTTTCCTACCCCTTTCCAAATAACAAAGCAGTGAAATAGCGAGAAAGCCAGAAGCATAGCCCAACAAAGACCTAGCTCAACTTCGTATGTGGCATCTGAGATTCGAAAAGGCCAGTCTCAAAGTGATACAAGACTGAGACTTTATAAAAGTGCAAACACCCGATACATTTTGGCAAGTATTTCCTCTTCCGAGACAAATGTGTACAAGTAATATAAAATGAAACAGAAGACAACAACAACAACATTAATTGAAATTGTTAATAATGCTCGTAAGAGGCAAAAAGAATAAATCAAAATTTAGAAAAAAAGAAGCTGATGCTGTGTAACAATCTCCTTAGCAGAAGGTTAATGGAACACACAAGATTATTTCTCTCTTTTTAATATATATATATTATTTATTGAGTTTTCCAAGAGATAACAATTATATAAAAACCAAACAGCAATATCAAGAATTCAAGTTAATAACAAATAACAAACAATAGGATGGAGGTTAACAATAGGTATAGTTAGGATAGTATAACAGTTTTATATATAGCAATAATTTTAAGACTATTTGGAATAGAGTTTTTCAACTTACCATTTTTTCCTATAAATTCTAGGAAAGGGTACCATTTTTCAAAGAAATTCCCAAATAAAAAATATAATGAAAAAGAAAACCATCAGGGCTCGATTGTAAAGGAATGTGTGAGATCGGGAGGGGAGGCAGAGGCTGGGAGCAGGGATCCTCTGCTCCGACCAGGGGACTGGTAACCCTCAAAATGGCAAACCACCCTGATTTTTATTTTCCTTGATAACCCCTTGCCGGGATTGCCCTAAGTCAGTTGTGACTTGATGACACATAGATCAGATCCAAAGTGACACTGATGGATTTGGGGCATTCTGCAAGACTGTAATCTAAATGGGGTGGAGGTTGAAAACGCCCTCCTATTCCCAGTGTTGACAGCAAGTACTGGATTCTCTCTACTGTTTTGACTTTGTGTTACTTTTTGGAGGCAGAGTCAAGTTTCCATCCTTATCAGAAAGGATGCAGAGTCTAAGGAGGACACAGGCATTCACACTATTCCATGTGACCAGCTTGTGACGTTGCCAGCTAGATTTGAGGTCAATGCAGGAAGGAGGAAGAGTTTGGTGACAGGAGGAAGCTGAGCAGGGATGTATTGCCATGCAGTTCTAGAGTATGAAGCTGTCATTTCATCCACGGGAACTGATCTCTGAAGTCTGTAATGCCAGGCAGTGGTGTAGCATGGGGAGGGGGCAGAAGGGCAGTTGCCCCAGGCACAAAATTCATAGGGGCGCAAGAGACTGTACCATGCCTTTAGGGAACTAGCCCACACTGCCTGCATGCCAATGGGGCAACAGGCTCATTGGGTGCCGAGCTGGCCTTCCTCATCCCTTGCAAGCAGGGAAACATCTTGGGTAGCTGGCAGGCAGGCGACTCCTCCCAATTCCCTCTTGCCAAGCGGGCTAGCCTAAGGCAAATCCTCCCTTGAAGAAAGGGGGCGGGGTCAGCCCTTGTCCTCATGATTCATCCCTCTCACCCCACTGACAAGGCCAGAGATGCGGATCAGTGACGCAGCTGTGCTCCCTGCCCTCACCCTGCTCCCATTTGTGCCTCAGCATGCACTCCTTTCCCCCCCTTTTGCCTCACCCTCCATTTCCCAGCTGCCTATTGTTCTCCCTCTTTCCTGCCCAATGGTGGCCGTCGCGGGAGGTGGGGCTTCTTTTCCCAGCCTCTCAACTGACACTGGAGGGGGGCGGGCCCAGCCGGTGGTGGAGCTGGTCATCGGTGGGATGTGTGCCTGCCATTGCTTTCTTCCTCCATGCTGCGCAGAGGCAGCCCGGGCTGGGCCTCACCTCGCCTCCTCCCTGGACCTCCACTGTGGTGGGAAAGCCAATGAGGTACCAGCCCCCAGCCCTCGCTGCCTCACGAGCCGCCCAGAGCCCCCCGTACTGACCCCCAGCACCAGAGGAGGCATGCGGACTGGGCCCCCATGCGGTGGCTCCAGGAGTGATTCTGGAGGTGAGCTGTGGGATGGGCAGGTCGGTAGACATCTTCCCAGCAGGGCAGCAATGGCACAGGATGCTGTGGTGGAGGGGTGGTGGTGGCCATGCCCTGCGTGATGATATCACCAGAAATGATGTCATTGTGTGGGCCCAGGAGAGCAAAACCCAAGGTACGATACCTTGCCCAGGGCACACTCAACCCACGCTACGTCACTAATGCCAGGAGAACGGCAGGCCCCACCGGGAGGCTGGTAAACCCACCTAATCGGTACTGCTTTAGAGCTGAGTATTGTAGGAGCAGAAGGGACAGGCCCAGTTCTGGGAGGGGGGCTAGTTGTAAGGAGGCCTTTGGGCCCATCACAGTCCTGATAGCATCTCAACCATGCTTGAAGTCTTGAAGCCTTCCTAAAATTAAGTAAATTTCAGGCCTCTGGCTAGGGACCCCATTCCCCCGGTGTGGGCTGGGGATCCCCCTGTTCCTACCTTTCACTGTCACCCCCTCTTACCTGGCTGGTGGGCAGGAAACAGGCCTCCCAGGTGCACTTCTGCATGATGATGTCTTTGCGGCGCCCCTAGAGTGCTCCCGCACTTCACAGTGGGTTGATTTGGGCCCCAAATGGCCCAAATCACGCACACAATGGCCCAAAGCACACTCCCTTGCTTTGTGTGAGGAGCATGCCAGGAGCAAAACCAGGGTAAGTCCCGGGTTCCCCCTCTCCCTTCAGGAGAGTAAGGGGACCCGGCAGCCCTTCCTGTGGCCAAAGTAATCCAAATGACTCCGTTTTTAAAGGATCCGTTCCAAATCATGGCCAAGGGTTACGTGCATGTCCCTCTGTAACTAATAATAATACAGCATTTCTTAAAACTGTTATACATAAATACAAGGAAAGCCTTAAAATGCACAGATTATTTTCTGTATTATCCAATGTATATGTCAATCAGAAAAATAGTGATTAAACAGTGTAGAGTCATTTCTAGGGCTAGAAAATCCTGGCCATTTGAGGATAGAGCTTGGTGAGGTAGAGTTTGGGGAGGAGAGGGACCTTGGTGGGGTATAATGCCATAGAGTCCACCCTCCAAAGCCATTTCCTCCAGGGGAACTGAACTCTGTAGTCTGGAGATCAGTAGTAATTCTGGGAGATCTGATTAGGGCTGCTAAGCCCCTTGTCAAGGTGTGGGATTTCCTACCCGTACCTCCTGACGCCCACCATTGCTGGAGAAAAATAAAAAGGTGGCGACGCAGAGCATGACAATGTCATTTCTGGGGAAAACCATAGAGTTTCCGGTGATTCCTAGAGTTCCCTACCATGTTCCAGGAAAACATTGTCAAACATGTAACTCTGCCTCCCCATGTCTCTGTCCTCAACCTTTCTGCCGTTAGCCAGGCTCAGCCTAGCAACCCTACTCCCGGCTCCACTTGGAGGTTGACCACTCTAGTCATTTGACTGGGCATTCATTGGATAATAACGTCTCCACCTGGCACTGGCTTGATGCTTCTCTCTTGACCATTTCCTTTCAGTTTTCAAAGGCAGCCAGGTGAAGTGCTCTGGTAGCTGTATAGCCGCCGCTTCAGGTGACCTTGAAATGGCCTTTTGCATCTAGCCAGACCTCCTGCTGTTAGTGATGTGATGTTTTCCCAGGTTGTCCGGCCCTCTGGAAGGCTGGGATGAGCACATCAAGATGAATTATTCAGAACCTGCTTCCCCCTGCTCTATAAGCAAAGTTGAAGATGAATTAACTTTTCATGGATGATCGTAAATCCAGCCATAATAGCAGGGGTATCCCTGCTGTACGGAACTATATATAGCTCACGTCTGCAGCGGTGAACACAGTAAACAGAACAGAATCTCAGAATAGAGGGTCTGGCCAGGGATATAAATCAGCCGCGGGGTAACCCACCTTCTCGATTGCTCCCTGGAGTCCTTCTCAGACGTTGTGCGACTGCAATGCGTAATAGGATTTCAGTGCCCATTCGAACCGCCCCTGCGTTTATTTTCCATCTTGACAATCCATCTGTCTGTCACATACAGAATTACAGAAGATGGTGAGCTCCTCACTGGTTGAGGGTTTTTTCCACAAAGTGCCTAAAGAAATAATGATAAGAGCTCTTTTTTTGGGGGGGGGGGCTACATGGGAGGCACAAGGGAAAAAATCTGGCACCTGTCCTAAGGTTGATTCTCCTCTGGTGGGGGTGGGGGACCCCCCACCTATCCACCCAGGAGTGGCATCATCGTGCTCCTGTGCTTTGCTTCGGGCCGATTTGTGCACTACCACGGCCTGCGCAGTGACATCATTCCCGGAAGTGGCATCATTGTGCCACTGTCAGGAGAACGCACACGAAGATTTCCTCAAGGTGAGTACCAGGTTCCCCCCACCCCCCGCCTCCAGCCAGGAGTGTAATGGGACCAGGCAACCTTAACCTGTCTGTATGCTGTTAAGTACTCCAGGTCATTGTTCGTTTTCTTCTAGTTTATTTATTAACTATTTTCCCAACATCATCGAATCATAGAGTTGGAAGGGGCTATACAGACCAACTAGTCCAACCCCCTGCCCAGTGTAGGATCAGCCTAAAGCATCTCTGACAAGTATTCATGCTGGAAACTTAGAGCCAAGCTACAAGTGACGCTTTACACAGGTTGGACACTTGTCAGCTTACCTCAAGTTTTCATGGGAAATGTAGGCGTCCTGGTTTTACAGCTTGGCTCTCCATTACAGCTGCAAGACCAGGATGCCTACATTTCCCATCAAAACTTGAGGGAAGCTGACAAGTGTCCAACCTGTGTAGATTCTTAGGGCCAAGCTAAACATGACGAATGACACTTGAACGGCAAGTGGATTGAGTGGAGGGCAAGTGAACAGGGAGAAATACACTTGCCATTCAAGTGTCATTAGTCATGTGTAGCTTGGCCCTTAGAGAAGAAGGAGACACAGCAAAGAAGGTACAATTCTTGAGGATATTAATTCATGACATTTCCCTACATTCCCTAAGTGACATGCAGGAAAAAACCCAAGGGTAGGAAGCAACGTGTTTACCACAGTATGGTGTTGTGTGGTTAGCATGTTGTACTAGGACATGGAAAGTCCAGATTCGAATTGCCTCTCAGCCATGTAGTTCACTAGGTAATCTTGGGTCAAATTCTCTCATCTATTGCTGGAATAACTGGTTGACTCAGAGCCAAGCTACAAGTGACGCCTTACACAGGTTGGACACTTGTCAGCTTACCTCAAGTTTTTTTTTTTTTTTAAAAAATTTTTTATTGGGTTAGAACATTAATATTTTTACATTACATTACATTCAATTTTCCCCTAATTTTTCGTTTCTAACCCCCTCCCTTTCCCCCCCTTTTGTTGACTTCCAACAGCTTTCCCACCCTCTGTCCCTTTTCCCTTACTTCTATTAACTTCCTCTGTCTAAAACAAATATATATTCTCCATTATATTAAGCAGTACATCTTTAACTCTTTTGCTTATTATACATCCAAACTATACTTCTTTAGATAAACAATTTATCCCATTTTCCAGTTTTGAATATTTCTATATATCATAAACCATAAAAATTTCCCACATTTAAATCAAACAATTTGATTTGTTCTCTATATATTAATCATTTCTTCTTTTTATAGTATTTCTATATAACTCATCACATAGTCAGTCGTTTTAACTCTTCTATACATTCAGTTTGGTGCATATAAGTCTTATCAAGTAAAAAAAAAATTATTGTTAATTACTCAATCCTCATGTTTAAACCGTTAATTATTCTCTATCAATATTCTATCAATTAACCTTTACATATCTATATATATCTCAATCAATTAATTAATCTAACTGCTTATAATTTCACATTTCTCTTCCTCCCCCGGTAAAGTCACCCCTCTCTTTTATGCTTTTATTGTACTTCAGTAGTTCTCAAACTGCCACAGTTTTCCTCCCACCTCCCACTTCTTCTCCAGATATTGTTTCAGCTTCTCCCAGTCTGTGTTAAACTGCCCTGAGTCCAGATCTCTCAGTTTTCTTGTCATCTTATCCATTTCAGCCATATACAGCAATTTGTAGATCCAATCTTCAATAGTTGGCACTTCTTGTACTTTCCATTTCTGCGCATACAAAAGTCTAGCTGCTGCAGTCATATAAAATATCAACGTCCTATGATGGGCTGGAATTCCCTCCATTCCCAAGTTTAGCAGCAGGAGTTCTGGGTTCTTATTTATTTGAAACTGTAAAATTTCACTCATTTCTCTTATTATTTCCCCCCAGAACTGCCTAGCTACCTCACACGACCACCACATATGATAGAGGGAGCCCTCATGCTTCCTACATTTCCAGCATTTATTAGAAGTGTTCAAGTTCCCTAGCGCAATCTTCTTTGGTGTCATGTACCAACGATAAATCATTTTGAAAATGTTCTCTTTAATATTAATACATGTCGTTATCTTCATTGTAGTTTTCCACAAGTATTCCCATGCCTCCATTGTTATTTCTTTGTTGAAATTTATAGCCCATTTCACCATCTGTGTTTTAACTATCTCATCCTCAGTGTACCATTTCAACAGTACTTGGTATACCTTGGATATTCTTTTCTTGTCTTCTTTAAGAAGGGTCTGCTCTAGTTCCGAGTTCTCTGTTCGTATGCCCCCTTTTGCAGAGTCCGAATTGTATAAGTCTCTAATCTGTCTGTACTGGAACCAATCATAGTTAGGTGATAGTTCCTCCTGCGTCTTTATTCTAAGTTTAGATACTTCAGTTTTAGTTATTTCTTTGTACGTTAAACATTGTTGTTCATTATCAACAGCTCTCGGATCTATCACCTCATATGGAACCACCCACAAGGGGGTTCCTTCTTGTAGGTAAATTCTGTACTTCTTCCAGATTGTATATAAACTTCTCCTTACAAAATGATGCAGGAACATCGAGTTGACCTTTACTTTGTCATGCCATAGGTATGCGTGCCATCCAAAAAATTTTTTATATCCCTCTAGGGCTAATAGTTTCTTATTCTTTAATGTCATCCACTCTTTTAACCAAACTAGGCAGATTGCATCATGATAAAGTCTCAGGTTGGGCAGTTGCATTCCGCCTCTTTCCTTTGCATCTTGTAGAACTTTTACTTTCACTCGAGGCTTCTTGCCTGCCCAAACAAAATCTGATATTTTCCTCTGCCATTTTTCAAATTGTTTAGAGTCTCTGATGATTGGTATTGTCTATAGCAAAAACATTACTCTTGGTAACACATTCATCTTAACTGCTGCAATCCTGCCCAACCATGACAAATTCAGTCTATTCCATTTGATCAAGTCTCTCTCTATCTGAGTCCATAATTTTTCATAATTATTCTTGAACAAATCTATATTTTTTGCAGTCAGCTCAACTCCCAAATATTTCACCTTACTAGTTACTTCACAGTCCGTTGTTTCCATTAACAATTGTTGTTTCTGCTTAGTCATGTTTTTGCATAATATCTTTGACTTCTTTTTGTTAATGAAGAAACCTGCCAAGTCACCAAACTCCTTGATCTTATCTATCACTTTTGGCATGTTCTCCAATGGATCTTCTACAATTAACATTATGTCATCTGCAAATGCTCTAACCTTGTATGAATAATCCTTTATTTTTATTCCTCGTATTTCCTCATCTTGTCGTATTTGTATCATCAGAATCTCCAATACTAAAATGAACAACAATGGAGATAACGGGCAACCTTGTCTTGTTCCTTTACTAATCGTCAATTTCTTGGTCAGTTCATCATTCACTACAATTGCTGCAGTCTGGTCTCTATAAATTTCTTTAATTGCTCTGATGAATCTTTCTCCCAGTTGTAGCTTTTCCATAGTGGCAAACAAAAAATCCCAGTTTAAATTGTCAAACGCTTTTTCAGCGTCTACAAAGAAGAAACCAACCTCTTTATCACAACGCTTGTCATAGTATTCAATAGCATTGATCACTGTCCTTAAATTGTCTCTTATTTGTCTGTCCGGCAAAAAACCTGCTTGTTCTTCCTCTATGACTTCCGAGAGCCACCCCTTCAGTCTCTCCGCCAATATCTTCGCAAAAATTTTATAATCATTGTTAAGTAATGATATAGGCCTGTAATTTTTCACGTTAGTCAGATCTTGGCCCTCTTTTGGGATCAATGATATATTCGCTTCACTCCAAGTGTCTGGAATTCTTTGATCCCTAAAAACTCCGTTCATCACCTCTTTTAGGAATGGTGCCAGTTCGTTGGCCATTGTCTTATAAAATTTAGCCGTAAGTCCATCTGGCCCTGGCGCCTTTCCTAGATTTGCGGATTGTATTGCCTTACTTATTTCCTCATCAGTTACTTCACTGTTCAACTTATTTCTCCAAGCTTCCGAGATCTCTGGAAGTTTGGTTTTCTCCAAATATGATGCTATTGATTCTTTGGTTACTTCTTTTTTATTATACAGCTTAGCATAGAATTTATAAAAGGCTCTACTAATGGTGGCCTGCTCCAGGTACGTTTTATTTTCTTCACAGATTTTATTTATTATTTTCTTTTCCCTTTTCTTCTTCAATTGCCATGCCAAATATTTCCCGGGTTTATTAGCACCCTCAAAAGCTTTTTGATTCAGTCTTTTAAGGTTCCACTCCAATTCTTTATTACTCATTGCTGTTAACTGTTCTTGAAGAATTTTGATTTCCTGATGTATTTTCTTTTTCCCTGGTCTCTTTTTTAACTGTACTTCTTTGGCCTTTATTTTCTCCTCAATCTCTTGTCTTTTCTCCTCCTTCTTTTTCCTTGCTCTGCCATTTAAGTCCATTAGTATGCCCCTTACAACCGCCTTGTACGCGTCCCAAACTTTACTGGTTGGTACTTCTTTATTCACGTTGTATTGTATAAAAAACTTTGTCTCTCTTCTCAATATTTCCATATTCTCACTTTCCTGTAACAAGTCCTCATTTATTCTCCAGGCTTTCCTTTTTCTCCTTTTTCCAAATTTCCACATAATTGGATTGTGATCTGAGCCTACCATCGGCATTATTTCTACCTCCTTAGTCCATAACGCTAAGTCCTTTGAGGCCCAGATCATATCAATTCTTGATAATGTAAGATGCCTTGCAGAATAAAAAGTAAACTGTTTGGTTTTAGGATATTCTCTCCTCCATACGTCTTCGAGAGTCTCTTGTTGAATCAACTCAAAAAAAAGCTTTGGCAATAGTCCTCTTTTCTTTTGTGCTGTTGTAGTCTTTTTGTCTAGTTCCAAATCTGTCACTCCATTGAAATCTCCAGCAAGAATTATCTGGTCATATACAAGATCGTCCAAATGCTTCCTTAAATCCTCAAAGAAGCTTTCCTTTGCACCGTTAGGTGCATAAAGTCCGACTACCAACACTCTCTTTAAATTCCAATTACATTCCACTGCTACAAATCTAGCTTCAACATCTCTCATAACAAATTTTGGCTGCAGCTCCTCTTTTATGTACAACACCACTCCTCTTTTTTTCTTGTTAGAGGCCGCTACAAATTCTTTGCCCAATTTTCCAGATTTTAAATATTTTACATCCTGTTTTCTAATATGGGTCTCCTGCAAACAAACAATATCACATTTTTGTTTTAGTAGCCAATGAAAAATATTTTTCCTCTTATTCGGTGAGTTTAGTCCATTTACATTCCAAGATAATACATTACACTCCATATTCATGGTTTTGTTGGTAAGTCTTTTTCATTGTCCTTGATAAATCTCTCCATCTCCCGCTCAGATCTGATGCGTTTTTTTGCCCCTCCAAACTCAAAGGACACTCCTTCCGGTAACTCCCATCTGTATCTGATATTCATGTCCTTCAAAGTCTGAATTAGCACTCTATATTTTTTCCTGTCCAGTAACACTGATCTGGGCAGTTCCTTCATTATGATAATCGTCTTGCCATCAATCTCCAATGGATCTTGAAATTGTTTTGTCACAATCCTCTCTTTCATGTTTCTAGTTGTAAACTGCACAATCACATCCCTTGGTAGTTTCCTCTGGGTTGCAATTCTCGAGTTCACACGGTACGCCACATCTAGGATAGCCACAATTTCCTCCTCCTCCTTCCCCAGGTAATCAGCCAACACCTCAGTCATCTGTTCTTGCGCTGACTTCCCTTCCACTTCTGGCAGACCACGAAAACGAAGCTGCTTCTCCATGTGTTTAGTTTCTGCAACTGACATCCTCCCCTTCACCAGTCTCATCTCTGTTTGTTGCGTGTCTATTAAATTCTCCATCGCGTCTTCTACTGTTTTAACTCTCTGCTGCGTTCCTTGTAATTCACTACTAATCGTTTCCACGCCTTTTTTCACTTCTGACAGCTCCGACTTTACTGTCTGTGTAACTTCTTTGACCTCTTTAATAAGCTCCAATTTCGTGTCCTTAAGTTCTTTCATCATGTCTATAAGTTTTTTGTCCAAATTTTCTATTGCCGATTGCCACTCTTTTTTCGACATCGTGGGGCTTGCTTTAGCTCGCTCCCACGAATCTGCTCTCTTCCTTAGCTCCGTGGCGTATATTTAAACGTTTTCCTTTTTTTCAAATGTCCCAATCTTTGCCAAAATTAATTTTTTTGTATCCAAAATGTCGGGCGTCTTTTCTCTATGGTTTCTCTATGTTATTGTAATCCAAGATGGCCTACTTCCTCTTCCGCTGAAGCCGCGACCCTTCCCCTTTCAAAAATGGCGATTCCCTACTTCCTGTCCGTCGGCAAGGGCCGCTTCCCTCCAGCCACTCTATTGTTGTTACGCACTTCCTGTCTCACGTCTTCCCACAGCAGGTCTCGCGATGGTGTCTTTTTCCCACAGCTCCAAAACCACAGGTATTCAAAACAATAGTCCGATTTTTGCAATAACTTCTTTAAATTTAGTCTCTTTTAAAATACAACTCCTGCCGAGTCTTCACCTCCTTTTCACTAGTCTGTTGCAGTTTAAAAATCTACTTTCTTTCCTCTCTGTTTTTATCAATCTGTCCCGTTTCAAGAGATAGCGATCTTTACCTTCTCTTCAACTTTCTCGGGTTGTAATCGCTGTTTCGATCTTAAATTCTCCTCTCGACTTCCCTCCCCGATCGAAGCTTGGGTATGTAGGTCTTATGCCAGCCGAATTGGCCCCAAAACTGCCGCAGAGATTATAGCCGACCCGTCGCAAGGTGGGACCTCAAGGATCGGGGGGGAGACTCCTTGAGTAGAGCCCCCCCTCGTCCGAGATCTAGCTCACCCTAGGGTCTTGAGCGTTCTTTGCCTGCTCCCCGCCTGAGAGCAGTCGGCCGCGGGTTATTTTCACCCCTCCGGCCGGTTAAAACGGCAGTCCGGTCAGCTCCGCAAATGGAGCTGCGTTAGACCTCCATGAATCCCAAACCGGAAGTCAGCTTACCTCAAGTTTTGATGGGAAATGTAGGTGTCCTGGTTTTACAGCTTGGCTCTCCATTACAGCTGCAAGACCAGGATGCCTGCATTTCCCATCAAAACTTGAGGGAAGCTGGCAAGTGTCCAACCTGTGTCAGGCGTCACTTGTAGCTTGGCTCTTACACACAAAAAACCCACTAAAACACTAGATTGCAAGAGGGCAATTATTGGGTCATATCTGTTTTCTTGCAATCTAATCCCCTCCCTTTAGAGAGAAAATATCCCAAATTTTTATTCCTGCCCCACCTGTGAGTCTTCATAGACCTCCCAGCTCATAAGCTATTATTATTAGCCAGTGTTGTGTTGTGGCTATAGTTATGGCCTCTGATTGCAAATCAGAGTTTAAATCCTTACTTAGCCATAAAAGCTCTCTGGGTCACCTTAGGACAGGCCATTTTTCTCTTAGTTTAACCTACCTGGTAGGGTTGTTGTAAGAAAAAATGAGGAAGAGGAGGAAAGCCACGCTTGGTGTCCTGACCTCCTTGGAAGAAGAATGCAGTAGCTATTTGCCTTTGGGGAAGCAGAGCACAATGTTTTGAAGAATATAAATAGCAATGGACTTTCTGTCCTTTTTCTGCGCATTACACTTCCTTTTTTAAGCACTGCACCGAAATTACAACAGCTTTGAGAAGGAATTTTCGCTGCCAAATCCATCACGTTTTTAAAGATATTTTTTATCCCTTTAATTGGTCCTACTTGCTTGACTGATGACATGTATAGGAGGGAACCTCTTGAAGTGTGTTTTCCTCCGTCAGCCTTTGAAGTTGTTTCTAGGTTTCTCCATTTCTGCAAATGCAATTAATCTTTGACATCTGGCTATAAAGAAGGCTATTTTTAGAACAGCGAGAAAGAGCTGGAGCACAATTAAGGTGCTGCTGGTATCTGCTGACTTGCAGAAGAGACCCAGGCGTAGGTGGTTTTTTCAGGGATAGAGAAAGCACTGCAGGTAATAGAGCTATACTATTACAGAATGGATCGGGAAGGTGCTCTATAAAGGATAAAGGGCTGCAGACTGGACCGGTATGTATAGGACGTATTACCACTTTGCTGCACATGATATTACTGTCATTGATGCATTGTTTCGTAGTAATATAATGCCATTATTCTTCATTATATCAGCACTCTGTATCATGCTTAGAATCATAGGGTTGGAAGGGACCTCCAGGGTCATCTAGTCCAACCCCCTGCACAATGCAGGAAATGCACAACTACCTCCCCCACCCCAGTGACCTCTGCTCCATGCCCAAAAAATGGCAGAACACTGTTAGGATTCCTAGCCAAACTGGCCTGGGGAAGATCGCTACCTGACCCTAAAGTGGCGATCGGTATTACCCTGGGCCTGTAAGAAGGGGCCACAAGAACGAAGTACTAATGTAACCCTTTCTGCCCTCCCTCTCATGATCTGCCTGGGTTCACAGAACCAGCATTGCTGTCAGATGGTCATCTAGCCTCTGTTTAAAAACCTCCAAAGAGCCCACCACCTCCCAAGGTAGCCTCTTCCACTGAGGGACCGCTCTAACTGTCAGGAAGTTCTAACCTTCAGGAATAGGCACTGCTTATTCTGAATTCTTTAATCCTAGTCCTAGAGCGGTTAAGATACTGGAGCCCTGTGGCGCAGAGTGGTAAGATGCAGTACTGCAATCCAAACTCTGCTCACGGCCTGAGTTCGAACCTGGCGGAAGCCTGGTTCAGGTAGCCGGCTCAGGGTTGACTCACCCTTCCATCCTTCCGAGGTTGGTAAAATGAGTACCCAGTATCCTGGGGGTAAAGTGCAGATGGCTGGGGAAGGCAATGGCAAACCACCCAGTAAAAAGTCTGTCAAGAAAACGTCGTGATGTGACGTGCCCCCATGGGTCAGTAATGACTCAGTGCTTGCACAGGGGACTACCTTTACCTAGTCCTAGAGCGTTGCTTATTAGATTTCTCTTCATATTGCTTATTCTCTTCATATTGAGTTACTTATTAGATTTCTGTTCATATTGATTATTATTTACCCAAGACCACGGCTATACAGCCCGGAAAATCCACAACAGCCATCGTTCTCCGGCCGTGAAAGCCTTCGACAATATACCCTATTTATAGTTCACCTTTTTCAACTAGGCTTTTTTAATTAATAAACTCAAACACATAACACACAAACGGCAACCATACAATCTTCTAAATCATACCTCTATA
The DNA here is from genome assembly GCF_028583425.1 of Eublepharis macularius. Classification (NCBI taxonomy): domain Eukaryota; kingdom Metazoa; phylum Chordata; class Lepidosauria; order Squamata; family Eublepharidae; genus Eublepharis; species Eublepharis macularius. The sequence continues at coordinate 130,292,232 of NC_072796.1, read as the reverse complement.
ATCACCCACTATTGCAATCATCATATTTCATAAAATCTAAACACATAATCTAGGTCATTTTTTATAAAAGCATAATGAATAAACTACTCTCATATAAATCATGTGACTTGATGGGGTGCCACTTACACCTGTAGGGATGGTGAGGAGCTGGGGTGTAATCCTGGGTGCCTCCTTATCAGTGGAGGCCCAAGTCAGTGTTTTTCTCTCTTTACCAGAACAGGGAACTTGCTCCCTACCTTTCAATCTCCGACCTATTTGGATGCCAGACCCCCGGCGGGGGTGGGGCATCCCCCGCCCCCCACACCCCGCCCCCACTTACCTGGCCAGCGGGGGGCGTACACCTTCTGTGTGTGCTCCCCTGTGGCGCTGCATGTGCCCATGTGCATCAGCTGCCTGGATTGGGCCCATTTGGGCCTAGATCAGGGCCGCTGCAGACCGCGGGAGCGCTCTGGCCCTCCACAGTGGCCCAAAACGCACTCATTTGGGCCCAAATTGGGCTAGTTTGGGGCACATTTTGGTGTGGATCAAGTCCATTTTGGGCTGCTGTGGAGTGCAGGAGCACTCCTGTGCTCCGCAGTGGCCCCAATCCGAGCCCCTACGGAGTGTATGTGCGCTCCAGGGGCTGCGTGATGACATCACTTACCAGAGTGACATCATCATGCTTGCAGGAGCACGTGCATGTGCTATGCACGCAACTCCCACCACCACAGGTAAGTGCAAGGAGCCAGTCCCCCGCTGGGAGGTTGAAAGGGCCTGGTAACCCTACTGACCTAGCTACAGTGATCCATGCAATGGTCACCTCCTGGTTAGATTACTGCAACTCACTCTATGCTTGGCTGACCTTGGGCCTGCTCTGGAGGTTGCAAGTGGTCCAGAATGCAGTGGCGTGAGTTTTGCCCGGGACTTGTTTCCAGTCACATATAGCACCAATCTTGTGCCAGCTGCACTGGAATTCCAAATCAGGTTCAAGGTTTGGGTTTTGACCTTCAAGGCCCTTAGCGGACTGGGACCAGCATATCAACAGGACCGCCTCTCACCATGTGTTCTATCCTCATCTATTCTTCATCCCATCTTTAGAGGTGAGGCTATGTGGGATTCATCTTTTGCTTCCACTCTGACCTTGGAGCTGAGTAATGTCATTAACAAGGAGTATAGTTGCACTGTTCAACAATACCTTTAAAAATGTTTCGTTGGCTTGTTTTGCTTGACAGACTCATGAATGGGGCACAGTGAGTTGTTTTTCTTTCCCAAATGACTCCAACGGGTTTTGTTATATAACATGAACGATAAAGTAGAACATGGGTTGGGGGATAAGGCAACCGTAATAGCCTGTGAAACTTTTCCTTTGCCCTGTCCAAATTATCTCCAGCATTGATTGTATATTTCTTGTGTTAGGTTCCAAGGACAGAATGGGTGTCCTTCTAACGTACTGTCTGCCGAGCATGCCAGTAGAAGTCCTGCCTGAACTGGCAGAAGTGGCCTCTGGCTGGTTTTTGGGGAGCCCAGATTGCTTGATCTTGGGGGCTTCGATAACCACGCAGAGTGTCTGGTTTGGCTCAGAACTTCATGGACATGATATCTAACATGGGTTTAGCGCAGGTTGTTTCTAGCTGTATACATGAAAAAAGCATAGGCTGGATATGCTTTGTTGTACCCAGGATGAGGAATGGTATGTTATAGCCCGATCTCATCAGATCTTGGAAGCTAAGCAGAGTCAACACTTGGATGGGGGACCACCAAGGAAAACTCTGCAGAGGAAGGCAATGGCAAACCACCTCTGCTTCTCATTTTCCTTGTAACTCTATTGCTGCTTTGGAGGGTGGGCTCTATGGCATTATACTCTTATAGGGTTGCCAACCTTTGGGTGGAGGCTGGAGTTCTCCTGGATTGACAATTGATCTCCAGAATACAGAGATCAGCTCCCCTGGAGAAAACAACAACTTCACAGGGCGGACCATACGCATCACATCCCTGCCCTTCCCAGAACCTGCCTTCCACAAGCTCCTCTCCCAAATCTCCATGAATTTCCCCGCCCAGAGTTGGCCATCCTACTCCCGAAATGTTGACAGGGTTCTTGGGGTGAAGACCACTGCTTCTAAATTCGATCTTTGATTCAAGCTTGGAAAGAGAAAATATATGAACCTATAATGGAAAATTTGAATGGCTCATTAAATCAGGGTTTCTTTCCAAGGGCTCTGAAAACAGATTATTCATCCTCTGCTGATAAAGCCTAGATTTAGATGACATGGTGAGCTGAAGAGTGAAGACCCATTTCTAACCTGCCATTATGTGGGAAAATGATTAAGAGTGTGGTCTCAGAGAAACTCCAGGGGCACGTCAGCTCTTGACCCTTTTAGTCTGGCTTCAGGCCTGGCTAAGATGACCCTTGAGACTTTGATGGGTGACCTAAAGGTTGAGCATCACTCTTGCTGCTGTTGGATTTGTCTCTGTCCTTTGACATGGTTAATCATTTGATTTTATTAAAGCATTTAGTGTAAGCTTGCCATGTGTCTACTGGCAGTGGGCAGACCAACCCTACCTTCAGCCCCCAGCCTTCAATAATTTGATGAGCTGGAGAAAAAATGTATGTGGGGGAAAGGGAAGAGATGAATTCTATGGTGACACTCTAGGAATTTCCTCTAGTCTTTATGGCCTTTACCAAAGAGAATAGGGGAAATTCCTAGAGTCTCACCTGGAAGTGATGTAACTCCCTCCTGAAACTCCATCCCCCCCTCAGGAGGCTGGAGCTGGAGGTGAGAGTATGAAGTCTTGCCTTATGGTGGTGGTTGTTGGGGAGAGCAATGCACAAGCTTGGTATGTTTTTTCTGGTGTCCTGCAGGGATCAACATTAACTCCAGTACAGTTTAATATAAGTATACAAACTTTGGTAAAGCTGATTTGGAGTTTTGGGTTATGATTAAGAATGAACTCTGTTGTGTTTATTGTTATCTGATGTCTCAGTTATGGGTCAGTGACCAACACGATGGTCAAATAATGAAAGGTCAACAAGCTAAAGCCTAATCTTGACAAGACGGAGGTGATGCTGGTCAGGAAGGCTGAGACTTTAGAGGGCATGGCCTTCCCAACCTCTGATGGAGTTTCATTATCTTTGTCTGACTAAGTGAGGAATTCGGAAGCAAGGATGATATGACCCCCTTACACGCCACCACCCACCACAAGCCTTCCCTAATACACGCTGCCACCATTTAACTTAAATTTATTGGCCTATTGTCATGACCAGAGTTTCTGAGGTTTGTGTGTGTGTGTGTGTCTTACTTGCCCATAGCCAACAACGTCAAGCCAGACAAGGTTAAATCAGAGACGAGAATAAATTTTATTTGCAACATGGCACACAGGAGTGATTTTTTTAAAACAAACATATAGATCTATTGTGGTTAAACAGGGAATGATTGCAGTGTTTCAACAGCCAACAATATCCCTGCTGCCTCCCTTAGCAGTTTCCAAAAAACTTTCTATCTCCTAACTGCCTTCCAACGGACTTTCAACTGTCATTAGCCTAGCATTCCGCCTGCTCTCATTGGCTGTTTCCCAGGAGAGGTGGATTTGGAACCAGTCCTGTCCATCACAGATGGATCCCCCTGTTTTGTTGGAGAAGGAAGTTAGAGAAGTAGCCAAGAGTCCATTTATTCCATTTGCACTTGATTTCTAAATTAAAACTATTCTTCAGTTTAGCTAACCTGACCACACTGAATGACACCGCAGTAACTGCGAGACTAGACTACTGTAATGTGCTCGATGTGGGCTACTCTTAAAGACTACTCAGAAACTTAAGGTGATACAACATACCACAACCCAACTGCTAGTTGGGGCCAGTAGAAATACGCCTATTACACCTATTTTGTGAGTATTATGCTGACTGTGCTTGAGCTATGGCAGATCTGGTGGACTTCAGGGATCGGAATACTAGGAGAGAGTTCTAAGTGGGCACACAGGCTCATACTGGGGGAGTCAGTCCTTTGGGTTTGTGGGTCTCAGGCTATAAAGAGCTTTATAGGTATGAACCAGCATCCAAAGTATACCTGGAAACAGTCCCAGATAGCCAACAAAGGTATTTTTGGATGGGAACTATATGATCCCACCTCCAGCCTCCACTCAGTAGATAAGCAGCTATGTTCTGTACTAACTGAAGTTTTTGGGTCGCATTCAAGGGCAGCCCCATGCAGCATGCATTGTAGTAGTCTAGTCTTGAAGTTACAGGGGCGTGGATTAACAGGGCCACCAATTTCCATATTAAGTGTAGTTCAAAGAATGAAAAGAGTTGTTGTGTGTATATTTTTCAACATGAAAACATTTTAATGGTGTAACTAGACATTATAGCATCTACGGGTCCAACCCATGGACACCAACACCATTTTAGAACTGAATTCAACCATTTAAAAATTCTTTCCAGGGAAACTTAACTGCTGTCATCTGGAGGTCAGTTGTAATTCTAGGAGATCTCCAGGCTCCACCTGGAGGTTAGCAACCCTAGAAACACTCGATGATTATCATACTTTTCACATCTGGTGTTCTCTAGTGGGTGGATGAATTTGTTACGCTTTCATATAACTGCCCAGCAACTCGGGAAGTCACGGAATTTGTTAAATGCAAGACTGGATTTGTCGACAGAAAATTCCTCTTTTTGTCAAGAGTTGATATGCTCCTTAAGTGCCTGTTACACTTTGAGGGTGAAAGTCTGCCTTACCATGTTTTTGTTTGTTTGTTTTCCCACTTCCCCTGAACCCTGGCTCACCAATGAGTGCTACTGCAGACATTTTCTTGTTTTCCAAAGTCATCTGCTGACGAGATAATGTTAAATGACAAAAACCACACTGGATGTGCACTAAATTAGAGGGGGAAAATGAGTTAATTCGGTGAACAAGAGACTTCATGGTTTGTTATATAAAACTAGCAACAAAGCCCTTGTGGGAAAAAATACAACAGGCTCTAGAAAGGGGAGGGCAGGCAGGTGGGCATTGTATGTGTCCATCTTAGGCTCGGCTTCTCACAAACAATAGAGGTGGTGGCAACTGCACATCTTTGCTACATCGGATTGTACTCTGGGGTTTAATTTTCTAGCTGCTGTGAAGCTACTAAGTTAAAGCAGTATGCAAATGAAGGTGGTGAATTAGGCCGTGCAAAAACGTGGGCTGAGTTTGCGTCTCCTGTGGTCATTTGATTAACTTGCTCTGGAGCCGTCCCCCTATTGGCAAGTAAAGGGGCCAAGGGCCATTCCCATATGGTTTTGTCTAGCCCACATTGATATGGTTGTATAATCCGAAGTAATGATTCAGTAAGTGAAAGACTTCTGCTGGAGTTGCATTCACAGATTCAGCCTTTGATGCTTGGTGTTTTCATAACTACAATGCCAGTTTGGATTAATTTAACCATCCCTTGATTAGTAAAAATCCATGATTCCTAACCTTGCTGCATTTCACATGCAACCAACGTAATTGACAGCGAAGTTAATATACCCACCTTTTATAAGCAGGACTTGGATGAGTTTACTGCTGAGCAGAGGTTATGAGCATCACAATCAGAGCTTGATGATCGAAGATATGGATTTATGCAAACTCTCAAGCAGTGTTTTTTTTCTGGGAAAAGAGGTGGCGGAACTCTCAAGAGGGAAATGAGGAAGAAACACATGGGATTCTTTGAAATAATGTTATTTTCACGCACTGTTGCTGAGTATTTTCAAGAGGTGCTGGAACTCCGTTCGACCGCGTTCCTGCTGAAAAAAAGCCCTGCTTTCAAGTGTCCCTCAATGAGAAGGTCAGCTCAGAAGGCAGACGGCTCACCTCTGCCGATCTTTCTCTGCAATGGGCAGCCACAAGAGAGGGTTGGTTCACCACCACTCTTGCCCTTACCCTTGAGGAGACCAGCTATGTAGGTTTGTTCACAAGGCTAGATAAAGAGACAATTGGTGCAGAAGAAAAAGAATCTTCAATAGCTGTACAATCCCTATGCGGAATCTTCCAGATTCTTTTTAGTTCCGTTTCCGTATATACTGTTTAGTTCTGGGAACGGAACTAAGAAGAATCTGGAAGATTCCCCCTGATGAAGCTGCATGTGAAACACATAGGGGTTGTACAACTATTAAAGTTTATTCTTTCCTCTGCACCAATTGTCTGTCTTTGTTTTGCCTTGGCGTGCCCCCCCCCCTTCTTCATTGCTCACAAGTCTACCACATTAATGTCGAAAATGGGCAGGGTCCAGCTTTTACACCAAAAGTTGTAAGGGGAGCTGATCTCTCCCCAACCCTACCGCTCTTGCTATAGGAAGGCTGCTTCTAGCTTGATACTAGAAGTAAGCAGGAGGTGCACCACTGCACTTTGTTAATTTGTTTTATTATTTGTATATTGATTTTAGTTTTTGTTTTTATCGATTTTAACTGTTCACCGCCCAGAGCCCCTGGGGATGGGTGGTATATAAATTGAATAAATAAATAAATAAAATAAATAAGGTGGGAGTGGTTGAAGCATCGTGGAAATAAGATGAAGCAAAATTCAGCTACCAGTTGCCTACATGTTTGGATATGAAAAGTGGAATTTCCCACCTTTAGCATTTTATATGTGAATGTTGAATGTTGAAAACCAGTGTTGCTGCTGCTCAACACAGAATTCACATTGATTCTCTCTCTGCCATCCTCTGTACCACTCAAATCCAACTTAAGCATCATCTACTAGTGGAAGGGTTGGGGAACATGAGGGGCATAGCATCACTTATATGTCACTTTGGGGGAAAACTCAGTTTACCATAGAGTTACCAGCAATTCCTAGAGCTACCCTGCGTCGCTGGTTTTCCATGACAGTAATGTAGCAGCACAGATGATGTCACGGTATTAAAAAAAATTCTCCCTCCCCTGAGCCATATCCCCATAGGAGGAGGCCTGGTAATCCTAAACATTATCTGAAAGCAAATTACATAACTTGTCCAGCTCAGCAGACTTTTGGGACCAGTGCTTCCCAGGTTTTATTCCCCTAGTCTCACCCTCACAGCTCTGGGGAAGATAAATGACTAAACAGATACTGTGTGGCCCTTCTCAATCAATTCACTCCCAGTTCACGTGAGATGCTCTGATAAGGTCTGTCACAATAGCCCGATGTGTATCTTACAATTTCCCCCAGAATCCTGAACACCGCAGAGGGGCTTGATGGCTGATTTGCTGGCAGAAGAAGTGATACGGAAAGAGTTCTTTAAAGGGAGAAACTTTGAAAACCACTGATTGGAGTCATTCTGTTCAGAAAGTATATTTATGGTTATCAAATAGAAATGTAACACTCCGTGGGTTACGCCATTATGCAGTTTAATACTTTTCAGTGCCCACATGAATTATGTCATTTCGACTATTTCCCTAGGAAATGGCAAGATATTCCAGCTTTTTATTATTATCAGAGCCAGAGTCAATATTAGGTTGTATCAACAAACAGCATGTGGCTTTAATCTTGGAGCATTAAGAATGCTGGGCCGGATCCCCAATGGCTATGTACCGTTTCCTAATAGAGTATCAGCTCCGAGTACAATGTCAAAACCTATTTCTCAGCTGTGAGTGACTAGAACCAACATTTGAAAACACTAATCTTGTCGTAGGTGAGCTAGCTGGATGGACATAGATGGAAATTTATTGCCAGCTACGGGAATTCACGTTGAATAGATTTCCCCCCCTCCGCTGCCTTCAGTTATACGGTAATTTTTCCTAGACAGCTGAGCTCATGCGCTCCGTAACTATGAAGATGCTTGGTGACATTTATTTTATTTAGCTATTTAAACCCACTTGGCTACTCGATGGGGACCCAGAGCTGCTTACAACATCATTCTTCTGTCTTCCATTTTATTATCATGACAACAAGCCTGTGTGGTAAGTTATGGTGAGAGTGAGTGACAGGTACATGATCAGCCAGCAAGCTTCCATGGCAGAGCGGGGATTCGAACTTGGGTCTCCTAGATCCTGGTCCGACAGTGTAAATACTCCACACTGGTTCTCAAGTTAATTCTAGAGTTCCAGAGTACTCAAGAGTACATGCCGCTGGGCTATAGTAGAAAAGCCTGGTTTATGGACTATTGCCTGGAAAAAGGAGTAGCCACTGAAAACACAGAAGCAAGCGAACCATGTAGATTTTCTCTTACTGCAAAACACTCAGTAATTACTTGCAGTGGTACTTCCAGTGGACAAGATCCAGAGCCTCCTCCCCAGACCCTTAGCTGCTATTAGAATTGCCAGCCTCCAGATGGTGACTGGAGATCTCCCGGAATTACAAGTGATCTCCAGGTGACAAAAATCAGGTCCTTTGGAGAAAATGGGTGATTGGAAGGTGGATTCCATGGCGTTATACCCCGCTGAGAGCCCTCCCCGAACCCTGTCCTCCCTAGCTTCACCCCCCAAATCTCCAGGAATTTTTCAACATGGACCTGGCAACTCTAGCTGCTATCCTACACCAGTTGGGAAAACCTGAGTGGGCCTTCGTTGGAATGCACAGGCAGTACATACACAGTGGCCTCTGCAGAGAAGAAGGGACAGTGAGTAGAGCATCCATGTACCCATGCTAGGCCTAGAGATTTCTTGGAATTACAAGCAATCTCCAGATGGCAGAGATCAGCTCTCCTGAAGAACATGGCTGCTTTGGAGAGTAGACTCTATGATATTATACCACACCGTGGTTTTCCCCCTCCCCGAACCCCACCTTCCCCAGGTTCCCCCTCCAGAATCTTCAGAAATTCCTCAACTCTATCTCATGCAGTAGTTTCATTCTTCCCCGCAAGGTCTACTGTTGGTACCCCTTTATTTGGCATGTTTAACAATAGTTTGCATTCGGGCTTTTTCACTGATTGCCCCATGCCTGTGGAAGAAGCCGGGAAGCTCTTTAGGGCATTTGGCCGAATGGCAGCAGGTGATTTCCCATTCCCACCTTCAGTCCCCTGCCCTTGTTAATTTTAGCAGTGGGAGAAAAAGGTGGGGCAGCGGTGTCAATGATGACACTATAGGCATTATCTTGAATTCTATGGTAAAGACCATAAAGATTGGGAGCATTCCTAGAGGGGCACAAAGAAAGTGATACTGCCTCCAAGGTCTACCCTCCCCAGGCACCGCACTCCAAATTGCCTGGCATTTGCCAAAGTGGGGTTGGCAATAGGGCTCCTACCCTCCTGCCTTTCTAGTGAGGCTGTAAAACTGAGTTATTTCAGAGAGTTTGGGAAGTTTCCTGAGCCTTTCAAATGGTGCATACCTTACAAGTGTTTTTAGATGGTCTTTTAATGTTTTTATACATGTTATTTTGATGTTTCTTTATCAAATTATTTCTATATCATCCTGTATTGTTACCTGACTTGGGCACTAAGATTCTCAGGAGAAAGATGAGTATATTCATATTCTAAATAAATAAGCAAACGAATATAGGGTGCAATGAACAGGGAGAATAAGGCATAAAACTCTTTTGCACCAATCCTCGTATATCAGTGCTGACCCATTTCGGTCACATCCCTCCTTGGATGAGAAATGGCTCTATTTCTCTATCTTTTTAAAAAAATTCTGTAGCAATATTATAAATATTGCAGCTTTGATTCTTGGAACAGAACGTGGATTCGTTTGGGAGAAAGTGTATGGAAATCTTTATCCACATTCTGTCTCTAAAAAAAATCCGTTTTTGATACTAAATCTGACAAGATGGATTCAAGCTGGGTGACAATTGAGTAACCACCTTGGGAAGATGGATGGAGAAAGTTCTTGAGTCATGCATCATAGAGTGACAGCTCTCCCTGCCGAGTCCTTCCTCATATCTAGGGCGCAGATGAAGGGGGAAATTACCTTTGATGCAGTAAGCTTGTAGAATAATATTTTACCGCTCCGAAACTGTGCTTTATACATAGTCAAGCTGTCGTGTCTTCATGGGTTTGGACGAATAATTCAAATAGCCAGTTCAATTGTTGTCCAAAGCTCTTTGGGAACAGCCATGGGGCATGGCGAGAAGAAGAGGACTTGCCTGAGGTAAATCTCTCTGCGTTCAGTTTATTCCCTCGTGTGCAAAGGACTGCAGATTTACAATGCAATCCCAATAATGTTTTCTTGGGAGCAAGTCCCATTGAGTCAAGTTCAGTAGAGACCCCAAGGGTCTCTCTAGACATGCACATTTTAAAGCATTGAGTCTGGGTTCCTCAGACCCAACTCAAGTTTCTGCAGCCGTACAGCAGCTAAAAAGTAAATGGCTGTTAAAAAATGAAGGAGAGCCCAAACGGCCTTGGAATGCCCCTACAGGGGAAGGAGGGGCTCCTCCCTCCCTTTTCCAGCCATTTCCTGTGTCACAATAGCATGGGTGGTGTCCCCCCCACAATAGGGTTGCCAGGCCCAGGTTAGGAAATTCTTGGAGATTTGCAGGGTGGAGCCTGGAGAGGGTGGGGTTTGGGTCAGGGAGGGGCTCCCATGGGTTATGATGTCATGGAGTTCACCCTTCAGAGCAGCCATTTTCTCCAGGGGAACTGGTCTCTGTTGCCTGGAGAACAGTTGTAATTCCAGGAGCTCTCCAGTTACCACCTGGAGGCTGGCAACCCTATCCCCCAATTTTTGCTGCTCCACATGCTCAGAATACTCCACGTGGAGCAGTGTCCCTAGCACGGATCTAAAGTTCTTGCTAGGAGTGATGTACTCAGCACAGAAAAGTTCTTAACCAAGTCTGGAAGCTTTATTAAAAAGGCAAAAGAGAATAACAAGGCGGTGGGGCAAGGCACCAGTCCTGGGGCCGGTCCCCACCAGACACTAGACACTCAAGAGATAGATACAGATACACAAGTAAGCATGCAAGACACTATAAACTACAAGATAACTACAGTATCCTTTTCCCCAATCAAGAGCTCTTGTGACCCACCCACCCACCCCCGTTGCAGGCCACAGGACCTGACAGGTCTATGTGTCCTAGCAAGAGGAAGGTACCCAGTACCCTGTGCTTCCCTTTTTTATAGAGAAACATCAAAGGAATGCCCAGTTTGACAACCTCATCAATTGCGTCAAACTTTGTTCTTCAAACGTATTTCTGATGTGGAGATGTTGGAAGGCATCAGGACATTCCCTTCTTGGAGATGGACAGCTTTCTTGATATGCATCCTAACTACAGTTATAAATTACAAAAGGAATTTTCACACTTCGCCAGTCCCCCCCCCCCTCTCCTGGGTCACTTTGTTCCTCCCAGAGATGGCAACAACCCCGGTGCTTATCTGCTTGTCCTATTACAATTTACATGTGAAGAAGGCCAAGAGACCCTTTTCCAGTTAGTAGCTATTTTATGACTCTATCTGGTTTCCTTCACAAGTGGGGGTGAATTCTAGCCCTCAAGAAACGAAACTTAATTTTGTGACGGCCTTTGGAAGATTCTGTCAAGCTAACAGCTGGCTCCATGTTAGAAGCCTGGGCTGGGGTCCGCTCCAGTTCTAAAATTCTGCCCACACTCTATAGTTTAACCATAAAATTGTGACGAATCCTAGAGCATCACCGCCAACATCATGATGTCACTTCGTTTTTTTTCCTGCCGTCTCCCCCTGATCCTCCCAGGTAATCCTTAGGGCATCGCTAAGATCAGTGGATCAAATATTTGATGCTCCTAAGGTTGCCAGCTTTCGGAGAGCATAATATTATGTTGGCATTTGGGGACTTCATCACCATTTCTGGAAGCGTCGGAATAAATTATCCTCTTATCTCTCATCGGAATTTCCTTCATGTGATGGGTTTGTTGTATTATTAAACTCGTTATAAACTGCCTTTCTTGATAACACAGAGAGCCATTCCTAAAAATGAAGGTTTGTTTTATTGTTGCAGTTTGTCTACATTTTCCTCTGCAAGTTTGTGCATTTGCGGGATTAGTGTATTGGGTTGGAGCTAGTCAGGTTTTTCTGCTAGTGAGAAAAGTGGGAGGATGTCCCCCTTTGACCACCCCAAAAATGGGATTGTGGGACCTGCATGGAGAAAAGCCATATTGGAAAGAATCTGCAGTAAGCAGAGGAAGAGATTGAGCGAAAAGTTGGCTGGATCCAACCCCATTTTCTTGCTTGGTGAAGTCTCTGTTACATGCACACACTCGCGCTCGCACACACTTCCTACAATGGTGAAGTCATGCCAAACATTATTTACAGGGTGGTACAAAGAAGGGGGGGGGGATTTAGAGATTTTGTAATACTCACGTTGTCTATTAGGTTCCAAACTCCTGCAGAATCTACAAATTCTGGTTCATACCTTTTTTATTTCGCCTTCCACCAGTCTGTCCTGCAATTTATTTTTACAATTTAAAAAGAGCATGCTACTGTTTGGGTCATAGTTATCCCATCTATTATTGAAATCTTTCCACATCCGTTTGAGCTGCATCGCTATTCGAGGTTTGACCCTCCTGAAGTGTAGTTGTCTGTCCAGTGAATCTGGAAGAGAGCTCTTCATTGCTCACCTGGGCCGCTGTTTCGAAACCGCGATCGTAGCTTTGTTGGTTCTTATGGTTTTGTTTTGTATCATTTGCCGCAAGAGTTGGCTCAGGAAGTTATTTTTCTTTGGATATTCCCCATTCGGCTTTCTCAATCTCCACTTCCTCTTGAGAAGACCCCAGCTGCTGCCATGAGATTCTGCTTCTCCTGTCCCACTGACTGACACACGCCAAGATGCAGTAGCCGAGCTTAACTCATCACCAAGGGAACGAGCGCGTCACAGTAGAAGAATCACAGGTTTTATCACAATTGTGTCATCCTAGCTGAGTAAGGGAGACATCCTACGGTTACCAACCTCCAGGTGAGGCCTGGAGTCCTCTTGGGATGATAACTGATCTCCCGATTGCAGATAATAAATTTCCCTGGAGGGAGCTTTGGAGGGTGGACTTTGTGGCATCAACTCCCTGCTGAACTGACTCTTGTCCATAAAATGTGCCCTTCCCCAAACGGCCCCCAAATCTCCAGGAATTGCCCAAGCCAATAACTAAGTTGCATCCAAAGGCAGGGACATCACTGCTGGGAGAGTCAATGTGGTGTTGGGATTATTAGGCTAGAAACTGGGAGATGCAGGGTCAGATTCCCCCATCAGCCATGAATCTGACAGGATGACCAGAGGCTATTTTCTCTCAACTTAAGCTCCCTCACAGGCTTGTTGTGAGAGCAAATTGAAGGGCAAGAGAACAACATACACTGCTCTGAGCAGCTTTGAGGACAATTGCGATGGAAAACCTTCCTAGGTTTATTTGAGAGCCAATTTGGTGTAGTGTTTAAGAGTGGTGAGACTCTAATCTGGAGAACCAGGTTTGATTCCCCACTCCTCCGCTTAAAGCCAGCTGGGTGACCTTGGGTCAGTCACAGCTCTCTTTGAGCTCTCTCAGCTCCACCTACCTCACAGGGCGATTGTCGTGAGGATAATAATAACACACTTTGTAAACCTCTCTGAATGGGCATTAAGTTGTCCTGAAAGGCAGTATATAAATCAACCAATGGCTAGCTTATGAAACTAGTCAAATCTGCTGTGGCTAACTTATGAAACCAGTATTCAGCTCACAGACGATTGTACCAGTCTTGGTGAACTATTGGCAAATACTGGTTTCATTGCCTTTTCCATATACTCTCGGAGAGCATTGCTGTGGAACAAGCCAGGATGTCTGCACTCACCCATTATGCAAAACTCTTAGTAAACAACTAACAGTGGTTAGTAAATAAACTTCAGATCTGGCTTCAGACCATGGTGTGACAGACTCGTACTAGTTAGGGAAGTGGTTCGCATTCAGACAATCTCACTAATATTACCTTTGGTTTTGCCCAATATTTGAACTGAGCCAAGGAGATGGATCACAAGTTCTACAGGTAGAATAGAATAGAATAGAATAGAATAGAACTTTCCCTGTTCCCCCACCTACTGCAGCCCAGGGCTGAAGGGACACCATGATCAGCAATGTGGGGGTCTGCAATAGGAGGGGGAAAGTAGCAGAATTTTCCCTCTTCCTTCCGCCAGTGGCAACCAATCTTTGGATCTAGCCTTGACAGACACACTGAGGCATGAGCCGGAGCTGACTTCTCGAGAAGCATTGGCATCTTGTGATTAAAAAGGTGAGAACTATTCAGTGTGAGAGATCTGCTTTGCAGAAACGGCACGTTGCTGAGCTGCAAATGTGTGCTGAGGTTTGTGTTGTGCAAATGAAATACCTTATATTGCGGGGGACTGAAATGAGCGAGAATCAAAACACAAGCAGCGGGAACGAAACAGGAACGAAACACAGCTGCATAAATGTGATTTAAAAAAAAAAACCATCTGTATTCCTCACCTTCTGCTAGACAAGAATTGGGTTAAAGTCCATTCCTCCTCTAATACGAAATTCTATATTGGAGACAAAACGGGCATTTGGATTTGGCAATTTCTGTGTTCCAGGGGTAGCCAGGCTTACTGACCTTGCAGGCCCCCAAGGATAATCTTGTTGAAGTTGGAGAGCCTCAAGATACTCACAACCATTTTATTTTTTGCTAACTCTTGTCCCTATACAGATATTAAGATTGCATTTATCACGGCAGATTCGACTGTCTCCTATTTCAATAAGTTAAAATACTAGTCCATAATAGAATTTAAGATTTAGTAAGATATATGCAGAAGAGCATGGGGGGGGAATGGAAGTATACCCTTAACTTGCAAATTGTTGGGGGGGGGGGGCAGTTTGAAGTGCTTGAGCAAAAGAAAACAGCCAATTATGGGGTGAGAGAGAATCAACTGAGTTTCATGGAAGATACAAAGGGTGTTGGCCTGTAAGCTGCACAGACTGCTGTTGGAGCTTATGAGTCACGATCTGTTGCGATGCTGGGAGATAAACCTTGTAACTATTCAGGGATTCTTCAAGAGCTTTGCAGCCCGGGGTGGGTAGCCCCCACAGCAGTGCACTGGGCTTGCCTGTTAGAGGGATAACACGCAATATAAGTTCTGTTGGCTCAAACAAGAGGTCCATCTATTCCTGCATCCTGTTTCTCATAGAAGCCAAGTAGATATGGGGTTGCCAGCTCCAGTTTGGGAAATTCCTGGAGATTTGAGGGGTGCAGTTGGAGAGAGTGAGGTTTGGGGAAGGGAGGGAGCTCAGTGGGGTATTAAGCCATAGAGTCCACCCTCCAAAGCAGCCATTTTCTCCAGAAGAACCTATCTCTGTGGCCTGGAGATCAGTTCTAACTCTGGGAGAGCTCCAGCCATGACCTGGAGGTTGGCATCCTTAATTAGATGCTCCTAGGGAAAATTACAAGGACTGAAGCGACCTTCTCCTGCTGTTGATCCTTATGAACAGGTGCTCAGACATGCATTGCCTCTGAGCTTCCCTTTAGCCATTATAGTTAATAGCCACTAATAGACCAGGAAAACGATCCACCACTTTTAAAGACATCAGAGGGCCAATTTGCACATTAAAAAGTCCTCACATCTGCCATGTGGCCTGCAGCGATGACTATTGCTATTTGTATGGCTGTTTTTGTTTTTGATTGGGGAACATAAATGCCGTGCTGTTAGGGTTGCCAGCCTCCAGGAGCAGGGCCATATTAACCCATGGTTGGCCTCCTTAGGTATTTCGGGCCCCCTCCAGCAATCACTACACCTGACAGCCTGACCTTGGTACAGTAGGTACTAGACCACAGTACATAGCTTTATATCCATTTTGAGGGTCTCCTGAAGAATTCTATTCACAATTTTAAAAATATTTTTATTGCGCGAGCAGAACTCTTCATTTTGGGGGTATACTTGTTCAATACTGTAATATTTTGAAGTGAGTAAATTTTGTATTATTTATTAAAAATACATAATTTATGGATAATTGTTATAAGAGACAATTTGTTTCGCTTCAGTAAGGAAGCAGTTAATTACCTTATTAATAGAGGTTATATGAATCAAATTATTGTAATTTATGTGGGGTGTGCCTCAGCAAAAAAAAAATTGATGGGCCCCTAGTCCCTGCGGGGCTCCTAGGCTTCGACCTAGTCAGCCTTACGGATAATACGGCCCTGACCCAGGCTTCTGCCTAGTCAGCCTTATGAATAATACAGCCCTGATCTAGGCTTCAACCTAGTCAGCCTTACGGATAATACGGCCCTGACCTAGGCTTCGGCTTAGTCAGCCTTATGGATAATACGGCCCTGACCCAGGCTTCTGCCTAGTCAGCCTTATGAATAATACAGCCCTGACCTAGGCTTCGGCCTAGTCAGCCTTATGGATAGTATGGCCCTGACCTAGGCTTCGGCTTAGTCAGCCTTCTGAATAATATGGTCTTATCCATGAGGTGGCTGGAGATCTCCCAGAATTACAATTGATTTCCAGGTGACAGAGACCAGTTTCTCTGGAGAAAATGGCTGCCATGAAGATGGACTTTATGGCATTATATCCAGTTGAGGTCTCTCCCCAACTTTCCCTAAACTCCACCCACTCCAGGCTCCACCCACCAAATCTCCAGGAATTTTCCAACCCAGATTTGACAACCCTATATACTATTAATAATGTGCATGCAAAGTGCAATAACGATTTGACCCTTCTTTACAAAAAAACCATCACATCTGCTTTTGAGGATAGCAGTGGCCCAAACTTGTAAAGTGACATGGGAAAAGGTGAAAATCTCCCCCCAGACTCAGCTTTTACATATCTCATGTTACTGTGACATCAGTAACAGCCCAGCCAATCCTGTCTCGTCTTCTCTCAGCTCCTTTTGCATGCCTGGGACATGATTGTTTGACTCATTTCTATTAGGCAGATTAGACAAATGCTTTAAAGTAGTTCACTAATGAATCCACAACGTGATTTGCTCTCTGATTGGGCAATTGTGAGCTCTATTCAACGAAGACCCGTTCTTTGATTCTGCCTGTTCCATGACCCACATCTAGTAATCAATCACTATTGAAACGGTTAAAGATAAATTAAAAATTCCAAGCGCTCCTTTTAAAAAAAACCCTACATTATTATGCATGATGGTTTCACAGAATAAATAAAGCATTGTTTGACAGTGTACTATCAAAAGAATCTTTGCCTTGGTACCTTCCTGATGTGCATCCGTTCTTCATTTTAATGTGTTCTGTCCTTTCATTGTAAGAACAGGTGTAGGTTGCCTTTTATTTATGTTTAAAAGGACCTTCTCTGTTCTTGGCTGGGATACAAAGGCTGGAGATGGGTAACAAAGTTCTGTTTTTCTACAGAGTCAAAGGTGAGAGAGGTGCTGGAGTCAGTGCACTGCATATTTACCCTTCAGTTGTCTTTGCCTGCTGTTGTTGCACGTTCATAACTTGGAATAACCTTTTGACTAAAGAGAAGAGCAGGATGAAAGAAATGACTTCATATGCAACTGGGGAGGGGTGCAGCTGTGACTAGAGATGGGCACGAACAGCAATATGAACTAAAAAACCCCACCAACAGCCCAATCTGCTGTTCGCAAACAAGCTGTTCGCAAGGCCCCATTCTAAATGAACAGGTGGTCGTTGCAAGCCTTGCTTGTTGCTGTTCGTTGCTGTTCGTCAAGCCACACAGTCCGGGCACCTGCAATCAGTTCCCTTGGCAACTTAGGCAGGGATTGTCTGAACTATGTCTGTTGCCCTGGAAACCCCAATCTAAGACCAATTTAGCTCCAAGTGTGGACTGGAGCTCCAAATTTGTTACAAGAGGAAAAGACCAGGTGAGAGGGGGGCTCCCAGCTCTGGCTTTCAGGGAGAGACAACTGCTGTTAGATAGACAGGGTGAGTGCATTGGAGCTTGAATTTTCTTTGTGTGTGGTGGGATAGGGATCTACCACTTCAGGTTCCAGGGCTGCTGCCTGGCTCTGGGCCAAGCTATTATTTATTATTGGTACCTTTCCTGCTGCCTGTTCAGGTAGGGTTTCTGGGAATGGTGCGGTAGGGATCTTGATGGCTGGAGGAGAGCCTGCTGGCCCCCACGAACAATGAACAACAAACATGTTCGTGAACAGGATCATGTTTGTCACTGTTGTTCGTTGTTCGTGGATGGCAATGAACAACGAACACTATGTTCGGGTTTTTTTCTGTTTATGCCCATGTCTAGCTATGACTCAGTGGTGGAGTCTCTGCTTTGCATGCAGAAGGTCCCAGGTCCACTCATCTCTGTGAAGAAGAATCAGGGTGGAGGTGATGTGAAAGATTTTTAACTGAGATTCTCTCTACACAAGACATCTTACACAAGGACGCTCAAGTGTAAGGAGATGCAGTGTTAGCCAGGAAGCACAGTTTAAATTTCACCTCTCTACACAAAGCCGACAAAGATCGCTCCTCAGAGGGTTTGTTAATTTTATCTTCGCTTCCCCCAAGGCTCTGTCAAAGATGAAATTAACAAACCCTCTGAGGAGCGATCTCTGCCAGCTCTGTCTTTTTAAACTACCTCATCCTCATATAAGATGTCTTGTGTAGAGACTCTGAGACACTTGAAAACTACTGCCCATCCAAGTAAACAATACTAACCTTGGTAGATCAATGGTCTGATTCAGTGTAAGGTAGCTGCATGTTTTTACCAGCCAGTGGTGGCTCACTCACACAGGGTTGCCAACTCCAGGTGGTGGTGGGGCGAATCTGAAAAAGGGAGCTTTGAATCTTCTGAAAATCTTGTTGGTCTCTTAAGATGCCACCGGACTCAAATCATATTGTTTAAAGTATTTTCTTGCGCACACCTCCAACCACACAGTGAAGATCCTTATGCTGTAGTGTCAGCTGCTGCCAAAGCAACTTTGAAAAAATCTGCCCAGCCCATCAGGTCTCTGCAACAGAACAGATTAACAGCCAGCTATCTCTCTGCTGCCTTTCTTTAGCAGCCTCAAAGCCTTTCCTCTCCAGTAACTGCCTTCCAACGGACTTTCAACTGTTGCTGGCCCACCAGCTTTCATTGGCTGTTTCCCAGGAGAGGTGGAGCTGGAGCCAGTCCTGTCCATCATAATCCAATGGCCAATTAGAAACCCTGCTGGGCAAAACCCCCACCTGTTCCCACTCACTTTCTAAAAATGCTCAGCAGGTATCAGGAAAGACGTTGGTGGGCGACATGGTGCCCATGGGCACCATGTTGTGGACTCCTGTGATTGTGTTTCACTATGGACACCATTCTTTTATTGCAGTCCTCTTGCAGTTCTTGCAGTATCCAAGGCTGTTTGTATAGGAATAAAGTACTCGGTCCAAGTCAGTCTGAGATTCGAGCACTCTGAAGGTCTGAATGAAAAGAGGAGCAACAGATGGACAATCTTGTTGACGAGTAAAATTCTACCAAAACAGTTAGCTGCCAGGCAGGCTGTACTTAATCTTGTTTGGTGTGAAATGGGGAACCACGTGACTCTTTTTCTGATGCTCACGCAGTGTTAACAATCACAAATAGTTGAACTTCTCACACCGTCTGGCGGTTCAGTTCTGTAAGTAAGCAAATGAGTTAATTATTTTGGGAGAACCAGGGTTGCTTAGTTCATAAATAATCTGCAGTGACGCATAAATAAGGGAGCCAAGACAGCAGACATTACCTCAGGAAAGTCTAAGCAGGTCATTAAGAGCTCTTGAGCAGTGTTCTTCATCCCATACATTTGGTGGGTTGTAGAGCTTTGCCTGCTTTGCCCACCAGGGGTCGCCATATGTCAACTATGACTTGAGGGCAGGATTTCATTTCATTTATCCAACAATGCTTTTCTGTCCCGTCCGGACTCCTACATCTTGGGATGGTCCACCTGTGACAAACAGAGACTGTGGGCCAAGCTACACATGACGAATGACACTTGAACGGCAAGTGGATTGAGTGGAGGGCAAGTGAACAGGGAGAAATACACTTGCCGTTCAAGTGTCATTCGTCATGTGTAGCTTGGCCCTGTGTCATTTCTGTGTTGGAATCTACACAGCTTGAGAAGGAAATTCAATGTTCAGATGAGAACCAGCACTGATGTATCACTGGACCAATCTTTTGGGGGGAATTTAAACTAAATTATGGAACCTAGCAACAGTCCATTCAGAAATTTATGACCTTTAGGAAGACTTGGCTTACTAGTAACCACTTTTTTCAACTGGGTTTGTTTGACTTCCCAGGAAACATAATAATCCCCTAGCAGGTAGTTTGGGAGGGGGGAAGTCGCATCTGATATAGAGCCATACGTTCATTGTGGTTTTTTTCTGTACATTAATGGATTATTGACTGAAATAGGTCAGATTTGGCGGTAATGATACATTTTGCTGAGCTCATTGAAACAGAACCTCCTGCCTGGCTGTTAACCTATGTCCTAACCTGGGAAACAATTTACTAAAAGGCAGTTCAAAGTCACCATTTCTCCCGTATGGGCTAGCAGTCTTTCCATATAGATTTTTATCAGACACGCTGATTATTACAAAAGCTGGTTAAACAGACTAAGCAAGAATCATTTTCTTAATTTACTTACGATCTCTTTTTATCTCTCTTGCCCTCCTTTGATACCAGTAAATTGCTCCATTTATTGCAATGCAGTCCTATGCAGATAATTCTAGAGAAGTAGCTGTGTGAGTTTGGTGCCGCAGAAATAAACGGGAGTGTTGTAGCATCTTAAAAGCAAAAACTTTTATTGTAACGTAAGTTCCTTTGTCCGTGGAATCGTATGCTAGAATAAAGACTTTTTTTTGTTTGTTTAATTTAATTTATTAGATTTATATTCCCCCCTCAGCAGGCTCAGGGCGGATTACAATTTACATACATTTAAAATATATCTAACAATTTACACAGTTTAAAATTATAAATATATAAACATCCTAACATTTAAAATACATACATACATACATATATATGTATATGTATATGTATATGTATATGTATATGTATATGTATATGTATATTCAGGGCATAATAAAATGCACTATACGCACACACAAGGCACCTCCCTTTCACCTTCACCAGAGCATTTACAGTGGAGCTCAACAGATGGAGGATGTCGCTAGTGGGGAGGGCACAGACCATGCTCGACTGGATGGGGGAAGGGGGCTCCGCCTAGCAGCAACCATATGCCTGGTGGAACAGCACTGTCTTATAGGCCCGGCAAAAAGACAATAAATCCTGCCGGGCCCTGGTCTCCTTAGACAGAGTATTCCACCAGGCTAGGGCTAGGTTTGTTTTTAAAATACTCCAAGACTCCCTTTTATCCTGCACAGAGGTCCCAGTTTATGCCTGGGCCATACTGGGGTAACCCAGGGCAAAACATGCTCTTGGGAGCATCGTCCTGCACCTAGGGATGCCAACCTTCAGGTGCAGCCTGGAGATCTTCCAGTATTACAACTGATCTCCAGACTACAGAGCCACTTGGATAAAGTGGCTGCTTTGGAGGGTAGACTCTATGGCGTTGTACCCAGCTGAGATCTCTCTCCTCCCCAACGCTCAGGCTCCACCCTCAAATCTCCAGGAATTCCCAAACTTGTATTTGATAATCCTACCTACAACCCTAGGAACCCCGTGGCACAGACTGGTAAGCTACAGTACTGCAGTCCAAGCTCTGCTCATGACCTGAGTTCAATCCTGGCAGAAGCAGGGTTCAGGTAGCTGTCTCAAGGTTGGCTCAGCCTTCCATCCTTCCGTAGTCGGTAAAATGAGTACCCAGTTTCCTGGAGGTAAAGTATAGATGACTGGGGAAGGCAATGGCAAACCACCCTGTAAAAATGGTTGTTGTGGATTTTCCAGGCTGTATAGCCATGGTTTTGCCATTGTAGTTTCCAGGCTGTATAGCCCGGCTATACAGCCCGGCTCTACAGCCTGGAAAATCCACAACAACCATCGTTCTCCAGCCATGAAAGCCTTCGACAATATATCACCCTGTAAAAAGTCTGCCTTGACCTTTACCTACAACCCACCTAAATGCAGTCACTATATAAAATCGCATATTTACGTAAATAGAACATCAAAGTAATACACGCATTATATACGATAGTCTATAGCATTTCATTATGATAAATTTATTAATAACCACAAATGCCGATTTGTTTCAAAAGTAAATAGACTTGCTGTTGGACACTGCGCTGAAGGTCAAAGGTGAAAAATCAGATTTTTAGGCAGTATGGAGAAATATTTTGGGGCCTCCTACATTTTGGATCCTCCTATTGATTTCAACTCTGAAAAAAAACCCTGCCTCTCTTCTCAATCAGAACTCAGCAAATTACTCTTAACAATAATACAAAGGGAAGAATGTTGATGTTTGTTTGTTTATTTACTTCATCTGCCCCCTGCCTTCCTCCCTAATGGGGACCCAAAGTGGCTCCTGTCCTCTATTTTATCCTCACAACAACCTTGTGAGGTAGGTTAGGCTGAGAGAATATGACAGGTCCAAGGTTATCCAGTGAGCTTCCATGGCAGAGTAGGGAAACAAACCTGGGTCTCCCAGATGCTAGTCTGACACTCTAACCATTTCACCACACTGGCTTCTGGCAGTTGCTGATTTCCCCTCACCTAAGCAGTCATTAAAGATAACATCCCAGATAATACGTTGTCATCTTCTCTTTCCCATACCTTCTTCCCCCTCCCTTAAAATAAATGAGCATCGTGATGGGGGCGCGACCCACATTAGGCTGAGGCATGTATGGGTCCCATCAGTTGAAGATGATGCATCAGATATGGGAAAATGAGGTACAGCTACAAGTGAGAAGGGCAGACAGGTGAGATTCCATAGTTCCTCTGGGTACCAAGTTTACTTGGTTTGGCAGATACGTGAAGAGGCCTAAAATGACGTCACTTGCCCAGGCCAGGACTGATGAAGGATTTTAACAAGTCTCCATTCTCAAAGACAGAACCAAGAAACCTGCTAACCTATAGACTGGCATGGAAGTAGAAAACCTTTTTGAAAATAAAGATTTTATGAGAACACAGCTAACGTTTTAGATCTGTCTGCCTCATAAATCTGAGAGGCGTAAAGCACCAAGTCTTTACAGAGCAGTGAATAATCTCTCTTAGAACGGATGCTCTCTTGGCTGATACTTCTGGCGGCTCACAGGAAGACCTTAGGAACCTTGGCTGGTTCTGCAAGAAAAGCCTCTTTATTGGACTGCAGAAGAAATTTTGGATCCTTTCTGCTAAGTCACAACTGGGCAGCACAGTTTTTCTTGACTTCCTGGTTAGGCAGATTTGTTTGTAGAAGCGAATAATTATTTTTCGGAAAGAGGAAATCAGGGTAACTGCCAGATTGGATCCTATTTGCCGTCGGAAACCATGCAGCAAAAGTTAGCATGACTAAGTGTGCATGGCCGTGTGCAGCCTGACGTGGCAGTGAGTGCCCCAGCTTACTCTTCAATATTTTATAGACGAAAATAGTAACATGCTTCTAAAACCTCTGTTCTCCTGCCAAGGACCACTTCGCCAACCACACCCCACTCTTCCCACTCTTTATGCATTTCCCTTCAACATCTACTATCTACTACTTTTATTTCTTTACCTTGCAGTAATGTAGAGTGTTGAGTCTGTGTGCCACAAACCAAGGCTTTGGGATCAAGGGCCCGGCTTATTACTTCCTGTATCACTGCAGCCACAAGTAAGCCGGAGCTGGGAGCCACAGCACCATTCCACACAGTGGCCACTTTCGGAATTGCAGCCTTTCTGTTTTGCTAGCCTTGGCCAGCCCAGCAAAAGCAGGTGACTGAGAGAGCCAGTCAGGGAGTTCCACAATACAGGTACCACTACAGAGAAGGCCCTGCCTCTGGGCACCCCCTCCTTGATTTGGTATGTGGGGATACACGGAGAAGGGCCTCTGAAGATGCCAATCAGCTGTCAGGTATACTGTGGAGGTCAACCAGAATCGACACAATACATTATTAACAGTGGTGCATTGCAGGGTACCTTAGTGTTCACGTGCATGCATTGGCGTGGTTGTACACTGCAAACAAAAAGCAACCCTTCCCAACTGAAAATTAATTTGTAGAGGAGAAGCTGAAACCTGAAGAAGAGCAATGCCATTTACACGAATTCGATTTTAACACAGCATCTTCCAAAAAACAAAAATAGGATACTACAGTGGTAAAGTAGACATTTTGAATTTATTTTTATTTTTTTATTACCTACATTAACTAACAATACAGAGGGAAAGAAGGGGGGCAGGGGAAGGAAAGAAAAAAAAACAGCAGCATATAACAACACTACACTACAAATAATGCTTTCCCTTCATACTGCCATTATTAAAAAATTAAAACTTTGTAAGATATTGATGGAGTGGTTGACCTTGCAAAATACAGATTACAATCCAAATTAAGTCTTCCTCCCCCCCCCTGGGCCTCGGAAGTAGACATCAAGATCCAAAGAGCTCCCTCCGTGCCATATCACAGCCTGCTTTTGAAAGTCCCATCTGTTTCCAAAGTGACCTGCTAGTTGTGTTTGGCAGGTTGGATGAGTTGAAATCCTGAAACTCAGAGGGTAGAATTGGGGCGTTAAAAAGTGGTGCCTGGCTGATTGGGGCTGAAGTCTGGTAGGGAAGGTTTGGAGCCTCATAGCAGAAGATGATCCTGCCTCAGGACTGAAGCCTGATAAACATAAAGGGAATAGTAAAACCATTTATACTATGCTGAAAACATCCCGTGTCCTGATTCTGCCCCTCACCCTGGGGTGTTTCTGATTGCCCTTGCTGTAGTGGTCTGCAGCAGTGATTCTCTGTTGGTATCGATGGGATGCAGAAGAAGATTTTTCATAACAGTTGCTAAACACTGTCCCTCCATCCCCATCACTTGCAAATATGATGTGCCATCTTCTGCTGACCCTAGCTGCTATGAATTGTCCATCTGTGACCTTCTGGCATGCTAGTAGTAATCTTGGACACTCGGTGATTCCAAGATTCAGGTCCAGTAGCACCTTAGAGATCAACCAGATTTCTAGGACACCCTGGAAAACAAGTTGGTCTCTAAAGTGCTACTGGATTGGAATCTTGCTCTTCTACTACACACCAACATGGCTACCCACCTGAAACTACCTTTAAGCTTTCCAGTTTCCTCTACCAACCAACAGGTGTCTTTGATGTGCCTCGTCCTTTTGACCCTTGCTACCAGGGAATATACCCTGTGCTCCTGCAATTTTTGATGTCCTTAAAACTTACTATAAACAATAAGTATCATAACAGAATGCCTTTGTGTGTGTGACATGCCACCAAGTTGCTTCCAACCTATGGCAACCCTATGAATGAAAGACCTCCAAAACATCCAATCTTTAACAGACTTGCTCAGATCCTGTAAACTGGAGGACGTGGCTTCCTTTACGGAGTCAAGCCATCTTGTTTTACGTCTTCCTCTTTTCCTACCACCTTCCACTTTTCCTAGCATTATTGACTTTTCCAGAGAATCTTGTCTTCTCATGATGTGACCAAAGTACAACAGCCTTAGTTTTGTCATTGTAGCTTCTACGGAGAATTCAGCCTTGATTTGATCTAGCCTTGATTTGATCTCCTCCAGCACCACTTATTCGTCCTTTTGGCTATCTGTGGTAAGTGGAAAAGTGGAAGGCAATAGGAAAAGAGGAAGACTTAAAATGAAATGGCTTGACTCAACAAAGGAAGCCACCTCCTCCAGTTTGTAGGATCTGAGTAGGTCTGTTGATGATGGGACGTTTTGGAGATCTTTCATTCCTAGGGTTGCTATGGGTTGGAGGCGACTTGACGGCACATAACACACATAGATACGGCCATATTGGCAATCCTATTTGATCTGCTTATTTGATTCAGACTTGATTTGACCCACTTATTTGTCTTTTTGGCTGTCCAGGGTATCCGCAAAACTCTCCTCCAGCACTACATTTCAATGAATGCATTTTCTTCCCGTCAGCTTTCTTCACTGTCCAACTTTCACATCCATACATAGTAATGGGAAATACCATAGTCTGGATCACCTTGATCTTGGGTTTTCAGGGAGACATCTTTATCTTTAGGGATCTTATCCAGCTCCCTCACAGTTGCTCTTCTGAGTCTCAGTTTTCTTCTGATTTCTTCATTGCAACCTATAAACATAAAAATGTTCTTCCCGGGGAAAGTGGGCTTTTAGTTTCTATCATGGCGGGGTCCAGGATCTTTGACAGAGCAGTTGGGGCAATGTAAGACACAAAAGATTAAGAACTACATGCCTGGCTGTAACTTCTGATTCAACAGATCTCTCTCCTGTTAACAGTCCAAATCTCTATCACCCTTCCTGGAGGTTCCGGCGTGTCAGAATTGGATAATGGTTGTCTTTATAATGCCAACATTGTGCGTAAAGCCTATTTAGTATTCCAAGTGCGCTCTCAGTATGTTAGACACAGGAAAAACTGGCTATGCCCCTGGCAAGTTGATTAAATGTGTCTGCTGTTTAATAGCTTCGCTGAACTAAGTTAATTCACTTCCCAACTCTCAATTCATTTGCCATTCAGAACAAGATAGATATCATATTGGTGGCTGGGCTGAATATTCACAAGTTCTACTGCTTAAATTAAAACTAGTGATGCAGGTGGAATAATATTCCCCCCACCCCCAGCTTTATCTAAGTTAAATAACTATGAGCCAAGCCACAAGTGACGAATTACACTAGAATGGCAAGTGAACAGACTCACGTGTATTCCTCCCTGTTCACTTACCATTCACTTGCTCTCCACTTGACCACATAGTGATCAGGTGGAGTGCAAGTGAATGGCAAGTGAACAGGGAGGAATACACGTGAGTCTGTTCACTTGCCATTCAAGTGTAATTCGTCACTTGTAGCTTGGCTCTAAGGGCCAAGCTACAAGTGATGAATGACACAGGTTGGATACTTGTCAGTTCCTTCAAGTTTTGATGGGAAATGTCGGTGTCCTGGTCTTACAGCTTGGCTCTCCGACTGCTGTCCAATGGACTTTTCAACTGTCTCTTGTCCAACATTCCGCTAAGCTGCCCACATTTCCCATCAAAACTTGTCTAACAAGTGTCCAACCTGTGTCATTCGTCACTTGTAGTTTCGCCCTAAGTCTTCTGACGTTTGCCACAAGCAGTAACCTGGCTGTCGTTGGTTCCTCATTCCTGTGTTACAGTGCAGTCCTAAGCAGGCTTATGTCCTCCTAAGTCCATTGACTTCAGTGGAGTTGGGAGGATTTAACTCTTCTTTGGATTGTCAGTCAATGAGAGCCAGCCATGTATAGCGGTTAGAGTGTCAGACAAGGAACAAAGCAAGAATGCCTGGGTTCAAATCTCTATTCCACAATGGAAAGCTTTCTGGGTGACCTTGGACCAATTACACACGTTCAGCCTAACCTACCTCAGTAGGTTGTTGTGAGGATGAAATTGGAGGAGAGGGGAATGATGTGAGCTGCTTTGAGTCCCCATGAGGGGGAAAGAAAATGGGAAATAAATAAATAAATATGGTTCCAACCAATCAGGGATCACATAGTGAATGAGTTGATGTAACAAAAACACTATGTGCATCACTGAATGCAAATAGGTCAGATGGGTTGACACAAGCAATATGATTTTAGCTACCTATGTCATCACAAGGCAACTGAGGGCAACTGAGGGTGAGGGCAGTGAGAGGCATTTTGACAAGTAAGTGTACTTGTTTTTCAAGGAATGCTAAAACCTTGTTGATAAGGGAAATAGAATTTCACAATACAGAAATGTTATGGTTAAGTCATGCTGAGAAATCTCAACAAAACAAGCCTTCGGAGGTTATACATTTAACTTCTTGCACTCGGTTAGAAGAATGTGTTTACTTTGGGTTTACTGTCAGTTTATTAGCTCAAGTGTGTGTCCGTGATCACCCCTGCAAGTGAGAGATTTGGTATTCTGGATCTTACTTTATTATAGAAATAAGCTTTAAAACATTTTCTTAAATTTCTTGGGACCATCAGAGTTGGGGCTGAACAGAGTTGCTGATTGTTTAGAGGATGAAGGTGAATGTATGGAATCTGTTCTTTTAATGTAAAGTATTCTAGGGTCAGTCCTGAATGGCAAGGCAGGGGAAAAAACACTAGAAAACTACTATCAGTCAGAAGAGGTAGTGGTGGGATAGAGAGTCCAATTTTGTCCCTGAACAACCACAGGGAATGAGCGGGAACATAAACCCATGATACAAATTCAGGCAGCAATATTTTAACCCACCCACCTCACAGGGTGTTTTGTTGTGGGGATAATAATGACATACTTTGTAAACGGCTCTGAGTGGGCATTAAGTTGTCCTGAAGGGCGGTATATAAATTGAATGTTGTTGTTGTTGTTATCTGGGCATATCTCCGGATTAAATTTCTAACACCATTGTAGCTTGCAGTTCACATATACTGGATCCAACATTCCAAAGAGAAGTGTTTCTATCCGCTTGAAAAAAAATTATCTATACTTTATGCCAAAAAATGTCAAATGTGGTCAAGTTATATGAATCAAACAGACTTGGGTGAGTGCCCTTGTTTTGAATCAACTGTCTCATGCTGCTAACCATGTTTACTGTGAAGTAAATCCAGTTGCATGAAATACCACTTAATCCCTAGTGTATTTTGGCTTTACTCGGGGCTTTGGCTAGGCATGGGACCTGGAGAGATTCCAAACGGAGAGGACACAGTTATTTGCCAGTCTTTACTTAGCCCATTGCTAGGTAATGAAAATTCATTGGGCATGGATTTTCAAGCTGAGCACAGCCATGAAAGCTAGGAATTTCAGCTTGGATCTAGGGTTGCCGACTCCAAGTTGGGAAATTCTTCAAGATTTCAGGATGGAGCCTGGGGAGGAGAGAAGAATTTGGGGAGGGGAGAGAGCTCAGAGTGAATGTGGCGACAGAATCCATCCACTGAAGTGCTCCAGGGCAACTGATCACTAGTCCGGAGGTCAGTTGTCATTCCAGGAGAGCTCCAGCCCCCACTTGGAGGATGGAAACCCTATTTGGATCCAATCAAACTCCTCCACTGCTGGAAGGATTTCCATCAGCCACCTTTCCACTCCTGCTGCTGCTCAAAATGCCCACAAAAGGGAATCCCTGGGAACAGCATAAGGGTGAAGGTCTGCTTCTGGAAGAGTTGACAACTCCCAGTTGAGAAAGGCCTGGAGATATGGGAACCAGGAAAAGTGGAGTTTGGGGAGGAAGCCTTTGTGGCGATGTGATACCATAGAGTCCACCCTCCGAGTTATGCCATTTCATCCAGGGGAACTGATCTCTGTAGTCTAGAGATCAGTTGTAATTCCAGGAGAATTGAACCCGCAGGGGAGTTTGCCAACCCTAGCTACATAAGGGGGGAATTGGTGAAAATGCTTCCACTTGCATGTGTAGAAATGCTTGGCAATCCTTGTTTTTAGGAAGGGAGGGAGGGAGGCAGGGAAGGGAAAGAAAGAAAAAGAAAAAGAGGGATTGGACAGGAAAGAAAGAAAGGCTGAATCCACACACCCGCGGAGCATCCCGGCGTTGCGCTAAATGTTCCCTAAACACCCGGAAGTGTAGCATCTTTCTAGCGTGATTCAGAAATCGTGCTAGAAAGAAGCTACACTTCTGGGTGTTTAGCGAACGTTTAGCGCAACGCCGGGATGCTCCGCGGGTGTGTGGATTCAGCCAAAGAAAGAAAGAAGGGAGGAAGGAAGGAAGGAAGATTGCTGTCCTGCACTATGTTATCATAGAGACATGGACTGATCAGACCTTTGGAGAATCAGACAATTTAAAAATATGATCAGCACTATCAACGTGATCCTATTAGTATGGCATTTTCTGGGTCAAACGGGAAGCTTTATTTCTGACCTGTGCATTAGCTGAAGCATGTTTTGGCAGCCTGGCTTGTGCTTGCAAGGAGACTTCGCAATGGGACTGTTAATGCATTCAGTAGCACAAACAGGCTGTCCCAGGCACTAGACACTGTGCCAGAGGCAGAGCCTCTTGGTTCAGGAACAAGAGGCGAGTGTCTACCGGACGGTGTCCTAGTGACTTCTGCAGAGGAAATTTGTTTGGACATAGGAGAGAAACTTCTCAGGGATCTGAGAGTGAGAACCACCCATGGTAAATGACACAGAAAAATTCGTGGTCCTGATCCACCCAGTCATGTGCAACTGCACGAATCCCCTGGTTAGAGTTGCCATCGCTGTCTTGGCAAATGCTGGGAGGTTTTGAAGGTAGTGTCTGGGGAATA
The DNA here is from genome assembly GCF_028583425.1 of Eublepharis macularius. NCBI lineage: Eukaryota > Metazoa > Chordata > Lepidosauria > Squamata > Eublepharidae > Eublepharis > Eublepharis macularius. Next base: position 130,262,240 of record NC_072796.1, on the reverse strand, counting down.
TGGCATTTGGGGAGGATGTAGTGACACTTCTATAGCAATGTTCTAGGGATTCCTTCAATCTCTGTGGTAAAGTCCATAGAGATAGGGTAAATTCCTAGAGTGTCACAATATGGGTCTTTTTCTGGCCATTCTTTCTCCTACTCAATTTTTAAAAGGCAGAGGATTGGGGCCACAGGCAGGGGTTTACCCACCTTGGGCAGGCAAATGCCAAACCTGCTCTGCATAGAGAAGTCCTTCTACCTCGCATATCGTGTTTACTGTGTAGGACAACCCAGGTGAGCCTCACAATGCAGGAAGAGACAGTCCTCCAAATATGCATCAGCCTGTGTGCAATACTATTTCTCCCCAAAATAGTTCCTTTCCTGAATCAAAGCAAGTCAATGTGTCGGTTCAAGCCAGCTTTTCCCATTCAGTTTACCCCGGTTCCTCTCCTTACTACATTCCACATGGCTTTTATAATGCAGATCTCATGGTCCCCAGAAGAGCATTTCTGGGTGGTCAAAGGGGGCCTCTCCTCTTTTATTCTCCAGCAGAAAAGCTGGCTAGATCCTACTCTGTTTTTGAGAGTTGTTGGCTTGGTTCCCTATTTATATTACCTGTGCTGTGGGAAGACAAATAGAACTGAACCTTACTGAACCTGAAAACTGAACCTGAAACTGAACCTTAAAATCATCAGAAAACTCTGAAAGTTGGACTAATATAGGATGTAGAAGGTCCCAGCGTGGCACCAGATAAAAAGAGCACTGGAGAATAACATGTACCAATAGTATGTGTTTGTGGAGCGGAGGACATAGGAGCTGCAGGTTTGGGGACATGCAAATAAAGACAGTATTAGATTCCTGATATGATAGAGGAATTTGGGAAGCATTTCTACTTCACGTAGGCCCCATATTCATTTTTCTGACTACCCCATATTATTATGGGGGTGGGGGGGGAGGCAGAAAAACTAACGTGGAGAATCTTAGCAAAATTGGACCAAGACTACACAAAAACCTGTTTTATCTCTTTGTCCCTCACCTTGCCGAGATGGCTCCACTTTGGAGATTTAGAGTCCCTGAGAGTCTTTGTTCCACTGACATTTTCGCCCCTCCTGCCAACCCATTTTATGGGATTTGTAATAAAACACTCTAAATGGCTTATTTAACAGGTCAACATATTTTTTTAATACCCGAAACTGCAATTCCCAGCACATTCAAAGGGGAATGCTAGAAATTTACAGCTAATGAAATATTGAGCAGACAGATTACCTAATCTCCTCCTGGGAGCCTGCCAGCGAAGCACACGATAGCCTAGTGTCGTACTGTCGCAGGAGTTTTCAAGGTATAAAGCGGGGTGGATTTTTTTAACCTTTTCCCCCGAAGGAGTAGATTCTCTTGTCTGAAGATTTCTTTTGTGAGATTATCTTCTAAGCTAACAAGGATATGCCCTGATGTCTGTGTCTTATTCATAAAGGTGTGCTCGCAGTAGAACAAGAATAAATATTAGCCAAAGATGTTTCAAGTGTGCAGAATTTTCCTACCTGTCCATTCAGATTTTGATTGTAGATCTGAGACACGTGGGAGTGTGAAAATTCAGAATCGGCATCTCTGGATTAGTTTGATTTCAGGCAGGTATCATCACTGCCGGCGCCAGGGTTTCTGGTGCCCGCGGCAATCCCCATGTGTGTGTGCGCGCCCCCCCCGGACTGTGTGATGACGTCATCATGTGATGACGTCATCATGCAGCAAAGCCGGGACCATTGGCCGGCAGGTGGCTGGGGTGGCATGTGAGGCTGCCTGCACTCTGCACACCACCCCGGACACCTGCCGTGCCTGGCTCATGGTTGCTGCATCTGGCCGGGGGCATGTGGCGGTGGTGGCGGCAGCGGTAGCGGTAGCAGCGCGGGGCTGACTGGCTGTAGCAGCCACGGGTCAGGCACGCCAGCTCCATGGTGCACGCCTCTGCCCCCGGCACCCCCTCCGGTGCCCCCTCCAGCGCCCTGGCGCCTGTGGCGCCCACCTCACCATCTCAATGGTGGCGCCAGCCCTGGGTATTATATATGGCATCTCATACACCGTTGAATGCACATTTACCCTTGTGAGCAATCCTTCAGATATACCAAATATGAGATGATGACGATGACTTCGAATCCATGTTCTGAGATATCCTTGGGTAGTTCAGCAGGGAGTTTTCAGTAAAATAAAAGACATGCTTATACAAAAGGTGCCTTGCTTTCCATTGCTAATCTTCCTCTCCAACACACAACCACAGAACAATATTGGGTGTGTCCTGAGAGACACTGTGACTTCTAAGTGGATGATAGGCCAGCTGTACCACATGTGAGCAGTATGCCGTGTTGTCAAGGCTGGGGTTGTAGTTAGGTAGAGCCAGGGATGGGAAAAGCGAGACTTGGAGCAAGGTCAAAAAGGGTTTCAGCAGTTCATGTAGAGTTGCCAAGCTAAGCCTGGTAACTGGCAGAGGTGAGGTGGTGGCGGCAGCATTGCAACTGTGATGATACCACTTTTGAGGAAAACCCAGAAGTGACAATAGGTAGCTCTAGGAATTGCTGGAAACTCTATGGTAAAACCACAGAGTTTCCAACAATTACTAGAGCTACCCACGGGAAGTGATGTCATATTTGCAATGCTCCTGTTTTGCAAATTCAAACTGGAGCCATGCAGGCAAAAGGAGCTCGGGGCGGCAGATCCTCTGCCCCTGTTGGGGGCTTGGCAGCTGTAGGTCAACGCAATCAGAGCGAATAGGTAAGAGGAAAAGGCAAGGCTCATAAATTAGAAGACAGGCCGGAAGATCAGGACCAGTAGTAAAACTGGTGACTGGACAGGAATTGGGAGCTAATTGGGAACAGAAAACAGCTCTGGAGCAAGTCAACGTGCAATCCAGAACTGCAGTGCCACTCAGCACATTGGGGCTGACAATGAGCATGAACGTACCCATTGCATCATCCCCCAAACTAGAAGCAGGGCAGGAGGAGACAGTTAATGAGCTGACACCAACTGCTGTGACTGATGAAGGGTCTTGGCCAAATGGCCCCTGAGGCTCAGGCAGAATTTCAGGGGCTTGCTCCTGGTCACCAGTGGCTCTTTAGGGCAGTGGTCCTCCAGGAAATCTCCTTGCCAGTTAAATGGTCAGTCTGCCCCTGGCAGGAATCCCCATCTGCCCTTGGGCTTTGAGAACAGTCTCTGCGGTGGGGAGCCAACGGGCCCAGTCCATGGGGTGGAGCCTCTTGGAGACTGCTTCATACTTCCTACAACTGGTCATATGCCCTGCCTCAGAGGCCTGCCATGTGGTTCAGCACGGCTCCTGGTCTGAGAACCTTGAGGTCAGTTCCCAGTAGCTCCTACCCCAAAACCAGAGAAGCGGAAGCAGCCAGAGACTCTTCATCATGCCTGAAAACAGCCCCAGCTGGGAGCCCCTTTCCTCCAGTTTCCAGATGCCACAAGTGTGATCTCTGGAGGAGGTAGCCAGGTAGCCTCCTTTCAGCCTGGAACCAGCTCCAACGTCTGATGCCATAATTGAGGCCATCAGAGAAAGGTTAGGAAACAGGCGGACACACCTCCATCATGCCTGAATGCAGCCCTCCCTAGCAAGCATCAGTATTACATGTTAATGTCATCCCTATCAATATATCTAAGGGCCAAACTACAAGTGATGAATGACACAGGTTGGACTCTTGTCAGCTTCCCTCAAGTTTTGATGGGAAATGTAGGCAGCTTGGCAGAATGTTAGACAAGTGACAGTTGAAAAGTCCATTGGACAGCAGTCGGAGAGCCAAACTGCAAGACCAGTATGCCTACATTTCCCATCAAAACTTGAGGGAAGCTGACAAGTGTCCAACCTGTGTCATTCATCATTTGTAGCTTGGCCCTCAGTCTCAGCATGGCCAGATCTGTGGATACTTCAGTCCAGAGACTAGAGCCATGAACTGACAGGACAGATCTTTCTACAAATCTGAGTATGAAGAACTTGTCAGGCCCTTTAAACAATTTGCAGAAGACATGAATTAGAAGTCATATAAATTTAGTCCATCAAATTCCCAAAAAGACAGTTATCAGGAGATTTTTTTAACACTTCAAATCTCAGAAGCTAAGCAGGGCCGGCTTTAGTTAGTAATTGGATGGGAGATCTCCAAAGAAGAGCAGGGTTGTTATGCATAGGCAGGCAATGACAAACCACCTGTTAGTGTTTAGCCTTAAAAACCCACCAGTGGTCACCCACATAACTCAACTATGACCTGAGGGCATTCTCCACCATCAAATTGATCACAAGCCATATAAATCAGTCACAAATAATTGCTGTATAGAAACAAACTTACTTCTGACCACTAGGTGTCCGTCTAAGTCCGAGGTCCCCAGTATTTTTTGAGCCTGAAGGCACCTTTGGAATTCTGAGTGTGCTGGGTGTAGCTACAAAATGGCTGCTGCAGGAGGCGGGGCCAGCCACAAAATGGCTGCCACAACTTACCTTCAGTAACACAGTGAAGATCCTTGTACTGTGGTAGCAACTGCTGCTGAAGCAACGTTTTTTAAAAAAATCTGCACAGCTGATTAAATCTCTAAATTTTCCTGGGCAAAACTGCAATTTGGCCCCGGCCACTCTCTAAAAAGACTTGGCAGGCTCTAGAAACAGTGTTGCCGGTTGCCGTGGCACCCACAGGCACCATGTTGCGCACCCTTGGTTTAAGTTGTCCTTAACATAAATGGCTGCCAATTTGTTTGGATGCGGAATATTTTCGTGCATGTGTTGTTGGTGATAAAAAAAAACCCACAGTACAAACCCGAGTTATTTGGCACAAACTGAACAGACAGGGTGATCAGCTCGCATTCGATTGTCACCGTTTAATGTAAGTTCAACTGTCAAACACATCCGTGACAAAATCCGTGGCACTCTTAGTCTTTGCATTAGCTTGAGCAGAGCGTAAAGAGAATAAATGGACAGGGAGACAAAAGAGGGTAATCAATTGAGACAGTGTGAAGAGGATCCAGGGCAAGGAATTCAGGAGCGGGATGATGTTGCCATAGCAATTGGGGAGGGATAAACAGCCGCTCTTCAGAAAGTATCCACTCCTAATTACCACTTCTGGTCTACACTTGATGTTTTCTTCCTGCCCCTCCTTCAGGAAGACTTGGCCTAACTTAATTTCCAAACCTTCCTAATGATAAAGACCATCTGCGACCCATCCACTCGCACTGTCAAGACATCTTCCTGATGGTGCTACCGGCAATTTCCTTAATTTCTTCTGATTACTTCTGTGTGGGCCGTCTGCACCAGCCAGTGACGTACTTTTGGTTAAATGCTATTCTCCGCAGAAAAGATTCAATGGTCTCCCTTCTCTGCAGCCTCAGCATATGTTTGTGCTGTGTACAAAAAAAGGATTTTGTCCTCTGTTCGGGCTGCAATTTGGAGAGAAGGTGTTGAACTTCAGAAGCTGAGGCACCAAGAATGGGCTACTCCATTTTGGCACTAATCTGTCTAGGAGATTGGTATATAAGCACAGTTATCATCGTTGTCATCATTTTAGATTGAATGGTGGGAGCAGGAGGATCAGGTACTGGGATTCTGAGAGTTCACGCATGTTGGCTTGAATCTCACAGACAACGAGCCTGTATTCAGACATGACAAACTCCAAAGTTTCTTATTGGAATGCATGAACTCAGCTTCTTCATTCTGCTCACATGTGCCCCTTACACCTCCCTTCTCAAGTCATGACTTTAAAAAATGAAAAATCTGAAATGCATATTGAGTTGCGTACATATAACAGCAGTATCAGCTGCCAGAGGGCCAAGCTACAAGTGACAAATGACACTTGAACAGCAAGTGTATTTCTCCCTGTTCACTTGCCCTCCACTCAATCCACTTGCCGTTCAAGTGTCATTCGTCACTTGTAGCTTTGCCCTCAGTGACATCGGCGACATTGCTACCTCACTTCCAGGTACAAACTGGAAGTGACGAAAAGTTGCTCTAGGAATCACTGGAAACTATATGGTAAAATCATAGAGTGGTGAATGTGATTCCTAGAGTGACCCTTTGTCAATTCAAGATTGTCCTCGGAAGTACATAGTGACATCAGTCACATCACTGTTATTTTATTTTTCTCCTGCCACTACTCAGAGTGGCAGCAGGCAACAAGGCTTGCTGGTAGGAGGTGTCCCACCACAGCGGGAGGCTTGGCAAGCCTAACTGCACAATAGTATGTGATTGCAATTTGTGTGCATTCTGCACACTTGGCTTCAACATACCTTTACAGTTTTCTTGCCCGCAAGGAACATTTTATGTTGCCTAGATTCATGATCCATGACATTTACAGCAAAGTCATATGTGGAATTACTGTGGTACTCAACATAAGACTGTGCTGAAAGATGCCTACATCATTTGAGAGAAAATCCTCAGAGCTGGGAATTTGCCCTCACTGATGTTGGCCGTTTCCACACGGCTTACCTTGTTTCGGAAAACAGCGAAATCTTGTGTGGAATCTTGTGAGAATCGTGTCTTCTCGTGTGATAATAGTGTCTTCTTGCACGATTTCGCGCAATAATGTTAAAGACACAGAGTCTCTTTCTTCAAATCCATATTCCTCAATAACAGCGTCTTCTCACGCGATTTCGTGCGAGATGTTCACTGTTTTCCAGAACAAGGTAAGCCGTGTGGCAACGGCCATCATCTGGAGTTTAGCAGTGGAGACTATGGAAAGTGTCTTTGGTATGGAGAGAAGAAATAGATATGCTTGGTCAAGATCTGGTGTCCAAGAGGAACCTGGACTTCCGTTTTTACTTTCTTGCTTTCTCAAAAGCTTATACCCTGAAAATCTTATTGGTCTCTGAGGGCCAAGCTACACATGACGAATGACACTTGAACGGCAAGTGTATTTCTCCCTGTTCACTTGCCCTCCACTCAATCCACTTGCCGTTCAAGTGTCATTCGTCATGTGTAGCTTGGCCCTGAGGTTCTACTAGACTCAACTCCTGCGGTTCTACTGCAGACCAACATGGCTACCTGCCTGAAAAAGTCTTCACTTTGTTATCTGCCATGTCTTACATCAGCTTCCATAAACACTGCATGTGCAAAACTTGAACTGCACAAATATTGTTTGAGAATTGCACATATTTGATTTGATTGCATTTTTAAATGCCCTGGATCAAACACTTCCCAGTTTGATCAAGCTTCAGTTTGCTGTGATGTCTGGATGCAGTGCCTCAGCAAATGAGAGATCGATGAAGTGGAGAGCCTAACTAAATGTTCTGCTGCTCCTTGGTCTGACCGTGGGACTTCTTCCACATAGTAAGGAATTCTCTATTCTGCATTCATTGCCGCTGTGGTCGTAGATCCAGAGGAGTTAGCCGTGTTAGTCTGTAGTTGCAAAATAGTAAAAAATCCAGTAGCACCTTTAAGACTAACCAACTTTATTGAGGCATAAGCTTTCAAGAACCACAGCTCTGTTTGTCAGATGCACAGAGAACCACAGCTCTCTTCGTCAAATTGTCGCTGTGAACTCTCCTGGTACCTCACAAAGCTTGCTCAAGTTATTATATTAGCCTTGGCATGGTACCTTCATTGCCCTCTCCCGTGATTCCACTGGCTGGGTGCAGGAGTCAATGCCTGTTGCCTCCTGTGTCACCATTGGTCTGGAATATGGTGCATTGGCACCCTCCCCACACACACACACACACGGTGCCACCCCAAGAAGTCACTCAGGTGATTTGTTAAGTAGGGTAGTCAGCCTCCAGATAGTAGCTGGAGACCTCCTCGAATTACAACTGATCTCCAGGCCACAGAGATCAATTCCCCTGGAGAAAATGGCTGCCTTGGAAGGCAGGCTCTAGGGCATTATACCTCGCTGAAGTCCCTTCCCTCCACAGACCCCGCCCTCTCCAGGATCCACCCCTAGAATCTCCAGGAATTTCCCAACTTGGAGCTGGCAACCCTAGATGGCAAGAGAGCTGGTGCTTGTATCTCATTTGGTTTGACTTGCACATTGTTGAACTGCAGGAAGGCAGCTGAATAGTTACCCATTCTGTAGTTTTTGTCTCACCAGTTTCAAACTATACAGCTCAGTCAGTCGTACCTGCTTCCCTTCCCTCTCTTCTTTTTGGAGCTCAGATTCCAATATGTTCAACTCTCAATCATGCTTAATTTGAAGATATTCTTACTGGGCCTCGGCTTCCTCCCCCAGGAAGTGTGCCCTTCCTTGGGCAAATTGCTCTCAATTAAGCCTGGTTCACACAGAGAGAAAGGTTTCATTTCTTTTTAAAGCTCATGTTCTACCCTTCAGTCGCCATTAGTTACTCCAGGTAACTGAAGCCTGTGTAGGAAAAAAGCGAGTTCTGACTTTCACATCATTGTATTCATTTTGCCGTGAGCGCATGAGTTGAAAATGAGCTTGCACCTACTGGTTTTGTCATGCTGGTTTTAAGGACCTGGTTACTAGTGACTAGTTGGAGGGTTGGGGGCACGGAAATGGGGTGTGTGTGGAAGACATCAGCTATGATGTCACAATGTCACTTCCAGGTAAAGCTCAAAGTGATGAAAAGTAGCTCCAGGAATCGCTGAAAACTCTATGGTCAAACCTTGCTCATGATGCTGTCTACCACCATATCTCTACTGCCAACCCTCCCACCGGTGGCTTGGCAACCCTACATACAAGTCAGCTGTAGATTATAACGTCAGCGGAGACACTGAACAGAGTAATTGCACTTCTTTTATTTGAATGTACCTACTTAAATGATTTCTATTATAGCTTTGCCTGTATGGACCAAGAAAGTTTACAAAATTTAAAATAAGTAAAAAAAAAATACCTAAATCACAAAAGACAAAGAGCAGAAAACAGACATCCTTCAGAACCTAACTATCCGCTCATAAACCCTCGTTTAAAAATCCAGTATCGCCTAACTTCCCCAAATTTCTTACCTGTACTGGATGGCTATTCTGCAAAGGACATGTATTTAATGTAACATCTGTGTCACACTTCTGGTTTTTAAAATGCTCCATATTTTTTATTATAGGTCAATCTTTACAACAGCCCTCTAAAGTAGGCTAGTATTTGGAGGCAGCAGTAGATAACAGGGTATAAGATTTGAACTGGTGTTACTGGCATATCATCAATTTGCCGCCCCTATCACCCTTTGTTCTATTGATGTAACACCATTTTCCTTCATTATGTCCACACTCTATATCATGCCTAATATGCCATGCTCATTCGGATTTTGGTAACCTTAGGGTTACACATTGCTCATTTGAAGTCTAGTCATATTGACTGAATATGTACGCTACACTGTGCTTATTGGATGTCTCTTTGTGTGGACCATTATTGACCTTACACTATGTTGTTTCATGTTACACACATCAAGGTGATGTTCTAGCAGGAAGATAGGAACGTTTGGGAAGACTTCTGCCTCTGAGCATCTACAGAGTGAAATTCTGAAATTTTGCAGAATCTCCTGCCCTTTCTCTCTTCACATTTCTTTGATCCAAAAAGGGATTGATTAGAAACTGACTCTAAATTCCTAAAAAGAGGGAAAGAAAAGCTTTGTTCAATTTCAGCGAGAAACTGGGTAAAGAGGAATTAAGAGAATATCTCTTAACAACCTTAGCTAAATTACATCTGCACAGGGGTCATTTTGTGGAAAAAGAGCTGCAGGAACTCATTAGCATAACTCATTAGCATAACTCACTAGCATATGTCATGCCCCTTGACATCATCGGGAGTCTCATTAGCATAACTGATTTGCATATGCCACACCTCCTGACATCACCTATCCTGGCTGTTTTGGACCCAATCCTGGCCATTCAGGGCTGAAATTGGGCCCCAAATGGCCCAAAATTGCCATTTTGGGCCCAATCCAGGCCAAAACGGGCCGAGAATGGCCAAAAATCAGGTGGGCAGGGCGACCAGACAAGTGACCTCTTTGGAGAACTGCCGGAACCGTGTTCCAGTGCATTCCCCCTCGAAATGAGCCTTGCATCTGCATCAGCTGGACAGCTGGCAATATATATTTCAGTGGGTTGGAGCTGGCAGATCTCTTATGCTATTGGTGGTGCTTTCCCCATTTCATGGGATGAAGTTTTCTTGTGCCAAGAGACGGTTGCCACATTTAGTGGAACAGGTCCATAGGATCAAGCCAGTAAACCTGCAGCTCGTCCAGGCTTGTCCGTGGCTTTGCCAACAGAATTGAAGTTTGGTCTCGTCTAGCAAGTCTCTGATGTTCTTAGAAGATGACCCCCGGCTGAGTTTTTCTCCAAAGCCAGATGCAATAGCTAAATTATTATTAGCATTTCCCCCTCATTAAATCTTCTGCAGTCTGGTTGGCAGGGAGCCAGTCCAGGGGCTCATCTCATTCCTCCGCTTGTGTTGCTTTGCGGCTGTTTTCAGGACCAAGCGATGCCACTGGATGGATTCCGAAGTGCGCAACATCTGCCTCCTGCTCATCAAAAGCTTTGCATTACCGAGCTTTCAAAAGAGGACTTAGCAGGCCTTCGTTCCCCAGGGGCAGCCGACAGAAGCTTTTCCCACCTGCTCAAAACTTGCAAAAGACATTTTTTCCCCTTGTATTTGTTCTCAACCTTTGCATTTCAGAGGAATAGATAGGAAACTTATTTATTTATTTATTTGATTTATATTCCACCCTCCCCACACCAGGAGGCTCAGGGTGAAGTACAACCATATCCAATGAAAACACATTAAATAATTGATACCGGTTAAAACCAAAAAACAGTCAGAGTGACACAGTTACAACACACTCTCTCTCTCTCTCTCTCTCTCTCTCTCTCTCTCTCATAATGGCACAGCAGCCAACTGACCGACCTTCACCCATCTCTAGAGCATCCTACTGGGGACTGTTTGCTAGATGGAGGTACTGATAGTAGGGAGGGCATATTCTGCAATCTACCAGCCGGGGGCTCCGCCTAGCACCGCCCATACGCCTGGTGGAACAGCTCCGTCTTGCAGGCCTGGCGAAAGGATAACAAATCCTGCCGGGGCCCTAGTCTCATTAGACAGAGCGTTCCACCAGGCTGGGGCCAGGACCGAGAAGGCCCTGGCCCTGGTCAATGCCAGGCGGGCCTCCTTGGGACCAGGGACCCTTAGCAGATGTTTATCACTAGAGCGAAGAGTCCTCTGAGGTTCATATGGGGAGAGGTGGTCCCACAGATACGCCGGTCCCAGTCCGCATAGGGCTTTATAGGTTAATACCAAAATGTTGAACCTGATTCGGTACTCCACCAGTAACCAGTGCAGCTGACGCAATACCAGTGTTATATGCTCACGCATCGGTATTCCTGTGATGACCCGCGCCACCGCATTCTGCACCAGCAGTAACCGCTGGATCAGGTTCAGGGGACATCTTCTGGAGGAAGGGATGCCACTGGCCCTGCATCATTCAATCAGCACAGCAATAAGGCCTTGCCGTGGATTGCATTGGGCTGCACATTCAGAGGTTGTTGAGGAATAGCTTTGCAGCTGCGGTGGACCTCCGACTTTGCTAACTCAGGAACAAAACTTGCAAGGCAAATTGATATAAAATAAAACTCTCTTTAACTCAGCCTTTCCACCATACAGAGAGAAGTACCCTCAAGTCATAGCTGACATACAGCAATCCCAACTAGGGTTTTCATGGCAAGAGACTGACAGAGGTGGTTTGCCAGTGCCTGACTCTGCAACCCTGGTCTCCGCTGGAGATCTCCAATCCAGTTACTAAACAAGGCCAACCCTGCTTAGTTACTGAGATCTGACAAGATCAGGCTTACCTGGGCTATCCAGGTCAGAGATGCCACCGTACAGAACAATGTAACAAAACAGATGTCTCAAGACACATAAATACAGCAGTGAGCAGAAGATGCAAGATACAAGCTCTCTGAATTCAATTAAATGACTAGCTCTTGCTTGCAACACGTTGGAGTGAGTTAAGTCCCACTTCTGAGGTCTACCAAGGTGCAGGATTCTTCTTCTCCACTTCTCTTTCAAAACAATTCAGTTCCAACAAGCTGGACAACAGGGCTAACCAGATTGCAATCTGCAGCTGAAAAGAGAAGAGCCCTGCAATAACAATAGAATTACTACAATAATACCAGCTAAACTAAATTTACCCCCTTGTACTAAATAACTTCCACATACAAAGTTCTCTGATTATCGTATATACGAGCCCAGAGAATTTTATCAAGCACTCCAATAGCCAGCCTTTGCCTCTGTTGCTGAACTCCGTACACTGATTCAGCCCTTACTGAGCTAAACCAACTAGTTCTACAGGGAGTTACACAGACACTGTTTGGTTTCAGTGATCTATGAGTGATTCCACACACGTTGGATAATGCACTTCCAATCCTCTTTATAGATCATTTGGAACGGATTTTTTCGTGTGCGGAACAAAAAACCCACCTCAAACGATTGATAAAGTGCATTGAAAGTGCATTATCCAACGTGTGTGGAATCAGCCTATAATTCACTCAACGGCCAAGCAATATGAGATGTTGGAGACTGCATATCCTGATAAAAGTTTCAGTTTAACGCTGTCAACCTCCAGGTGGGGTCTGACGATCTCCCAGAACTACAGAACTGATCGCCAGACTACAGAAATCAGTTTCCCTGGAATAAAAGGCTGCTTTGGAGGGTAGACTCTATGGCATTATACCCTTCTAAAGTTCCCCCCTTCCCCAAAGCCCACTCTGCCTAGACTCTACATCAAAATCTTCCAACCTGGAATTGGCAGCCCTACTTTAATTGCAAAAAGCTACTTTGGGTGGGCTGATACGCATGCTTTTTCCGTGACCAAATACACCTGCCTTTTGGGATGCCTTTTTTATCTGCTTCGGTATAAGCAATCCAGGAGATCTTTTCTTAATCTGTATTGGAGGTAGGTAAAGGTAAAGGTAGTCCCCTGTGCAAGCACCGAGTCATTACTGACCCATGGGGGGGATGTCGCATCACGATGTTTTCACGGCAGACTTTTTACAGGGTGGTTTGCCGTTGCCTTCCCCAGTCATCTGGACTTTACCCCCAGGAAACTGGGCACTCACTTTACTGACCTCGGAAGGATGGAAGGCTGAGCCAATCTTGAGCCGGCTACCTGAACCCATCTTCTGCCGGGATTGAACTCAGGTCACGACTCGTGAGCAGAGCTTGGGCTGCAGTACTGCAGCTTACCACTCTGTGCCACGGTGCTCTTCTGTATTGGAGAGAGACATTCTTATAACTCCTTTTTGTTGGAGAATTGCAACATCATCCTCTCCAACCCCAAATAGCCAGAGATTTCCCAATCCAGAGTTGGCAAAACTGTGTAGGAAAGATTGCAAATCGACCTGGCTTCAGAGGGCTTCATGCTGAATTAGGTGATAACCGTTACTGTAGGATTTATATGTTGTAGGGATATATATCGCAGTTGGTAGGGCTGTATTGTAATCAGGTTTGTGGTTAGTCTTACTGTTAGTCCTGTTAGTCTTGTTACAGTTGTGTTAGTCCTATTGCTTTTAGTAGGTTTTATAATGATGCATATACTGTGTAACTATCCCTCCTTTTTGGTTGGCAGCTCTGGGTTGGGAAATACCTGGAGATTTTCAGGATAGAGGCTGGAGAGGGTGGGATTTAGGGGGTGGTTGGGGCTCAGCAGGTTTTAATGCCATAGAGTCCACCCACCAAAGCAGCCATTTTCTATGGGGGAACAGATCTCTGTTATCAAGCGATGAGCTGTAATTCTGGGAGCTCTCCAGGCGCTACCTGAAGATTGGCAACCCTATTTTAGAGGAAGATGTGGGATATGAATGTTTTAATAATTCAGGGGCATTGACCTTTCACTGAAACGTGGTGGTCGATTCTAACCCTATCCTACCACTCCACTGAGAGTCTCTTTACATGAGATGTCTCCGCTCATGTTCGTCAAGTGTAAGGAGATGCAATGTTAGCTAGGAAGCGTAGTTTAAAAAGACAGAGCCAGTGGAGATTGCTCCTCAGAGGGTTTGTTAATTTCATCTTCTCTTCCCCAAAGGTTCTGTCAGTTTCATCTCCAGTCTAAAACTGTGTGGGATCATAAACAGAGGGCAGCAGGGAATGGAAATGGGCTGAAGCTGCCTTCCAGAGCCAGGCTTGGACCTGGAGAGGTTCTAATGGGCTGAAGTTTCTCTTCTGACATTTACAACCCCTTCACACAGCTTCAGTTTATAGCAAAGTCTTTGCCCGGCTGCCAGCTCTGTCTTTTTAAACTACCCTTCCTGGCTAACATTACCTCTCCCACCATGTATTCTTCACCAGTCAGATGTCTCATATAGAGAAACTCATTTGTCCATTTGTCCATCCATCCATCTGTCCATCCAAATATTTATACTCTTTGTTGTTGTTTTTTCCTCAATTTTGAGGTCTTTCTACAGTCTAAAGAGCTTTCTTCCAACTTAAGTGGCTCTTCTGTTGGAGAAAGAACTACTTAAGTTGGAAGAAGAGCCACTTACAGGATAATATGATCCACCTCGTTATGTCACATCGAATTATTATGGCTAGAGGCATTGTAAATGGTCGACCCGTCCTCGGCCATTTTAATAGCCATTTTTAATATGGCTGCTTGTGATATTAAACATCGCCAGGCCTCTGGATTTAAAATGGAAGCTGTATTGCCACCAGAGGGCCTCCCAACAGTTGCTGAGTCCCGCCCGGGAGAACCTGGCATGCATGGAATGCCGCACAGGAATGTGGAGTGATTAAGAGGTGATTGGATTTGCAGTCCCCCCAGCCCCATAGGTGGCCAGTGCAACAAAGGTCTCGCAGAGTGATCCCCACTTAACACATTCCTTTCCCTTCTTCCGTGATGAGATCTCCTGTCCTTGATTGAGGAGCTAATCAAATGACATTCATAAGCTGTTCCTGGGAAAGTACAGTCCCCACCTAAAATCCATCAACTTAGCTCCAGTGGAATTCACTAACAAACTATCCCTTTTGTGCAGCGCTAGAACATGTTTTGCATTTGCTTTCACACACCCTGGCAGCTACCGATCAAGGCGATCAAACCTTTTGTCAAACCCAGGAACTGACCATTGGAGCTTTTGTTCTAATGGCTAGGTGGGCTCTCCCACCTCACGGCACATTTTACCTATAAAGGTAGGGCCCTGGCCTCATTCAAATCGTGCAAGCTTCCAGGCTGCTCCCTTAGGGTCGCTTCCCTAAGCCTCTCTCTCTTCGTACACGCTTCCAGAAGCGCTCTTCCCTTGAGGTTTGCCCTAAGCCTCTCGCTCTCTTGGCCGAGAACGCTGGATGTTTGAAGCTTTCCCTCCGCGTACTTCCCTGCTCATCAGATAGGTAGATATATTTGCTCCCTCTCTCTGTTCCCACCTTCTGGCTATGCTTCCTAGGACTCTGCGTGTGTGTGTGTAATTATTTTACCCCTCGTAATTTTGAGTGTATGTGCATGCAGTTTTGTTCTTTAATAAAAGTTGTTGTTTGATGTTAAGCACCAGCCTTGTGTGTTATAAGGAAGGGGACCCCATAGAAGTTGGTGATAGATCCCTGCAGTTACCGGCCTCTTGCACAGACATTCTCCTTGCTTGCTGATTCCCCCCACAAATCATTTTATTGCAAAGAGACCAGTTCCAGTAACAGCATCTGCTAGGCAGGGAATTTTCCATCTGAGTCCTTTGTGACATCACTAACGTTTCACTAATATTTCCAAATAACAGCCATTTTAGAATACCCCTCCCCTGTTTGTTCTGTGAAAAATCAGGCACGTGTTAGCAATTAAATGCATAATCGTGCAGTAGGATTTATATATGATGTCAATGTGGCTTGGGGTCTAGGGAGCTCTGAGTTCAAATCCCCACTCTATTTAGATCACCAGATGATGTTTCTTGGGCTGATTGCCAGCACTCAGCCCGACCTTTCTTGCAAGGTTGTTGTGAGGCTGAAAAGGGGAAATCCTGCATGCCAGCTGGAGCTCCTTGAAGGAAAGGTGGGGATATTTTGTGAGTCTCCTCTCCATGCGAGAGAGCGTGTTCAAACACAGAATGTTTTCAAGTCCAGAGAGGGGTGGGAAATATTATCAACGTATTATATTGGAAGATCCCTATGGAATCAGACAGACTGATAGCATCTGATGAAGTGGGCTCTTGCCTACGAAAGGTTATGTTTTCAGTAAATCTGTTTGTCTGTTTAAAGTGCCACAAGATGAACTTTGCATTTCGCTACGTCAGACTAACTCAGCTGCCCCGCTAGAATTTGTATCGGCGCTGTAGATGGAAAGTGAAATCTGCTTTCTGCTTTTCATGTTTCACTCTCTCGAGATCTGGGGGCAGGGGAAATCTGCTAAAATGACCTGGCATTGTGTTGCATGGGCCATTAACCGATCATTATGAGCCTGCTGACTGTACAGTAAGCTGTGCCGTTCAACTTTCACTTGACTGCTCAGAAGGCTGTGGTTGCCATTGATGATCCAAAGGGTTGAAGCTGCAACGTCGGCAGAAAGGATTTCTGTCACTAGGGCAGGCAGGCAAACTTCTGAGTTGCATAGAGTTTTTTTTAATAAAATGCAAATAATTTATTAATAAAAATTGTACAACATGGTGTCAACCAGGGATTTTTTTCAAGGGAAACATGGTGGAATGGAGTTCCGGCACCTCTTGAAAATACTTGGCAATAGTGCTCGAAAATAATATTATTTCAGAGAATCCCATGTGTTTCTTCCTCATTTCCCTCTTGAGAGTTCCGCCACCTCTTTTCCCAGAAAAAAACCCTTGGTGTCAACATTAATACCTGCACGATAGAAAACAGACAATAACAAAATAAGCAACCTGTATGACCTACTGAATCTCTTCAGGCTCTCCTTGTTGTCAAATAAACATTGGACAGGCATTTAGGGAATTCCCAGACATAAAAAAAAAAATTCAGATCTCGAAAGTATAGATTTTCTGGTACCACTTCTTGTTCAGCAAGATAATCCACCAGAGTTCTTGAGTGGGCAACTAGTGATGTGCTCCAAAAAAATATTCCAGGAAATCTGGATCCAGGATTCAGGGATTCTCTCAAAAATCTGGGATTTCCAAACTCTGGAAAAGACTTTGATTCAGCTTAGACAGATCAGGTTTATATGGCCATTATTACCTATGGGGAAAACTATCTGGGGCAACAGTCTCCTGTGTCGTTAGGGTTGCCGTTCCTCCAGTAGGAGTGAGGGATCCCCAGCTCCCACCACTCACCTGGTCTGCAGGGGAAACGCCGCGGGAACAGGCCTCCTGGGATGCGTTCTCAACGTGGCACAACAATGACACTCCCAGAGGTGACATCATAGCACCGGTCCCAGGAATGCTCTTGGGCTTTGCACCAGCCGATTCAACCCAGTTGTGGGCTCAAATCAGCCCGGTACGAATCCTGGGAGCACTTCTGGGGTCTGCACGATGACATCACTCCTGGAAGAGATGACTCAGAAGAGTCCAAGTAAGTGCCCGGTCTCCCCGTTCCCCAGAGGGTATGGGAACCTGGCAACTTTATGTGTCATGCCAAAGATTGCATGCTCCTAACCTGAGAAAAGATACATTGTAGGCAAAATGGTATCTTCCAACTTTCATCTTTGTGTTTCAGATCTTTGTTTTACATCTCTTCTGGGGCTGTCAGTAGGGGGTTAATGGAATTCTTGTACAGAGAGAGACTTTCATAATTTAACACAAAAAAAACCCTCCAAGATGAAGTAGCGTCTTCACCTTGCCTCATGACTGTACTCATTATTTTCAAGCTCCTGCTGTTATCCCCAGCAGTCAGAGCTGAGAAAATTATCTGAAGCTGTATTTGCATCGGGACGGTAAAGGGAAGGGGCACTGTAGTCTTGCTTCTTGTTACGGTGCTCAAGAAACAGCATATTTTATCCTCTTTTTCTTTGCAGGAGGTCAAGGGGGGGCGTTGAAGGCAGTTCACATATGCATGTTTATCAAGTGATGACTAATGTCTGAATGGACAATCACGGGGGACGGATTTTCGTATTACTGTGTACACAGCACTTTCCAATGGAGTCAATTCACACATCCAGCATCTAGTTACCAGCTCTATAGTAAACAAGCACAGAGAAGGGAAGTCATGTGAACAAGCTCTGAATAAAAACCTGAAGATTGGCAAAAGTCACCTAGAGGGAAATTTTTAATACAGCGCCTGCTTATCGTATTTCCATCCTGCCCTTTCTCCAAGGAGATCAGAGCTGAACACTCAGTTATCCCCCCTTCTATTTTATACCTACAACAACCCTGAGAAGTTGGCGAGGCAGTGAGAACGTGCTTGCCTCAAGGTCACCCAGTGAGCTTCACGCTGCGTGGGCATTGGAATCCTCTGCCCATGACCTGAGTTCAATCCCGGCGGAAGCCAGGTTCAGGTAGCCGGCTCAAGGTTGACTCAGCCTTCCATCCTTCCGGGATCAGTAAAATGAGTACCGAGTTTCCTGGGGGGAAAGTGTAGATGACTGGGGAAGGCCATGGCAAACCACCCCGTAAAAAGTCAGCCAAGAAAACGTCATGATGCGACATCCCCCCATGGGTCAGTAATGACTCGGTGCTTGCACAGGGGACTACCTTTACCTTTTACCTTTTCCATCTTCTTTAATGGCTTTTAGAGTCACTTGTAGCCAGAGGAATATCATCTTCTGAGTATTGTTTAAGGCTGCGGAATGTTATTTATATGCTTTGCTTACTGGTTATTCTTATGCCATTGTTATATTTTTTATTGGATAGGTTTTACTTTGTGGGCCACCTTGGGCAGGTTTTTGGAGAGATGACATAGACATTTCGTAAACAAATAAAAAGATGAGATCCTTCAAATGGAAATGCAGGGGACGGAACCTGGGCTTCTGTCTATGTTGTGCAGATGCTCTGCCACTGAGGTACAACCTGTGTCCTTACATACAATGGTTTCCATGGACACAACCAGCATTGCCATTGTTCTATCTCCAGGGTAAGGCCATCTTCCCCAGAAAAGCAGGTTGAAAGCCCAGAGATATTTGGTGATAAGAGATTCCTTTAGACTGACTCCTAGCAAGCCACACCAGAGGAATGGACACAGAAACATTGTGAGAGCCTTCGCAAACCACTTTGAGGAATTCTGGCCCTTTGGTCCGCAACAGAATCCCATTTTTCTTTCCCTCTCCCAAATCTGAGCATCCTCTAATGGCGCTCATTCTCTTGCCTCCTTTCCCCGTTAGATTGTACTCGAGGATCCTTTCCAAATTGGAAAGGAGTCAAGGCAACACTTAATGTGCCATAGCAAGTCATAAAATCCCCTGCTGGTAGTGAAGGTTTCATTTTTCCAAAGCAAAATCCTTTCTCAGCTCTTGCTGCTGGCTGATCTTCATGTTCCGTACGGAGCACTTTTTTGTTTTACACATCAACCTCCTCTCCTTTGGGATCAAGCGCGCTCTTAGATAGCTGCATACATTTCTTCAGTAAATTTCCACTCTCTTTCTGCTCCCTGCCCAGCAATTATCTTGATTCTAACTGGGGAAAGAAAGAAAAAGATTTCATGGAAAGTTTTTTTCCCCCCTTCCTCAAATGCATTGATCTAAGCTACTGTTATAATGGAGAAGGGACCAATGTCTCTTCAGAATGTTAAGGGGAAAAAATCAGCACACGTGCAGAGAGTTTTAGTATGGAAGATACGGAGAATAAAACTGATAGTGTCCGTTGTATCACATGGAGTTTTTTACACATAACAGCTTTCCCATTCATTTCAATGGAGAGAACAACTTCGTATGCTATTACAGTGTGGGTGGAGCTACCTCCGCCATTGAAATGAATGAGTCTTGATTTAGGCAAAACAATGTGCCATAGTGGCTTTGCCTCAGAAGCAGTCCAGGTTAAGCGAGGCACGACACAAATGTAAACTCCCCATGTGTGAGTTGTTCGGCCTTGGTCAATTTCACGGTGAACTCGAATGTGAGCAAACAGATGTGGAGGGTGCTGTCAACGTTGTTGTTAGAAGAGAAAGACTAACACTTTCCCTTCTTCAAGTTTCAGAGGGGGACAAACCAGAAAGTTTGAATTATAGAGCAGTCAGGAATCTGTTTATTCTTTACTGTCCTGAGCTATCATTTGATGTGTAGATTGCTAATCTCAGGACTTCCTCCTCATGTAGGGATGCCAGTCCCCCACCGGGGGCCAGGGATTCCCCACTCCCAGCCTCCACCCCCGTCCCTGCTTACCTGCTCAGCTATGGGAGGGACACACCTTCCAGGGTGTGCTCCCAGGTGGCACAGCACACTCTTGGGTGGCGTGATGCACTCCCAGGCTGTGTAGCGCACTCCCGTGTGCTGCAACAGCCCAAATCTGACCTGAATTGGACCGCTGCGGAGTGCAGGATCGCTGCCGTGCTCTACAGCAGCCCGATTCAGCCAATTCAGCCCCTTGGAGAGCACAGGAGGGCTCCCAGGGCAGCAGGTGACCTGCACGATGATGTCACTTTCCAGAAGGAGAAACCATAAGGTAGGTTCCAGGCCTCCAATCTCCTGCCCAGGGGGTCGGGGGACCTGGCAACCCTATTGTCATGGCTCCTCTTCTTCCTCTCCTTGTCTCAATCTCCACAACCTTCTCTCCTTACCATCTTGTAGAATGGATATAGGACTTGTCCTCCTATCCAGTGCCATCTTTAGACTACAGATAGCTGCACAGGGATCTATGCTCTTTCCTTTCAGAGTATGGTGTTCCTACAATCAAGAACTCTCATTCCTTTTCTAAACCTAAGCCAAGGCTCTGAGTGTAAGTTTATTGTTTTCTCTCACACATATACACTAGCCATGTATAGGGGTTGCCACATGGGGTCCGGAATAATACCAGACCCTGAGGGGGGGCAGCACTAACCATTTTATTTTTCATATTCTCTCCTGTTCAGCATGATGATGTCTATACTGGAAGTGATGTCATCTACCAGTCCCACTTCCGGGCGCCCCAGCCTGGCTGGCCACTCCTAGATGGTTCTGCACACTGAAATCTACCTCTGTGGGCCCTACTGAAGCCAATAAGTCTTCTTCGATGTTACTTCTTGAACAACTGTTGTTAGCATAGCTGATGGCCAGCCCTCCTTTAATCTCGCAGGCTGTTTTATAATTTTTTTTGGAAGAGGGACAGCAGATGTTCTGCTAAACGATAGAAGTTGGCTTCTGCTTGTCTGATTCTGCAAATCTCCCTTAAGTTTCGTGCAAAGCTACAGCTGATCTGTTTATATCTGCCGGAAATGCTGTGTCTCAGAGCTTTAGGAGCAAAAGAATGGCAATTTATAAATGTAGCCGAAATGGGATAATGATAGCTTCAAACTGCACACTAGCCTAGTATCACTTAGCCAAATTCCTCTGCAGATTTTTAGAGCCAGACGGAATCTGACACATTGCAATTGGCAAAGCATCAACCTTTTATAATGAGCATCATAAATAAAAAAAATATCAAAAAAGGGGAACCACAAGTCTCTCTCTTTTTTTTTTAAGGCCTCCAGTTTGGTGGAGAGTTTGGAGAGCCAGTTTGGTGTAGTGGTTAAGAGCGCAGGACTCTAATCTGGAGAGCCGGGTTTGATTCCCCACTCCTCCACCTGAAGCCAGCTGGGTGACCTTGGGTCAGTCACAGCTCTCTCAGCCCCACTCAGCCCACAGGGTGTTTTGTTGTGGGGATAATAGTAACAGACTTTGTAAACTGCTCTGAGTGGGCATTAAGTTGTCCTGAAGGGCGGTACATAAATCAAATGTTATTGTTATTATTATTATTAATGACTGGTTTCATTGTCAAACTACTCAGTATGTTGGGGTAGGATTGCTAAACCGGGCAACAAGCAACAGACTTGGTGGGGTGGAGTTCATTTTATACATTCATTTATTCCATTTATAGCCCTCCCTCTCCACATGGAGGCTATAATTATATCCACCCTTCTTCCTAGGACAGTTCTCAATAGTGCTTAGGCAAATACCGGGAGATTGTTGGGGGAGGGTGGAGCTTGGGAAGATTGTGGGGCGACTTCTGGATGACACTGTAGGAATGTCCCCATATCTCTGTGGTAAAGACCGTAGAGACTAGGGGAAATTCCTAGAGTGTCACCAGGGAGGCCCTTTTATCTCCTGCTCTTCAATTTTTCAAGGTCATGCGGTTGGGGATGGAGTCAGGGAATTCCCTGCCAGGCCCAGACGACTGGGAAGCCAAAGGACAATCTGTTTGGGGATTACTCTCACAACAACACTTTAGAGTAGGCTAGCTCAACGGCAATTGGCCTAAAGGCATCTTGTGGATATGTCTGGGCAGATTTGAACCCAGGTCTCTTCAGTTCACAACCCCAGCAATCCATCTCCTACCCCTTATTGGCTGTCATTATAGCTAGTTATACCAACATTTCTGTTGTTACGGCAATTATGATGAGGCAAATAGAATTTGTTATAATCATCAGACAACTGAAGCCAATCATTATCTTGTCTAAACATGATTAATGTAAAGGAAAATATAGTCTGAAAATATGGGGATGAGAACAGAGAGACAGTAGGGAAACTTCATCTAAGACTAAAGGCTTTATTTTTCTGCCCCAAACCTGACCCTCTTAACTCATTAGCTTTAACTAGCTGCATATGTCGCTTTCCCCGTTGCTGGATATTTTAAGAGAAAAATCTTATTTAAACAGCTTCAGGTCAAGTACAAATCCATGTTTAAAGACTTGTCTGTCCTAAAGCTATGTATTTTTAACCTATCTTTTAAAGGCTGCAGGCCTATTGAATTCAGTAAGATGTCCTTCTGAGGTAAAATGCAGACTACAGCTACAAACATGGTTATCCACCTTGAAGCCTTGTAGATGGGTTGAGTTATTTATTTATCACTGACTGATTATAAACGCTAGCTAAGAGACTGGCAGTGTTCTCTGTGGGATAATATTTCAAGTTAGGAAGCTCTTGATTCAAGCCTTGCCTCAGCCTAGACTTGCCATTCCCCTAGTGTAGGGGTCAGATTCCTTGCCCCCAACTCCAGCTGCCACCAGCAGCTCCAAATGACAGTGTGTATGTGTGTGTGTGGGAGATATAAAAACCCATTAGCATCTTCTGCACCACTACATCACTTCCAGGGGGAACCTGAGAGTGACATGGGATAGCTCTAGGAATCTCTGGAAACTCTGTGGTTTTTCTACCATAGAGTTTCTGGTGATTCCTAGAGCTACCCTACATCTCTTCTGGGTTTCCCCCCAAAGTGAGGTAGCAACACAGATGATGTTGTATAGCCCTCATTTCTCTGCCCACAATCTCCTACCAGTTGCCAGCCTCTCTTAGTCAGCATGCTGCATCTGCAAAGAGACCACAAGAAGAGATCTGTTGGATCAGAGATGAGTGAGCCATCTAATCCATCATCCTGTTTCATACATCAGCCAAGAAACAGGGCAAAGTGGCCAAGACCTTCATTTTATGATGCCTGAGTTTCCTAGGACTGATATTCAGATTTATTGCTTATAGAGATTCCCTTTAGTCATCATAGCTATAGCCACTGCTGGACCTCTCCTCCACGAATCTGTCTAATTCCCTTGGAAATACATCATTATTTGCTAAAGTAATCTGTATGTTGCTATAAGAATGATTCATAAAGGAAGTATCTAGTGAATTCTGTAAATAACATACCATGAATGTGATATTAATCCTGCTCTTCTCAGAGTACTGGGCACGGCTTCTTCCTATTTTGTCCTCACAGGAACCCTATGAGGCATGTTAGAGAGCAACTGGGTCAAAGTCCCCCAACGAGCTTCATGCATGATCACAGGTTTGAACTCCCTGGTCCTAATCTGGCTCTCTAACCACTATACAATTCAGCTTTATTCAATGGGGCTTACACCCTGGTAGGTAGGGTTGCAAACCAATGGTTGGCACCTGTCAGAAGATGACGGGGGCACAGTCAGCATGATGGCATGACATCACTTCTAGGGAAGACATGGAAGTGATGTCATGCCATTCTAGGAATCACCACAAACTCTATGGTAAAAACTATAGTGTTTCTGATGATTCCTAGAGCTGTGTGACATCACTTCTGGGTTCACCCTCTGAAGTGATGTCATGCCATTGCACCTGTGGACATTTTTAAATTTATTTTTCTCCTGCCAGCCGACAGAGCAATGGCAGAAAGCAGAGGTTGCCGGTGGAAGGTATCCCACTACAGCAGAAGATCTCGCAATCTACTGGTCAGTATTCAAAAAAGACGGCAGCCTTAAAAGTATGAGTCTTTGGCAGGATTGATGGCTTGGCCTTTTGTCTGGGCAGACGTTCTTTACTACAGACGTATGGCTGGAGAGCCACCATGGTGTAGTGGTGGGAGAGCGAGACTAATATTGAGGAGACCCAGATTTGAATCTCCATGTCAGATCACTGTGGGCCACTCACTCTGTATTTCTCTTTCAGTCTAACCTGTCTCGCAGGGTTGTTCTGAGAAGAAAATGGAGGACGGGAGATTGGTGCCATAAGCCTTTTCGGGTCCCCAGTGGGCTGAAAAGCAGGGTAGAAGTATTTAAATGAATAAAACAGTCCTATCTGCTTGTATCTTGGGGGGCAAGAATTTTGTCTTGTCAGTCGGTCCATTGGTCCATCCATCTGTCTGTCTGTTTCATTTACACCCCACCTTTCTCCCCAAGAGAACCTTCAAGTGGCTTGCATCATTCTCCTCTTCATTTTAACCTGACAACGCTCTTGTGAGGTAGGTTAGGCCGAGACTGTGTGACTGGCCCAAAGTCACCCAGCAAGCTTCCATGGCAGAGTTCAGATTCCAACTTGGGCCTCCCAGATCCTAGTCGGGCACTCAGACCGCTACACCACACTGTCTGTATATATCAGAGCCATCCGTTGTCTTCTCTAAAGAGTGAGACAGAATGGATTAGGTTGCAGAGAAGTCTGTCCTTGGTGTGGATCCAGAGGAGTTAGCCATGTTAGTCTGTAGTAGCAAAATAGAAAAGAGTCCAGCAGCACCTTTAAGACTAATCAACTTTACTGCTGCATAAGCCTTCGAGAACCACAGTTCTCTTCATCAGATGCATATAAGATATAAGGATAGATCAGGGGTGGCCAAACTCACTTAATGTAAGAGCCACATAGAATGAATATCAGATGTTTGAGAGCCGCAAGACATGATGCATTGAAGTGACTTCAGATGAGGAGGTGGGTTTGGGGGAGTGTCCTGAAAGTGACATCACAGGAAGGGGTGGGGTTTTGGTGCAGTATGCTGGAAATGACATCATTGGAAGGGGTAGAGCTATCACCTGACCTTTGACTTGGAAGTGACATCACAAAAGTGACATCACATCCTTGCTAGGCTTCTCCCCCAAGGTCCCCAGATATTTTCTGAGTCAGACCTGGCAACCCCAACATTTTTATTGAAAATATGAAAGACATGGAAAGAAAGAAGGAAAGGGAGGGAGAGACATGGAAAGACGCATCTGACGAAGAGAACTGTGATTCCCGAAAGCTTATGCTACAATAAAGTTGGTTAGTCTTAAAGGTGCTACTGGACTCTTTTCTATTTTGTCCTTGGTATAGCACATATGAAAAGAAGAAAAAAACAAGGCCACGTGAAAACACTATGCAAAGATGTGCACAAGCTTTACAAAAGTGAGAGTTGTCAATGGTTTTGCTTTGCCATCTTCTAATCTAATAGCAGTTAAAGCCTTTTTAAAGCAGGATTTGAGTCCAGTAGCACCTTAGAGACCAACAAGAGTTTCAGGGTATAAGCTTTCAAGAATCAAAGCTCCCTTCTTCAAATACCTGGAACAACCTTTTTTTAAAAAAAAAACATTTGGGGAGATGAAATCTCCCTTGGGATATTGATTGCCGTTGGGTGGAATTTTACGGACAATTCTAATTGGCGGCGACCAGCTCCCTGCTGACAGACTGGGAATTGAATTTGCTATTCAGTAGTTCTGTTCAGGGTTGTGTTCATGAATGGGAATTGGAGTCCTCGTTGTTATCTTCTGGTCAACAGCACTGCAAGAACACAGTCGATCCAGCGTTCGATAGAGTATCTATTTTTGCGTGTACCTCTTTTCAGGAAGGCCTTATTTATTTCAAGATTGATTATACATAAGCCAGTGGGGCAATTAGTAAATGTGATTAGACTGTCGGAGTGCTGAGGGGAGTCATGTTTCATGCCTGACTGGTGGGCAGAGATGTTTCGTCTCTCTTGCAGTTCCCTAGACCCAATCTCATCCTCTCTTTCAGAGCCAAAACTTATCATGGATATCCTTCGGTAAATTCGACACATCAGCGGCTGTGATTCGGATCAGATTCATGTGGGGAGGGAAGAAGCTCTGCTCAGTTTTGCATGATTTACAGTGTGGTGTAATGGTTAGTGTGTTGGATCAGGATCCGAGAGACCAGATTCAAATCCCTACATGGCTATGAAGCTCAGTATTTATTTATTTATTAAAATACTTACACCCTTTCCTCTTGGCTAAAGGATCATCTTGGTCCATCTCAACTTAACCTACCTCACAGAAGTGGTGTAGGGGAGCCACTGCCGGGACTCTTGCTGTAGCAGGAGATGTCCTGTCCTAGAGCCCCCACTTGGTAGATCAATGAGGAGAAAATGGCGTGGGAGGAGGGAATAGGCACCATAGCAATGCCGCAACATCACTTTTACTACAAACTCAGAAGTGATGTTGTAACCCTCTAGGATTGCACCCAAACTCTATGGTAAAACATAAGAGTTTGGGTAGAATCCTATAGTGTTGCGACGGTGCCATGATGTCACTTCCAGGTTCATGCCAGAAGTGACGCTGCGTGCTGCAAGGCCTGTTTTGCATATCCCTAACCTCTACAACTCCTGTTGGTTGCCTGTGCTTATCTCGCAGCCCTAGGTTGGTTTGAAGATTAAAGGAGTATGGGAGCAGGGTTGCCTGGAGATCTCCCAGAATTATAGCTGATCTCTATACTACAGAGATCACTTCCCCTGGAGAAAATGGCTAGGTTGGAGGATGGACTCTGGCATTAAAACCTGTTGAGGCTGGGATTTTTTTTTAAAGTGTACAAAATAGGTAATTGCAACCTGGAACCTGTACCATTAGTAGTTTTAGCTTCCCTGCTTAAAACTGCTGCATGAGTCCAATTTCAAGTACCCACTTTGTCTTCTAGCGAAGCCTCAATCTGAATCATGGCTGTGCACACACTTGTATTAATTTTGACAGAGACTCGTGATTCTTGTCATGTCTCATTTGGCCCTCAGTCGCTGTGCCTACCGGCCTTCCGAGCCCCACATGACAATCGTCCAAAGTTTGAGAGTCTCAAGACACAACCACTTCTTTTTTGCGAACACTTAACCTCTTATTATCTTAAGATGGTACTTACTGTATCATGGCCAATTCGACTGTACCTGTCTCAGTCAAAATATTAGTCCTCAGTAAAACAGGATTCTGTCATGCTGAAGAGGGGGAGTTTCCCTTGAACTCACAAAGCTGTGGGGGAATGTAGTGCTTGAGAAGAGGAAAATGACCAATCCTAGGAAAGGACAAAAGGCACCGAATACCACAGAAGGTACAAAAGGAATTGACCCAGGAGTCACACTGTACAGAGCTCTCAAATCAGGGTTTGAACTAACATGAAGCTGCCTTCTGTGGAATCACCGATCTCTTGAGCGCCATATAATCTACTCTCACTGGTAGCAGCTCTTCAAGGTCCCAGGCTGAGGTCTCTTACGTCACTGGCTCCCTGATCCTTTCAAATGGAGATGTCGGGGACTGAACTCAGGACCTTCCGCATACAAAGCAGATGCTCTACCAATGAGTCATGGCTCCTTCCCTCTTATAAGATATCTGCTTAGAAGGGAAAAATCACTAGCTTTTTAACTTGTTTGGTACTGGAAAGATACATTTTTAAAAAGCTTGACAACTACCTGGGTCAAAGATGCATCTCTTGCTGGTGTTGTTGAAAGTGTTTTGACAAATGCTGTGAATTCAAGGAAAGGTTCCCAAGCAAATTTTCCTAGCCCTAATTTACTTGCAAAATTTTAAATATATATGATCTCTGTTTCAGATTTTGTAAGCTGTTTCTAGGGATTAGCAAGGTCTCCTATTTCTATTTCATTTCTTCACAATAACAATGGACTAATTTGGGTTTTCTGTAAGAAGACTAGGAAGACCTTATTTGTTGCTGGTCAGCTTGCTGAAGGCCAGTGGGATGATTTTTTTTAAATGGTGCTGGGCTATACCAGGAAGTGACATCTTGTTGCCAGGAAGCTGGCAACTCTATGAGTTCCTCGAGGCTTTTACCATAGAATTTTGCCTAAATCCTAGAGTGTCACATAAACATCACACAGATGACATTATGTCTCTTCCAGTATTTGCTGGAAGTGATGTTGTGCCACCAGCACAGGGCCATTTTCCCCTGTGCCCCCCCACAACTCTAGTTTGTCATTTGTATAATATCCAGTATGCTGATATTAAAGTCTGTATTTTCTCTTATTCTAATCATGTGAAAGCTTTAAAAATATTTGACCAAACTCTTCTGGCCCTGTCAGAAGGCAGACTTTCGAACTAAGGGACAGAATTGCTTGGGAAATTTCTAAAGCCATTTTAAATTGCAGGATAGTTGGGAACTCTGCTTTAGGGCCTACTGACATCTGTGGATTGATCGGTGCTGTGGCAGAAATTCTCTGGAAGGCCTAACGGCTGTGAGGTAATTAGTCCTGAGGGGAAGTCTCCGCTTCCTGTCCCGCACCACAGAAATTATTTGTCAATATTGCAGGGGCCAAGCTGGAAGAATAAATCAACATCATAAACACTCTGTCTGTAATTAACAGAGGCAATTAACTCTGACATGGGGCTGTCTATGTCCCACATGGGACATAACTGCCACCGATTTTTCTGCATATTAATAATTCACTTTTAACACCTCCCGGCTTAGGTCTCTCTGAGCAATTCCCACCTGCTAATTAACAAAGTTTCTTTCTGCCCAGACAAGCTGGCGAACGTTTCAGTCTTTCTAACACAAGAAATCCCAGCTCACAAAGCTCATTGGATGTAGAACTGCCAACGAAAGCCAGATGTCATGGCCTTCCATTGAGGAGAATTATCCCGGGAACACTTTGTCAAGGTTTTTGAAAACTAAAACGGCCAGCTGATGTTCAAGTGCCAGGTTGGAATCAGTTACGAAAGACAAAATGAGAAAGTTTGGAACAAAAGTAGGGATATGCAGAGACAGTTGCAAAATGTGTTTTCTAAATTAGAGTTGCCAGTCAGTGACTGGCAACTGCAAGGAGATGGGGGGCGAGGACAGTGGGGGAGGGGTACCAGCATTGTGTGTTCTGTGACATCACTTCCAAGGGAACCCAGAAGTGATGTCATGTCTCTTTAAGAATCCCTGTCTGACAGTGAAATCCTAAGCAGAGTTACTCCAATCTAAGTCCATTGATTTCAGTGGACTTAGACTGGAGTAACTCCAATTAGAATTTCACTGTGAATCTCTCTAGGAATTACTCTCATTGCTCTAAGCATGGTAATACCCTAGAGCTTCTGGCGATTTGTACAGTGACGTGATGTCACTTTTGGGTTTTACCTGGAAGTGATGTCGTGTTGCATATGATGCCACCAATGTTTTTCATTTCCTGTCCAAACAAATAGCAGCAGGAAGAGAAGGGTGTCTGAAAGAGGTCTTCCTCCATAGTGGGAGACCTAGGGTTGCCAGTCCCTCGCTGGGGGTGGGGAATCCCCCACCCTCACCCTCCACCTACCTGTCCCCGCTTACCTGGCCAGCGGGGGAAGCAAGGGCCTCCTGGGGGCATTATTTATCTCGGTTTGTGGAAACCTCTCCTCTTGCCTTTGCCCAAAAAAGGCTGCCTGCTGTTGGAATATATAGTTCTACTCCGGAGATGACGTCCACTAGGACCCTCATCTCCTGAACTATCAGAGAGTCCCGATGTCTCTAAGTCCGAAAAGGATCTAATCGGTTCTGCCCAGGTCACCCTGCGTTGAGTATCTTTGTTAGTATTCGAGTTGTCCCACCAATAATATACCCTATTGTTGGCATAATCAAGGGTGTCCCTCTTATATTTCTTGATTTTAATTTCCCTGGTACGGGCTTCAAACGCTTTGACTTCCTGTTCTATTTCCTTAAGTCGTGCCTCAAATTCTGAGGAAGGTAAAGGCGTCTGGATCGCCTCCGTCATCTTCTCTATATCTTTGGTAAGCTCTGCGCACTCCTTCTTACTCCTTCTAACTATAAGCAACATCAAATCCAAGCTGCACTTATTTAGAATAGCTGCCCAGTCTGATTTAAAACCTTCATCAAACCCAAACATGCCTGGGGGCTTTTGGATCCTCAAGCCTCGTGGTATTCGTGAAGCCTGTAAATAATCAAACAGGGTGGCCGCATGCAGTTCAAATTTAACCTTTTTGCATTTGAGAAATTTTAAAGAGTCCCAATCATCCTTAGGAGAACTCTCCGGATCTTTCATAATAGAGGACATGCCAGCCAAAATTTCTTCCCTATCTTCTGGAGCGTCAGAGCATTCCTGCACACTGCAGCAGCCTGTTCCAGGTCAATCCAGGCTGATTCAGGCCCAATCTGGGCTGATTCAGGCCCTAATCAGCCTGGATCAGGCTGTCACAGAGCACAGAAGTGCTCCCGGGGGTGGCTGCACCCCGCGCAATGACATCACTTCTCGGAAGTGACATCATCACGTGGGCCTGGGAGCGTGCACATAGTTGCTGGATCCTTTGCCTCCCGTTGGGAGGACAGGGAGACCTGGCAACCTTAGGTTCCTTCATTTTAATCTGTGTTCATTTCTGTGTGTTGTGTTCTTGTTATGTCAGTAGGAACACCTTCCTTTTTGTACTCCTACCTAGAACTGTTAAGAGAAATTCTCTTAATTCCAATCTACCAAGTTTTCTCTTGAAATCCAACAATCCTTTTCTTTTCCTCTTTTTAGGAATTTGAAGTCAGTTTCTAATCAATTCCTTTTTGCTCAAATAGAAATTTCAAGAGAAGAGGGGCAGGAAATGAAGTTCTACAAAATTGCAGAATTTCACTCTACTCAGAGGCAGGCCATGTCTTCCCAAGTCCTCTTATTTTCCTGCTAGAACACCACCCTGGGATATATAACATAAAAAAACGACAAGAGCTGAAGATACAAAAGGATGTCTTGATTTCTCTTCGAAGTGAAATGAAAGAGAAGTTAAAGAGAAATCCTGCTCTGGGAAGAGAAAAAGAGGATAAGAGGAACCAACAACTATACCTAAATTTTGGAAAATAAATTCCCTGCTGCATAACACCCCTACTCTAGTTTAACGAACAAGAAGTCTGATGAACAAGAAATAAGACTAAAAAACTTCCACTGATATCCAAAGGCCGCAAAGAGGAAGGCTGATTTGTTTAGATTTGTGGGTGCTTTCATCACCACTGGAAGGGCTGAGATAGTGAAATGGGGACAGGGCAATAACCACAGAGCATTGGGTGATTCCTAGAGCTACCCCTTACCACTTCCAGATTTTAGCCTGGCAGCCCAGTTCATCACTGATTCTGAAACGGTTCTGGAAAATGCATTTTACTTTCACTTTGCAATGGGAAGAGAAAGAAGATGTTCTGGCTCTTGTAGAAGGCTTGCTCCTGAGACCACTGGAATTCTTCGCAGCAAACATACTATCATAGTCATAGGGGTTAGAAGGGTTTTTTTTTAAAGTTAAAGTATTATCCTTGGGATGATGAATTATGTGTCCAATCTTACACAGTGTCTTTTTTCTGCTTTTGTGTGGAGTTGGGAATGCCAGGTCTTCCACTATGTCAGGACACCTCCCAGATATTTCATCTGGTGCCTACTGGTGCCTCAAAAGCTGGCATGGGGGAAATGGGCGAAAACCCGAAGTGATATCATGGTGTTAGGGGCAACAAGTTTTGCCCCAAACCCTTGTTTAACCAGAGAATTTTGGCAAAACCTAGAGTATCACCCCTGACATCATGACACCACTTCCACGATTTTGGCAAAAGCAGTGTTGCACCCTGGCATAATGCTGGTGCACTGGTCCCTACCCCCGCCCCCCCAATTCTTCCAGGGGTTCCAGGCAGAACTGCAGACGGCCTGGGTATGGATTTTTTCTATTGCAGAATGGCTGTTTGCTTGCCTTGAGCATTTTTACAGATCAATGTCTTCCTTGCTTCTATTTCAGAAGAGGGCAAGTTTTTTGCACACTCAGGATGCTGTGTCACATTCTCACGGGATTCAAGTGGAGTACAGAAAGATCACACATCTCCTACCCTCTATAGAATGCAAAAGGCAATGTTCCTTGATCCATTACTAGCATTTTAAAGGGGGAAAGTTGTCTTTTTAAAGGATATGCCTCTTTTCTTTTAAAATGCTAACTACTAATCTGGGGAGTTGGAAGGTTGAAGGGTCAGACCTCCTCTTTCTTTGTGATATGGCCCCAAGGCACATGGAAGCTACACTGGCCTGTAATTTGCATTTTGTGGACTCTTTCCATGTCTGTTACAGCTTTCAGAATACTATTTCTGAAGGGCTAAATTTTGCACAGGGCTGGAATTCTGTAATGGGACCTCCAGGTGAATTGGTGAATTGCAACCAATGGGAGAAGGAAGGGGGCGGGAACATGGAGGTGCTATTGATGACATCATTACAACATGTCTGAGGAAAACCCAGAAGTGATGTCAGCCCTTTCTAGGAATCACCAGAATTTCTATGGTAAAACCATACATTTCTGGTAATTCCTTAAGGGGACTGATGTCACTTCTGCATTTTCCCTGAAAAGCAACATCACACCATTGGGTCTTCCGCTATGGTGGGAGACCTCCAGCCAGCAGCCCCCTGACTCCTGTCACCATTCAGTAGGCAGGCAGGGGGGAAAATAAGGGGGAAATCACTGTTACATTGATGACATAATGTCATTTCTGGGGAGAACCCAGAAGTGATGTCATGCTGCTCTAGGATTCAGCGGAAAATCCATGGTAAAATCAAATACAGGTTTAATAGCACCTAAAATGCAATACTTAAACCACAGAGTTTCTGCGGAATCCTAGAGTGGACTGATGTCACTTCCAAGTTCAACCCAGAAATGATGCGATGCTATTGACATGATGGCACCCCTCCATGTTTTTGCCCCTCCCAGTCTCCTGCTGAGTGCCCATTGCTGGTTGGCAATTGTAGTGGTCAGGAAGCAGGGAAGAATTTACCCCACTTACTCATCGTCACCCTGATTCAGACTGGGCCATCTTTCTTGTGGTTGTTTCTTAGGACCAAATTATACTTCTGGATCTCCAGTTGCAGGATTCCACCAGCTCCTCTTAATTTGTCCCTGAGAAAATATGGAAACCAAGATTGTTAGACAGACCTTTGGTAAGGAGCTGAGTGCTCACAAAAGGAGCTGGATTCCTGACTAACCATTGATGGCAATTATTAATCCATGCATCGGGTCTTGATCAAACTGGCCTTTCTGGTTTTAACTGGAAATTGAATATGCATGCACCACAAGGCAAGTTTTTCTCAGCTGGCAGTAATCGATCCTATACTGTAAGAGAAAGACAAAAATGTCCAGAGCTTGTAGGGCATGAATCTCATAACTTCAACAGAAAACTTTAAAATATACATCACTGTCTCAGAATCAAAATGAATCTGACCTATTTTGGAGCTCACGTAGAGCCAGACTGGACCTTTGACCTACATGGGCTCAGTTTTTGTTTGAAGGTACAGCTTGAAAATAGCTGAAATAAATGATTCAAGAGAAAGAGGACTGTTTGGGGGCTTGGAAATCTCTTTAGTATTCAGTACACTTGAGGGAACTTCAGACAGGCGAGCATGTGATGGAAAAAGAGCCACCGAAGGTCAGAAAACAAATAGAAGCTTGATAGCACCTAAAATGCAATACTTTTTCATAGTCTGAGATCACATTCAATCTGTGCGGATTTGACTTTACAAAGGTGGGAGGACTTTTTGTGTCAAGTTTCATCAGGATTGCAAAGGGCAGCCCCCTTTTGGTGATGATTTAAAAGGGAGGATCATTGGAAAGAAGGATACAACCAGGTTTGCCAGGTCTCCTGCTATGGTGGGAGACCGCTTGCCAACAACCCCTGGAGGAAAGACCCAAGAACAGGGCATCCCCAAAAGAGCCATGTGTTCTGAGCGACCCTCTTCCAGGGCTGCAGACAGGATGCCTACCATTTCCATGGGAAGGGCTGGACAGGCTGCAAATGTGCTGCCCACATGCAAATATCCCTGTTCTAAGCCACACACAGCCTTCCCCCCAATAAGTAAGGATAGGAAGAGAAGAAAAGACAGAGACCAGCCATCAGTTTGGCTGGGATTCCACTCTGCACGCTCATGCATGCCTCTACAGCTGTGTAAGCATCCCTCTTCCCAAGAACGGAGACACCAATTCCTTTCCTTTCAAGCTCCTTTGATCCAATGATCTGGAGCAGTGGATACGGAGTCTTTATTTCTTTAAGGAAAATAAGGAGGAGAGATACTTGGCCAAAGCCAATGTGATCCTTGGGTCTCTACCCACCAGCAAATAAGGGACTAAACTACCCAAAGGGGGTAGTTTATTTAAGACTGGAGTAATCCACAGTTCACGATAGGAACTATATCGAGGGCATTCTAGTATTATATGGGGAAAAGAATTGACCTTTTCCATGTTGCATTTGCATAGTCTATCTGAATAGGGTATATTATGGTATCTCCCATGTAAAACTGCTGAAGGGGCAGCATTCAGAAGTGTGCGCATAAATGTTCTGCAATAGCGAAGAACTATTAAGAGTTTAATGTAGGCTGGGATTATTGGAGATGGCAGAATGCCAAAGAGATTTATTGGATCTGCGTCACCCTCCGGGTTCGGTGAAATAATGAAATTGATCATGGTGGTCCTTTACAGCCCCCGAGGAAGTCCATGTGACGAAATCTGCCGTTTAGCCGGCCCCAGCTAGGGCTACCACCTTGAAGGATCTCCAATTGAGAAACAGGAAGACACCTGCAACATAAAAGAAAATAAACTTTTTTGAGATATTTGCACTACAGACTTACCTCATTTATGAACTCGGAGTTCTTGTCCTTGTTCCTAGAATCATTTGGAACGGGGCTGTTAGTCCCCTGGTATAGTCTTTGAGAAGTATTTTGTATGAACTGTATTATTGTAATTATATTTATTGGACCTTACTTATGGAATCATATGGAGCACTGTCACTTTAAATATACTTTAGTATTGTTCTTAGCGAATGCACCCTTATTGTTTTGATATTCCCGGGTGGTCTTTCCACTTCTTTTGCGCTAGTTCCTACCGGGGATTGCCTTTATTGTTTGCTACAAAAAAACTGGGTTGAGCATACTCTCCGAGCCCGTATGCCTCTACAACGGTATAAGCAGCCCTCTTCCCAAGAATGGAGACTGTTCCTTTGGATATGTGCTGACCTCTTGCGAGTGGTCCTTTTCCTGGTCTTCCTTGTTGTTTCGTTCACGGCGTT
Organism: Eublepharis macularius; assembly: GCF_028583425.1. Lineage (NCBI taxonomy): Eukaryota > Metazoa > Chordata > Lepidosauria > Squamata > Eublepharidae > Eublepharis > Eublepharis macularius. Next base: position 130,226,871 of record NC_072796.1, on the reverse strand, counting down.
CCTGCTTCTGACCCGTAGTGGCAGAGCATCTGCTTGGAGTGCAGAAGATCCAAGGGGCAGTTCTTGGCATCCCCATTTAAAAGGGATCAGGTAGTAGATGATATGAAAGATCTCCACCTGAGACCCCGGAGAGCCACTGCCCGTCTTAGTAGACAGTACTAGCTTTAATAAACCAACGGTCTGAATCAGTATGAGGGAACTTCATATGCTATTTGTGTTGTGTTTTCTACATGGTTGCATCCAAAGCTGAAAAGACTGACCTGTGAGCACAGGCTGTGAAACAGCTGGGAAAAGCAGATATCAAATGAGTGTGTCTGCCCCTAAGGGAGATAACAGCTGGACAACTGTCCAAGCATTTCTAAAAAGTAAGATGAAGAGTTAGGTGCAAACTTATCACAGCATTTTAGCATACTGTTTACCAAGATCTTGATAATTGCCTAGATCCTGATACATGCAAACAAGCTGGGCTCCTTTTTTATCCCCTTCTTTGTTTCTGATGGTTTAGCAATTTAGCGATCACATTTTAGAGCATGCTGCTTTATTTAGAATTCTTTCCCGTCTTCTCACAGAGATTCAATAAGGAATTAGATGTTACCAAAAAACCCAACAACAACTCTGAAATGAAACACAGGAGTCCTGATGAAAAGCGCCGTTCCATGTTGAGTTCCTCCAGTTCCCTAGCACTGTTGTCCTGGTATTGTGTTTTCTCCTGTCTTTATGGCAGATCTAGGATAAGGGTAGGGAGAAATAGTGTAATGATCAGGCCACCATCAATCATCTTGCCAGCTCACGTAGGGAGAGCAACCCCGGGCCTTCAGGCAAGGGTTCTCACTCAACAGTCATCTTCTTCAAATTCCAGCATGGTATGAGAGACCTTCTGCTCCCCTTCCCTCAACTTCTGTCGCAAATGCTGCCTAGATGCACACCTCATCAGCTGATAGAACAGCTCTTGGACTTCAGTGTGCCAACGAAGAAACATATTTTAGAATTAAAAGTATTCTTTGGAGGAAAACAAATCATTTGTATGCATTGAGAACTAGCATGTCAGGATCTTGCTAGAGTCTTTTTTGGTGTCTAGGATTTTTTTATGTATAGGGAGTTTATTATTCAGGAAACATTTAGTTCCCCTGTTGTGTCTGAGGTGAGAGCGCCTGTCCCAGGCACCAGGCAGGCAGGTGGCACCCCGGTAGAGCAGGTGCAGGGAGTTCAAGAGTTCAGCCAAAGGGCAGGGCCAAAGAACCAGTCAGACAGGGGAGCAGGCAAAAGGGAGAGTCCAGGAGACAGGCTGTGGTCAGAGTCCGATAAGTCCATCAGATAAGGGAGCAGGCAGAAGGGAGAGTCCAGGAGGCAGGCTGAGGCCAGAGTCCGATAAGTCCTTTCCGTGCAAGGCAAGGTGCAAGGCCAGGTACAGAGCTACAGGCAGCAGGGAGTGATGAGCAAAGTTGCTTCCACACTGGGTATTGCCCAGCATCTGCCTTTTATGTTCATCTTAACTAGGTGCAGGTGTTGCCTCTTCCTCTGATAGCCTTGCCCTTTGTTTTGCCTGTAAATGAGCACTTCTCCGTCTTTCCCACACAGCTGCCTTTGCCTTGTTCTTCCTTCTCTCAGCTAGCTCAGGTTTCTCCTTAGCTCTGTGGGAGTCTTCCTTTACAACAGCCTCCCCAGAGGTTCCTGGCTGCTCCTCCTGGGTTTCCTCTGGAGCTACGGCTGGCTCCAGAGTAGACCCTGCTAGCTCTTCCAGTTCTTCGTCCTCTGAGGACTCTAGCACGAGTGGCAGGGTGGCAGAGTGAGGCTGGTGCACGTCAAGGTGAGGCTGACTCATGACATCCCCCATGTTTGACTTGGAGATAGAGGTCTCATTCTCCTGATGGAGGATTGTCTGCCCTCCCATTCCTATTGTCCACCACAACTCTGAGTGACAGAAGGAGAATTAAAAAAAAAAAACCCTCACAGCATCACACGTGGTGCCACGTCACTTTGGGTAAAAAAAACTTAAACGACATAGGTAGCTCTAGGAATTGCTAGAAACTCTATGGTTTTACCATAGAAATTTTGGCAATTCCTAGAGCTACCCTATGTCACTTGAGTTTATTTACCAGAAATGACATGATGCTGCAGCTGATGCTTTCCCCACAGACCTCCTGCTGGCTGCCAACTCTAGATAGAGTTGCCACTTCCTGGTTACTCTATCTACAGTAGTACAGTTCAGGAACAGTTTTTCTCATAAGAGATGCTATAAAGAGTCTCGTTTGAGTCCTTCATGCTATTTCTGTCCTATGTGAAACCTTGAACATACCGTCTTGATGTCATAGCTCTCCATTTGCATCATAGACCAATTTGAGCCAAATTAAAAAAGCTAATTCATGCAGGCAGTATTTGGAAAAAAAATGTTTGTATGAAATCAGAATTGCCAACAGAGGCAAATGAAATGCTGTTTGGAATCTATTGTCAGATTCTATCCTCAGAGCGTGGGGCCAACCCACAATGTATCTCCTTTGAAGAGTACCCTGCCTATACATTGAACTAAAATCCTGAAGCCTTGATACACTGCAAGTCTATGGAATCGCTGTCAACCAGACGGTGGCCTACCCCTTTGGGGCTCTGTTAATTCCGCACAGCCAAAAATATCTGCTACCCTGTGTTTTCAGAGCCACCTCTCCTACGCAGGGTTGAGGGTAATGTGCTTGGAGGCCGTGAAATTTATAGTTGCTCCATCTGCTGATAGAGGCAAATTGTTCCTTGAGTGCTCTTCAACAGAGATGTGATAATGGTGTTTAGACCAAATGGGAGAATTCAGACAGAATCTAATTCTCTCTTTGCAAAAGCTAATGATTTCTTTTTTGTTTCCCAAAAAAGCAACCACCACCTGGCTGTAACAGCGAAATAAAACGCCACCGGCATCCGGCATCCAAAGATCTCTTTCGGCATCACCTTTGCAAATGGCTAAATTGTAGGGAAAGCCTCAGAGCTTGTTAAAAAGTTGTGAACTCATTGGCTGGACTTAAATTATCGATGGCCAGAAGTCTGCAAATTGGGCAGGAGCCCATGAAATACAAATCAGATTTTCTTGCCTCAGCAGGCGCTTACAAGATTACCATCCATCACATCATGCCAAGAAAAAGCTAGATTTAATTTTTCCCTGCCCTCTAAAGGGTGACATCACAATATGGCCCATGGCCTGGAGAAACGTAGATGAGTAATTGGCATGAATCATAGGCTTAGAGTTTGCGTCTTGCCCTGGCTCTGGGGGAAAGAAAAGTGCAGTAGTTTTACAAACAACAGCTGGAGCTGTCACGGAAAAGCTATATGATGTTTTTCCTACAAAGTCTTCTGTGTGTACTTCACTTGAAGCACTCTAAGGGCTGATTCTTTAAGATATATTAAAGCAAGGCTTTTCCTTCAAGCCATTTGTATGTCTGAAAAACAGTGCAAAGGTGTATTGTCGAAGGCTTTCACGGCCGGAGAACGATGGTTGTTGTGGGTTTTCTGGGCTGTATTGCCGTGGTCTTGGCATTGTAGTTCCTGACGTTTCGCCAGCAGCTGTGGCTGGCATCTTCAGAGGTGTAGCACCAAAAGACAGAGATCTCTCAGTGTCCTGAGAGTGACACTGAGAGATCTCTGTCTTTTGGTGCTACACCTCTGAAGATGCCAGCCACAGCTGCTGGCGAAACGTCAGGAACTACAATGCCAAGACCACGGCAATACAGCCCGGAAAACCCACAACAACCATAGTGCAAAGGTGCACTGTCTTAAGGATCGTACTTTATGCCAGTGATACTCGGTGGCTCAGGAGCCGCATCTGCTGTCTTTGACATGTCACCTGTGGCTCTTCTGAGCATCCTTCCCATTTGTGGCACCTGCCCCAGGTTTCAGGTAAGTGGGCAAGGCCTTTGCCCAGTAAGACTTGTGGTTAGCAGTTGGTTCCCGCTTCGAAACAGCTGCCACCAGAGGAACATATTGTGAAGCTAGGAGAACGAGCAGTAGAGGCAGGGTCTTTTTGGTGGTGGTGCCTAAGTGCAGGAACTCTATAGCATCACCAGTCTGGAGAAAAATATCCTGTCCCTTTCATCAAGGTTCAATGGGATGTTATTTATTTCCATGCCACTAAATCTTTACCATTTCTACCCATTAAACCACCGTGAAAGGAACAGGACTGTTTTTCTCCAGGCTCGTTGGCAACTCTGCTTCTCACAGCTGTTCTCCGGCCACTAAAACTGTTCTCTTTTAGGTGCCAGTTGACAATGTCACGGCTTTGCTCTGGCCACTAAATCTATTCTCTTTTAGGTACCAGTTGACGATGTTTTTATTTTCTCAAGCTTTTTAGATTCTCTGCAGGTGTCTTTAGCAATCCTATGCTGTAGTTACTGTAGTATTGTAGTATTAGCAGCTCATCTAATGCTGTCTTAAGGAAGTTTTAAGATCCTCTCCTGTTCTATTGCTTTATCTGTCTCTTTCCTATATTTATTCCATGTTTCCTTGTTTTTACTGTTCATTTGCTGTACAGTTAGTTTTACTATACAGTTACTATACAGTCGGTTTTACTATACAGTTACTATACAGTTGCCACTTCAAATATATTTAGAGAGATGGGAGCTGAATATTTCAATCAATAAAAGCACAACCCTTCGTCAAGGTGTGGTGTGTGGTATAAATCACTGTAATTTTCACTGTACGTTCCCCATTCCTACCTTATGTCTGCTAAATCCCTTTCTGAATTTAAAACAAAGAATTGGCCATCAATTGGCAGCTGACTTATGGCAACCCATAAGGGGTTTCAAGGCAAGAGATATTCAGTGGTAGTTTGCCATTGTTTGCCTCTGCATGGGGACCCTCGACTTCCTTGGTGGTCTCCCATCCAAGTGCTGGCCAGGGCTGACCCTGCTTAGCTCCCAAGATCTGATGAGATCAGGTTGAAAATGTCTATACAGAAATAGCTGGTTCCAGCATTCTCTGAGATGGGTCAGTTGCCCCAGTGGAGGGTTCCTGGCAGGGCCCAGTGCTGGTGGTTACCCCACTTACCCATTCGCTTGCCTGTGCGCCACTACCTGTGATTCCAGCTATATGCATTGCTTAGTGTTACAGGAGAAGGACTGAAGGCAGTACAGGCAGCTGTGAGCATGGGCAGTGGAAGTACACTCAGATGGGCAGGGGAAGGTCAAAGGAATGTGGAATGCAGGTGGGTGGGAGGGAAGGAGGACACAAGCAGAAGGCCTAATGCTGGGCAGAGGAGGTTGTGGGAACTCAAAGCCTGGGCTCCCCAAAATCTGGAACCAGCCCTGTATATGCCAGTCCCCAGATATATAGATATCCACTCTTCCTTGAAGCTTATGGGGTGATCTTGGGCCAGTGAGTCTCTCTCAGATCTCTACATGCATGATAGTCAAGCGTTGGGAGATGCAATGTTAGCTGGGGCGCATAGTTTAAAAAGACAGAGCCGGAAGAGATTGCTCCCCAGAAGGTTTGTTAATTTCATCTTTGCCTCGCCAAAGGCTCTGTCAATTTCACCCCTCCCGCCTAAAACTGTGAGATTGCAACCAAAGAGCAAGGAGGAATGGAAATGGGCTGGAACTACCTTCTAGAGCCAAGCTTAGACCTGGAGAGGTTATAATGGGCTGAAGTTTCCCTCCTGGCATTTCACATCCCCTTCCCACAGCTCCAGTGTATAGCAAAGGCTTTGCCCTGCCTCCAGCTCTGTCTTTTTAAACTACCCTTCCTGGCTACCATTGCATCTCCTGACACGTGTTCTTCACATGTCGGATGCCTTGCGTAGAGGGTCTCTCAGCCTAACTACTCCACAGGGTTGGTGTGAAAAAAAACCTCGCAAGTGTGGGAAACAGCCAGGTACACAGCCCTGATCTCCTTGGAGGGGAAGGTAGGATAAAACATACTAGACAGAGAGAGATGGAGAGAAATACTGGTTCGTCATGTTTAAAAGGAGACTTTTATCTTCCTTTTTCTTGAGGAGCGGCTTCTCCGTGCAACGAATGACAGTAACAAAAACTCCGACAGATTGGGTTAAAACTGAGCCATAGAGAAACACCCACTGCTGTGTCTCAACTGCAGTACATCCTGTTCTTCCTTAAGATCCGAGTGTCTCTTCCGAAGAGCTTGTCTCGAGCAGATCGCCAGCGTGCTGAGGCTACCGAACCCTTCAACTCCCACATGAACTCGGTTGGCATAGGGTTTCTTTGAACGTCTAAGAGCTATTTCATCCGTCGTGATTTTCCTACGCAGCAATCATCTCAGGGTCGGGAAGGACAGATAAAGTGCTTTCAATTAATTGCTGGTTGATGTTTTGCCGAGAGCTGAGTCTGACACAAGATTTAATCCAGCGGTTCGAACTTTCTACCTCCAAGGCACCATTTTAACAAGGCCTCTTCTACTGAGAAAGCCTTGTACATCTACCGTGGAAACACAGTGGGGCAGTGAGGTCATTTTAAACTCTGTACTTCGTGCTCTTCTTTAGATGTATTCATCAAAGGCAAAGCTAAAGAAGATGGAGCCATAGATTAATGAGGGACCGTGGCTCAGTGGTACAGCATCCATTTTGCATACTGAAGGTCCTCGGCTCAGCCCCTGACACCCGCAGTTAAAAGGGTCAGGTAGGAAGCGTTATGAAAGATCTCTACCTGGGAACCCTTGGACAGCTTCTGCCAATCAAAGCAGACAATATTGGCCTTGATAGGCCAATCATCTGACACGCTGCTGTATGTCAGGGACCATGGCTCAGTGGTACAGCATCCATTTTGCATACTGAAGATCCTAGGCTCAGCCCCTGACACCTGCAGTTAAAAGGGTCAGGTAGGAAGTGTTGTGAAAGATCTCTACCTGGGAACCCTTGGACAGCTTCTGCCAATCAAAGCAGACAATATTGGCCTTGATAGGCCAATCATCTGACATACTGCTGTATGCCAAGGCAGCTGGTGCATGTGTGTGTGTGAATAAGTGGTTGAGCATATCTTTTACATACATAGGGTCCCAAGTTCAGTCCCTGGTGTCTCCTGTTTAAAGGATCAGGTAGATGGTGATATGAAAAACCTCAGTTGGAGACCCTGGAGAGCTGTTGCCTTTCAGAGTAGACAAGACCAGCAGTTTGATTCCATAGAAAGCAGTTCTAAGGGCTGGGGCTGTGGCTTCATGGTAGAGCAACTGCTTGCTATGCAGAGGGAAGGTTCCAGGTTCAATCTCCGGCATCTCCAGTTAAAAGGATCAGGGAATAGATTATGTGAAAGAGCTCTGTCTGAGATTCTGGAGAGCTGCTGTTACTTAGAGTAATCAAGAATGGCCTGGATAGATTTGTGGTCCAACTCAATTGGAGGCAGCCTCATCCTGACCAAGCAACATTCTTTTTAAGTTGTGTAAGGATGGTAAAAAACTAGGATTGCCAACCTCCGAGTGGGGCCTGCAGTTCTTCCAGAATTGTAACTGATCTCCCAACTACAGAGCTCAGTTCCCCTGGAGAAAATGGCAGCTTCATAGAATTATAGAACCATAGAACCATAGAGTTAGAAGGGGCCGTACAGACCATCTACTCCAACTCCCTGCCAATGCAGGAACAGCCTAAAGCATCCCTGACAAAGCAGCTGATTCCACTGCTGAGCTACGCCTAATGTGAAGAAGTTTTTCTTGGTGTCCAGCTGGTACCTCCTCTCCTATAGATTAAACTCATTGTTTCGAATCCTATCCTCTGTTGCCAGCAGCAGCAGCTCCCTTCCCTCCTCTAAGTGATAGCGTTTTCAATACTTAAAGAGAGCAATCATGTCTCCCCTGCACCGCCACTTCTCCAAACCGAACATCCCCACATCCTTCAGTCTTTCCTCACAGGGTTTGATCCCCAGGTCCCTGATCATCCTGGTTACTCTCGTCTGCGCACGTTCCAATTTGTCAAAGAGTGAATTCTGTGGCATCATATCGCTGCTGAGCTCCCCAGGCTTTACTCCCAAATCTCTAGGAATTTCCCAACCTGGAGCTGCCAATCCAATAAAAAACCTGCTTGTTCCATCAGACGGTTGAAGGGGCAGCTACGTATCATCTTTTAAAAGTTTATATCCCAATTGTTGTTTTTCTGATTTTTGTTATATCTTGGTTTTGGAATTGGCCTGCAGAGATTCTTCTAACAAGGGAATTCCCCCCTCCTTCTGGACACCCACGTGCATGTTGTGAAATCTTAACCAGAGCATCTTCCCTTTCCAAGCTGGTAGCGAAAGCTGAGAATGTTTCTCCCCTTTTCTTCGTTCTCAAGAGGCCTAGCAACATGTCCGCTCTTCTCCTCCCCAGCCATAGTAGCAGCAACAAGGAAATTGCTGGCATTTATAAAATACATTGTGTTTTGCAGCGGAGGTTATCATTCTGTACTTTGTGACTTCACAGCACTCGGGTCCCCTTATCATTTTTCTGGTGAACCAAACCCCATATGGCGACTGTCATTCCTGCTACAACATGGCAAGGGGACAGAGTGTGAGCTGTTTCCTCCTCATGTGAGATGATTCAGAATGTATTGCTCAGCTCGAATTTCCAGCTTGGAAGAGCTTGTGATTCGGTATCCCTCAGACATCCCTTCTCTCAACGTGATGTTTGAGAAAGCCAGAGAAGAGAATGCAAATACGCCCAAGCATCTTAATATTTAAACCCTGAGCAAAGTCATCACCCACACATTGGCATGCAACAGTTGCATCAGTGGCTACTAGCCACGGTGAATAAAGGGGACCTCCACATCCAGAGGCAGTAGACCTCTGAAGCCTCTGAAGCAGACCTCTGAATTATAGTGGTTAAGAGTGGCAGGACTCTAATCTGGAGAGCCAGGTTTGATTCCTCACTCCTCCCCTTGAAGCCAGCTGGGTGACCTTGGGTCAGTCACAGCTCTTCCAGAGCTCTCTCAGCCCCACCCACCTCACAGGGTGTTTTGTCGTGAGGATAATAGTTACATTCTTTGTAAACTGCTCTGTGTGGGTCTTAAGTTGTCCTGAAGGATGGTATATAAGCACAAGGTGATTGTAGTAGTAGTAGCAGTAGTAATAGTAGTAGTAGCAGGGGTCATTTCATAGAAAAAGAGCTGGAGGAACTCATTAGCATAACTCATTAGCATATGCTATGCCCCTTGACATCACCAGAAGTGTGTCATTGGCATAACTGACTTGCATATGCCACACCCATGACATCACCTATCCTGTCTGTTTTGGACCCAATCCTGGCCATTCAGGGCCAAAATTGGGCCCAAAATGGCAAAAAGGGGCCCAAAATGGTTAGGATCAGGCCACTACCGAGCAGGAGAGTGATCCACCACCTGTCAGAGGCCTGATACGGGCCGTTTTGGCCCAATCTAGGCCGAAACAGGCCCAAATGGCCGAGAGTCAGGTGGGTGGGGCCACCTGACATGTGACCCCTTTGGGGAACTGCCAGAACTGCGTTCCTGCGCGTTCCCCCTCAAAATGAGCCCTGAGTAGTACTATAATAAATAGTTCCAGGAAGCAACCTCAGAGCCTTCGCCTATATACCCTGTTGTCAGGCCTCCAGTTGGGTGGGTGACTTTGGGCCTAGCGCACACTCTCATCCTAGTTTGTCTCACAGGGTTGTTTTGGCGATAAAATGGATATCGGGACACTGTTGTAAGCCACTTTGGATCTTCATCAGGGCGAAAAGTGGGGTATAAATGAAGGAAGTAAATAAATTTTTAAAACAAGTAAATATAATACAGAGGACTGACAACTGCCTGGCTGAGACATAGCACAAACCCCTGGTTTGTTTTTTATCATGATTAATTAATATACGAAATGAAGATTCCACTCGTGAATGATCACTCGCATCCTGGTTGGCTGGTTTCATTGCCTTCACTTGAGCCAAGCGTCTCTTGCTGGGGAGGGGGAAAAAGGGGGGGAGGCAGTATAAACAGTAGCAGAAACAAAAGTAACACTGCAGTAAGATCAAGAATAACAAACAGAACAATTGAATCTCAAATTATATATTTATATCTGTGAATGAATCCGCTAAGTATTAATTATACACTAACACAAATGCACACTGGTGATATTACAATTCTGTACCACAAACAATACAGACGTCTTTAGAAAAGCACCCAATTCACAATATGTATAATATAATGGCAATAATATAAAAAAATCTCACTGGCTGGGGCTGTGCTGAAACAATAGCCTCACACAAGGGACTGAATCATGAGTAGGGCTGAACAGTAAAAGAAATAGGTAAACAGAGTAGTACAATAAGCTACTGGATTAGTCGTGAGTAAAGCCAGGCTGTAAATAAAGCTAATCAGTTATATTCCAAGGGGAGCTGCTAACAGAACGCCGAGCTCTGCTCCCGTTTCCGTCAGATCTTCCTCAGAGAGTCTCGCCGTCAGTAATACTCATAAAGACAGTCTCCTCAGAACTGGAACTGTTATTAAGTAAAGTTATTTTTAAAAGATTTTTACTTAGTGTGAAGCTCAGACAAAAACAAAAAAGACTAAGCAACAACTCTATACAGACTTAATCAAAAGTAAATTACTTGTGTCTCAGCCAATTCAGTAACTTGCAAGGACAAAAAAAGTCTCCACGCTGTCCATAGTTGGCAAAAGTTTCTCAATTAGTAGAGAGCCGATCTACTGTTTATAAAACTGAGCTCCCTTAATTATGTTCACACCATAGCAAGTGAAAAACACACTGGAAAAGTCCATGAGGACAGCACCAGGATATGAAGCCAGATTACGCCACAATGTCTACCTTTGCATGTCACACAAAACTGTAGTTAAGACTAGCTGCATTTAATAAACCAACTGCAGTGCAGACTATAGCCACAGATCCTGATTTCATGGAGCTTAACTGATGAAAATGGGACAATGGAGAAAGCTGACAGGAAGGAAATGGATTTATTTGAAATGTGGTGCTGGAGGAGAATTTTACGATACCATGGACAGCCAAAGAGATAAATAAGTAGGTTTCTAGATCAAGCCTGATTTCTCTGTAGAAGCTAAAGTGATGAAACAGGCTATCATACTTTGGTCCCATCATGAGAAGACAAGAGTTTCTGGAAAAGTCAACAATGCTAAGAAAGGTGGAAGGCAGTAGGAAAAGAGGAAGACCCAACATGAGATGGCTTGACTCAATAAGAGAAGCCACATCTTCCAGTTTGCAAGATCTGAGCAAATCTCTTAAATAGAGATGGGCACGAACCGGAAAACAACAAACCATGCGGTTCGTGGTTCATCGCATTTCACGAACCACGAACTTTCACGAACCTGCCCTGGTCTGTGAACCTGTTTGTTTGGTTCGTGAAAATGTCACATCCGGGTCAGCAAAACATTTCCGGGCCTGCAGAAGGCCACTTCCAGGTCAGCAGAAGGTCTGCAGGAAGTCTATCCCCTGTTGCCTAGGAAACTGATTGATCGGTGCCAGGCTGTCTGCTGTGACGAACCAAAAAAGGAACCAAACGATCCAGCCTAAAGTTCGTGGCGGTTCATCAGAAATGGGCTCTGACGAGCTGCTGGTTCGTGAACCACGAATTGGCCCGATTCGTGCCAAACGTTGGTTCATATTTTGGTTCATGCCCATCTCTACTGTTAATGGTAGGACGTTTTGGAGATCTTTCATGTATAGGATTGTCCTAAATCCAAAGCAACTTGATCACATGTAACACATGCACAACCGATCATAGTTAGTGGAGTGGCCCCATTCAGACAATTACATTCGCTGTATTTGTTTTAGTTAATCCATAGTCCCACATTATGTCTGAACTGAGCCAGCGAGAGATGCTATGCTAATTTACCTGTTGGTGAGCCGTTGACTTTATTCGCTCTGTCTCTCTCAGCATTCCAAACTGCATGTTGCCCGGAAGCTGCAGACTTGATTTAGTGGAAATTTAACACCATGAACGGTGCCATCCTAAGCAGAGTTATTTTCTTCTAAGTCTGTTGAAGTCACCATGCTTAGAAGCGTATAAGTCTGGTTAGGATGGCATTGTAATAAAGCCGCCTGCCATGTGGTAATCATAGTCCCTGCTGGAAGTTTGATAAAACTGTCTGCATTTGGAAATGTCAAGTTTAAACAGGGACAACACAATCTGAGATATTAACGTGCCATTCAGTAGAATGGAAGCGTCATTTGTTATGTCGAAAATCATTGTTACCGAAATCTTTCAGGAAAATAATTAAAGCAGCTCTGGAGAAGACCGATAGCCTCCTGCAAAGATTTCAGCTTCCGACTTCCTGTAAACGATTGCTTGTTTATGGATGGGTGCCCTGACTTTTTACTGATGCTGATTAATTGCTTACGGCAAATGGAATGGAAGGGATTTTATTAAAACCGTGGGTACAAGACATAGCGCGTTAATGCTCAAGTGTTAAATCAGACTTCTGATGACGAGAAGGGCCAGTGCATCCCAAGCCCAACATTCGCCTTGGGGAAAGGTGCGATTTGTTTGCTTTACATCTGCAGTTCATCACTCACATGCGAAAACAAGCAATAATTTAGTATGAGAGGTATCATAGCGGCTACGAGACGAAGTTATGAATTGGGAAGGCTCCCTTTTAAAACTTGTTTTTGTCATGAATTTGCTAGGTGGCCTTAGACTGCCTCTCACTCCCCAAACCTTCTCCCTTCCAATGGCTATATGAAGAATGTGTGTGTGAAGTGCTGTCAAGTCATTGCCGACGAATAGTGTCCTTGTATTGTTTTCAAGGCAAGAAACACACAGAGGTGGTTTACCGTTGCCTGCCTGGACTTCCTTTGTGGTCTCCCATCCAAGTCCTAGCCAGGGCTGACTGCTTAGATTCCGAGATCCGACGCAATCAAGCTAGCCGGGGCCATAGTAATATTGACCAACCTTACAGGATTGTTGTTATATTGGCGTGCATCAACTGAAAAAAATTCCCTGTGCACTGTGATCCTTGCCCAAATGGATTTGTGGAAGAAAAAGACTTTCATTGGCCCCTTAAACTAAGTTAAATGTGGTGTACCCCTGAGTCATTTTTCCACTTGTGCAACATGTTCTACAAGCAGTTTTGGGGCTCTACGAAACATGAAGCAGAATGTTAGCTACTGCAGAAGATCTTGCACAGCTGGAACCATGTGAATTCCGTTTGTGTTTTTCCCTACACACCACTGGACCGCAGCTACCGTATATGAAGTGCTTCACTCGAAAATATTGTATAAATATTGTAAATGTGAGCATGGGTGAGATTGAGTGAAAGGGCTGGCTGGATCCAACCTGATCTGTCTAAGGTGATACTCAGTCTCTGTTTTGAGTTTTTGGGTAGGTATTGACTCCTTCATACATGCAGGTTATCACTTGATGCTGCAGGTTTGCATGTCTGAACCAGTCCAGTGATAAGTCAAGGAACCAAGGAACTGAAAATAGGTTTGAGCTAGGGAATGACAGGCAGACTGAAGAGATTGTTTGAATTTAGCCAGTGAAGGACAAGACATGTTGAGGTTTTGGAGGTGGTAGGGACAAGAAGCAGCAGGTTGGAGCTGGGGTGGGGGGAGCATTGTAGCTGCAAGCAGGCCTGCTGAATTCCAGGTTGTGCCTGGAGATCATCCAGAGTTACAACTAATTCCCAGACTACAGAGCTCAGTCCCGCTGGAGAAAACGACTGCTTTGGAGGGTGAACTCGATGGTATTATACCCCACTGAGGTCCCTCCCCTCTGCAAACCCCACCGTCTCCAGGTTTCACCTCCAAATCTCCAGGAATTCCCCAACCTGGAGTTGACAACTATAACTGCAAGAACGCTGCTGCTTTTTTTGGAGAGAGACAAAAGCCAATCTGTTTCTGATTGCCTGTGGTGCCTTTTGGCTTTCTGCTTGCTCTGCCGCCTGAAATCCGCACACTGATATCCATCAAGTGTTCTCACCTCACAAGAAATCTGGGACTAGAGAGTAGCACAGTAAGGCCATGGTGGCAGAGGGGTAACCCTCGCAAAACGTAGTCTTCCTCCTGCACCCCTGTCCAACTTGCTCTTAGACTACTCTATCATACAAGGTAGTTGTAAGCATAAGATGGGGGGGGGGCTTGTATGCTATCTAGGGTTGCCAACTGCCAGGTGAGGCCTGGAGATCTCCTGGGATTGCAACTGATCTCCAGATGAAAGAGATCAGTTCTCCTGGAGAAAATGGCTGCTTTGCAGGGAGGACTGTATGGAATTATACTCTGCTGAAGTTCCTCATCTTTCCAGGCTTCGCCCCTAAATTTGTAGGAATTTCCCCAACCCTCAGCTGGCAACCCTAAAACTACAATAAGAAGGTTAATAATTTCAGCTGACGCATGTTTCATTTCCCCCTCACCCCAAAGTCTGCTGTTTCTTGAATGTGTCCGAAATACATGTTTTCTTGGGTTTTGTATGGAGAATGAGCTGACGGATTTCATGTATTATTTATATTTACATTTCAGTCTTTTTTATATAAAAAGATCGTTGGTTAACCAGATCATTTTTGCTGACTTTTATATTAAATTTTTTTTTTTGGACATCTGGCCGAGAGGTCAAAGAATTACCCAAACTTCTGGACTGAGTGTTTCCCCCCTGATCCCTTTGCACCGTTATAGAAACCCTGTGTGTTAAGGGTATGATACGATGACCTGCAACACGAGTGGCGTGCAGAGTTTTTACACGGCTATCATAACGTGTATTCCAGACAATAATGAAGGGCCATTCCAAGTCTTGCTTTTTTAAAAAAGCCATAAACCTTACCTTTTGAAGGTATTTCGTTTTGCATCAGATCTAATATTTCTGCAGCTCAGTGGGATGAGAGCTGAGAATAGTCTTTGCACTTCTGCTAGATCCACTATTCTTGGCATTTCTGGATTTCACCCTTCTGGACAGAGCCCTCAAACTTCCTTCTGTCTTCCTTAGGTGGAGACGTGCTGCCTCCATGTGGCCAAACCAGACTATGTCCTTTGACTTGTATGGGGTATAGATGGGGAGAAAGCCTAAGAATTCCCTAACCTTTTCGAGTATGCTGCCAATTCCCCCCTTCGAAATGCAGGTGCTTTGACAAACGGTGGTTGGCTTCTTGCCTGCAAACCAAGATTCAAAACTGGGATTAAAATGCGTTTTAGAATGTTGGTTTGTAAGCCAAAGACAAACCATGCCTTTCAATGCATGTTTATGGTCTGAAAGGAAAAAAGGAGCCAGTGACTTCCAATATGCAAAGCTCTTCCTTGCTTTGTCACCTGGAAGTGACTCATTCTCATCATAGAATATTTCCAAATGGAGAGACCCGAAGTAACACACAACAGGATGCATTGATTTGTGGCAGGCTTGGGGCAGTGGGCCGTTGTTCTTTCTGGACCATTCATTGCCAGATACACACACTGAAAAACACCCTATAAGGAAAAGAATCCCGAGGATCTTGCCCGTGGAAAGAACATCTTCTGACATTCTGCTTTCCACACATATCACATTCTAGGTTTCTGATCGTCCTCGGATGCTTGATTTTAGCTGTCCTGACAACCTTCAAGGAGTATGAAACTGTATCAGGAAACTGGTTGTTATTATTGGTAAGTACAGAAGGACTGAAAAAGCAAGAGGATAAGAAAGAAAATGGGAGCAATTGGTTGTGAGGCTGTTTTAGTTGATTGTGGCGTAGAGTTTCAGGCTCCCAACATTTGCTTAATAAATGATTAAGGCTGCCAATTGGAGAGGGGGGAAATATCCTTTCTGTTTCCTAGAGGTTTAATGAGGGGAAATGAGGAGCCGAAGCTTTTCATGGCATGATGGTTAAATAACCTGATTTAGTTTTTTTTAAAAAATCATTATATAGTATAACAAATCTCTTGTTTTTTCTATCTTAAATAAACTACAAACTCGTCTGGCCCTTTTTGCCTGTAATGTTTCTTGTCTTTTGTTAAACGCAGGGCTTTTTTTCAGCTGGAATGCAGTGGAACGGAGTTCCGGCACCTCTTGAAAATGGTCACATGGCCGGTGGCCCCACCCCCCTGATCTCCAGATAGAGGGGAGTTTAGATTGCTGGGCCACCGGCCATGTGACCATTTTCTCCAAGGCTGATTTAAACTTTAAAAAACTCCCCCCTTGTTCCAGCTGACCCAAAGTGACATCATTGTGCGGTCCTGAATTCCACCACCTCTTTTCCCAGAAAAAAAGCTCTGGTTAAATGTAACTTGTGACATTGGACATTAGCATGATTGCCAAACCTGCCCATTCCCTCCTGCCCTGCTCTCTGAAGAGGATGATTAGGAATGGGTGTCCAGGCCGGGAGGTGTGCTGCTAAGTAGAAGACCTGGCCTCCCTACTGCCTCCATGAAATCATTCAATGTAGGAACATTGTTTGTACTTTCAATCACTGTTGCCCTAATGATTTGGTCAGTTACCTGGATTGGATAGGCCCTGGCAATTCTGGGGGTGAAATGGAAGGGGGTAGATAGCCTTTTAGATGTCCTGAGCTCCATGGCCGGCTACTAGTTCTGAACAAGACAAAGAGCTAGGCACAGAGGCTTTTTAAACCCCTCTTTTCCCTGGCTGACAAACCACAGAACTTTTGGAAGTCTTTCCGTTTCTCATTTCCACTTGCCTGTCTCAAGGCTTTCATACTTGGAATGCCAATTGCCTCTTTGGGGGTCAGGAAACAATTTCCCCCAGGCCAGTTCAGCTAGAGATCCTGACAGTGTTTTGCCATTGGGCATGGGTCACTGGGTGTGTAGGGGAGAAGGGGTGGTAGTTGAAAATTTCCTGCATTGTGCAGGGGGTTGGACTAGATGACCCTGGAGGTACCTTCCAACCCTATGATTCTGTGATTCTAAGCATCCAGGGAGCTTCAGTTGGTCTAAGCATCCAGGGAGCTTCAGTTGGTCTTCGTACCTTGGGGCAATTTCCAAGAGCATCTGGCTTGTGTCTCTGCCATGGTTTTCCAAAATCCCTGAAAGCAAAGGTACATGTGTTCTGAATTAATAATGGAAGCAGACTTTTTTCCCCCTGGCATCCGGAAAGGTTTGATTTCAGAAAGGAAAAAAGAGCTGTCCTCCAAGCAGGCCAGTCAGTGTATTTCTCTGTGTATCCTGATTGGAAAGGGGCCACCTGGGAACAGTAAATCATGCAGAGGTACAACAGGCAGCCTCTTCAGAGGACAGGTTGCTCCGTTGCATCAGTGTGCAGAACCTGCCGAATGATCCAATCCCAGTCAATGCAGAGACGCAGCTGAAGTGCTCACCTTACTTCCTGGACATTGATTGGCAGGAACAAAAGCAAGAGCAGTGAATCGTGCAGAGATGCATCAGGGAGCCTTCTAGGGGAATGGCTGCTTTGGAATCATGAGGTATTTTAGTTAATTTTTTCCTCTTTATGCATCATAAGTCTGCCTAGGCATACAGGTTGGTTCAAGAGAAACTTACTGAAATGGATAAGGCGTGATTGGGCAGGGTGCTGGTGGATCACTGGTAACTAGGGTCTTGTTGGTGACCACTCAGAAGGTCTCTGCAGGCTGAGCTTGCCCCCTAGACTGCCAGTAGCGTATCCTTGATGTAGATGCTTCCAGGATACTCCTCTGGTCAGTACGCAGCTTGCAGCTTATTTCAAGAATTTCTTTCAGAATCTTACAAGCGTTCCACTCTGGTTACTACAACACTCATGATTTGTTTCCCTGTGCTGTGTAGGAAACCTTTGCCATTTTCATCTTTGGCGCGGAATTTGCCTTGAGGATCTGGGCTGCGGGCTGCTGCTGTCGGTACAAAGGATGGAGAGGGCGGTTGAAGTTTGCCAGGAAACCTTTGTGTATGTTGGGTAAGTACAAATGCTCGCGTCATTGGTGACTATGAACACAAAGTTGCTAGGCCATGCCTGACAACTGGCAGGAGCTTCGAGAGCAAGGACACAGGAGAATATGGGGTCCTGTGTGCCATGACTTCACTTTCAGGGAAAATCCAGAAGTGATGATGGGTAACTCTAGGAATTGCCAGAAACTCTATGGTTAAACCTGTGGTTAAAACCATAGAGTTACTGGCGATGCCTAGAGTTACCCAATGTCACTTTCAGATTTCCCCTAGAAGTGACATGTCATGGCCGTAGTGTTTTTTTTCTCCTGCTGCCACTTGGATTGGTGGCGGGCAACAAAAGTTGCTGGTGAGAGGCCTCCCAAAATAGCAAGAGGCGTGGCAGCCCTATATGAACATGACATATCTGGGAACCATTTAGTTCAGCTCCATGTTTGATTGTCTTGGATTCAAATATTACTTATGGCTTCTAGCCTCTGGGCACTTTGGGTATTTTGAGAGAGGGTAGTGAATGTCGCCACAATATGGCTGCATTGGAAGGTGTTACTAATCATAAAAATGGCTACTGTGGATCCAATTACAAAATGTTAGGAGATGCCAAACACCCTCCTATGATGGGCAGAGATTTTCAAATGCCTTCTGGGGTCACCTAATGCACTTTTTGCTGCCATGTGGTAGAGGAAAGCCAGGACTGGCTCTTTGCTCTGGAAATAGATGTTTGGGGGAAGAAATGAGCAGGCACCATGTAATACATCAGTGGACACCATGGTACCCAAGGCTACCAGGTTAGGGGTCATCGTGTTAAATGATTAAACTCTCCACTGTTATTGTTTTAAACCAAAAGTCGCCTGGGTATGAAGGTTGAATGGGAAAATGCTGCTTAACCCTTTCTCTTCTGGTAATTTCTTGCTCAAAAATCACCCCCCCCCCAAGCTCATTTACCAGGAGAAATGAAGGCATAAATGTCCTAAGGGGACCCTTAGTTACCCCACCACAGGTGAAAACTCAGCACAGGGCAGGTAAATATACCTTGAAGATAGACTGGAGTGCTAAGTTGAGCAACCTCTCTCTGAACCGTTTTAGTGCATGTCCAGTGGTTCATCCAAAAATCAGTTCATTTGGATAGGGGACATTTTAGGATTAGTTGCATTCTCCAGGACACATCATGCTTCCAACGAATATGTAAGTTGGGGACCACCACAGCACCTGGAGACCTTCCTTTAGCCTCTACCTTTCCAACCTGGATGACAACTTTCCCGCCTCCATCTTCCATTTTAAAATACACACGAGCACTAATGAAAGGGAAAGTCCCGTACAGTTCGGAAGAGGCACCGGCTATAGGAATGCTCCAATGCATAAAGCCCTGGAGAAGTCTTTCTTACAAAATCATGAAGAAATAAGCTTCAGAAAATGCTCAGAATGAAAGAATATAAGCTCTTCCCCCCTATACTTACTACCATGCAGGTTTCAGAGGACCTCTGAGATCTCCTTCTTCTCTGTGCTTCGCAGATATCTTTGTGCTGATCGCCTCTGTGCCCGTGGTGGCCGTCGGAAACCAAGGCAATGTCCTAGCAACATCGCTCAGAAGTCTCCGTTTCCTTCAGATCCTCCGGATGCTTCGGATGGACAGGAGAGGTGGCACCTGGAAGCTCTTGGGCTCGGCCATCTGTGCGCACAGCAAAGTACGTGAGAACTGGGAACGCAGGGAGGAGTACAGAGTGTAGGAAAATACCACCACAAGGGGCATCAGGGCCACGGAAGCATCCCGCTGAGCTAAACGATCGGTGACTGAAAATAGTGTTGCGGTTCTGCTTGTGATGGACCTTGAAACTGAAGCCACGTTCCTGAGGACTCAGCATAGGCCCGGGTAAAATCAGCCCTTGAGACTGTCCCGTACTGTGAATCAGGGCTCATTTCGAGGGGGAAGGCGCAGGAACGCAGTTCTGGCAGTTCTCCAAAGAGGTCACATGTCAGGTGGCCCCGCCCACCCGACTCTCAGCCATTTTGGGCCCGTTTCAGCCTGGTTTGGGTCCGAAACAGGATGGATTGGATCGGTGCTGGGCGGGGAAACCCTCCCCTGCCCAGCACTGACGAGATCTGGGCTGTTTTGGCCCCAAACCAGGCCCAAAATGGCCACTTTCAGTCATTTAGGGCCCCTTTTTTGCCATTTTGAGCCCAATTTCGGCCCTGAATGGCCAGGATTGGGTCCAAAACAGCCAGAATAGGTGATGCCAGGGGGTGTGGCATATGCAAATCAGTTATGCCAATGACACACTTCTGGTGATGTCAAGGGGTGTGGCATATGCTAATGAGTTATGCTAATGAGCGATGCTAATGAGTTCCTCCAGCTCTTTTTCTACAAAATGACTCCTGCTGTGAATCCTCTAGATTCTCCAGCCTTGAAATAAATCCTGAAAGCCTGTATTTGTGCCTTTGATTGGTCAACAGGATGGCATCTGCTGCTTGCAGAATTTCTGGCAGCTTTCCTTGACCAGATTCGCATACTGCAGTTAGGGTTGCTGGGCCAAAATAACGAAGAGCTAAATAACGTAAAACTTAAACATGCTTGGCAGAGACGTCTGTCAGTCTAATGTAACATTCAGCCGCAGAGAGCCAAGCTACAAGAGAGGAATTACACAAGGAGGCGCGTGTGAAGGGAGTGGCAATGTTAGCTGGGAAGCTGAGTTTTAAAAGAGATCGGAAGGCTTTGTCAATTTTTCCTCTCTACAGAGCCTGGGAGATTGCTGCTCAGAGGGTTTGTTAATTTCCTCTTTGCCTCTTAGAAGGGGAGGCGAAACTGACAGAGCCTTCTGGAGGCAAAGAGGAAGTTAACAACCCCTCTGAGTAGGGATCTCCCTGGCTCTGTAGAGAGGGGAAATTGACAAAGCCTTCCGATCTCTTTTAAAACTCAGCTTCCCAGCTAACATTGCCACTCCCTTCACATGCTCCTCCTTGCGTAATTCATCTCTTGTAGCTTGGCTCAGAGTCTTTAAGCTTCAAACATGGTTACAAGTCCAGAGGGCCAAGCACAGGACTCCACACCGGGCCCCGACCAAAAAAAAGGCATACCCAAACTCGTTTTTTAAATCCTTGACTCCAAACAAAGGAATATCCCAACTCATTTTTTTTAATCCCATTTTCCTGGCGACATGGGAGATCTGCTTGACCAAGCACGGCCCGGCAATGAGATATGATGACATTCTGCAGCTACGTCACGCCCAAATATCACTGTACCGGCTTTACTTGAGTATTGAAACTGTGTTCAGATAAGCTAACGCTTGGCTCCGTCTACAACCCATCATAACAATTTCAAGCACATATAGCAAGTCTCGGCATGCCTCTGGAAATGAGCTCACTCAGTATTACCAATCCTTACCCATAATGCCTTTAGATTCCAGTCAGGTAGGTCTGAAATGTAAAGCAAACTTTGGTCAGGGCAAGTCAGTTTCTTCACAGGGGGTTTTATGTCTCTGTCCCTTTTTGGTATATGTTCAGTAAGAAGGTCCCTCTATCGTTCTGCCTAAATGGTCATTTGATATGATCTTTGATCTGGTTTGTGGAGGAAGATCATCTTTACTAGCCAAAATAGTTGTAGTGCTGGCCATGCTGTTTCAGCACTTTAAAAGATGCAGGGAACAAGATCTCCTGGTTCCCAAGTACCGTGAGCCCAATTGGGCTCTCAGGCCATTTCTTCAACAGCCCCGAACTTCCCTAAAACAGTGTTAGTGTACACAGGTTGGACCCGTGGCCACTGTAACGTCTACTTTGGCTCTTCGCTTCCCATCCGTCTGGTGATGTTTTGGAGGTCCCGACAAAAGATGGATCCGGGTTCTTTGCTTCTGTTAATGGCCACCTGTTTCATTCTTAGGAGCTCATCACAGCCTGGTACATTGGATTCCTGACTCTTATTCTCTCTTCATTCCTGGTGTACCTGGTGGAAAAGGACGTGCCTGAGAAAGACGCAGAAGGAAAGGAAACGAAGGAGTTTGAAACCTATGCTGATGCGCTATGGTGGGGACTGGTCAGTATCTGCAGCCCTTTTTTCTTGTCTGGGCTGCCTCTCAACAGAGACGGTTCTCTGCATAGCACTCCCTGATGTTGAGAAGGCAGCAGGGTTCGCAGTGGCAACAACATGAACGTTTCCCTGCACTTTCCTTGCTTAAGCCTCCTATGGCCACCATGTCTTTCCCCTTCTGCTGGAGGGTTTTTTTATTTGTTTGTTTATTTGTTTATATGTTTATTTATTTACTTATTTATTTAACTTCCTTTATACCCAACCTCCCTCCCCAGGGGGGACCCAAGGTGGCTTACATAATTCTCCTCTGTTCCATTGTATCCCCACAACAACCCTGTGAGGTAGGCTTGGCTGAGAGTGTGGGTCATGTGGTGAGCTTCTAGGTTCTCCCAGATCCTACTCCAACACCGCCTCTCTTTTAAAAAAAAATGGAAATAGCTAGCTCATTGAATAATGTTAATAATGATTCATTGCAACCATGTACATTCTCAGCGTTCCCATTTTGTGAGGTTTGGGGGTACAGGGTCAGGAACCTGGTGCGCTGGTCCACCCTCCAGCACCCCCCCTCCAGGATCCTTTGGACTCACCCTTGCCCTTCTCTTTTTAAGCCTCTTTAACTCTGCTCCGTAGAGATAGCTCAAGCCTGTCCTCCACAGCCGAGATCGGGGGCTATAAAAAGCCAATGTTGCAGGTGAGCATCCCTTGAAAGGATTCCTACAGAGGACATTAGTCTTATCTATCAGTATTGAAAGGATTCCTGGCATCTTCGGGCACCGTTTAGAGTGCTGGTTTTACGGCTTGCGGCTCGGGTATGTGAAGGATTGCATCGGCGTCTGGATTGCCCTGTCTGTCCCTAGAGATCCTCTTACAGAGCCCTGCTCTCTGTGGCCCTCCCTGCTTGCAAATGTGAGGTGGGTGTGATCAGAGACAGGGCTTTATCAGTGATGGCACCTTGCTTCCAGAACAGGGTCGCCAATTCCAGGTTAGGAATGAGGTTGCAAGCCTCCATGTGGTTGCTGGAGTTCTCCTGGAATCACATCTCCAAACAACAGAGCAGTTCTCCTTCATAAAAATGGCTGCTTTGGAGGATGAAATCTATAATGTTGTACCCTCCCGAAACCCTGCCCTCTCCAGGTGCCACCCCCCAAATCTCCAGGAATTTCCCAACCTGGAGCTGGCAACCTCAGTTGGGAAATTCCGGCAGATTTAGGGATGGAGCCTAGGGAGATTGAGGTTTGGGGAGAAAAAGGAGCTCAGCAGGGTGTAAGATCATAGAATCCACCCTGTAAGCAGCCATTTTCTCCAGGGGAACTGATATGGAGATATTAGTAGCAATTCCAGGAGATCTCCAGGCCCCTCCTGGAGGTTGGCAACCCTACTCTAGAATGCCCATTAAAGTCCTTCTAGCACCTACCTTATGTTCCTTTAGATACCAGATCAAACTGTTTCTTTTTATTCAAGGTTTGCAGTAAAGGGTTCCAAACCCAACACCCCGTTTTTATGGTCTTCTGCTAGCCTGAGGACTGTTTCATGACTCTCATTTTGAACTGCTGAACATTCTTTTTATGCTATGGGTTTTTTAGGGCTTCTTCCCATGAGTTGGTTTTGATGCAGCATTTTATGATTGTAATGATTTCGTCGGCCACCATGAGCAGGGCTCTGGAGGCAGCGTTTCAGCCTGCCGTCTAACTATCTGAATAAAGGAAAGGACAAAGTCTCTGGGAGTGGGATTCTAGCTGTACAAATTCTCGTCCTCTTTGTCCATTTGGGTTGCTGGCTGATAGACTGTCCCAATCCTTGTCCCTGCAGATTACGCTGGCAACCATCGGCTATGGCGATAAGACCCCCAAAACATGGGAAGGACGCCTGATAGCAGCGACTTTTTCTCTCATTGGAGTTTCGTTTTTCGCTCTTCCAGCCGTAAGTCCTGTTGGTGACCTCATAAGGAGTGGTGGAAATGGGAAGGTTTGAGGGAGGGAAAGCCATGTATGAAGCTCACAGGATGGCCTTAGGGCAATAAATAGTCTCTTGTCTACTGCCCAGGAAGGATTTACGAAAATGTGAAAACCCTGCGTGTGTTGCTTTGAAGTCTTTGAAGCTTAGCTAGATGCCTTGGGAAGCTCACAAGCAAGGCATAACTATGACCCTCAAGTGATTGCAATGCCTGGTACTTAATGGTATCCTGCTTTTGAACATGAAAGTCCCATTATCTATCATAGCTGTAGAAAGAACTGTCCTCCATTAAGTTATTTAATCCTTGTTGTAAAGCTGCATGATAATTGGCATGGAAGGGTCATGTGGCAAGGTTAATTGTACATGAGGTGGGGCTGTGGCTCAGTAGTAGATCCTTGCATACAGAAGGTCCCAGATTCGATCCCTGCCATGTGTGGTTAAATGCATCAGGTAGTTGATGATATTTGATGATATGAGACCCTGGAGAGCATCTGCCAGTCAGAATAGACAATATTGACCTTGATGGACCAGTGTTCTACTTCAGAAGAAGGCAGATTCGTGTGTTCGTTATGTGACGAAATACCTCCCTCTGTCTATGAATCTATTGCCAAACCAATTCTCTGTACTGTGTTAAAATATTATGGAAGACATTTCTTTGTGGAAAGGGAAACTCCAGCTGTGACTGGAGCTGGAGGATAGGGATAACTACGAGTTAAAGCGCACAAATATGAAGTCATAGCAGATTTCTATGAACTTTGGGGAATACCGAACTTTTTCTTGATTCGGTATCCGGATTTACCCGAAAATATTTTTTTGTGCGCATCCCTACCCAGATCAACCTTAGTGCATGAAACTGGTGGGATTTAGGGGGCTGTGACATCCAGGAGGGCACCATGACTGGATTTAATGTGCCACTCTTGGTTTCATCTCCCCTCCACACCAGATACAAGGCTGGTCCCTGTTGGATGGGAGAGTGCTTTTACTTTCATTTAAACCGGAATCCTCTGCATATCCGCCAATCATCTCGCATTTGCACCTGTTTTGATATTTCCCATTGCTCTCTTTTTTGCTTCCAGGGCATTTTGGGTTCAGGGCTGGCTTTGAAAGTGCAGGAACAGCATCGCCAGAAACACTTTGAGAAGAGGAGAAAGCCGGCTGCGGAACTCATACAGGTTTGGACACTCTACTGCTTGAAGGACACTTGATCTGAGGCCCTTTGAAATTCATGAGAACTAACTGCTCAGTGGGTCAATCCTGTAGAAGCTGTTTCCGTGTTTACAGATAGTTTTGTTCATTAAAGGCTATAACAGAACATCAAGTGCCATTCTGCATTCAAAGAAAATTGGCCTCAAAAAGCACCGATGCATATAAAATAGATGGGTATGGAATGAAATCCCATAGATTACAGAGGCACCTTTGTAAAGGCACGTGTTCAGGATTGCAGCCTTAATCAGCCACACTGTTGCTGTTAATGTAATTATTGATGCAGGGGTGGTTGTAGAAATGGGCAAGGCTGGGCATTTGTTGAGGGTCTGAGGCCACAAAGGGCCTATTGCCGTTGCAACAGTCACATTCTCTCTTTGTATGGAACTCCCAAGATCGAAGATGGAACATTTTGTGTTCGCACACCTTATTTCTTACAGGTCAGGGTGGCCCAGACCCTGACCTGGATAGGCCGGGTGAGCCTGATCTCATCAGATCTCAGAAGCTAAGCAGGGTTGGCCTTGGTTAGTTATTGGATGGGAGACCTCCAACGAAGACCAGGGTGCAGAGGCAGGCAACAGCAACCCACCTTTGACAGTCTCTTGTTATGAAAACCCCAGCCATATGTCAGCTCTGACTTGAGGACACTCTCTACCACCACCAGGGTGGCCCAGTGATGGTACATTTCTTGAGCAGCAGGATTTGAGTCCAGTGGTACCTTAGACACCAACAAGATTTTCAATGTGTAAGCTTCCAAGAGTCAGAGCTCCATTCTGCAGACATTTCTGGAGGGCTCCCATTGGAGATGGCACCGTGCATACAAATAGATGCATTTGAATTCTAACATAGTGGGAGAGGTTAGGGCATGCAAGCATCCTGCTAATGGAAAGAGTCTTGTTTTCCCCTCCATGCCTGATGACTCCTTTGCTGCTGGCAAACTAGTTGAGGTCAAAACCTGCAAGAACATGCTAAAAAAAGCATAGCAGGAGTCCATGGTCCTCAGCAAGAGTCAGCACCATGGATAGCTCATGCTGGAGCCAGGCTGCAAGACAGAGAACTTTATGCCTAAGGACCAATTACCAAGCCCTCTAGTCCTGTCCAGGTCTGCCATGTGCTGGGAGTACCCCAATGGGAACTCACTACCCAGGCTTGTGGAAGTCCAATTCATACCACGAGTGCAAAACATCGGCCCTGGAGTGTCAGAAAGGAGAGTTCTCGCCTAGCTTCCTCCTCCTTGACATTTTTTTCCCATGTAAAGAGAGTGATTGGTTGGGAGGACATGGAATCACCCGACCCCTCCCTCATCCGTGGCCTGAAGTGGTACAGCCCAGACACTGTACCACACTGCGTAAGAACCAGCCCCCAGTCACAAAATCAGCATGCAGTAGCCCAGTTCTGCAGAAGCAACTGGGCATTATGTAGCCGGTAATATCTTAGCTGGCGAGTGCATGCAGTTGAGCCAAGATATAAATTTCAGCAACGTACAAATAAAGACCATTAAGTTGGAAATCATTCTAATTCTACCTTTCTTCTATAGCGCTAATTAGCTGTGTTTGTTTAATTGTTGCGAGCACGTGCCAGCGTCTTAACAACTCCATGGACTCCCTTTTCAGTGCCTGCTGAGCCCGGGAAGCACGCAAAGTGGGATATTAATTCATTTGCATTGGCGTCCCCTGCCAAAGAGGAGTAATTTGTCAGCCTCTGCTAGCCCCATTTTCCCCCTGAGATACTGCTGCCTTTTCCTACAGGGATCTAGAGGTATTGTTGTATTTACTAGTTAAGGGGCTGGCTTCTGTGCCAACTATGAAAGCAGCAGAAACAGGCTGTCACCCAGAAAAAGAAGGGCTCTTTATGTATTCAGGAGATTCCCCAGGTATGCAAAAAAAATTATGCTGAAAATCGAGCCAAATTTAAAACAAAACAATAAGGAAGTCTGAGCATACTCTAGGAGGCACACTTCACTGAGATCAGCAGACAGCCGTGAAAGGCTAGAATGTCAGCCGAGGATCTGGGAAACCCATGTTTGAATCCTCATTCTGCCATGGAAGCATTCTGGGTGACCTTGGGGCAGTCCCACACGCTCCACTTAACCTACCTTCCGGGGTTGTTGTGTGGATAAAATGGAAGAGAGGAGAACGATGAAAGCTGCTTAGCGTTCTGATTGGGGACACCGGCAGGGTACAAATGAAACAAATAAATAATATAGTAGCAAAATAGAACACTCATTGATCTCTAACTTGGAACAAACGTAATAGGTTCATTTATTCCCACCCCCCACCCCCAATCTGGCAATCACCTTGTGCACCTTGATTTGCTTTTGAACTTTTGGATGAAAGCCCAGATAGAAAGAGAGAGAACCCCACTACGTTTGTGTGAAAGTCTAGCAAAATCAACCTCTTCCTTCCAATTGTTTCAAGGGAGTGGGATATTAATTCATTTGCATTGGCATCCCCTGCCAAAGAGGAGTAATTTGTCAGCCTCTGCTAGCCCCATTTTCCCCTGAGATACTGAGACTCGCGAAAGCTCACGCCCTGGAAACCTAGTTGGTCTTTAAGATGCTACTGAATCCAAATCTTGATAGAACACTCTAAATTTAAGAGGAATGAGTGGGAAACTGCTCTGTGTATCCGATGAAGGGAGATTTGACACTCAAAAGCTCATGCCCTAGAAACCTAGTTGGTCTTTAAGGTGCTGTTGGGCCCCAGTCTTGCTCTCCCTTCTGATTGTGTCACTTCTTTTTCATTCCTTAGGCTGCCTGGAGGTACTATGCTACGAATCCTAACAGGCTGGACCTCGTTGCCACTTGGAGGTTTTATGAATCAATCGTCTCATTCCCATATTTCAGGCAAGTCTCCTGCCCTGAGAAGATCCCCAGCTTAATGCAGCTCAATAGCTCCCTCTTCTCCAGGTAGAACTTGAGAAGGAGGAGATACGAGGTGGAGTCAGCTTTGCAGAGAAAGAACGGAGCAGCAGGGAGTGCCGCAGGTCAAATGCCTCCCCCTTCCCAACTGCTTTAAGTTTAGTGGGTGCAAATGACAGGCATAATATAGGGAACTGAATTTCAGCCAGATTAGGGGGGAAATCGTAGCAGCCCTAAGAGCCCATACTAACCCGATCTTGTCAGAGTTTGGAAACTAAGTCGGGTTGGAATTTGGATGTGAGACCGTGGCTGCTATGCAGAGGAAGGCAATGGGAAATGACCTCTGCTCACCTCTTGCCTTGAAAATCCGATGGGGTGGAACCTCATGGGGTCTCCACAAGTCAATTGTGTCTTGATGGAACACTGCCTGGAGATGAGGAATTTCCGTTTGGGGAAATGGCATACCTGGAAGACTGTATCCCCTTTCCATAGTGCCACTGCCCCAATCCTGATGCTTCCTTCTTGCTGCCTTTAGGGCCAGATTACATGTTTGGATCTCCCGTCATGGAATTCCACCATTGTGGGTAGCTTGGTCCAACACCCCTAGTTCAGAAGTGCCTGTAGTTGCTATGCAGACTCATCACATTCTACTCCCTCTCCTCCCTGTTTTCCATAGGTGAAATCCACAGTTCTGAAGTTTGCCTAAAATTGCTTAGATTTTGGAGCATAGATTTAGCCTGCTGAGGTTGGTCCCAAACTTTTTGATACCCAAAGCTGAAAAGCAAATTGGTTCTCCTTGAGATTTTTAGGTAGCACATAAAACACAATAATAAATCAGATAACAATGAGCCATTCTTCACATTCTTCATAAAAAATCATAGGTTTGGGACCTCTAGGGTCATGTAATCCAACCCCCTGCACAATACAGGAAATTCACACTTAGCTCCCTGTCCACACATGTATCTAGAACATGGCAAAACACCATCAGGATCCCTAGCCAAGTTGCAATAATATACAAAGGGCTTCTTTTTACCAGGTCCAGATCGACGGGGGGACAGGGGGGGTAGTCTGCCCCTGGGCGCTGCCAAAGAGGGGGTGCTGGGTGTGGCTGCCAGCCACCGGGAGCACGCTAGAGCTGGCAGTGGCAGCGCGGGCGGCTGAGCAGAGGGCTGGGAGGCTGCCCACCTGCCCCGCTAATGGGGCGGCTGGCTGGCCGCGCACGCAGGACAGGGATCATGCAGCAAGCTCGTTGCCCCGTCAGCGGGGCAGGCAAATGGTGCGGGCGGGCTCCCAGCCCTCCACTCAGCCACCCATGCTTCCGCTGCCAGCTCTGCGGCGCACTGTGTGCTGGGGCGGCCGGCTTGCCGCACCGTCGGCATGCCTGCGGGCCCTACGTGATGATGCACAGAGTGAAAGCCGGACTGGGGTTGCCCTGGGCGCTGGCAACCCTAGATCCGACCCTGCTTTTTACCATCCCCCTACAATTGCCACTTGAAGGGGCCTCATCTCTCTTGCAAATGAGAAAACTCTGTTGCCAGTTGGGGGTCTGAAAGGAGCTCCAGGGAACAAATGGAGACTTTTTCATAGCTAGGTGACGAACAGCCCATGATTGGCTGCCCGATCTAGCTGAATTTAACATGCTCCCTTTCTTCTTGCTTTTTCTCTCCTATTGCTTCCAATTTTCCAAAAGGAAAGAGCAAGTGGATGGCTCCAGGTATGTAATTCACATCCTCCACTACTTCATATCATTAATTCATTATACGTTTGGTCAGAGGCAGACAAATACAGTCTGCAGACGATAGCTTGTAGATGGGGACGAATGATTTCGGCAGCAGTCATAGTTTATTCTCTGTGTCTTCTTCTAATGAGGAGAGAAAACAGACTCTCTCGATGGGATAATCAAGGATTAGCATTAACTTGTTGCTGAAAGTGCCCCGATGATGTATTGTTCACAAAAGACCAAGCAACGCCTCTGATCTGAGAAATCGGAATAGGCTTAAGCGTTCTTTGCGTGGGATTTAGTGAATTAACTGGTGCTAAAAACACTTAAATGGATGAGCCCTAGAAACAGGTCTAATTGATTTTGTCATTGTTTACAGAGAAAAACTAAAGACCCCATATCATCCAGTGATGTCGTATCACTTGTATATTGCTGTTCTTAGGAAGTCCAAAATATTCTCAATCAGTGACGGTCAAATTTTCCACATCTGGGACTCACCTTTCAGACCCATAAAATGACCCCCTCCCCCAAAGTCCAGTCTTTATGAAAGTTGGTTGGTTGTGAGAAGACAGTGAGGAGTAGGTCCACAGCAAATTTGGTATTATTCGGTAAAAAAATGCCCCCCTCCAGCCCCCAGATAGCTAGGAATGGCATTTCCAATTGGAAACAATGGCTGAAGCTTACTGAATAATACCAAAGTGGTTCTGCATACCTGAAAACGAAGCAGGAAATTGATTCGGGATTTGGTTATTCCGAATTTTTTTCCTGCTTCAGTAATACCAAAGCGGGAAATCCAAATATTTTTTCCTGTGCACACTCCTACTGGTCACCCCCCAATTCCCATCCCTGCTCTGTGCATGCTTGTAGTACCGAGTCACACTTCTCCCAAATTTCTCTCTTCTTTCTCTCCTCTTCTTTCTTGTGGCTTGGCCACTGCCTGACAATCATTTAAGGCTCCTGCCCTATGCTAGCCTCCTCCAACTTGTGAATAATCAGCTCTCTGGGGTAGGCTCTGAGGTTACGCAGAGGCACAGAGCATTAGAAGCTTGACGTCTGGGAGTGGATAGCGGACGGAGAGAACAGGCAGAGGAAGAGGAGAGAAAGAAGCAAAGGAGAGCTTTTTTAGAGGCAGGAGAGGGTCGCTGAATTCATCAGTGCTTGCAAGAAATTCTGTCCATCGCTGAGAGAGCTCACCTCTCCGTCTGGGTACTCTTTACAGTATACATACAAAGAATGGCAGGAAAGAAGGTGGTCCTCTGGAAACTGCTTACCTGGCAAGAGGAACTTCATAACCCGCCTGAGGGTCCCAACCCACGGTTTGAAGATTACTGTTCTGACTGAACCACTTGAACACAGAAAGGGGGAGGGGGACCCAAAACTCAACCCAAAATATACTGTGGATGCTACAAGGGTCAAGCTATAACAAAATATATTCAAAATAAATATTTATTATACATTGTACACAGTAATAAAATTAAATACATAGGGCTTGAATATCAGGCTACATAAGAAATCAAAGCACGCTTTAGATAAGCTGTAATCTTTTCCGAATGCAGTTGATAAACATGTCAAATGACAAACACAAGACCTTAAGCGTTTCGGCCCAGGGGCCTTCCTCGGTGCTCGATAATACACACTTTTACAAAAAACAAACCCAGAAACCAATATATATCAATTCTGCCCTGAGGATATTACCTCAGATATTGTGTGGTGTGATAGAAATTAATTCAGCCGACGTTGGATCCCTTCACATGGAAACTGCACTCACACAAAACTCTTCACTGGCGTTTTATTGTGGATATTAAGTTCCCAGTATTTCTGGATGTGCGTCTCATCAATCTGTAATTCAAATTAAATTTTATCACTGTGTGAACTGTATAATAAATATTTATTTTGAATATACATTAATTGTTATAGCGTGACCCTGGTAGCATCCGCTGACTAAACCACTCACCACATGGAAACATCTGGGATATCACTTTAGATTGTACTTGTCGTGTCCGTCACCTATTTGAAGGTTGCCCAGATAAAAGTCCTCCTTGAACATGGAAAACGTGCGTGTCTGGGAAGAGATTAGACGACAGGCCCTTCTCCTTGGCTCCTAGTTTTCTATGAGCAAGGAGGATTTTTTCCCCTTCTGAAGAGGCATTCAGTCATGCAGTACCTTACTTGCAGTCCAAACTGATTTACTCATGGAGCTGCTGAACTCAGGGCCGGCACGCCCATTGAGGCACGTCTGGCCCCTCCCTTGAGTGCTGAGGTGCCGAAGGGGGCTCTGGGTGGGGCACCAGGGGTGGGGTTGTGCAGTGCGGAGCTCGCAGAGGCAGTGCTGGAGGCTGAGCGGGATGGGAAGCCACCCGCGGGGGCCCCTGGCCATCTGCCGAGCCTGGCCTGCAGCTGCTGCAGCCTGCCAGACCTCCCACCTCCCGCTGCCGCCGCCGCCAACACACGCCCCCGGCCGGGTGCAGCAGCCGTGGGCCAGGTGTGGCAGGCGTCTGGGGTGGCGTGCGGAACAATGGAGTGGGAGGGCTGGGAGGATGCACGTGAGCCTCCCCAGCCACCCGCCATGCCCGACTGGGAGTGCGGGCAGCCTCTACGCACCATCCCAGCCACCCGCTGCACCAATGGGGCCGGCTTGCTGCGTGATGACAAATGAGCCAAAGCTCATTTCATCAGACAGTATCTGATGTCAGGTGAAATAGAAAAGAGTCCAGTAGCACCTTTAAGACTTAGCAACTTTACTGTAGCATAAGCTTTCGAGAATCACAGTTCTCTTTGTCAGATGCATGTTCTCTTCGTCTCCATGCATCTGATGAAGAGAACTGTGGTTCTCCAAAGCTTATGCTACAGTAAAGTTGGTTAGTCTTAAAGGTGCTACTGGACTCTTTTCTATTTTGCTACTACAGACTAACACAGCTAACTCCTCTGGATCTATGATGTCAGGTGACAAAGTTAGGGTTCCCAGCTGCTCGTCACTTGCTGAAGTGACATCATCGTATCGGCTCTGAGCATGCTCCCTTGCTTCACTGGTGCCAATTTTGGCCCCCAAATGGGCCAGAATTAGCCCCATGCAAAGCATGGGAGCTTGCCTGCAGCTGGCACAATGACATCACTCCTGGAAGTGATGTCATCACACATGCACTGGGAGGAGGACCGTACCAGAGACACAAAGTAAATGCCAGGTCTCTTCCACCCTCCACCCCAGACAGGAGGGTATAGGGACCAGACAACCCTAGATGAAGTGAACTTTGATGCATGAAAACTTATGCCCTGGGAAATGTTTGTCTTTAAGGTGCTACTGGACTCAAATTTTGTCCTCCTACTTCCAACTAACGTGGCTACCCACCTGAAACCAGGTTCTTGAAGGTCTAAATGGTTTTCTTGAATAGACAAGTCCCTACCTGATATCTCCAGCATTCGGGATCTGTAGCAGGCAGGAGCCTAATGTAGGAGACAACACTGCTCAGATGGTGTCCCTAATATTTGGGCAAACAAATTTCATGCTGCACTCCCAAAGGCAAATAATACAGAGTCAGGGCTGGTTCAAGGTATTTTGTTGTCTCAGGAAAAATTGTCTCCTTCGGCTCTACATGTTGCAACATCACTTCTAGTATCAAACAGGAAGTAACTTAGGATAGCTCAAGGAATTGC
The DNA here is from genome assembly GCF_028583425.1 of Eublepharis macularius. Lineage (NCBI taxonomy): Eukaryota > Metazoa > Chordata > Lepidosauria > Squamata > Eublepharidae > Eublepharis > Eublepharis macularius. The sequence goes on along the minus strand of NC_072796.1, from coordinate 130,193,758 downwards.
TGGAAACTCTGTGGCTTTCCCCTGGAAGTGACGTCATGGAGCACAGGATGATATGGCCTCCCATGTCCCTACCTCCCCACCCAAAGCTCCCACTGGTTGCCTGGCAATGTTGATATGAAGCATCAAATGATGGTTACTTATGGCCAAGAGAGTTTATAGCTGTTGGAGCAAATCTAGGCTAGGCCTGCATAGGTTGTGACATCTGCAGCCAAATACAGCTCTTTCCAACTTTAGACACACAGATATTTTTTGACCCAGGCAGAAGGGCAAGTGGCTGAAATATTACATAGCTGTTATTGGGCAGTCATACTGCGGAGCAGGGTGACCTGACTTCAGCTTCACTGGTTGGTCACATGCTTAATGAAGGACTATTCCACATGTCATAAGTTGCATTTAAGTTGAGGTTGCACATAAGGTTCCTTTTCTAAGTGAAGTGATGTTTCTTATGTGATGACCTCCAAGAGGAAGCCACGGCAAATGCTTCCATACAACAATGGCTCTATGTGGCAGCCATGATACAGGAAAACACTTACACCATGGATCACCCCATGCGGCATGGGGAATTTCCGTGCAAGTTGTGTTCATTTCTCAGGGTGCCCAGCACCAGTGTGAAAGCATTATACAGCAAGGGTGATCTATATGCTAAATGGATTCTATATGTTATTATTTGGTATCATGGCCACGTGAATGTATTTCCATCAGCTACCATGTGATAACCATCAGACTGAAACTAATAGCTGTTACTAATCAAATCTCATAAGATCTATGCACACATGTGTGGGAATAAGCCCTGTTGAATGTATGGGGCTTACTTCCAAGCAAACCCGCATAGGATTGCACCTCACATCCCCAACTTGCAATTAACAACATCTTGAAAAAGTTCCCAAAATAGGTCAGATGTGAACTTGGTCAGCTGTGACTGGAAGGCCAGTCAACACAGTCACATGACCAGTTGCCAAATGTGATGTCACAGTGCCGCAGTGATGTCACTGTGAAAGCAACTCGCAATGACATCAGTGCTGCAAACGATCATGTGACCCGGAAGATAGCTTCCTCTTCCTCTTAAGCAATGTTGTCATATGAGGCTTCAGTGGGAATGGGGACAGAAAGACGGTATTATCAGGGCTCATTTCTGATTTCAGACACCGCATGAAGTAGCTTGTTGCCCACAAAAATCCTAATGAAACAATCTGGTATTTTTGTTTTACGATGCCGTATAGTACCTGCTGCTCTGATATGATATCTCTTCCAGATATTTTTATGTATATAGTCTGCTTAGAGTTGTTCTTTTGTTTATCTAGTTGTGATTGCTAAAAATAATTATTAAAAGCCGTGTATTTGCAATGGCAAAACTGTAAAAATGTTAGCATATTTCACTTCTGGAGAACAGAAAAGTGGCTCAAGGGAGCGAATCCTCCTAACTGTTTCCGTACCTTTGATTATTCCGGAAAAATGAACAATAACCACTCACGTTGCCATCTTTTTTTCAATTTACAGTAATGTCATGTTTAGTAGGGAAGCATTCTTTGGATCAAGCGTCACCCGAAAACTTAGGTACATACATCTGAGTAACAGCTGCATCTTTCCTCTACGCTGCATGCTGTCCTTTGCCTGCAAATCTCTCCCTGTTTCATTTTGGCAATTTTTACTACAGTAGTCCACTAGATAAAAACAGCAAGAGCAATAACAAGGCAAAAAAAATGTCTAGCTCAAAATGTGGTAATTGACACTGAAATTTAACGTAAGACGTGAGCTACATCGGGATTACGCAACGGGGACCCGCTGAGCCAGTGATGTATGGTGGCCTGTCATGGACACGGGAAAGCTCAATTTTTCTCCCTACCTACTTGAGACTGCAATACCTGGGCCGTTTCCACACATTTTACCTTGTTCCGGAAAACAGCGAAATCTCGCGCGAAATCTCACTAGAAGACGCTGTTATCGTGTCTTCTCACATGATAACTGTCTTGTCGTACGATTTTGCGTGATAACAGCATCTTCTCGCGCGATTTCATGTGAGATTTTGCTGTTTTCCGGAACAAGGTAAGCCGTGTGGAAACGGCCCTGGTGACATTGCAAACAGAACTGCTTGGCAAGCCAGTATACTGTCTTTTAGATACAGACCTGTCCCCCTTGTAGGACTGACACCCACTATTTTGAGGGGGAACAGCTGAGTGCAATAACTAGGGTAGGTTTATCTTCTGCCCACAGTATTAGACTGCAGAGGGCCGGATGTGATGAAGGTTGTATCTGATGTAATGGCCACTTCTGCTTAGAATTGCTGGGCCAATGGGAGGGCTTGAAGCAAAGAGATGGTGGGACAGCAGTATCATAAGCATGTCACCATCATTTCCGGGGAAACCCTGGAAGTCATAGGTAGCTCTAGGAAACGCTGGCAGGTAGCTCTAGGAATCCTAGAGCTATTCGCTGTCACTTCCAGGTTTTCCCCGGAAGTGACATCATAATGCTCATGACCCTCCCAGTTTTTTATTTTCTCCACATCACCACTCCAACTGGTGGTGGGCAACAGGAACTTAGTGTAGGGGATCCTCTGCCCCTTCCAGGAGCTTGGCAGCCATACTCCGCCCCATGTGCAGAATTTGGTAGTTTCATGACTGCTCCCAACGTCATTCCATCAATTTGGGACATGTAGGAAAGCTGTCCCATCAGATATATGCTGTATTCCTTGATGGCTGTTTCCTTCTCCTTTGCTTGGAATGGCCTGCAGAATTGCTGTGGGGAGCTGAGGAAAAGATGTGGCCGCACCTTTGCTTTGTGAGGAGCTGTGGTTCAGGCAGTAAAACCGTTCCCATGAAGGACAAGCCTACCACACTTGTGACCCACCCAGCTGAAGGAAGCCCCTCCAGGACTCACTATATACGTGCTGGCAACAAAAACAGGGAAGGAGATTGTCAAGCACTTAGTGTGTCCCAGTTCTGTGGCAAGAACATGTATGGGCATAACAGCTTCAATCCCCCTTATCCTCGGCTTAAAAGGATCTGAAGGAAATCTGGAAAAACTCTTAGCCTTAGAGCCAAGCCACAAGTGACGCCTGACACAGGTTGGACACTTGTCAGCTTCCCTCAAGTTTTGATGGGAAATGTAGGCATCCTGGTTTTACAGCTTGGCTCTCCATTACAGCTGCAAGACCAGGATGCCTACATTTCCCATCAAAACTTGAGGGAAGCTGACAAGTGTCCAACCTGTGTCAGGCGTCACTTGTGGCTTGGCTCAAAGTCCTTGGAAAGCCACCGTCAGCTGGTACTGGGCTAGATGGACCATTGTGTCAGCTTATTTTGAGGCCAGCAGAGAAAAGAAAGGCTATTTAGTAGTCTCAGATTACCGCTATTTAGGGACACACACCAAGTCCCTTTGAATATGTGTCACCAGTAGTGTCGCCAGCTTCCAGGTGGTGGTTGAAATTCTCACAGAATTACCGCCTATCTCCAGGCGATGGAGATCAGTTCCCCAGAAGGAAATGGCAGCTTTGGAGGGTGGACTCTATACCATTATACCCTGTTGAGGTCCCTTCCCTCCAAATTCCACCCTCCCCAGGCTTCACACCCCACACCAAATCTCTAGGAGTTGGCAACCTTAGTCACTAGGAAAGCTGCATTTCAGTGAAGCCTTCACTGCCCTGTTGCCACTGCAGCAGGCTACAGAGTTCATGCCCTCCTAAGCCTTCAGTTTTACGTGGCCCAGTGTTGTTTCTTCTTGTTGATTATTATGGGATTAAATCACCCTCATTCTGATGGGATAATGCATATTTTTCCTGTCCCTGGAATCCCAGTGGCAGCTAATGACCAACATTCTGCCAGAGACAAAGCGAAGAGTTCCGACTTCAATACATCATTCCGGAAAGTTTTCCTTTCCTATCTTCATAGAGAGGACATTTCCCCCTCCCACAATACCTCTTTTCTTTCATCCCCCCGCCCCTAAATATTCTCTTTCCCTATCCACCTGACAAGCACTGGATTCCTTTCTAATCTGATTTGTCCCCTGGGCCCAAGACACGTGAGATATCCGGCCTCTGCAGAGAATGCTCCAAGCGACGCAGCAATGTCATGTCACTTTTGTGTGTGGATGGCATTGCTTTATGTGATGTCTGTGCAGCAGTTGTGGCATTCAGCAGGAGCTGTGGGTGATCTTTTGTCACTGTTATAGTGCCTTCATGTGCCCCCAAACAACACTAGCAAAGGAAGAGAAGGAGGGATGCCTCTTTTCATACTTCTTGTGCAACATGTCAAGGGAGCAATGTGTGATACTTCTCACAGTGAAATATGCGAGAGCAGGTAATGCTCACATATCTTGACGCGAGAGAAGTTTATTAGGATAACAAGCCTGATGCCCACCAAACAGGAATCGCATAAAGATCAACCATTCCCAGTTAGCTGTGACCCATCCCCCTTGCTTACCTTTAGTGCCCCTCCTTCACAGCCCCAGTGCCAGGGTTTCTGGTACCGGAGCCCAGCCTTGCATGCGCACTGTGTGCACACATGCCCCGGGCTGTGTGATGACATCATCACATGATGATGTCATCATGCAGTGCTGCCGGCGGGTGGCTGGGGTGGTGCGAGGAGGCCTCCTGTGCACCGCGCGCCGCCCCAGCTGCCTGTCGTCCCTGGCCCGTGGCTGCTGTGCCTGCCCAGGGGCGTGCGGTGGCGGCGGTGCAGGGCTGGCCGGTGGCGGCACGAGATGCATGCCTCCGCCCCCAGCACCCCCTCCAGCACCCCCTCCAGCCTCGCGGTGCCCGCAGCCCCCGCCTCAACGGGGGCACCAGCCCTGCTCCTTCATCTACTATTCTCTCTTCCCTCATTCTTCTTTTCCCTTCCTGGTTTGTCCAAGCTCAACTTTCCTCTCTTGGGAATGGAGCCCTGGTTTACTCATTCCAGGAAAGGTGTGGGATTCTGGCAGACGCTACAGTGGCAGAATGGATCACAGCACTTTAGACTCCAGAATCTCATCTTCTATGAGTAAAAAACCCCCACTTCATGTTGGAAATGAGCACAGCATCTACTCTTTCTCTCTCTCTGTGCATACTGTGTTGGTTTTCTGCTTGCGCAGAGATTTTAACAGAGTGGAACATTCCAAAATGTGATCTTCTACCTGCAGTCTGAAGTGATAAGGTCCATTCTTCCACCTCATTCCCAGGAACAGGCAGATCTTCACAAATAAAGTTGTGTGGTTTTTAGGCCTGGAGAGTCAGTTTGGTGTAGTGGCTAAGAGCGGCAGGACTCTAATCTGGAGAGCCAGGTTTGATTCCCTGCCCACTCCTCCACTTGAAGCCAGCTGAGTGACCTTGGGTCAGTCAAACTCTTCCAGAGCTGTGTCAGCCCCACCCACCTCACAGGGTGATTGTTGTGGGGATAATAACAACACACTTTGTAAACCATTCTTAGTGGGCGTTGAGTTGTCCTGAAGGGCGGTATTTAAATCAAATATTATTATTATTTAGAGTTTGTCCTGGCACACAGAATACTGTATTAGTTAGTTAGTTAGTTGATCATTCTAACCTGATTAAAAAGTAATGCACAGCTCATTGGGAGCTGATCACGTCCATGTTGAGATGTATGTTTTGCTAATGTAGTAAAAATCAGAGCAAGCATGGTCATCTTGTGTTTCCAGTTTTAAGGCTGCAAAACAAAACCTGCAAATATGGCCGCTTTATTTTTGTTCAATGATATATCGCTTCCCCCTTGCCCTTCCCCTTGAAAAGACGGTGGCCTAGAAAATGGGGGAGGAGGCATGCTTTGCTCTGCCATTTGGCTTAATGCTGCCATTTTATTTTATTCCCCCACCCCCCAACTGTTATTTGGTTATGAATTTTGTAATTAGATCACAAAAAGGGTAATGTCTGGCTTGCATGCTGAGACAGAATTGCATTTGGCTGTTGCATGAATAGTTCAGAAAGCTTCTTCAAATTCAGTTGTACGTACTCTCTGGAGGCCAAAGTAAGGTCTCCACCGCCCTTCTTTCTGTATCTTGCTCTGAGAAACTCAATAATATTCAGATTAGTGGTAGAGAAATATCCCTTGAAAAACATACATTATAAAAATTAAGAGGAGGGGTAATGTAAGGGCAGGACTAGATGGTATATTAAACACAGGGTTGCTGATGAAAAAGGCAGCCCCGTGTTTGTTCTCTCCCTTCCAATAACGTGTAGTGAAATGTACTCACGTTTTGATGTTATCATGCAGTGTATTTCTCTTTTTGTACCCCAAATCATTCCCTGATGGAAGCTGAGAAATAGAAGCAGGATGATATCAGGATATGGGTAAATTTTATTAGGTGTGGAAGATGAGAACATGATCAGGGCTGCCCTTTTTAAGCAGCATCCCTGTGCTTTTCATAAGGTCAGACAGTTTCTGCTTCTGATGCGTGAGATGCAAAGTCCCCGATTTAACCGTCTCACTGCATGGACCTGACTTTGCCAAGCGATTCTTCCTCTGTCTCAGTTTCCCCCATGTGCAACATAAGAGTAACAATACCACTCTATCTTCTGTACTGTTCAAAGGGTTACTAAGAGAATGTAAGTGAAGTTCATCAAACACTGTAGAGCACAATGTAAACATTAGATATCTAAAATGGTTAAGATAGACCATGGGTAATATCCAACAAACTCCACATTGCCCTTCCTACAGAGACCCTTTTAGATCCCATTCCCCAGAAAGATTCTGCCTGGAGTTTCTAATAGAGCCCCCCAACATTTTGCTTGATTCTCCTCCCCATAGCAGCTCTCCCCTCCCTCCCAGGTCTGGCTTTTGGTGCACGTGGGTCCCTCGGCTCCAGGCATCAGAGTTCCATGGATCAAGGGAAGTGAGGAACATAGGGGAAAATCCATGTCCTTCAGGTCCTTCAGGACAGTTCTTTGGACTCCTTATAAGCCTTGCCCATCTGGACTAGGCAGGGCATACAAGAGGGACTCGAACCAGGCCTTGCAGCGCACCAGCTTGACTCCGTTGCCTTACAACTTGTGCTAATCGGCCAGCAACAGTAGAGAAGGCACAGAGGATGCAGGGCTTATGCAGACCAATAGCACCCTCTGGGCTGCATTCTCCATTCCAGCTTCAGGTATCACCTAGCCGGATCTCAGCTTGGACCAAGCAAGATACTTCAGACTCCCCTTGCAGAGGGCCTCTGGACAACACATAATAATACAACGGCAGCAGCAACAATGTGTTTATATACCCCTGTTCTAGATAGATTAGTGCCCACTTACAGCAGTGAGCAAAGTCAGTGTTATTATTATCCCCACAATGTAGCTGGGGAGCTGGGGATGAGAGGAGTGGCTTACCCAAGGCCGCCTGCTGAGCTCATGGCAGTAGTGGGATTTGAACTAGCAGAGTGCTGCTTCGCAGTTTGGCCACTTAATCACTGCGCTACAATAGCTCCCTTGTCAAGCTATGAGCAGGTCTTGGCTAGAATGAGCCGAAGCGTGCCTGCTCGGCCCTCTGTGCTCTACCTGTTACCTCCCTGGAAATCAAAGCTCTCCTGCCTGTTGCCTTGGGCCGTCAGACTCTCACCTGATTTCTTAGAAACTCAGACTGCTGCCTGCTTCTGACTTTGCGACAAGCTCCTTGCATCCCTGGACTGACTCACTTTGTCCTTTGTGCCTACCAAAGACCTCAGCTTCACCTGCAACAGGATGGTGTAACATCCTAAGAGAGTGGAATGGACTATGCCACTTTAGGCTGCAGTTGGGAGGGTGTATGATTTTAACGTTTCCTTTATGTTAAAAAAAGAACCTGTCTGTAAGTAAAAATCTAGACGACTATCGGAGGAATTATTTAAAAAGTCCTTCCTGCTCTATACTGTGATGTTTTTGTACTTGTAGGGAGGTAGAACAGTGGAATGTCAGGAGGGGCTGTGGCTCAATGGCAGAGCATCTGCTTGGCATGCAGAAGTTCCCAGGTTCAATCCCTGGCATCTCCAGTTTACAAGATAAGGTAGTAGGTGATATGATAGAACTCTCTGCCTGAGACCCTGGTGAGCTGTTGCCAATCTGAGAATACTCATTGATGGGCCAATGGTTTAATTCAGCATAAGGCAGCTTCATGTGTCTGTGAGCCCAGCAGGGGATAACATGGGATGATACAGGATGAGTCCTTGTGGCTGCAGCTGGAAAGGCAATCATCAAGAATTTCCCATCACTCTTGTGCAAGCTCTTCCACAACTACAGCATGAATTTGCACAAGTTGGAAATTCCTGGCCCTCATAGACTGTGTTTGGAAGGACGAGGGACTCCATGGAAATGATCTTTCCTACCTCTCGCTGAACTTTGTGTGTTCACAGTCCATAGCACCCAAGTACTAGTAGTAATGTTACGCTTAAGGAATCCAGAAACATCGTGCTACCTAGTAATGGCAGGAGCACATGACATGGACTCCTATCCCCAGGGCCGGCGCCAGAGTTTCTGGCGCCTGAGGCCGAGGGCAGCTTCAGGGCTGTTGCCGCCTCCATGCGCACACCCAGATTGCTCAGTTGCCCCGCACCGCCCTGGCCACCTGCCGCACCTGGCCCGCAGCTGTATGCTAGCGGCGGCAGCAGCAGCATGGGGCAACTTAGAGCTGGACCAAATGAGATGAGGGTCATGCAAGTTTTTTTTGGAAAGATGGGACGGAATAATGACAAGAAATCAAAGAGGAAGGGAAAGGAGAAAGCGGGAAGGACCTAGAGAAACAGCTGCGCCTCAGGGTGTGCGCTTCGAATGAGCTGCTGAAGACGCAAATCCTTCTTCCAGGCACAAGCCCCCCCTCCCCACCCCCAACATGAGGGCTTCCTGGGAGAGAGCAGCAGCAGCCCACCATGGAATGGTCTTTGGGTGCCCTCGCGTCCAGCAGGCTTCTCCATTCCCTTCCCCTTTGCTTTCTTCTGTCATTGTTCCATCCCATCCTCACCCCCAGTCCCCCCAAACAAACATCACTTTCCCTCCTTTCCAGTTTGTGATGTGACAGGCATTAGATAGGGGGGGAATGCTTAACGTGCGTGCGTCCTCCCAGCCCTCTCGCTCAGTTGCTCCGCAGTGCGCGCCCCTGCGCCCCCTCCAGCGCCTCTGCGCTGGAGGTGATTGCCGGCCCTGCCTCCATTGACGCACCGGCCCTGCCGATCCCCTCCGATGCTTCAGGAGAACTCTGAGGGTTACCACACACTCCTAGGCAGAGGTGTGAAATGTCCAGACATTCTGAGGACATGGGGAAACACATTTCAAGAAAGAAAGAAAAACCCAGACTCTTGTGGGGAAATTAAACTATATTACTATATGTAACAGTACTTTTCCTATCAAGCCTATATTTCTTTTACTGCATTAATGACATAAAATGCATCGTTCATCACTTCGCCAGCATGCAAATCACAGTTTAGCATAGTTACGAATTCAAAAAGTATAAATTCCTAAGATTTCCACAATGAAGAAGAAGAGGGGCTACTCCAAGGCAAAACGAAGAAGGAACAACACTTGGTGCAAAGGGAAGAATTCTTTAATTATAAATGCAGAGGAGTTAGCCGTGTTAGTCTGTGGTAGCAAAATCAAAAAGAGTCCAGTAACACCTTTAAGACTAACCAATTTTATTGCAGCATAAGCTTTCGAGAATCAAGTTCTCTTCGTCAGATGCATGGTACAGAAATGGTCAAATATAGAAGAGGAGGGGAGGAGAGAGAAGATGCAGTTAGGGGGGGAGAGGGAGGATGCAACCAAAACATTCCTTTGCTGCATCTTCTCTCTCCTCCCCTCCTCCCCCCTCCTCTTCTATATTTGACCAGTTTCTGTATCAGGCATCTGACGAAGAGAACTTGATTCTCGAAAGCTTATGCTACAATAAAATTGGTTAGTCTTAAAGGTGCTACTGGACTCTTTTTGATTTAATTATAAAGTAACCCTTACGCATTTCACATCGACTTTGTCAGGGGGATCTTCAAAATTCCTTTTGGTGTGTCTGTCCCAATATGCAATAAGGGGCATATACAGGACACACTTTGCATCAGTTGCTGTTCCTTCTTCGTTTAGTTTTCCACAAGCAAAATTATAAATGCACCCAATCTGAGAGAGAGAGAGAGAGCTGCGAACTGCCTCAGCCTAGGCTTCCTTAACACATATATCTTAGCTTTTGCTATTTAACAGTGCATAAAAATTGAGAATAGGAAACACAAGTCTTATAAACAACAAAGGAAGTGTGATACTTGGATAGAAACAGGCATGTACAATCAACTTGCAGCATAATTGGATATCAAGTTAAACTGTTTAAAAATTGAGCAATTCAATAGTGTATCCTCATGCAAATTATAACTCAATGTGGACAAAATGAGTCACATTTGAACCATATCCTTGGAAATACTGTGTATATCTACTGGGATTATTATAATCTAATGTTGTAGTTTTACATAAAAACCTTCACGCTGCACTTCCCGAGCAGAATCGGGCCATTTTCACACGTCCTAACATCGCGCAAAACTCACGGTATGAGGGCGTCTTCACGGTGCGATTTCTGATGTCACCCCGTCATGATTCCTTTTTTGTGGCACTATGACATCAGAAATCTTGCCATGAATGTGCCCTCGTGCCATGAGTTTTGTGTGATGTTAAAGATGTATGGTAGCCTCCAGGGTTCATTTCGTGGAAAAAGAGCTGGAGGAACTCATTAGCATAACTCATTAGCATATGCCATGCCTCTTGCTATCACTGGAAGTGTGTCATTAGTATAACTGATTTGCATATGCCACACCCCCTGACATCACCTATTCTGGCTGTTTTGGACCCAATCCTCGCCATTCAGGGCCGAAATTGAGCCCAAAATGGCAAAAGGGGGCTGAAAAGAGGCCCCCAAATGGTCAGGATCGGGCCGCTGATGAGCGGGAGAGTGATCTACCACCGAGCCATTTTGGCCCCAATCCAGGCTGAAATGGGCCCAAAATGGCCGAGAGTCAAGTGGGCGGGGCCACCTGACATGTGACCTCTTTGGGGAACTGCCAGAACTGTGTTCCTGTGCGTTCCCCCTCGAAATGAGCCCCGATAGCCTCATTGTCTCGAAAAGCTCATCTCTCGTTCCAAAAGAGAAAAAGATTTTTTCCCAGAGCTACCTAAAAAATCCAACTTTTTCTTTGGAAAATTGGGGGGAAATCCTGGGAGGGGGACTTCCCCCTGTTTTTTCCTCTTAGCCTTTCACGTCTCTAACCCTAGGCATCTCATGAAGCTAATTCTGCCTGAGCCCATACAGTTAGTTTGGAGTCTCTGTGATACACTATGGCCTTGGTTGCATTGGGGAATAATTCCACCTCATCTAGAAAAACCACACATTCTGATTGCGGCATCATTTAGGAGAATGCCTCTTGCTCATATGTTCCCTGTGGCCATTTGGGAGTCTGTTCAGGCGTACACTTTTTCTGTATTTCCCAAAGGCCTTTAGCATTCTACTAGAACTAATTCCTCACCACCAGGAGGGGGTGTTGGGCTACCAAAGTCATTGACACGAGAGGACCGGAATCACGTTATGGATAGCAGAAACAAAGCTGCAACCAGTGGATTCATTAAACTTGATGAGATAATCCTACTGGGTAGTTTATTCCGGCAGCAATCAATCCTGAAAAGTATCAATGCAGCACAAAGCCCTATGAAAATATTAGTCTGGCCAACTGCATTGTGTGTTTAATCAACGAATGCTTTCACTGCAAATTGCAATTTCTCCTGCCCCGGACAAAGGGGATCTCTTGGGGGAGGCCCATGGATTAATGGTAACGTACACTATTTTCATGTTAAAAGCATCTAGGTTTGGTCCCTCCCTTGCAACTCCAGTGAAAGGATCCCAGATAGCTGGCTTGGGAAAAACCTTTCGCTGTATGAGATGCTGGAGAGCCACTTGAAGTACAAAGTACTGTGCTAGACAGATCGGAAGTCTGGCTCAGTATAGCCGGACTACTCAGTAACACTTGAGATCCTTGCTGTGTAGGCCACACAGATAGCCAGTCTCCACTGTCTCTACCCCCAATTTGCCAAAAAAGAAACTCAAATATTCATGTTTCCTTTGGGTTGATATCAATGGCTGTCAGATAATAGAGGTTCCTCGTACTTAAGAATGAGAACCTGGCAACACTCCATAGAAGTACCTCCCAGTTGACAGTTTGGACACTTCTCCACCAGCAGGCTGGAGGAGAGAAAAATCACACAACCAATGAAGGAAATGCCTTCCTTTGGCCCTTTATCCCCTCTTATTTTTCCTTAGCAGCTAATTTTCCTACTTCCTGACAGGGCGGGGAGGGGGGAATGGCCATCAAAGAGGGCATACTTGGATGCCTTCCAATTTCCTTTTTGTGATTTCCTGGCTTACACATAACTCCTTTCCACATGGTGAGTACAACATATAGTATCCAGGTTCTGACTCCTCCAGGAGTGGTGGAGGAACAAAAGATCCATCTGGTTAATGTTGGCTGTGCAGGAGCTGTGGCTCAGAGGAAGAGCCTTTGCTTTGCGTGCAGAAGGCCCCAGGTTCAATCCCTGGCATATCCAGTTAAAAGGACCAGGCAGTAGGCGATGTGGAAGACCTCCACCTGAGACCCTGGATAGCTGCTGCCAGTCTGAGTAGACAATACTGACCTTGATGGACCGGGAGTCTGATTCAGTATAAGGCAGCTTCATGTGTATTCGTGTGTAGTAACAGTGCAATTGTATGCTCAGTCGAGGAAGTCTGCGTACAAATGTTCTGGAACTGGCCAACTCAAAATCAGGCAATCAGAATTGAAAAGAGTATCAATTAAAAATCTTTTCAATCAGTTGATGTCTTTGGGAAGCACGGGTGATACTTCTTTCCTTGCGCCAGTGGCATGACCAAGGCTATCAAGGGGCATGGTTAGGCACAAACGAGGGCCATCTTTACCATGCAGGGCACTCCAGGACGTGCTTCTGCTTCACATCAACTGCTGCCCAGGATAGAAGCTGCTTCAGACCTTCAAGGTGGGACCTTCATCAGTTTGGAGCAGGAGTCCCCAACCTTGTTGAACCTGTAGGCATTTTTTCAAAATTTTGAGAAGCAGTAAAGGGTACAACAGCCAAGTGTCTGCCATGGGCGCTGGGTCTGATCACAAAATGGGGGCCGGTTCCACAAAAGTTTTGGAGGTTGCAAGTTACACCTATGACAAATGTGGTTGTTTGGGAGTTCCCTGCAGATGCAAAAGCAATGCCTCTATAGTTTTTCAAAGTATCTTCTACTCTAGTGAAAAGCCAGGATTGGGCTTTGGGGAAGACATGCTTTAGGAAATAAGCTAGTGAGCACCAGGAAAACACCGGTGGGTACCATAGTGCCCACAGGAACCACGGTGGGGACCAATGAGTAAGAGAACACGTAACCTTGTTTTTGTACTATAGCCTCCTGTTGATGGACACCCCCCCCCCACCAAGCCACTGATATTATTATTGGGATGCTCAGTAGATTTATTTTATTTATTTATGTCATTTATAGTCTGCCTTTCTCACTGAGACTCAAGGAGGATTACATAGAGTGAGATTAGCACAGTCAATATCAAGGACATTTCAATAAACAATGCCACAGGGTAAATAAATGCAAGTTTACAAAGACATAACATTAGCAGAAATCCAATACAGAGTGGAAGAAATGCTGAAATTGAGCGTGAGCAATTCTTGGACTGATGTTAAACACATAGAGCTACCCAGTAGGGTCATACATAAAGCAACAGATGATACATAGGAGCACGTACTTAAAGCAACTGATAGTACATACGGCAACATAGTGGTGAAATCTATGGTCCCTAACTTGTTAGTGTAGCATCTCTTTGAGACTACCTCCCTTCAGTACAGCCCTCCGATCCGAGTAAAAATGAAGTTGGTGTGATTGGGCCTGCTGCTGGTGACCTACAACAGTCTTCAACTATCCTGGATCAATGGTTACGTGATCCTACACCAGGAGCTTTGGAAATCCCAACGACCTTCGTGTTCTTTTTAGTATCTCTTAGCTTATTTATTTTATGTCTGTCTTTCTCACGGAGACTCAAGGTGGATCACACAGTGTGCGGCGATTTAAATCAACAGGAATGGGATGTCCAGTGGACAGGACAGAAGGGTTTGGATTGCAGACATCTGAAACCAAGCATAAGTATTAATGGGACACATTAAACGATGCAGAAATTGCATAGCAGGATCATACAGGGCAACATATAGTACTTACTATACACTGTAGTATAGTCCATAGTCCTTATCCCTTGACCAAAGCATCTATCTAAAACATTTCATTACAGTATAGCGCTAACATTTCATTACAGTATAATCCTCAATGCACAAAATCTCACTTGGCAATTAAAAGATCAAAGAAATTATTGCTACGCTGGCAAATTATTTTGCTTTATCCAATTAGCAAAATTTAAGATTTTCTGTTTTAGAATCACTGCTCCACGGTATGTGTATATATATTTACTTCAGTGTATATATAACATTAGAGACTGTGAAATACAGCTTGGCTTATAAGTCTACATTCAATGAGGGGGAAAAAATGATCCCTTTTCCTTATTTTTTTAGCCAAAAGCTGGGTCTCTTGGATCGGGTTCGTGGTACCAATACTAAAGGAAAGCTATTTACCCCTCTGAATGTAGATGCAATTGAAGAAAGCCCTTCTAAAGAGCCTAAGAGCGTTGCCTTGAATAATAGGGAGCGTTTTCGTACTGCGTTCCGAATGAAAGCATACGCATTCTGGCAAACCTCTGAAGGTAAATGCTCTTCCACTTCTCTTTCTCTTTCCTGAGTTGCCTGCAGACTAGAGTCAAAATAAAATACTGCAAGGTTTTTAGGTTCAGCGAAAGTTCTGATATGGAAAGTTGAATTTTAGAATGTTCAGTTTCTGATTTTAAAATGTGACAGTAAAGAAGTAAGGTCTTTGGCTAAAGCATCGGCCCGTTCGGCATTCCTTGCGCTTGTAATACAGATTCAGTTTTGAAATATTGGAATGAAATGTGGGACACGTGTTCCAGGCACAACTCTCTGTCCCACCTTTGAATACTGGTTTGACCCCTAGATACTGGGTTGGATCCAGCCAACTTTTTCGCTCTCAGCCTCACCGAATTGCCCCCTTTATTACAGGTTTCCCCCGTCACTTGTGGCTTTTGTCCACGCATGACCTGTTGTCCCCAGCACCACTCTTTTGGTGATCAAAGGGGATCCTCTCCTTTCATTTTTTCCAGTGGAAAAACTGGTTGCATTCAACCCATTATTTTCAAAGGAGGAAGGAAAATGCAAAACGCAGTGCAATGTGGCTACGCAGCTGGTGACTTCTGTGTTTGTTGACTGAAGAATGTTTGGGGGATAAAGTTTCCCATTAGAAATCACTCAAGCTCTGCTTGTGCACCGTGCAATGAGTGCCTGGAGAAAGGCTCAGGATTGCACCCACTGGTCTCACCTTGACCTCTGCACTTTCTTCAGTACTTCTCGACAGAAGCTACAGGGCCTATAGGTGTAATTCTTCCCCTTAAACCCATTGTATGCCCTGACCTGGATAGCCCAGGTGAGCCTGACCTTGTCAGATCTCAGCTGCTAAGCAGGGTCAACCTTGGTTAATAATTGGATGGGAGACCTCCAACCAAGACCAGGGTTGCAGAGCCAGGCAATGGCAACCCACCTCTGTTAGTCTCTTGCCATGAAAAACCCCAGCAGGGGTCGCCATAAGTCGCCTATGACTTGACAGCACTCTCCACCGCCACACTCATTGTACACACTGCTATGAAGCTAATATCAAAAGAATTTAGTAGACATTAACATTCTGTTCTCTTCTGATTTTGGGTGGTTGCCCCACCGTTTAGATGGTGGGAGTGGGGATCCTCTGGCAGAAGACAGAGGGTACAGCAACGAGCTCCTTATCGAAGACATGATCCCCACGCTGAAGGCGGTCATCCGAGCTGTCAGGTAAATGTTGTGTGTGGTGTCATTTTGCTTTGCATCATCATCATCATCTATTTTATTTTATTTATAGTCCGCCCTCCCTGCAAGCAGGCTCAGGGCAGGTTACAGCAACAGAGAAAATTACAATAAATGAATCAGTAAAATCACAATCTCATTTATCCCATTTGTTCAAGCTCAACAAGCATAATTCCCAGGATCCCAGGATCCCAGAGCGTTCTTTAAATGGCTCCAATACTCAGGAAAGTTAAACCTTGTGAATGTTAGGATGTACATCACTGGACGACTGCGGCATCAAGTGATAACTTTCCTGTGTGGAAAAGTTTACGTCAAAATGTGCAAGAGAGAAGTTTCACCCAACCTCAACCATAATGGCGGGCTCTGTCTGCTAGTGGAAGATCCCTCACTTGTTTGAGAGGCATGGTAGGGTACAACCGAATACTTTTCAATGCATAAAGTTCATGCATTGAGCTGTGAGCCATTCAGTACTGAGTAGCGATGGGCTGCCCTCCACATTATGTGGCAACTGACCTGGCACTCAAGGCAGAGTAGCTGCTGCTTCCTTTTCCCAGTTCACTCTCACCAAAACCCCTTGCAATAGGCTAGCTTGAGAAATGTGACTGGCCCAAGGTCACCCAGCAGGCTTCCATGGCAGAATGGGGATTCCAAACCGGGTCTCCAGATCCTAGTTTGACACTCCGACTACGACACCATATGGATGTCTTTTGGTGATTGGTGATTGAAGGGGGCGGTGCCATGTCGGCCTCCCACCTTTGGGGTGGGGAAGGTTCTCCCCACCACTGCACCTTGTTAAATTGTTTTATTATTTGTATATTGATTTTAGTTTTTGTTTTTATCAATTTTAACTGTTCACCGCCCAGAGCCCCTGGGATGGGCGGTATATAAATTGAATAAATAAATAAATAAATAAATAATGTCGTCTTCTCCAAGCAGAGGCTGCACTGGACAAAGTGGAGTCTGGCTTTCTTAATCTCCATAGGGCTTTGGGTCTAAAAGGAGCAAGGAGATGATACATTGGTTCAGAAGCCTCTGGGTCCATGGCGAGGGATTGAGGGAGGCTTATAATAGGAAGTAGAGCAAGATTCCTTTGGGCGGTGCCTCCTTCAGTTTGGTGTAGTGGTTAAGAGTGCGGGACTCTAATCTGGAGAGCCGGGTTTGATTCCCCACTCCTCCACTTGAAGCCAGCTGGGTGACCTTGGGCTAGTCACAGTTCTTTAAGAGCTCTCTCAGCCCCACCCACCTCACAGGGTGATTGTCATGAGGATAATAATGACATACTTTGTAAACCGCTCTGAGTGGGCATTAAGTTGTCCTGAAGGGTGTTATATAAATTGAATGTTGTTGTTATATTGTTGTTGTTGTTGTTGTTGTTGTTGTTATTAAATGGAAAGTGGAAGATCAACCCAGCACCTCCAGTCTGGGCTCTGTAGCAAATGGGTGTTTGAGCTAGCAAACGCTTAGAATAGGCTCACTGAATAATCAGGCAGTAGGCAAAATATGAGAATAGTTTGTGGGGTGGGGAGGGGACAGATTAAATTGGAATTACAATTAAACATGAAGAACCTAGCAGAAAGGGTGATGTAATCCAGAACTATAACTCAGAGTCTCCCTACATGAGATATCTTACACGGGGGCGCTCAAGTGTAGGGAGACGCAATGTTAGCTGGGAAGTGTAGTTTAAAAAGACACAGCCAAAGGCGAAGATGACATTAACAAACCCTCTGAGGAGCGATCTCCGCTGGTTATATCTTTCTAAACTACCCTTGTGTAGAGAGGTGAAATTGACAGAGACGTTGGCTCTGTCTTTTCTGGGGGAAACTCAGAGGTGACATCAGTCAGCTCTAGGAAATGTTCTATGGTTTTACTATAGAGTTTCTGGTGATTCCCAGAGAGATGTGTTGTCACTTCTGAGTTTTCACTGGAAGTAACATTACGTCATTGCCAGACAGCACCCTGCCCCCCTCCCCACGTCTCTGCCCCTTGACTCCCACCAGTTGCCAGGCTGTTGGAAGAATTAACCTGGATCCCAGAACATTTGAGGAAGCCCCAATGATCAACATTGTCTTCTTACACCAGGATACTTCAGTTCCGCCTCTATAAGAAGAGATTCAAGGAGACCTTGAGGCCTTATGATGTAAAGGATGTGATAGAGCAATATTCAGCGGGACACCTGGACATGCTTTCCAGAATCAAATACCTTCAAGCAAGGTAAAAGTCTTGTGCCATGGACTAAACTTGCACAGAGGTTTGAACATATGAGGCTAGCTTACATTGAATCTGATCACCGGTGGCCCCAATGGGGACCCAAAGCGCCTTACAATTCTCCCATTTCATCCTCGTAAAAACCTGAGAGTTTGAGCGACTCGCTCAAGATCACCCAGCAAGCCTCTATGATGGGGGTGGGAGCGGGGAGTTGAACCTGAATCTCCTAGATCCGACTCTTGACACTCAGGCCTCTAGACATGCTGGCTTTCTACGCAAGTCAGAAGACCTCTCCTTAGGCTGGGGAACGCTTCAAATTTTGAGGGCTAGATTGATAGATGACAGATGTGGTTATCTGAATGTAGGCCACTCCACTAACTACAGTTCCTTAGGGACTGCCAAATGGGGATCAGAAACCATGGGCTGAACTTGGGTTAGTGTTATTAACCAGAATCTTAACCATTGTTTCTCATGTGGACATCTGAGGGCAATTCTGGCTTGTCCTCTGGTACCGCCTTCAGTGCACGCTGGGATACCAACTAGACCGTGCAGTTGCACAAACTAATCATAGTTATAATAAATCAGTGTCATTTTTTTTCCTGGATTGAGTCCAGGGCTTTTTTTCTGCTGGAACGCGGTGGAATGGAGTTCCGGCACCTCTTGAAAATGGTCACATGGCCGGTGGCCCCACCCCCTGAGTGGCGCGGAGGGCAATCTAAACTCCCCTCTGTCTGGAGATCAGGGGGCGGGGCCACCAGCCACGTGACCATTTTCACCAAGGGCAATTTAAACTCCCCCATTGTTCCAGCTGACCCAAAGTGGCGTCATTGTGTAGTCCTGGGAGCTTGTGGTAGCAGGGGCACGACCTCCTGCCAAGAGTTGCCCCCTGTGTTGGCAACTCACTGAATTCCACCACCTCTTTTCCCATAAAAAAAGCCCTGATCAAGTCCTTGTAGTCAGATGTTTGGTGATGCTTGTTGTTAGTTGCCCAAGCCCTTTTGGGATGGGGGCAAGCTATAAACGGAATGAATGGATGGATGGTTGGATGGATGTTCTTTCATCTGGTCCAATTTCTTTCCTTTCAGAGTCGATATGATTTTTGCTCCTGGGCCACCATCGACTCCCAAGCATAAGAAATCTCAAAAGGGAGGGACGTTCTCTTACCCTTCACAGCAACAGTCTCCAAGGTGATGTTATCCTGTTTGTAGAGCATTGGTAACAGACATCAAAATTTCTGTCCTTTCTTTGCATCCAAGCGATGCCAACACGATGAAGGTGACAGGTGCTGATTATGGGATTCTATTGCTGCTTAGCTGGGGGAAAACACATTATTGCCAGACGGAATCTAGAGATTTAATAACTCTTGCACGGCAAGGGATGTGGAGGCTGTCAACTCCCCAAAGGAAGGAAGCTCCTGGATCTTCAAATGCTGTTGCCCAGTGTGGCAAAACGGGGCCTTTCCTCCCACTGGTAGACCCCGCTCGGCCTACCCCTCCCTTTTCGCCTCTGGCCAGGCACCTGAAGGGGCTGTCTCCCGTCTCCGGATAGTTGCTGCCACCACTGTCCCTGTATGGGGTCCTGGTTAGGTGGGACAGCCTCCTAACCTCCCTCCTCTGCTAGTGGGTCCAAGCAGTTGGGGGACTATGTGGAACAGAAGAGCTTTCTTCCTTCATCAATTCCAAAACTCATTTATTTAATGTCTAACTATGCACAGGTAAATATACAGCGAACGGAAGGAATAATATAAACTAAAAAGAAACCCCTCCTCTATCTCCCTCATGCCCTAATTAGATGTTGTGTGGGGCAGGCCCAATCTTTTGATACCTGGGGTTACCTTAGATCTCCCTCTCCCCTCAGAGCCATCCCTCCCTCCACTCTCCAGCCACCAACTGTCAACTCCCAACTCCCCTCCACCAACTGACTCGCTCTCCCTCCAATCACATTCCACTCCAGAACTGGCCCCTCCCCTCTGCAGCCCATAGAAAGTTAACTCCACAAACAGAAAGGCGTTTCTCCACACCCAGCCTCATGTGGCTACATCAGTGGGCAATTGAGTGGAGAACTATGAAGAGTGGTAGTTACAGTAAAAGGATGTACAATAGCTAGCCATTCTGTGGTTTTAATGCAGAATGCTGATGAGGGCGGGATAGATCAGAAAAGAAGCCAAATAGCTAGTCCAGTGTCTCCCAGGTTTTGTATAACTGAATCTGACTTCTTTGGTGAATTAGCATTGGAAGCAGATTTGGCTCTTGCACCTGAAAAGCTTTACTTTTCCAGTAGGTAAGGTTTGTTCGAAATTGTTCATCTTTCCTGTTTCTGTATCTGACGTTGATTGGGACATGCTTTCCCCCCCATCTCTGTATTCAAAAGCAATTGAACTATTCAGTCTCGTTGGATGCAGAGACGTTTCTGAATCGTATACTCCTACTGGGGACTGATTGGAAAGATGTGAGGCACAAAGAGTGAATCATGCACAGGCGCATCGGGCCACCTCCTATGTGGATGAATGCTTTGGTTCATATGAGCCTTTTATTGACTTAAATGATAGATCTGCTTCCGGGCCCTGGCAAGTCTATTGCTGCGCACTAGCATCTCCTAGCATACAGTATGGGAATTACTGTGTGGGAATGAACTCTTCTGCACTGAAAGCGCTGGCATTCAGTAGCGAAGGGGATACATATTAGTTAGGTCTGATTGATGGACTTGCCACAGCAGCTGGTCTCTTTGCAGTTCACTTGGACATGAAGTGCAATACACTAAACAGAGGAGGAAATATCGCTGTACTTGGTTTGACCTATAAATTGTATTTATTTATACTGAGACAATCTTCATTATTGTATTAGTGGTCTCTTAGGAATTTCCTCCTTTGTTTAGTGTGTATTGGGGACCACTTTCCCTCATTGTTACTATGCATGAAGTGCAATAGTCTTATCGGTAAGGTGGAAATATTCATGGAAAGAATAGGGAAGCTTTTGCGTACCTCTAAACTGGGTATGGTTCTTCATTTTCAGGAATGACCCGTACATAGCCAAAGCATCCACAGTAGATTCCGAAGACCAAAGTATGATGGGGAAATTTGTCAGAGTCGAAAGACAGGTATGAATTCTCAGATTTTGTTCATTTTTGCCTTCTTTGGAGTGTATCTTCCTTGTACAGACAATTTGCTTCTGTCAGGATTGACTACAGTGCAATCCTAAATTTCCATTCTATTCAGCCTATTGACTTCAGGGTCTGTGTTGGTGGTAAGAATTAAAAAGAGACAAGAAAGTAGCATCGTTTGCTATTAGCGCATTGGAAATAAGTAGACAGACGTCTGGAGTTTTAGCTCTAGAAAAATACTTTTACTACATAACAGGAAAAAGGGTACATTTGGTAAGAAAATAACAAATATCTAACTAGCTAAATCTTGATGGCTAGACTAGGAGCTTAGAGATAGAAACTTAAGAGATTGATACTGAACAAAGAGCAATAAAACTTTAGAATATGTTCCTAGTTAATTGCCCCCCAATACACTGGTTCATCCAATAGACTAGCCTAGATTCCTTCATTAGAACTAAAGACTCCCATTTCTATGGTGGGAACATTTACTCGAGGCCTAAGTGGTTCTATGCTAACTAGCTATCTGACACTTGCTAACTAGCTATCTGACAGTTGCAAAAATCCCAATAGTATGCCACTCTGTTGGGTGTAGAATCCAAATTTCGGCCAAGTTCCACTTCTGTTCCTTTTGTCACCCTCACCCCCCTCTCGCTCTGCTTCTTTCCTAATGTATAGTTGATTCTAATTGATCCACTATACCAGTTGATCAAGAGCCAGTTGTGGCAATTCCTTTAAAATGGATTTGCCTGATTCAGGCGGAGACAGTTTTATCGATGCCTATGAGCCATCGCAACCAGTTAGGAACTTGCTATGCTCGGAAGGCGGGATGCAACTGGTAGCCAAATGCTGAAGATAAGTGGGTGATAGTTCAGTTTATCATTCGGCTCTCATCTCTACATAGCCCACTCTTCCTTGAAAAGGCTCAGGACAACATACATGTTTGTCCTCTCCTTCACTATAGCCTCACATTCCTATGAGGCTGCTCACCCTGAGAGCAAGTAGCTCAAGGTTGGCCAGTGAGCTTCATGGAAAATGGGGATTTGAATCTAATTCTCCTTGAGCTGAGTCCCACCACAGTGCCACACTGACTCTCTTCTCTACCTTGCCTTGCTTGTGAGCATCCCTTAGGGAGCCATGTTGTACGGTGTTTATAAAAGTTTGCAGCCCATGAAATGGAAATTCACCACAAAGAAGTGGTAAGATGTGAGTGATGTAGGACTTGTGTTGTGATTTTTCCCAATGGGAAGCTGTAAAACTTGAAAGTGAAAACCCTACTGGAGAAAATGTTTGCATTGTTGACTGAAAAACTGACCCTACATCAAGATGGGTAGCCGTGTTAGTTTGTCTGTAGCAGTGGAAAAGAGCAAGAGTCCAGTAGCATCCTTTTCAATCACCCTGGCTTTTGTCGTTCATCAGCCATTATCATTTGGTTTCTGTAATCACTCCTCTCTCCAAGATATAAGGACAGATGGACTCACATTCTAGCTGTATCTGAAGGAGTAAGCTATGGCTCACCAAAGCTACCCTACCAAAGCTACCCTACCCTAACCAAAGCTACCCTACCACTATTTTGTTAGTCTTATAGGTGCTACTGGACTTTTGACACTTCGCCGTTCTTCAGTCTGACGCTTGTTCACTTTCAGGTTCACGACATGGGGAAGAAACTGGATTTTTTAGTCGATATGCACATGCAACACGTAGAGCAGCTGCAAGTCCAGGTCACAGAGGTGTGCCCTCCTAAAGATCTTGCATCCCTAGCCGAGGACAACAGATATTCTGAACTGAAATCCATCCTTTACAAGTACTCTGAGCCTTCCATTCATGAATTGCCTCCAAGCTTCCATCAAGTTCCAGTGAACAAAGTTACTCCTTTTGGCTTTTCTACACAGGACCGGAATAGCGGCCCATTTCCATTGCCCTTGTCCAATCAAAACTCTGGTAGGTTGCCGCCCGCGCCATTCTCAACGTCATACCCAGAGAGGCCAACAATGTTGCCTATACTTACTTTCATTGACCCTCACATTTCCTACCAGTCGCCTCCAAGAGACCTCCGTAGTCCTCACACAGAGAGATTCTCTTCAAGGCAGAAACCCAGCTTGACAAGAGACAGCGATACCCCATTGTCCCTCCTCTCTGTCAACCATGAGGAACTTGAACGCTCACCAAGTGGATTCAGCATCTCCCAGGACAAAGAAGATTTCCCTTTTGGGCCAAATGGTGGTTCAAGTTGGATGAAAGAGAAGAGGTATTTAGCAGAGGGTGAAACGGACACCGATACTGACCCCTTTACACCCAGTGGCTCTATGCCTCTGTCTTCAACCGGGGATGGGATTTCTGATTCGGTATGGACCCCTTCCAATAAGCCAGTTTAAAATTCTCCAGGTAGGGTGGGGTGGGGAGTCCCTGGCTGGCTTCTTCTCATAATGTAAACATAAACTTTGTATATCTCACTATACGCCCAAAGCTTCCTAGCTCAAAAACAAAAAACAAAAAAACACACCAATGGCTGCACTGCATGCTGGTCTTAGTGGTAGTCATTCTGCACCATTTCATACGGCTGATTAAATGCGGTTTTGTTCATGCTGCCAAAACTAAACAGCTTAGTTTTGAGCATGGTTTTGCATGACTTTACACTATTAAACGGTACAGATAATTTCTTTGGTGGTTTTAAAAAATAGCGAAAGCGGTATTATTCGGCATAACTGACAGTTGGGTCGATGCCGGACAAAGACATACGAGTGGTACATGCTACGTTTTTGTAAGCAGAGCAAAATCAAAAACTTGTTTCCAGAGCAAATGCCCTTTGCAGAATATATATGTATGTTTACAAAGATGTTCCCCAGAGTCTAAAACTTTGGTTATCCATTCAGTCCATGCTGTTCTAATTATGGCCGTTTCCACACTACTCACCTTCTTCTCACGCTGTGGAACGTGGTGAAAAAAAACGCAGAAGATAGCATCTTCT
Source organism: Eublepharis macularius (assembly GCF_028583425.1). Taxonomy (NCBI): domain Eukaryota; kingdom Metazoa; phylum Chordata; class Lepidosauria; order Squamata; family Eublepharidae; genus Eublepharis; species Eublepharis macularius. Next base: position 130,169,585 of record NC_072796.1, on the reverse strand, counting down.
CGTGCGAGTTTTGCACGATGTCGCACAAAACTTGCGTGAGAAGACGCTATCTTCCGCAGGTTTTTTGCCATGTTCCACAGCATTCCGGAAGAAGATGAATAGTGTGGAAACAGCCTATGTGTACTAATTCCGTTCACCCAAACTTTCATTTGCTTGAATATTTTGGATGTCCCTTGATTGAATTTACTTACGTGTGTTAAGCCATAAAGAGTGGATGCACGGAAATCCCATTGCATTCAATAGGACTTAAGCATTTTTGTGTATTTCAGTGGGGCTTAGATATGGCTAATGCTCTCTGGTTTGTGCCAATGCTTCCATCGCCTATGAGCTTCGTTCTCACTGACCTCAGTGGCTCTGAAGCATTTTCTCTTGAGTTCCGTTGATCTACATAGAATTTTTATGCACACATTTTCTGGGTTATGAGGCTCTTCTGTCACCTGTGGCTGAAGTCATAGTAAACAGTTTATGGACACCGGCATGCTTGATGCACTTATACCTATGTTTCATGTAGGGAACATATGTCGAGCATGATGCAGAGACAGGAATCTTCAAATACTAGAGCACCTGCCATAGTCATACACCGAGAGTTGCCATTGGCTGTGAACACCTATCATGTACCTACTGTGTATTTGGGTGCCCATTTCTCTGCTTCACATTTTCAACACTGCTAATAAGGAACACCTGCTCCATTGAGGGAAATGTCCTGCCTCCATAAATGTGAATTGGCCCTAGATTACATGGAATTCTATGATACTTGAACGCTTCATTGTGCTCTTAAGAGCCATTGATTTCAATGGGATTTTCATGTGCATCGTGGCATGTATCCAACCACACAAAGATTTGAGGGCATTTAAGCCTTCAAAAAAAGAGGGTGGCGATTTTCACCGATTCCCCTCTCCTACTGCAGACACCGATGTTGCCCCTTATATTGTTCCTGAGGTTCTTCTGACATTCCAGTGGGCTCAAGGGTCTTCAGCAGGAAGGAAGATCCACAGATGGGCCCAGTGGCATCTCTGTCATAGGTGACACTTGTCTTGCCGTCCAACTGAGCATATATTGAAGTGTATTCTGTCTGAGAGTCAAACCACACGATACGAATTACACGAGACTGAGCGAGTGTCAGGAGTCCTGTCTTACCCCAAATGCCCGTGTCCAGCATTCTGTTGATGAGCACGTGTCCTGGTCCAGGTACACATTCAAAATTTTCTGCTCCAGTGTAGCTGCAACGGTGCATGTATGCAGTCATGATCAGTAAGTCGGCAATGCAGAGCGTCCTTATTTCCTATATCTTCCGCTTCCTATCTGTGCAAAGTGGAGATGCATGATGGGATATCTTGGAGGTACGCGAAGAAAACCCATGCCACCGTGAACACGGGTCCGGTGGAGGTCCTACAGTCCTGGCGCGTGTAGTTGAAAACAATGTTGGAACATGTGTAAGTAAGTTTTCGTGTCATTCGCGTGTAATTCGTATCATGTGGTCCGGCTCTCAGTCTACAATATTTCCTTCTTTTGACATGGCCTGCAAATCAGAATAGTTTTTGGCCATTCTTTACAATTGAGTCTCCTGGAATTTTTAATCCACTTCAACTTCATCTATGAATTTTATGGAATAGCCTGGAGGATCTCCTATTTTAATTGTTAAAAAATGATTCCTATGGGACTGGCTGGAAAACATTAGCCAACTGCAATCGAGCCATACTTTTCAACTACTCCTGTTACTACCAAAACAAAATTTAAAAAGCAAACTGGTGTCCACTTGGACGCAGCAAGGGGGAGGGGGCGCCCTCTTCTTGTGGTGACCAGCAACGGTTTTGCTTTGGGTTTCAGTGGTGCCAAGATTTCAACCAGCGGGTCGCACAAAAGGAATAACAGCTCTGGTATCTCCTATGATTTGTTTCTGATAGTTTCTTCTGGTCAGTAGGCAGAAATGAATGGCTTAATTTCTCTGTGCCTCAGTTTTCCCATCTGTAAAATGGGGCTAATTATACCTCACCATATAGGATTGCATTGAGGTATAAATTACTTTGAAATCCTCAAGGGAAAGTTATGTGACCTTCCTCCTTTTATACCCGTGGCCTGGCCCTTTGGGGGCTCACTTATATGATCATTGTAAGGGAATGGCATTGGTGTTTGCTTATTCTTTACCTGGGAGTCTTGTACATCCTTGCAGAGGATAATGCCTGGTCCAGACACGTATTTGGCTAGTTTTGCAAATTGCTTAGTGGTAGAGTGCCCTTCCATTGGTAACATAAGGACCTTGTTAAGAATGTAAGAGGAGCTTTGCTGGATTAGTAGGCCTCCTGTTGACTTGGCCGGTGTGGCAAATTACCTGTCCCTATCCCCAGTTTCCTGCCTCTAAGGAATGGAGGAGCAAGAGAAAAATATGGCCTCCACATAATGATGTTCTAGGAACTTCCCATAGTCTCTATAGTAAAGACAACAGAGACTAAAGGAGGCAGCCTAGAGGATCACCTGGAAGTGACATCACATCATCCTCAGACTCTGTTAAATGCTACCAAATCTATCCAGCATTTGTTAAGGCAGTGCTGGAAGCCCTATGGATCAAAGACCAATGGCTCATCTAGGGTTGCCAACTCCGGCTTGGAAAATTCCTGGATATTTGGGGGCAGAGCTTGGGGAGAGGAAAGGAGTTCAGCAGAGATGTAATGCAATAGAAACTACTCTCCAAAGCTGCCACTTTCCTCCGGGGAACTGTTCTCTGTTCTCTGGATATCATTTGTAACTGGGAGATCTTCGGGCCCCACCTGAAGGTTGACAGCCCTAGGTCCATCTGCTCCAGCAATCTGCTTTACACAGTGGACAACCAGTTGTCTTGGAGAGCCAACAGTTAGGGCATAGAGGCCAAGCCCTTTCCCTGATTCATTTTAGTTAATATTTTTAACGGGAATAATAAATCAGGCCTTCTTGCACAGGATCCACGTGGAGCACCTGGTCGCCTTCTCCAGATGCAGTTATAAATATAAGAGGAGAAGCCCCTGCCGATATGTGATCTCTAGAAAAAAACAAAAACTCCCGTAGTATCAGCAGCCAAACCAAAAGCGGATATCGACACCGAAGGACCTCTAACAGAACATTCTAATATATGGAACATTATGAAGATTTTGAATATTTTTTAATATTTTTAGTAATTTCAAGTGACCTTGTGCATATAATATTAATAAATACGTACGTTATAATCTTATACAACACTACAATTCATTACAAAGTTCACTAGAAGATGCAAGGATATACAACGGAACATTTAAAAGGCTCAGGCATCTTCGCACCCATAAACAAAAGAACTTTCTTCTAACTCTCTAAGAAGCTGTGATATTGATGTAATGAACTTTGCTACTTGGCGTGTTTCCTTTCAAATGTTCCATTCCATATCCTTGCATCTTCTAGTGGACATCGTAATAAATTGTAGTTTTGTATGAGATTGTAACTTACGTATTTATTAATATTATATGCATAAGGTCACTTTAAATTACTAAAAATATTTTTAAAAATTCAAAATCTTTATAATGTTTCATATATTAGAATGTTCTATTAGAGGCCCTTGAGTGTGGATATCCACTTTGGGTCTGGATATGTGACCACTAGTATGAGAGCATGCAGTCTACGCATGTCTGAAGTTTGCTTGTACAAACTCCGTCCCTATGCTAGGAAAGCATTGGATTGGGCCCAACCAACTTTCCCTTCCCTCTTCCCCCATTCTCCTCCTTATTACAATCGTGTCACACATGGCTTTTGTTCATGCAGGGGCCGTGATCCGCAGCTTCCACAGCACAGCTTTTTTTTTGTTTTTCTCACTCTCTCCTCCCTTTCCCACCACCGGTGAAGGTGGTTGGATACAATCTGGTGTTCCAGATCTCCGAGATGGAGCCTGCATGTATGAACTGTGGGTTGGATCGTACCACGTTTTCTGCTGGTAAAAGAGGTAGAATGAGTCCCTTTTTAACCACCAAATAGGGTCAGCTGTAGGGTTGCCAATCTCCCCCAGGGTGGGGGATCCCCTATTCCCACCTCCTCCCCCCCACCCCACTTACCTGGCCAGCAGGAGGTGCGCCCCTGGGGTGCCCCCCATCTGCATGGCATGCTCCCGCACCCTGCCATGGTGCACTCACACGCCCTGCAATGGGCTTGTTTTGAGCCAAATTGGGCCTTTGGGGGCAATTCAGCCCTTTGGCGAGTGAAGGAGCGCACGCCGGGCTGCCCTTTGACCCATGTGATGATGTCATTTCCTGGAAGTGACATCATCATGCATGCTGGGAGCGCGCATGTGCTATGCACGTGCACGAGAAGGGACACAGGAGAGAGTGGAGGGTGAGTACCAGGTTCCCAGTCCTCTGCCGGGGGACTCAAGGGACCTGGCAACCCTAGACAGTGGTGGGACCATGTGGTGGAGACTGAAATGAGGAGAGAAACTGGGCACCATCAAGCAAAAAATGTGGAAGATCCAGCCCACTGCATTTGCACAAAATCTATGCTAGCAAGCTCATGCTCATGCACAGGTATATGTCTGGGCCTGTATGCACATAGATTTCAGTACACAAAATGTCATAGTTAAAGGGCTTATATTTGTGAAGGGGAAGGAGCATGGTTCAATTAACAATGAGATTGCCTCACTATCCTGATAAGTGACTGAACCAGGCATAAATCACGGAGGACTGAGCACACAGCCGTAAGACTATCTCTGTGGACAGGTGCTGGAATCGCAGCAGAGTCATTGGTTGCTTATGAGATGCTGCTCCTTTTCCGCCAGTGGTCACTGGCAAAGTGTTCCCATGGCCCAGAATCATTACCATAGGTTTGCCCGTGCAAAGCATTCTGGGTATGAACGATCTCGGTAATATGCTATCATCTAGTGGTATGCTACCAACATTGTAATAGCTGTCCCTAAATGGTTTCACATATTTATGCTATTCACGCAAGATGGAAAGAAGGAATATATAGTGTGGATGGGATGTTCTTTGAACTTGTGACTATGGTTGTCATGTGACAAGATACAAGAAACCACCATGTTAAGTACAGTCCCCAGGCTGGATACAGACAGCTTTTTTGCTGGTGAAAAAAGAGAACGGGTCCCACGAAACCATTAAGGCTATGCTGGGCACTGTAGGATCTGCACAGACCCAAGCCATGTGGTAGGTAAAGGTAAAGGGCAAGCACCGAGTCATTACTGACCCATGGGGGGATGTTGCATTATGACGTTTTCTTGGCAGACTTTTGTTATGGGCTGGTTTGCCATTGCCTTCCCCAGTCATCTACACTTTACCCCCAGGAAACTGGGTACCCATTTTACCGACCTCGGAAGGATGGAAGGCTGAGTCAACCTTAAGCCAGCACTGTGAGATCTGCACAGACCCAAGCCGTGTCGTAAGGAGGGGAATTAAGTGCGATTTGAGTGAAAAAGCTGGCTGGATCCAACCTCCTAGAAATGTGACTAATTTAATTTAACCAAATTTCTGTTCCTGAGAACAGCTGTGGCATCATGATCCATGATACTGGTCTGATACTTCCTTTGTGACCATAAAAGAATGTTGTGCATCTTGGCTTTTAACTTGACGACGCTGCCTTTGTCATTCCATAACATGGTGGGAAATGCTAGCATATGATCATGTGTGATGAAAGTTCATGTGATGTCCTTGTGAAGACAATTGGAAATGGGAAAATGGATTTATTTAACCATGACAAGGGGAATGACGTCCCTCTTATCCTCCTTTTTGATTGAAATATATCTGTACATGGTCTGTGGACAAGGAACCAGGGCCGATTCCAGACGGCCCCCCACCTCGCGAAATGTCGCGCGTTGTCACGCAGAAAATGCGAAATATCGCGTTTTCTCGCACGAGTTTTGCGTGACGTCGCGCAAAACTCGCGCGAGAAAACGCGATATTTCGCGTTTTCTGCGCGACGACGCGCGACGACGCGCGACGTTTCACGAGGCGGGGGGCCGTCTGGAATTGGCCCAGGTGGTACCGAAATCCCTTTATATCTAGGATTTGTCAGCGGTACATGGTGGAACAGAATGCAGAAAAGAACCATTATCAGATTTAAAATATATTTTTTGAATTGCAGATGAGGCACATGGAAAAAGCGATTCAGGCAGCTTAAGGTCATTCTCTTGTGGATACAGTTATATTTCTCCACTAAGGCTGTTCTATTTTGAGGCAGCTATCATAGTCTCCTTCAATCTGTTTTCTGTCCATGGCCAAAAACACACAGTAAAACAATTTAGGAGGCTGAGTGAGAGCCGGGTTGTGTGGTACGGCTGTCAAGTAGAGCCCGCTTGAAATCTCTACGTATGAATGCTACTATCGTCACAAAATGGCCTCCGCAATGCACCGGCCACTGAGTTCAGCTTTGCTTGAAGAGCAGCCGAACAGACATCAATGGGCTTCAAAAAGTATAAATCTTGGGCTACGCTTTGTATATACAGCTACACATCAGCTAAACTGCACTGCCACTTTAGAAATCAGGTACAATTGCGAGAGCAGCATTAATTCCGTATGTGATAGGACAGGGAAGCGTTCTGTAGAGCAGGAATGGCCAAACGATATTCCTGTTCGGTTATCTAGGAGCTGGAAGGGAATTTTGCCGCACAAACAAACCCACCTCCTGGTCAGCTGCGATCAAAACATTCAAGTGCGGACTTCACAAAGAGCTGAAAGCATGCACTCCACGAACATTTATGTCTTCTGAAAAATGTGCACTTTGTGACGACCTGTTTGCATCCCTTTGTGAAAGTGGGTGATTGTGTTTCGTAAAGGGTGGCATATGCAGTTGGAACGAAAGTGCATCTCTGCTATAAAAGCAGCTGGGCCTTTGCTCCCGTGCCACAATCCAGTCACACAGTGCTAACTAGTTGGGTCACAATGTGAGCTGGAATGTGCATGGATAATCATGCATAGCCAGAGCTTGACTGGAGTGGAAGTCTTGATTGACAATAGCACTAGTAGGTGATGAAACTGCCAACACACCCCTGCAAGGTAGGCGAATCAGCCAGATTCTCTAGTCAATGAGGCAATGTTCCTTCTTGTCTCCCATTCAAGTTTAGAGTAATGGGGGAGGCTTCTTTTGCCTTCAGTGACACACTGTCGCATAGACCAATCTGATTGTGCCATCACAATGTGATCCCTGATTGGTTGGGATCATGCACTGAAGATACCCTTTCAAGTAAAAACAAAGGAGCAGAAAGAAAACAATGGCTGCAAAAAGACATAAACTATTGCTGAAGGAAGAAGGCTTTTCTAGAGGATTTCACTCTTCCATCCCAAACAGCAAGTTTCTTAAAGAAAATCAGCCCTCCCACCCCACAATTAGTGCAGAACTATGTAGAATCTCCCAATTTGAATGGCGTCTCTTTCCTTGATAATGGGCCATCTTTTAATTTGGCAGCCCAGAGTCAAAGAACTCTATCTTGTGTTGGACTGCTCTACCAGAGAGGGGGAAACAAGTTTTTTTCCCCTCCTCGCAACTAAAAGGGAAATCCTCAGGAAGCATACGAGTTATGTTCAGAACGAGCTCAATGTCATGTGAACATTCCCCTTTAATACTTGCAGATACTTTGTGCATTCCACACGAGGAAAAATCCCTGTGTGGAAGCAGTGTAGATCAGGAGCTTTTTATTTTCTAGGAGTGGCAATCTTTGCATTAGAAGGAGGTGCATCAAGGAATTTTCCAACCTGACTTGCAACATTGGATGTTACCTTTATGGGATAGAAATGGGCTCGATTCGCTCTCCTTCCTTCCCTCTGGTAGCTTGCTGCATCTCGGTTTTCAGCTAACTGGTAAATCTGAAGCTGCAAACTATGCTTGCCTAGAAGATCAGGATTTCAAGCCAGGACAAAACATGAATTGAAGTTCTGACTCAGAGGATACATATAAGCTATATTTTTAGGTGGGTAGCCATGTTGGTCTGCAATAGAACAGCAGGATTCGAGTCCAGTAGCCCCTTAGAGACCAAGAGGATTTTCAGAGTATGAGCTTTTGAGATTCAGAGTTCCCATCTTTAGACACAACCTATATTTTGTTAGATGGGATGACTAACTAGAGCTTGCTGAAATCCAGCAAGTTACCAAGTAGCTCCTGGTAGGGATAAAGAAGCTGGTGGCCCCATGGCTTCCAAGTCTCCTTCATATAGTGTCAAACCTTGGCTTGCACACATCTGAATCAAGCCAAAGTAAAAAAGAAAACTCTCTGGGGAGTTGCCAGTGTACAGAGTAGACAGCACAAGGCCAAAGATTCTGATCGAATCTGAGCTCTGTATGTAAAGAATGCTCCATATTCTCTCTCATTAAAAGGTACAGGTAGTCCCCTGTGCAAGCACTGAGTCATTACTGATCCATGTGGGGGACATCGCATCATGATGTTTTCTTGGCAGACTTTTTTTTGTTACGGGGTGGTTTGCCCAGTCATCTACACATTATCCCCAGGAAACTGGGTGCTCATTTTACTGACCTCGGAAGGATGGAAGGCTGAGTCAACCTTGAGCCGGCTACCTGAATCCAGTTTCCGCCAGGATCGAACTCAGGTCATGAGCAGAGCTTGGGCTGCAGTACTGCCGCTTACCACTCTGCACCATGGGGCTCATCTGAATCAAGCCAAAGTAAAAAAGAAAACTCCCCAGGGAGTTGCCGCTGTACAGAGTAGACAGTACAAGGCCGAAGATTCTGATCGAATCTGAGCTTCGTATTTAAAGAATGCTCCATATTGTCTTCTCTCTCATTAAATGATGCTTTTCTTTAATTAAGATATCCAAGAAGGCCTCATTTTTGAGGGATGCTTAATTTTCTAACGTTGACATACTAAAGGGCTAAGTGCTACTCAGTGGAACAATCCTGATTGAGGTTAACCCCATTCTTAGTAAGAAAGTGGCTTCACATATCTGAAGCCACTTTTCCTGGTTAATGCATAAATGGACTCAAACATCTCAAAAAGAAAATGCAGGAATCTGTATTTGAATACTTTTACTGCGAGGAAATCTCTACACGTAGAAAACAAACACATCAAGGAAAGAGGCTTGAAATTTAAACCTTTCTATCTGGCCATCAAGGCCAGATATGTACAAGGACCTCACACATTCTGTTTGAAATTTGGGTTCTGGCAGTATTCGGTGATGGCAAAAGATATTTTGAAGCGCCCTAGAACTGGCAGCCCCTGGAAGACTAGGGGATGGAGACATACCACAGCAGCGATGAAATTATTTCATCTTCCTACCAACATGTATTTCAGACCCTCCAAATTAGCCCCCAGGTTCACATATGGTAAAATGCAATGGCAGCTCTAGCGCCTACCGCAGAGCTAAGCTACAAGAGACGAATTACACGAGGAGGAGCACGTGAAGGGAATCGCAGTATTAGCTGGGAGGCTGAGTTTTAAAAGATCGGAAGGCTTTGTCAATTTCCCCTCTCTACAAAGCAGCAAAAATGGCTCCTCAGAGGGTTTGTTTATTTCCTCTTGGCCTCTTAGAAGGGGAGGTGAAACTGACAGAGCCTTCCAGAGGCAAAGAGGAAATTAACAAACCCTCTGAGCATGATCTACCTGGCTCTGTAGAGAGGGGAAATTGACAAAGACTTCCAAACTCTTTTCAAACTCAGCTTCCCAGCTAACAGTGCCACCCCCTTCACGTGCTTCTCCTTGTGTAATTCGTCTCTTGTAGCTTGGCTCTCAAATGAAGAGCATTTTCAAACCCATCTTATAACAGGAGCACTGTAAAGACAAACAGAGAATAAGATTCTAAGGCCTCTGCAAACTTATTAGGGACTAAGTCCCATTGATTGCAATAAGACTTCCTTCCAGGGCTGTGTATACCCACCATGGGAAACTGGGTTGCTGTCTCAGCCATTTGGAACTTGATTGTCGTGTCCTCACAGGATAATCTAGTTGTGAATATTTGCTCTATTGCCACAGTGGTGTAATATTCAGTGATGTGTAAATGCAGCCAGGGGAAATATGCTTAGTATTAGACTCTGAAACTGTGACCGTAGCTACTTATACGTATACTAGCAACAGAGCCCGTTTTTTTTAAAAAAATGGGCCCTAGAAAACCCAGAAATGCTGGGCTTCCTGCCGCAGCGGCACCCTCCAGAGGGATGGACCAACTCACCCGGCCTCCCCCTCTGTGGGGGGCCCTTTGGAGGGACAGACCAGCTTGCCTGGCCTCCCCCCCATGGCAGCACCCTCCAGAGGGATGGGCTGGCTCGTCTGGCCTCCCCCCTGCAGTGGCGCCCTCCAGAGGGATGGGGCCAGCTCGCCTGGCCTCCCCCCCATGGCAGCACCCTCCAGACGGACAGGCTGGCTCATCTGGCCTCCCCCTGCAGTGGCGCCCTCCAGAGGGACGGGCCAGCTCACCTGGCCTTCTCCCCATTTAAGCTGCATTGGCCACAATGCACTTTTTATCTTGGTGCTCCTTCACAGATGCACCAGGAAAAAAAATGTGTCGTCGCCAACACGGCTTGCCTTTTATACAGAAAGATAGTCACTCCAAGCAAGCTCCTTCTGTCACCTGCTACTGCTGGGCTCCCAGGCAAGCATCCACAGTGCTCCCCTTAGACCTAGGTGGGGCCGTGGACTCCAGTTGCTGGTGGAATAGCAATAGATGGGGTCATTGGTATGTTATGCCCATCACATTCTCTTGTGCTGCCAGCAGCTAGGAGCCAATTGAGCCCAGGCTGAACTGTTCTATTGAACAAAGTTTAACGCCCCAGCTTAAGCTGGAGAAAGGTGTTAAAACTCTGTTCAGTAGAACAGTGGTAGGATCAACCCCATTAGAATCAGTGCCACACCCTTGCAAGAACAAGTGTTGAGGACTGAAGATATACCCGGGGCTATATCCAGCCCTGAACATAACCCCCCTCCAATCTTAAGGATTACTAAATGTAATAAACTGTTAATGAGCATTTCACAGAATGCAACTAATAAGTACCCTAAATGAATAAATATATAAACAACTTGTCCCAGACTTACCACTGCAAGAGCCGAAATCTAGGTAAAGGGATCTTTATCTTCTTCCTACCAAATGTGAACTTTAAGAATGACTTTTGCTGAGCCCTGGTGTCTGTGATACTTATTATTTTAGTGTGTTCTTTATATCAGAGATCACAAACTCATTAAATACTAATTAAATTCATTAAATACTAATTAAGTTATTAATAGCAATTTGATCAGTATTAATTCTTAGTATTTACAATTCTTTGCAGTTGGATCGTGTATTACTTTTTTTCATATTGTAATCATTTACACAGTACTCAAGACCAAACAAAGTTGGGTCCCATGACAAAAGAGTTGAACATCCCTGATCTAAACAGCACCTAAAACTGCAAGGCAAAGTACAAAAATTAAAAATCTGGCAGCCTCTTCCAATAGACTTGCGTTCTAAATGGACTTCTGTTTGCACTGGGTTGGAAGGGGTTAAAGAGCCCTTTGTCTGCAGTGGTGGAAGTCATCCAGTGAGTGGAGCCAATACTGTTAACCCTTCAGCCCCCGCTAAATCCAAAGTATAATAACCCCGGTTGAGAATTAATCGCTGACTAGGGTAAGTTCTCAGATCAGAATCCTAGTTGTTAACCCCACTGTCTTGCTGCAAAGTGCAATCCATTTCTTTTGAACGAGTCTTCATGTCCGACGATCACCGGTGTTTTATTTTCTAGCTTATGGCCTATCGTTCTTTATAACTTGTTTGTGCCTTGCTCACTCAAGTAATTTCTCCATGCTACCAAGATGCTTTTCAGATTCCGGCTGACAAGGGAACACAATTTTTATACAAGTGGCCTTTAGTGCTCTTTCTAATATTATTTATTGTAATTTTTAAACGGTATGTGTAATTTATATTCCAGCACTGTCTAACATTTGAACAATTTTAATATGTTTATTTCAAGATATATATATATATATATTATGCAAATAATACTTCTTACCTGTTTTTTTATGTTCTGTCTTTAAAAAAAACCTGCACCACTTAATAAATAAAATAGAAATTTCAATTATTCTCAGTGTAGTGAGTTTCATTTTCAAATGGGTCTTCTTATCACAGTGAGTTCAATGATAAGTGGAGATAACAATGGTTGGTGGACTCCAACAAGGGGCTTTTAGGGACCTTTTCTCACACTAACACTTCATGCGCCTCCAAAGTAGCATCTTCATGCGCCTCTTGGAAGGACATTACTATGTCCACTTAGAAAGTATCTAGGAGTGGCTCTGTGCTCATCAAATGCAGAATAATTACCATAATTTGTACATGCAATTATAATACATACTTTCTGTATTAACAACAACAACAACAACAACATTTGATTTAGATACTGCCCTTCAGGACAACTTAACACCCACTCAGAGCGGTTTAAAAGTATGTCATTATTATCCCCACAACAACAATCACCCTGTGAGGTGGGCCAGGCTGAGAGAGCTCTGAGAAAGCCGTGATTGACCCAAGGTCACCCAGCTGGCTTCAAGCAGAGGAGTGGGGAATCAAACCCGGCTCTCCGGATTAGAGTCCCACACTCTTAACCACTACACCAAACTGGCTCTCATCTTCTTTCCACTCACCTGCACTGTAGCAGAGCAACAGTTGCCTCATTTTTAAACAAGTGTATTGGTGCAATAACACCACTAAGAATGAGCACCATTTTGCACTGTGTGGTTTCTGAGAAGACAATTTGAATTTGAGAGGGAGATCCTGTAGTTTCTCACCAGAGTTATCTGTGCAGGGTGGAACGGTCATGATTTGAACAGAACCGTCACTGGGGGGACAGGAAAATCCAGGAGGTGGTCGAACAGAGAAAGTTGCCTTATAGTGAATTAGATTCTTGATCTGTCAAGCTCAGTCTCATCTCCTGAGATTGGCAAAGTTCTGCTGTGTCAAGAGTTGTCAGGGTGAGCCTGGCAACTGATAGGAAGGTTGGGGGCAAGGACATGACGGGGGCAGCATTGTGGGTGTGATCACATCAGCTCCAGGGAAAACCTGGAAGTGTTGGTGGTTACCTCTAGAAACTGCCAGAAACTCTATGATAAAACTATAGGCTTGCTAGGTTTCTCACTAATGGTGGGCAAACTCTTGGGAATTGTAGCCTTTGCCTGCTGATTTGTGGAAGGATGCAGGCTGCCTGGAGATTGCCTGCCATTTGGTACTTCTAACATTCACATTGTGGTCCAGTTGTACTTCATTGTTTGTAGGAACCTGGCAAGGAGGCTGGGGAAATGGGCACAAGGATGCCTGTGTCCTTAGCTGATAATGTCACTTCTGGTGTGACCTGGAAGCAAATGTTGCATTGGGCCTGATTATTTAGGAATCGTCCTCAAAAGTAGCAAAAATGCCATCACTTCTGGGTTGTACTGGAAGTGATGACATAGTGGAGCAGCAGTGGCACATTTGCATTTGAATGTGTGTGTGCACTAATGCAATGACAACTAAGGTGAACATCCACCACTCCCCAGCCTATACCACTCTCTCCGCTTACCAGTGGGGTCTAACAGTCCTATTAAATCATAGAGTTTACAGCAATTTTTAGAGTTACCCACTGTCACTTCTAGGTTTCCCCCAGAAATATCATGTCTGTGATGCCACCATTTTTTATTTTTCCCCACTGGATTTTGGAGCTGCAGCAGACAACAGGAGCTTAGGGCAGAGAGTCCTCCACCCCCACCAGTAACCATAGAGTTTCTGGCAAATCCTAGAGCTACCCTATGTCACTTCTGGGATTTCTGCAGAAGTGACTTCACGACATAGCTGATATCACTGGTTTGGGGGGTGGGGTTGTAATTTTTCTCCTGCCATGGTTGGCAAATGAAACTACTGGGAGGAGACTTCCACTATAGCAGAAGGTCTGGTAGCCAACTGTCAACTTGAAGCCCCATAAGGCAAGAGCTTTGCCAACTTGCTTGAAACATGGGCAGGTGCCAGATTGGGGAACAGTGGTCAGAAGAACTACAGGTGACATGTCAAAGAGCCACATGTGGCTCCTGACCCACTGCATACGTGGTACACATTTCACTTCAAATCTGAAGTACTTGGTTTAATAGCACACCTCATCCCTCCCTAGAATTTTAATAAGAAAAGCAGTACAAAAAACAAACAATGATTTGTGAGCTCCTGACCTTGGATGTTCTGTGTTACTCTTTTCTTCATTTTCCCCTTGTCATTTCAATTCTGATTGAAACATTCCTGATCCAGGGCACAGAAAAGCCCAAAGGCTATATCCCTGAGAAAATGCCTGACCTGATTCATCTGAACCTAGCTTCCATTGGGGGAGGGGGGAGATGGGACATTATTGCCCTTATAAAGTTTCTCGTATTCTGGCTGGAGCGGAACAAACTGACAATCTAGTGGAAAATCACTTTGGTGCAGCTGAAATTGCAAAGCCCCAAATGTGTTATGTACATCCTGCTGAAAGTCAAATTGCCTTCGTATCTGAACATCAAACAGTTTGGACAGGATCCCGGGGAAACCCTTTATTCCTCAGATGGAGAGGCTTATGATAGGTCATTATTATGGATGCTTTCATTCTAAACCAATTGATGAAATATTAAGCAAGGGTCAATAGGAACAATAACCTCCAAGGGGGTACGATTAGATGTCTCAGCAAAGGATGCTTCTCTCAAGCCACAATTAATCAAGATCTGTCCGCAATAGAGAATCTTTTTTTCCTCATCCAGTTCAGCAGATGCAGGCTGTGAAAAGGGCCATTTGAGTAGTCCTCATAGTTAGGGAGATGAGGAAGGGATCTTGCCAGACGGAAGGAAACAGGTAAGCTGGGTGTTAAGGAAAAATTTCTTTAAAGGTACTCTGCGTTCCAGATTACGTTTCCCAACAGTCGTCACCCACAATTAACTAAGACACCAAAAGTGATCCATAAAGAATTAATGAGCTTTGTTTACAATAAAACCCAGATGCAGTGCCATGCTCCGACACATGCGTAAAGATCAGCCATAGCAGAGAATCTTACATACTTTCCAAAGTTGATTGTATACGGAAAAGAGATAAAATTGTTATACAAAACTAGATACAAACAATTCTTCAGAATCAAATTCTTCAGGAGACACATGACACAAAACAAGTCTGATTGACAAGACAGTAAACTCTCTCTGTAATATAAACATGTTCCACAGGGGTCAATTCATAGAAAAAGAGCTGGAGGAACTCATTAGCATAACTCATTAGCATATGCCACACCCCTTGCCATCACCGGAAGTGTGTCATTAGCATAACAGATTTGCATATACCACACCCCCTGACATCACCTATCCTGGCTGTTTTGGACCCAATCCTGGCCATTCAGGGCCGAAATTGGGCCCAAAATGGCAAAAAGGGGCTGAAAATGGCCCCAAGGGGGCCCAAAATGGTCAGGATCAGGCTGCTGCTCAGTGGGAGAGTGATCCACCGCCCGTCAGAGGCCCAATCCAGGCTGTTTCAGCCCCAATCCAGGCTGAAACAGGCCCAAAATGGCCGAGAGTCAGGTGGGCAGTGCCACCTGACGTGACCTCTTTGGGGAACTGCTGGAACTGCGTTCCTGCGTGTTCCCCCTCGAAATGAGCCCTGATGTTCCATATCTGGTGCCACAAAGGAATCTTGGGTGTGTTCCTGAGAGAGTGTTTAGCCAAGGTAAATCCTTGAGTACAAACTCAAAACGAGAGAAACTGTCCTTGCAATAGGGCTTTCTAACCCTACTCAACCACTGCACCAGGAAGGAATCTGCCTACAAATAATCAATCTGAAGAGAAACCAGAGTATACAAATAGCAACTTTTGCCTTCTGTGCAGCAGGTCAACTCCAATAAATGCTCATAGATAGGTCTTTTAGAATAGGAGTCATAGAAATTCCCTAACACTGGGAAAATGGACTTTGCTACTGAAGGATCTTCCATGTTGGCACAATGATGCACCCATCAGACCTGACTTGATTTAAAAAAAAAAAGTTAAAATGTGTCAAATTACAACAATGCCAAAAAACATAGAAAAGGAATGTGAACTTACCAAATAAGTACATCATCAAAAGATTTACCCGTCACTTACTGTCCACTTAAGCATAAAAACAATATAAACAATCAACAATCTTAATTCTACTTGTCTTCAGTTCTATCCTCTATATAACTCACTGAATCCAGTCAGAATAAAATACTGAATTTTTTTTGGTAAGCCACTGAGTTTGCCAGTAGCCTAAATAGCCCAGGCCAGCCTGAATTCAACAGAGCTTGGAAGCTAAGTGGGGTTGGCCCTGGTTAATATTTGGATTGGAGGTCGCCAAAAATGACCAGGGTTTCTGTGTATAAGAAGGCAATGACAAACCACCTCTGCCCATCTTTGGCTTTGAAAACTCCTTGATGGGTAGCCATAAGTTGATTGTGACTTGATGGCTTCTTCTTCTTCTTTGATGTTATCATAGTCCATCAGATGTTTGGGTTGGAATTTTTTGGTCCTTTCATAACTCGAGTTATTGCTGCTGTTGTTATTGTTGTTGCCAAAATGTGGATCTCTTTTACTTTCAATAGCAAATATGGAATCTTGGGCATGCCTTTGGCTTCCATTTCCAGGAAAAGATGAATCTGGCAGCATTAATAATGCGTAAGGCTACCATTTGAAGATCTCTAGGGATGTTGGGTACATAATTCAGCAGTCATGTCTTTGGTTTGTAGGGAATTTGTTTTAACAACCTGGTTGATATAATCCTCACCCCTTGTTTCCAATAATTCGAGGCATGTGTATATGTCCACTACATGTGGAAGAAGTCAGTCTTGTCTACTGCACAAAACCAGAACTTTAGTATTTACAGCATTAGAGCTCTTTGCCGGCCTTAAAAGAGTTCAATGTCACCTCTCAATCATTTTCATCAAGTTTTTTCTAAAGAAAAGACAAACTAAAGGTAAGTCTGTAAGTAAAGATATACGTCCACTTTGTATTATTAGGCTTGCCAGGCCTCCCACTGTGGCTGGAGGCATCCTGCTTGCAAGATCCTATGCCTACCACCACTCAAAGTGGTACTGAGAGAAAAATGAAAAAGAAAAACTGTAACACTGCGCATATCTACGTCACTTCTGGGTATAACCCGGAAGTGACAAAAGGCAGCTCTAAGAATAACCAGAAACTCTATGGTTTACCATAGAGTTTCTGGAGATTCCTAGAGCTTACTCTTGTTACTGCTCAGTTGTATTCAGAAGTGATATTGTTTCATCAGTGACACAGCATGCATGCCTCTTTGTCCCTGCCTCCACCCATCCTACCGCTTGCCAGCTTGGCCTACCAACCTTATGTATTATCCGTGGCATTCCCAATGGTTTTTTCCCCCTTTGTTTGCCATCTTATAAGAAACTTTTGTTCAAGTTTATGCATCACATCCAATAAAACAGTATGCCTATTTGGAAAAAAAAGCTTCTCGTATGTTAATAACTAGTTATCAAATTTTGATATAGGTCCCAGAACAAAACCTTTCCATATCATTCCATACAAATAACCCTTGATTTGCAGGAACTCAAATACTGTGATGTTAGGAATATTGCAATCTTTATATGGCACTACCTGATTATTAGGGGGGAAATCAGCCAATTTTAAGCAAAAATACCTCCTCAGGTACCACCCTCAAATCACCAGGAATTTTCCCAGCAGGAGATGGCAGTCCGGTCTGATTTTTTTAAAATGGTTCTACTATAATTAGAGTTACACCTTTCCAAACCTATCAGTTTCACTAAACGTAGAAGTGTGAGACTTCTTAAAACGGTACTGTAAGTGCGTTTTTTGTCAGCCTGGGTTATCAAATATCAGGCAAGTCATAATACGGTGCTGGCTGGCGGCTATTTAGAGCAAAACAAAACATCAGTGGGGCCACAGACATTTTCCAAGGTCAACTCTTCACTGTCAGAAGTGACATTTCTCTAATGACACTGAAAGAACCTGTCCCTTTAAAGGGGGGTGGGGGAGACAATCCGCTCCATTCTATTTTTCAGGGCAAGTAAATGCTGCCAAATGTCATTTCCCTTCCCACCCTGCTAAGTCATCCCACGAAGGAAATCCCTCGTGGTTGTGCCATGAGCATTTCACTTTTGCCCTGTGCTTGTCCTGCGTCCCTTTGGGATTGATGCTTTCTGTTTTGCATGGGCTTTGCCTTTTTTTTAAAAAAAAATTGAGGTTATCGGGCTTTCATCAAAAAGTGTGTGATAACCTCCTTGGCCGATTGACGCTCGCTGAAGTGTATCAACCCCTTCTGCAAAAGCCAGGTAAGCCAATACTAAAAGATACATAGATAGCGGGCAACGGGAGACAGAAACTTGCATCACTTTGAAACAAAATGCAGCTCTTGTTGGAAACACCCCCAAAGTTATTCCCCCTTTCGAGAGACCGGACCCGAATGATAAGTGGTAACAGACTACGATTTGAAAGTAGGATTTTTCAAAATTCCAAGATTTCCTGCGTTGGGGGCCGAGGGTGGGAATCAGGTGTCCTTAGAGTCTAGAAAAGAATCTTTTTACTCCGCTGCCTATTCTTTATAAATATGCTTGAGATACAGGCCTTTTTCAGTTTGGATCTGAGCTGAAACAGGGAACTAGATCTCCAATGAGATCTCCCTCTATGTTTACATTCCGAAAAGCCCCTCTTTATTTGATGGTTAAGATTGTGGGAGGGCACTTGGTATCTGATTTGATGCAGAGAGAGGGAAAATATTTTAAGTTACTTGTTTCATTCAGTGCCACGACCAGTTTTATGCCTTTTTAAACCTGATGTGCCTGCTAAGTTACAATAATACAGAAGAATTTAATCTGACTGAATGTAACGGTTCCATTACAGTAAACCAAAATATTAACTCAGTTTACCTATTTGACATTTAAGCTGATTTATTCCTGCTGAAATTTATTGGACTAATGTCACGGCCTTTAAACATATTAGCCCTGATCTCACGTATTTTGTTGAATGTAAAGTTTGGTCAAAAACTCACGGAATCCAGCGTATATTCATTTTAAAAGATACTGCATGGTCTTAAGATGTACGTTTAATAGATCTGCTTTAAAACTGAATGATAAAAGATTGAGAAGGGAGTTTAACTTTTAGGTTGTCATTACAAACACATTGTCCCACTTCCAGTCAAGTGTAAAATGGATTACAATAAAGCTTTTTAAAAAATCAAACCAAACAACTTCAGTTCGGAAAGTATGAGGCATTTTGTTTTCCCTTTACAGTACTGTCCCAACTAAGTTGACTGGCACCAGTATGTGGAATTTTAAAAAAAACTCTTTAAAAGCCACAGACAATGTCAGTGCTGACAGCTAATTTACACCCACTGCCCCCCAAATCTACCTGATAGTGATCAATAACAACAACAACAACAACAATCACTGACTTATAAAAGAACAATTTTTGAATTTTCAACTATTCAAAATAACTTTTTAAAGCTTTTTAAAAAATCAACAGAGAACTGACACTACTCTTTTAAAAATGCATTTCATGGGGCATTACATTTCATTGGTTACAATGGTATTTGTCAGGCTATGGATGACAGGATATGGCGGACAGATCCCTGGACCATTGCAGCAAGACACAGGTTCTTGGTTAAATGGTTTTTATTCAGAAATCCAGTTCTTTCCTTATATATGTCCATAGGTTTACTCAGAAGCAAGCAAGCATCCAAGCAGTACATGCTTCCTTGATAGGAATAGAGACTTGAAGAAAATATAGTTCTAAATACTCAAACACTTTCCCTCCCTTCCACCTAGACCACAGAATCGCACAGGAAGGAGTCTGGGAACTTCTTCTGGAGCTTAGCTAGACAGGACAAAAAGGCATTAAAAGAAACAGCAACATCTCAGACAGTGCAAGGTCATTTCAGTGAACTGCAAAGAAAGAGATACCACAGCTGTGTTCTCAGACTGGTAGAGGGAGAGAAACGCAAGTGATGATTTGAGCATTTGCAACCTGAAATCTTTAGAACATTTGCAACCTGAAATCAAGGCACAGTATTAGCAATGGTTCAACACTTAAAACAATGACATGGATGCAGGGATGCAGACATGACAGTATTACTGTATTAATCTATTGTGTTTTTTCCCAGGTTCTCTGCTAAAAGTAGGCAGTATACAAATTTAAAACCAATAAATTAACAAATTGTATAAATGTACACAAACATGTTCAGGGTGGAAATGTTAGTGATGTTTGATTCCAGTCTGTTCTGTATGAAGGTAGACAGTGTCCCAAACACAATTTATTAGACTTTAATAGCTTGTAGGATTAATGATTAATTTGATTTGATCAGACTTGCCTGTATTATTATAACACAGAATTCTGCTTCTTAATTTAGAGAATCTTCACAAAAGAGACATGACAGTGGAAAATCGACTAGCTGAACTTTCAAGGTTTTCTTCAATGATATTAGTAGCTGAGAGTCTCTCTACACAAGATGCCTTGGCGTGTGTTCGTCCAGTGTAGGGAGACACAATATTAGCCAGGAAGGAAAGTTTAAAAAGACAGAGCCAGCGGAGATTACTCCTCAGAGGGTTTGTTAATTTCATCTTCACCTCCCCCAAAGCTCTGTCAATTTCACCCCTCCAGTCTAAAACTGTATGGGATCGCAACCAGACACCAGCAAGGAATGGAAATGGGCTGGAGCTGCCTTCCAGAGCCAGGCTTGGACCTGGAGAAGTTATAGTGGGCTGAAGTTTCCCTTCTGGCATTTCACAACTCCTTCTCACAGCTCCAGTGTAGAACAAATCCTTTGCTCTGCTGCCAGCTCTATCTTTTTAAACTACCCTTCCCGGCCACCATTGCATCAACTGACATGTGTTCTTCAAGTGTCAGATGTCTCGTATAGAGAGACTCTAAGTAGGAAGAAGGCTGTGGGTTTGACCACTTTCCTGATGCCACCTCCTTCCCCAAACTGACAATTGCTCTGTAGAGGAAAATGTACAGGTACTTATATGGTGGGTACATCAGGAAAACATCACGGGAGGAGGGAAAGGGTTAACCCTGTACGATTGTCCCTGTACAAATCCCCCATAGCTGCTATTAATATTTTGAAACAATAGGAGATATGATGATGGATTTCTGACTGCCATGTGTTTTTTGGTCCATTGTTTGATTGCCTGGCGGGGGGAAAATATACTGGAGTCTTCTCTAGTTCTGCTCTTCACTGGGATATGTCGAATTCTATTCCTGACAATATCTTCTTTAAAGGAAGCATGAGATATAAATATTTGTGAAGTGTGCAACTCAGTTCTATCGAGTATTGAGTCCCTTTATATTCAATGTGGCAGATTACATAGTGTAAGCCAATATGAACTATGGCTCGAACATCCCATGAACAATGCAACAGAGGTTTCAGCAAGAGCCAGTATATGGTAGTATAATCTGCAATCTTTTTCCTTTTTCCCAGAGCATCTCTCTGAACCATTTCATAGGCCAACCTACATTTAAAAAGCCCTCCTGAATAATCTGCAATCTTTTCCCTTTTTTCCAGAGCATCTCTCCGAACCATTTCATAAGCCAACCTACATTTAAAAAGCTCTCCTGAATAATTCAGTTTTGCATAGTTTGTAGAAAGCTAGGAGACTGGGAACCTTCCTAATCTTATCAGGCAGGCCATTCCACAAGGTGGCCACGACAATAGACATTACAGGTATGTATGTATGTATGTATGTATGTATGTATGTATGTATGTATGCATTTATTTAATTCAATTTATATTCCGCCCTCCCCGCATCAGCAGGCTCAGGGCAGATTACAATAGGTAATTACAATCAGTACTACAGACTAACACGGCTAAGTCCTCTGGATCTACAATCGGTATAGTAATTTAAAATACATATAGCTTTAAAACCAAGAAAACCACATAAATATTTAAGACATACAACACAGACTGTTGCTGATTCTGACCATTTCAATTCAAAAGTGCAATTTTTCCATACTTGGGATGAAACTGCAGACAAACCCCCTGGAACAAATCCCTGAATCCATATATTATGTATTTTAAACTTTGTAAATTTTGATGTTTTTATGGTTGCTAATTTATAATAACTGTTTTATATATTTTAACCTCGATGTATTTGTAATCCGCCCTGAGCCTGCTGGAAATGTGGGGAAGGCGGAATAAAAATCGAAAATAAATAAATAAATAAACCATATTAATGAAACTCAGAAATATTGTTAAAATTGGTGCTCATTTTTCTGTCTACAGCATAAAAATGGTATATAGCATTTAAAAATGATATAAGAAGCCCATGAAACAAACAAACAGGGCTTTGCCAATGAAAAGTCTGTTTGTTTGTTTAAACCTAATAAATAAAAGCAGTGTACAACGTTGCTCTTCCTTCCTACTCCTCCACCCACCAACCAATCTAGCTTTAATCTGCCTACTGTTTTCTGCTACATGTATCAATTATTTACTTCATTTATATTCCACATTTTCCCCCAGTGGGTGCTTAAAGCAGCTTACACCATTCTTCTCTCCTCCATTTTATCCTCACAACAACCCTGTGAGGTAGGTTAGGGTGAAACTGTGTGATTGGCCAAAGGGTTACCCAGTAAGCTTCTACAGCAGAGTGGGGATTGACTCCTGGATTTCCTAGAACCTAGTTTGACCCACTAACCACTGTGCCACACTGATTTTTGTAGGGTGGCAGCTACTGAACAGTAGCAAGCAGTCAGGCCTGAGTGAATCATACAAGTTGTTTGGGAACGAATTGCTCAGTGGTTGGTGCTGGGCCTTGCCCTGGCGAGTCCTTCAAAGGCCAAATCAACATTAGAAAGGGCCCTGACCCCTCCTCCTACTTTCCCTGACAGAAACCAAGGCTTGAAATCTGGCAGGACTTCTGTGGTTGCCTAACAATGGCCACTAAGAGGGCACTCATTTCTCATATGGCTGATGCTGGGCGGTGCCCCCCCCCATGGAGGGGGGGTTAAACTATTCCCCCATGTGAACGCAGATGCTGCTGCCACACTTATTATTACGGTATGGATTTGCTCTGGTAACACCACTGTGTGATACACTAAACTTTTGCTATGTGCTGCTTTTAATTTTTTAAAAAAAATTATTTATATGTAATAGATGTAGATGAGATGATTGTGTTTTTTAAGGTGTTTTTGATGATGTGTATATTTGTATTCTGTTATCCACCCTGAGCCTGCGAAAGCGGGGAGGGCGGAATATAAATACAATAAATTAAATTAAATTAAAGCTACAGACACAGCTTTTATTATTTTGGGCTTTTAAACTCCCAATGTACTTTTTTATAGATGGTAGAGTCCACAAACCTAGTTTTTTTCTGGTTTGTTGACAGATCTGTCTTGTCCGTACATGGCCCAATCTCTAAATTTAAGTATCCATAAATGAGGTAATGTTCAGAATTAGATAGATACATTAGTGAAGATTCATGAGGTGGAGAAAATAGATAAAGATTTTTCTTTCTCCCTCATAATATTAGAACTTGGGTGCACCCAATGAAGTTGATGTGCAGTAACGTCAGAGCAGACTAAAGGAAGTACTTCTTTATTCCATGAGTCATTAAATTGTAGAACTCATTGTCAGTGGACATAGGGATGGCCACATGCATAGATGGCTTTCAAAGATAACTGAACAGATTCTTGGAGGAGTAGTCCATCAATAGCAAGCCATAATGACTAAAAGGAACCTCTTTGTTCAGAGGCAGCAAATCTCTGAAGTCCAATGCCAGGAGGCAACTTCAGGAGAAGATCTTGGCCTCTGTGCCAGGTTTAATGGTCCTTGAGGGCAAATGGTTGGCCATGGTGTGAAACAGAATGCTGGACTACTGATTTGACCCAGCTGGGATCTTATATTATATTCTCCCTAACAGCATGTAGAAGAATGGTGGTAGGGTTTTGAAACTGCCTTGTACCGAATCAGATCTTTGGTGCGTCATTGTCTGTACTGCCTACACATATGGGCAGCGTCTCTCCAGGATCTCAGGCAAAGGTCTTTCCCATCTCCTACTTCCTGGTTGTTTTAACTGGAGTTTCCATCGATTGGACATTCTGTGTTCTACCATTGAGCTGTGGCCGCTCCCCAATAGAAAACAGATAGAGAAATAGAAAAGAGAGGACCACATAGAGAATTGATACAGTGTGTTTTTCCCTATGGAAGTTTGTAACTGTCTCACCAGGAAGCCACAAACATGTCTGTTTGTTGAAAAGCAGGGTTTTTGTTTGTATGATTGGTTTCTTAGGCTGCAGTTCATTGTGGAATTATGTAGGAAAGGAAAATAGATATGTCTGGTAGGACTTACATTTCATTTAATACAGCAGTTTTATCATACACTTTTGCCCTGATTTGGGTAGACCAGGGAAGCCCCATCTCATTAGATCTTAGAAGCTAAGCAGGGTCAGCCTTGGTTAGTAATTGGATGGGAGACCACCAGCGAAGACCAGGGTTGCTGGGTTGCAATGGCAAACCACCTGTTAGTCTCTTACAATGAAAACCCACCGGGGTAGCCATAAGTCAACTCTGACTTGGGGGCTCTCTCCACCGTCATACACTTTTACCCTAACCTGGTTAGACCAGGCATGCCCAACCTGGTCAGATCTTGGAAGCTAAAGAGGGTTGAAGCTGGTTATTAATCAGATGAGAGACACTGAAAGAAGACCAGGGCTGCAAAGAAAGGCAATGGCACACCACCTCGGTTAGTCTCTTGCCTTGAAAACCCGGGGAAGGGTAATTGTAAGTCAGCTGTGACTTGATGGCACTTGCTACCACCATCATATGTTTTTATCTCTCCCTTCCTCCAAGAAGCTCAGAACAGCATACCCAAGTCTCTTCCTCTTTGTATCTTCACATCAATCATATGAGGTAGGTTACGGGGAAAGAAAGAGGGCCATGGTCACCAACTGAGTTTCATGGCAGAGATCTTTGTCCGTCACTCCACTTAACTTTATACTATATCTTTCTTAATAAAGCAGCAACAATCAGACAAGAAGTTGGGGGTATGTCAAAAATTCTTATACAAACCAGCAGACGGGATGAGTGGACAAGAGGGGAATTTATATATAAGACAAGTCAATAAATATTTGGAAATTGAGAGGATTTTTCTGGAGGATGGATAAAGCTGAAAAACAAAATGAATTTCGATGGTTGTTGGGGGTTTTCCGGGCTGTATTGCCGTGGTCCACGGCAATACAGCCCGGAAAACCCCCAACAACCATCGTTCTCCGGCCGTGAAAGCCTTCGACAAAATGAATTTCCTCAACTGCAGTGTGAGGTTTGGTTTGACGGAAGTCTCTTAATAAGGAATGCCCACAGTAGTCAGAGAAGTGGTATAGTCCAGCGTGAGAGTTCCGCTGAGTCATTTTTGGGATTTGCTGGATCACAACAGCAATCCATCTCGTCTAGCATCCCGTTTCACACAGCGGCCAACCAGATGCATTTGAAAGCCAACACAGACCCAGAAGCCTAGCATTGGCGCGCAGAGCTTTACTGCCTCTGTACTTGGAAGCTCTCTTGGAAGCCAGTTTGGTGTAGTGGTTAAGAGCGCAGGTTTGATTCCCCAACTCCTCCACTTGAAGCCAGCTGGGTAACCTTGGGTCAATCACAGCTTCTAGCTCTCTCAGCCCCACCCACCTCACAGGGTGTTTTGTTGTGGGGATAATAATGACATACTTTGTAAACCGCTCTGAGTGGGTGTTAAGTCATCCTGAAGGGTGGTATATAAATTGAATGTTGTTGTTGCTGTTGTCATCGTCGTTGTTGTCATCCTCCTCCTCCTCTTGGACCCATCCTCCACAAATGTGCCAATCCCTTAGTAATGCTGCATCTGTGCTATCATTGCATTATAGTGTGTGTGTGTGTGTGTGTGTGTGTGATGTGCTGTCAAGTCGCCTCCAACCTATGGTAACTCTATGAAGGAAAGACCTCCCAAACATCATATCATTAACAGACTTGCTCAGATCCTGCAAACTGGAGGACATGGTGGCTTCTTTTATTGAGTCAAGCCATCTCATTTTAGGTCTTCCTCTTTTCCTACTGCTTCTACTTTTCCTAGTGTTATTGACTTTTCCAGAGAGTCTTGTCTTCTCAGGTGGTATTGAAAGAAAGTTTTCATGGACTGCCAAAAGGACAAATAAGTGGGTTCTTGATCTAATCAAGCCTGAATTCATCCTAGAAGCTAAAATGACAAAACTGAGGCTATTGTACTTTGGTCATGTCATAACAAGACAAGACTCCCTGGAATAGCCAATAATGATAGGAAAGGTGGAAGCCAGTAGGAAAAAAGGAAGACCTAGCATGAGATGGACTGACTCAGTAAAGGAATCCACATCCTCCAGTTTGCAAGCTCTGAGCAAGGCGGATAATGTTAGGATATCTTGGAGGTCATTAATTCATAGGGTTGCCACAAGTCAGAAATGACTTGATGGTGCATAACACACACATCTAACAGGTTTTTTTTTTAAAAAAAAAGGACAGCAAAAAAGAAATGCTTGTGAAGAGTTGTGAACACACCAGGATATGGGTGGAGGGCACATTGCACAAGACCGTACATGCTACAGTGATTTTATGAAAGCTAGGTGGTTCTCCAGGTCTGCCTGATCAGGAGACCTTTTAGGAACTTCATGGACATCACCTTGAGTTGCACGATGGAAATTAGAGACGGGCATGAACCGAAATATGAACCAAAGTTCGTGACTAACTGGGCCAGTTCATGGTTCATGAACCAGTAGTTCATCAGAGCCCATTTCTGACAAACTGCCACGAACTTTAGGCTGGTTTGTTTGGTTTGTTTTTTGGTTCGTCACTGCAGACAGCCTGGCACCGATCAATCAGTTTCCTAGGCAACAGGGGATGGACTTACTGCAGACCTTCTGCTGACCCAGAAGTGGCCTTCTGCTGGCCCAGAAGTGACGGTTTGCTGACCTGGATGTGACGTTTTCATGAACCAAACGAACCGGTTCGTGAACCGGTTTGCAAAGCAGGGCAGGTTCATGAAATTTCATGGTTCGTGAAATGTGACAAACCACGAACCACATGGTTCTTTTTTTCCAGTTCATGCCCATCTCTAATAGAAATATAATAAATCAAAATCTAAATGCTAAATATTTGTAAGAAAAGGGGAATTCATGTTCAGGGAAAATTAGGCCTGCACAGTTCATTATCCTTGAGAGAATATTTTTTTCTCTGTAACATGCATTCATTCTGAATATCAAACACGCACATTTTGTGGAAACTCATACATTATCCAAGAAGATAAGTTCCTTTTCAACCATCTTAGTATACTCAATGAGTTCCTTTCTCTTCTCTTGTCATTCAGCACTTTCTATGAGTTGTAGTGTGCTGTCACAAGTTTCCTTAGCTGGAAAATTATTCCGACATCTGAGAAAACTCTCTCTTTATCCATGATCATTTGTTGAAGCGATCCACTAATGACAGCCACCAGACTGACAGAACTGTTCATTCTTCTGTACAATATTAATAGACATCAAAGGCATTTGTTTTCCTTTTATCCCTCATTCTCTGCTAAATGTGGCAATCATGTGGAGGCTCAGGGTAATTGTCCAACCAAACAGAGAAGCTATTTTGCCCATGTCACAAAGCCAACCCAACATGGGATTCCATTTGAGTCCTACTTTCTATTTGGTGATACCCTTTTGGCCTTAATAAATCAAGAGCCTCTCAGCAGCTGATTGTGAGTGAGCACAGGTGATGGTCTTAGATCAGAGATCCTCAAACTGTTTAATGAAAATGTTTCCCTTATTAACATTTTTCATACTTTTTTCTGAGTTAAAATTAGAGACATGCTTTACACTTAAACCCCAAAGATTTACTTCTAAAAAGTGTATTCAGTCTGCAGAGAATACCATCTCTGTTTGTCTGCATGAGTTGTTGTTCTAGGCGTGCCTCTTGGTGAGAAGATAGAACAGAGACTCATAGGAGCATATAACAGGCAACCTCCTTGGAGGGCAGATAGATCAACTGCATCTGTGTAACTAAATAATCCATTCATACCATGGGAGTCATATATCAAAACTACCTGAGGAGGCTGTCTGTTGCAACTCTTCCTGAGTTAAGTCCTTCAGAGTGCAGCTCCTACTCAATAAAGCTGTTACCAGGAAATGTACTGAACTTCTTACATTTTTATCTTTTTCTGAAGGCAGTTCCCATAAAAGGAAGTCCGGTTGCAAAATGCTATGCTCCCCTTTTCATGGTGCTGTTAATTTATCCCTGGGCTTTTTCTGTCTCTTCTTTGTTTCAAGCTTGGGTAAGTAACAGTGTGTGTGAATCTTGACGTCAGTGTTTTGATGATTTGTGATTTTTCAGTTCCAACCGAAACTGGAGCTGAAAAATCACAAATCATCAAAAACACTGAATTCAGATCTGGTTAACTCAAAGTAATTTTATAAATTTCCTTCAGAAGTTAGAAGCCCAGCAACACTTTTTGCTTTTGCGTGCTAGTCATGAGTGACAAAACTGAAATTTGATATTCCAGTTTCAAAATCAAAGATTGGAATTTTCCCAGGAAAAAGGCACCGTTTCAAAACTTAGAAATATTGCCCGCCAATCAGAATTATAGATTTTAAATCAGTGGGTTTACAAGGAGAATGAGAGGGTTTCATTCCACTCCCTCCAGTGAGACTGAGAAAACCAAAATGGCAAGGCCTGTGGGCCCACTATGTCAACCCCCTGAGTCAAAGTGTCCACACAAACCTATAGCGAGCCTTGTTGTCCAGGGTCCAGAGAAGTTCACTGATCATCAAATGGTTTACATTGATCTTCTTCTTTATTTAGATATATTATACTCCACTTTTCTCCACAGTGGGGACTCAGAGTAGATTACAGCATTATCCCCCTCCTCAGGGCCTTTTTTCAGCTGGAACGCAGTGGAACGGAGTTCCGGAACCGCTTGAAAATGGTCACATGGCTGCTGGCCCCACCCCCTGATCTCCAGACAGAGGGGAATTTAGATTGCCCTCCGCGCCTCCAAGCGGCGCGGAGGGCAGTCTAAACTCCCCTCTGTCTGGAGATCAGGGGGCGGGGCCACCGGCCATGTGACCCTTTTCTCCGAGGGCAACCCACTGAGTTCCACCACCTCTTTTCCCAGAAAAAAAGCCCTGCCTCTCCTCCGTTTTATCCCCTAAGCAGTACATCTGTGAGGTAGTCTAGGTTGAAAGAGTAAGTGACCAGCCCACAGTCACCCAGTGAGCGTCAATGTCAGAACTGGGATGCAAATTTGTTTTTCTCAGATTCTAGTCTGACATTCTAACCAGTACGCCACTCTGGCTACCATGTTTATGAAGTTGTATGTTTTTTTTTTTAAAATACAAACACCTAAACACCATCAAACATTAGGAGTAAATTCCCCTTGGCCACCCAGTGTAAAGGCAAAGAAAACCATTTTAAGTAATATGAACGATCTCTTTATAGTCAAGCTAGGTCTGCCAGTCCAGGCCTGGGAGGCAAAATACCTCCCAGACTAGCCTGTAGCGGGCATGCTTCTGGCGGGGCACAATGATGTCACTTCCAGCAATGATGTCATTGTGCTGGCCGAGGGAATGCTCCCGCGCTTCACTTGGGGCTGATTTGAGGGAGCATTCTGGTGGCCAGCACGATGACATCACTTCCGGAAGTGCCGGCGCTGGGAGGAAGATCATCTGGGTAAGTGCCAGGTTCCCTCCCCATCTCCTTCCGGGAGGGTAAGAGGACATGACAACCCCAAGTCAAACAAACCCAGGAGAGACTATCAGATAGTGTCAGCTTGAAGACATTAGTGACACATTTCTATTGACATAAAAAGCTTTCCTTAGCTGCTAATCTTACAGTAAAGAAATCAATTTCTACTATCTTCACTGTCAATCTGTTGCCGTTATGGATCTGTTTGCAACTGGAAAGTTCTGAATCAGCGTTATGGTTGCTAGTCCTGCATTGGCAAATGCTAGGAGATTTGGGGTGGAAATGTCTGGGGTGGAGTTTTAGGGGAATGTGATGTCACTTCCAGGCATTCCTCTCAGAATTTCCCCAATCTCGATGGTATTTACCATAGAGACTGGGGAAATTCCTATGGTATTTACCATAAAGATGGGAGGGATTCCTAGAGTGCCACCATAATAAAATCCTCCTTCATTTTTCTCTCACTCCTCAAATTATTGCGGGTGGGGGACTAAGAGATGGAGCAGGAGTTTGACATCAGGTGAATCTACAAAATGTTGTTCAGCTACACTCTGTACATGGGGTGACTTTCGTACTTCCACATCTTCACTCATGAGTCTGGGGCCCTAGAAGTGAACACAACAGGAGGTTCCTATATAAATTGAGCAGGTGGTGTCACTCTAAAACGGACAGTTTCAGGTGGACAGCTGTGTTGGTCTGCAGTCAAAGAGCAAGATCTGGGTCCAACAGCAGGGTAAAAACCAACTTGATTTCCAGGGTATGAGCTTTCAAAAGACAAAGGGAGCTTTGACTCTCGAAAGCTCATACTTTGGAAATCTATCAAGATGGGTAGCTGTGTTAATCTGTCTGTAGCAGTAGAAAAGGGCAAGAGTCCAGCAGCACTTATAAGACTAACAAAATTTGGGGTAAGGTATGAACTTTCATAACAGCTCTGAGCTCACTTCTTCAAATATGTGCAGGTTATCTTTTTTTTTTTTGAAAAATTTTTATTGGGTTAGAACATTTTTATTTTTACATTACAGTCAATTTTCCCCTAATTTTTCGTTTCTAACCCCCTCCCTTTCCCCCCCTTTTGTTGACTTCCAACAGCTTTCCCACCCTCTGTCCCTTTTCCCTTACTTCTATTAAGTTCCTCTGTCTAAAACAGATATACATTCTCCATTATATTAAGCAGTACATCTTTAACTCCTTTACTTATTATACACCCAAACTATACGTCTTTAGATAAACAATTTATCCCATTTTGCAGTTTTGAATAATTCTATATAAACCTATATATCATAAACCATAAAAATTTCCCACATTTAAATCAAACAATTTGATTTGTTCTCTATATTTTACTCATTTCAACTTTTTATGGTAATTCTATATAACTCCTCAGATACTCAATCAATTTAACTCTTCTATACATTCAGTTTGGTGCATATAAATCTTGTCAAAGAAAGAAAATATTGTTAGTTAGTCAATCCTCATGTTTAAACCTTATCATTAATTATTCTCTATCAGTTGACCTATACATATCTATATATATCTCAATCAATTAATCTAACTGCTTATAAATTCACATTTCTCTTCCTCCCCCGGTAAAGTCACCCCTCTCTTTTATACTTTTATTATATTTCAGTAGTTCTCAAACTGCCACAGTTTTCCTCCCACCTCCCATTTCTTCTCCAGGTATTGTTTCAGCTTCTCCCAGTCTGTGTTGAACTGCCCTGAGTCCAGGTCTCTCAGTTTTCTTGTCATCTTGTCCATTTCAGCCATATACAGCAATTTGTAGATCCAATCTTCAATAGTTGGTACTTCTTGTACTTTCCATTTCTGCGCATACAAAAGTCTAGCTGCTGCAGTCATATAAAAAATCAACGTCCTATGATGGGCTGGAATTCCCTCCATTCCCAAGTTTAGCAGCAGGAGTTCTGGGTTCTTATTTATTTGAAACTGTAAAATTTCACTCATTTCTCTTATTATTTCCCCCCAGAACTGCCTAGCTACCTCACACGACCACCACATATGATAGAGGGAGCCCTCATGTTTCTTACATTTCCAGCATTTATTAGAAGTATTCAAGTTCCCTAGCGCAATCTTCTTTGGTGTCATGTACCAACGATAGATCATTTTGAAAATGTTCTCTTTAATATTGATACATGTCGTTGTCTTCATTGTAGTTTTCCACAAGTATTCCCATGCCTCCATTGTTATTTCTTTATTGAAATTTATAGCCCATTTCACCATCTGTGTTTTAACTATCTCATCCTCAGTATACCATTTCAGCAATACTTGGTATACCTTGGATATTCTTTTCTTGTCTTCTTTAAGAAGGGTCTGCTCTAGTTCCGAGTTCTCTGTTCGTATGCCCCCTTTTGCAAAGTCTGAGTTGTATAAGTCTCTAATCTGTCTATACTGGAACCAATCATAGTTAGGTGATAGTTCCTCTTGCGTCTTTATTCTAAGTTTAGATACTTCAATCTTAGTTATTTCTTTGTACGTTAAACATTGTTGTTCATTATCCACAGCTCTCGGATCTATCACCTCATATGGAACCACCCACAAGGGGGTTCCTTCTTGTAGGTAAGTTCTATACTTCTTCCAGATTGTAAATAGACTTCTCCTTACAAAATGATGCAGGAACATCGAGTTGACCTTTACTTTGTCATGCCATAGGTATGCGTGCCATCCAAAAAATTTTTTATATCCCTCTAGGGCTAATAGTTTCTTATTCTTTAATGTCATCCACTCTTTTAGCCAAACTAGGCAGATTGCATCATGGTAAAGTCTCAGATTGGGCAGTTGCATTCCGCCTCTCTCCTTTGCATCTTGTAAAACTTTTACTTTCACTCGAGGCTTCTTGCCTGCCCAAACAAAATCTGATATTTTCCTCTGCCATTTTTCAAATTGTTTAGAGTCTCTGATGATTGGTATTGTCTGTAACAAAAACATTACTCTTGGTAACACATTCATCTTAACTGCTGCAATCCTGCCCAACCATGACAGGTTCAATCTATTCCATTTGATCAAGTCTCTCTCTATCTGAGTCCATAATTTTTCATAATTATTCTTGAACAAATCAATATTTTTTGCAGTCAGCTCAACTCCCAAGTATTTCACCTTACTAGTTACTTCACAATCCGTTGTTTCCATTAACAATTGTTGTTTCTGCTTAGTCATGTTTTTGCATAATATCTTTGACTTCTTTTTGTTAATGAAGAAACCTGCCAAGTCTCCAAACTCCTTGATCTTGTCTATCACTTTTGGCATGTTCTCCAGTGGGTCTTCTACAATTAACATTATGTCGTCTGCAAATGCTCTGACCTTATATGAATAGTCCTTTATCTTTATTCCTCGTATTTCCTCATCTTGTCGGATTTGTATCATCAGAATCTCCAATACTAAAATGAACAACAATGGAGATAACGGGCAACCTTGTCTTGTTCCTTTACTAATCGTCAATTTCTTGGTCAGTTCATCATTCACTACAATTGCTGCAGTCTGGTCTCTATAGATTTCCTTGATTGCTCTGACAAATCTTTCTCCCAGTTGTAGCTTTTCCATAGTGGCAAACATAAAGTCCCAGTTTAAATTGTCAAACGCTTTTTCAGCGTCTACAAAGAAGAAACCAACCTCTTTGTCACAACGCTTGTCGTAGTATTCAATAGCATTGATCACTGTCCTTAAGTTGTCTCTTATTTGTCTGTCTGGCAAAAAGCCTGCTTGTTCCTCCTCTATGACTTCCGAGAGCCACCCCTTCAATCTCTCCGCCAATATCTTCGCAAAAATTTTATAGTCATTATTAAGTAGTGATATAGGTCTGTAATTTTTCACGTTGGTCAGGTCTTGGCCCTCCTTTGGGATCAATGATATATTCGCTTCACTCCAAGTATCTGGAATCCTTTGATCCCTAAAAACTCCATTCATCACCTCTTTTAGGAATGGTGCCAGTTCATTGGCCATTGTCTTATAAAATTTAGCCGTAAGTCCATCTGGCCCTGGCGCCTTTCCTAGATTTGCAGATTGTATTGCCTTGCTTATTTCCTCGTCAGTTACTTCACTGTTCAACTTACTTCTCCAAGCTTCCGAGATTTCTGGAAGCTTGGTTTTCTCCAGATATGATGCTATTGATTCTTTGTTTACTTCTTTTTTATTATACAGCTTAGCATAGAATTTATAGAAGGCTCTACTAATGGTAGTCTGCTCCAAGTACGTTTTATCTTCTTCACATATTTTATTTATTATTTTCTTTTCCCTTTTCTTCTTCAATTGCCATGCCAAATATTTCCCAGGTTTATTAGCACCCTCAAACACTTTTTGATTCAGTCTTTTAAGATTCCACTCCAATTCTTTATTACTCATTGCTGTTAGCTGTTCTTGAAGAATTTTGATTTCCTGGTATATTTTCTTTTTCCCTGGTCTCTTTTTTAACTGTACTTCTTTGGCTTTTATTTTCTCCTCAATCTCTTGTCTTTTCTCCTCTTTCTTTTTTCTTGCTCTGCCATTTAAGTCCATTAGTATGCCCCTTACAACCGCCTTGTACGCATCCCAAACTTTATTGGTTGGTACTTCTTTATTCACGTTGTATTGTATAAAAAACTTAGTCTCTCTTCTCAATATTTCCATATTCTCACTTTCCTGTAACAAGTCCTCATTTATTCTCCAGGCTTTCCTTTTTCTCCTTTTTCCGAATTTCCACATAATTGGGTTGTGATCTGAGCCTACCATCGGCATTATTCCTACCTCCTTAGTCCATAACGCTAAGTCCTTTGAGGCCCAGATCATATCAATTCTTGATAATGTAAGATGCCTTGCAGAATAAAAAGTAAACTGTCTGGTTTTAGGATATTCTCTCCTCCATACGTCTTCGAGAGTCTCTTGTTGAATCAACTCAAAAAAAAGCTTTGGCAATAATCCTCTTTTCTTTTGTGCTTTTGTAGTCTTTTTGTCTAGTTCCAAATCTGTCACTCCATTGAAATCTCCAGCAAGAATTATCTGGTCATATACAAGATCGTCTAAGTGCTTCCTTAAGTCCTCAAAGAAGCTTTCCTTTGCACCGTTAGGTGCATAAAGTCCGACTACCAACACTCTCTTTAAGTTCCAGTTACATTCCACTGCTACAAATCTAGCTTCCACATCTCTCATAACAAATTTTGGCTGCAGCTCCTCTTTTATATACAACACCACTCCTCTTTTTTTCTTGTTGGAAGCCGCTACAAATTCTTTGCCCAATTTTCCAGATTTTAAATATTTTACATCCTGTTTTCTAATATGGGTCTCCTGCAAACAAACAATATCACATTTTTGTTTTAGTAGCCAATGAAAAATATTTTTTCTCTTATTCGGTGAGTTTAGTCCATTTACATTCCAAGATAATACTTTACTCTCCATATTCATGGTTTTGTTGGTAAGTCTTTTTCATTGTCCTTAATAAATCTCTCCATCTCCCGCTCAGATCTGATACGCTTTTTTGCCCCTCCAAACTCAAAGGACACTCCTTCCGGTAACTCCCATCTGTACCTAATGTTCATGTCCTTCAAAGTCTGAATTAACACTCTATATTTTTTCCTGTCCAGTAACACTGATCTGGGCAATTCCTTCATTATGATAATCGTCTTGCCATCAATCTCCAATGGGTCTTGAAATTGTTTTGTCACAATCCTCTCTTTCATATTTCTAGTTGTAAACTGCACGATCACATCCCTTGGTAGTTTCCTCTGGGTTGCAATTCTCGAGTTCACACGATACGCCACATCTAGGATAGCCACAATTTCCTCCTCCTCCTTCCCCAGGTATTCAGCCAACACCTCAGTCATCTGTTCTTGCGCTGACTTCCCTTCAACTTCTGGCAGACCACGAAAACGAAGCTGCTTCTCCATGTGTTTAGTTTCTGCAACTGACATCCTCCCCTTTACCGATCTCATCTCTGTTTGTTGCGTTTCTATTAAATTCTCCATCGCGTCTTCTACTGTTTTGACTCTCTGTTTCGTTCCTTGTAATTCACTACTAATCGTTTCCACGCCTTTTTTCACTTCTGACAGCTCCGACTTTACTGTCTGTGTAACTTCTTTGACCTCTTTAATAAGCTCCAATTTCGTGTCCTTAAGTTCTTTCATCATGTCTATAAGTTTTTTGTCCAAATTTTCTATTGCCGATTGCCACTCTTTTTTCGACATCGTGGGGCTTGCTTTAGCTCGCTCCCACGAATCTGCTCTCTTCCTCAGCTCCGTGGCGTATAATTAAACGTTTTCCTTTTTTTTCAAATGTCCCAATCTTTGCCAAAATTAATTTTTTATATCCAAAATGTCGGGCGTCTTTTCTCTATGGTTTCTCTATGTTATTATAATCCAAGATGGCCTACTTCCTCTTCCGCTGAAGCCACGACCCTTCCACTTTCAAAAATGGCGATTCCCCACTTCCTGTCCCTTGGCAAGGGCCGCTTCCCTCCAGCCACTCTATTGTTATTACGCACTTCCTGTCTCCCGTCTTCCCACAGCAGGTCTCGCGATGGTGTCTTTTTCCCACAGCTCCAAGACCACAGGTATTCAAAACAATAGTCCGATTTTTGTAATAACTTCTTTAAACTTAGTCTCTTTTAAAATACAACTCCTGCCGAGTCTTCACCTCCTTTTCACTAGTCTGTTGCAGTTTAAAAATCTACTTTCTTTCCTCTCTGTTTTTGTCAATCTGTCCCGTTTCAAGAGATAGCGATCTTTACCTTCTCTTCAACTTTCTCGGGTTGTAATCGCTGTTTCGATCTTAAATTCTCCTCTCGACTTCCCTCCCCGATCGAAGCTTGGGTATGTAGGTCTTATGCCAGCCGAGTTGGCCCCAAAATTGCCGCAGAGATTATAGCCGACCCGTCGCAAGGTGGGACCTCAAGGATCGGGGGGGAGACTCCTTGTGTAGAGCCCCCCCTCGTCCGAGATCTAGCTCACCCTAGGGTCTTGAGCATTCTTTGCCTGCTCCCCGCCTGAGAGCAGTCGGCCGCGGGTTATTTTCACCCCTCCGGCCGGTTAAAACGGCAATCCGGTCAGCTCCGCAAATGGAGCTGCGTTAGACCTCCATGAATCCCAAACCGGAAGTCCAAATATGTGCAGGTTATCTAAAGACGTGAGTTCTGACTCTCGAAGGCTCATACCCTACCACAAATTTTGTTAATCTTATAGGTGTTACTGGACTCTTGCTCTTGGAAATGTAGTTGGTCTTTATGGTGCTATTGGACCTACATCTTACTCTAAAACTGGCAGTAAATTATTTTAAGATCTTGGTGAGGAGAGCATAGGGTGTAGAGTTGCCAGGTCCCCCGAAGCTCAAACTGAAGCAATGGGGTGGTTTGGGGTGGGTGCATGCATTGGGAGAACTTACCTCACATATGCGTGCAGCACTCTGGAGCACTTCCTTGTCCGCCAAGAATGATGTCATTCCTGGCACAACAAGGAAGTGAAAGCCCTTGTACAGCCTTCACTCCAACACTAGATTGGGGGCCTTTATTCGCTTGTCGCACCAGAAATGATGTCACTTCTGGTGTGACAAGGAAGTGCTCTGGAGTGCTTGGGAGCAGTGGCATAGCCTGGGGCAGGGCAGAGGAGCAGACACCCTGGGCACAAAATTTTTAGGGGGAGCTGTGCTGGGGAGACCCTACACTGCGTCCACAGGAGGCCCCCTGCGCCACCTTGGCCACCTGCTGCATCGACAGAGCAGCTGGCTCACTGGACGCCGAGCTGGACCTCCTGCAGTGGCTGCTGCCTGAGGAGCATGCTGAGCAGGCAGCGGTGGTACGGGCGGCTGCACCATAGGGCTGCCAGATAAGGGACATGTAGGTGAGCAGCTCAAATCATGGGAGCACTCCCAGGGGGCAGCCATGCCCTGTGTGATGATGTCACTTCCCGGAAGTGACATCATCACACGGTCCTGGGAGCATACCTCTGTGTGTGATACTAGGGTGCCACCTCCTGCCAGGAGTTGCCCTGGGTGCTGGCAGCCCACGCTACACCACTGCTTGGGAGTGAACTGTGGGGGCTCTCAGGCCCGTTCCTCATGCCTTTTCTCCCTGCCAGCCAGGTGAGAAGTGGTGGAAGGTGGAGGCTGGGAGCAGGGATCCTACCAGGAAATAGTGATGCCACAGGGGCTGCTGGAGGGGATCTCCCATTCCCTGCTGGAAGAGGATGAGGACCTGACTTTTCCATGCTTCTTTAATCCCTCCCAGTGCAGAGCACTATGAGGCACAGAAGTCCATATACACAAAGCTTATTCCGAAGAACCCCTTTATCATGTTCATTTTAAAATAAGTTGGGTCCCCCCCCGCCCAATTTTCTTTTAAACAATGTGCTTAGAAAGAAATAAAAAAGGCTGTTTCTTAACTTCAACATCTCTTTTAGCTGCAAGTATGAAAGTGGAAACCAAGAAAGATGAACGGGTGGCAGTGCTGGCTACTGCAGGTAAACTTTTGCATTGGGAACTCAGATACTGCTACCAGAGCAGTTCTCCCTCAGCTTGCCTGAATTCATTGCAATTAGAAACTGTAGGATAGCGAGCAGCTGCACTGAGGATCCCAATTATGTTAAGCATGAAACTTCGGGGAATTGGGTCTTAGTTGCTTCTCTTTCTGCTTCACAGTATGGAAAATTACCCAGGTGGATGTGTGAGAATGGCACATTTTCTCTTGAAATGTTAGATGCCTCTCCCCCATTGCTCTTTTCTTGAAAAGTGAAATGTGATTTTCTGGTGGGGGCAACTTAACAGGCCAGGGGGGAGGATTATGGGGGCTTCTAGGTGTCACACCAATGTGCAATATCACTTCTGGAAAAATCAGGAAATGACATAATCGCACCAGGATTCACAGAGTCGGTGCAACATCAAGAAGATTGCCCCCCCCCCCCCCACACACACACACTCTGGAACCAAAGTGGCCTGATGAGAAACAAAAATGAAAAATTTGCACAGTTGCATTTGGGTGTCCGAGTAATGCACCCTGAATCTTTTTGCTACAACTTGATGCCACTGTTTATTGCAATTATTTTCCGGATGAGAGCTGGATGTCATCTTTATGT
The DNA here is from genome assembly GCF_028583425.1 of Eublepharis macularius. Taxonomy (NCBI): domain Eukaryota; kingdom Metazoa; phylum Chordata; class Lepidosauria; order Squamata; family Eublepharidae; genus Eublepharis; species Eublepharis macularius. The sequence goes on along the minus strand of NC_072796.1, from coordinate 130,130,966 downwards.
ACTAACATCTGCACTCACCACTAGGGGGCTCTAAAACACCAGCACGTTGGCATGGTGACCATCACAGTTGGGCAATGAAGGGCATTTTGAAGTGGTTTTTCTTCAGGAGGATGAATGCAGAGGGTGTCTGAACCTTGATTTAGTGCACATCATGGCCTGAAGGACATCATCTTTATTTCGTGAATATGACTGGCAATGCTGTGAGATCCTTCATGTGGTTTACCCATATGAGGACAGAACACACCCTATTCTATATTTTTTTTCTGCTTTCAGAGCACTTCCTAGCACATAGAATTTGGATGTGGTTACCATCTCTGTTCCCCACTATCCATTCAGCAGCTTTGCCAAACTCTGCTCGTCCAGATCAGTAGAGTAAGCATGGGTTGCAAACATATGGAGGAATGTTGATTAATGCCACTTGCGCGCAAATTCGGTTTCTTCTCTCTGGTGAAGGAAGTTTAGCAAGAGCGTATCAAAGTGGCAGCATACCTCAACCAAAGATAGCTTCCCACTGAAGCGCATTGTTGAGACATTTGTTCTGACTTGGGCGTCACTGTAATGCTGACTCAGAAATAACTTATTCTTTTCCAGAGTTGCCTGCGAAATCAGTCGATCTGGCAGCGATTAACTTGACTGAGCTGGTAAATGGAATGTTAAATTCTGCTCTCAAAGGTAGTTGCTCCTCCTCCTGCTATTACCACTGGGTTTTTTATTACACTACTTCTGGGTCTTTCTTTGGAGAACCTAGAGCAATGTGGGACTTTTGGAGGTAGAGTTTCCAGTTCTGAGTTGGCAAATTCCTAGAGATTTGGGGGAGGAGCTTGGAGAGGTGGGGGTTTAGGGAGGGTGGAGTCCACCTTCCAAAGAAGTTATTTTCTCCGCGGGAACTGATCTCTGTCACCTGGAGATCAGTTGTAATTCCTGGAGATCTCCAGCCATGACCTGGAGATTAATAAGTAAGAAACAAACACCGTTTTCATTCTTAAACACTAGTCCCCAATAACTTCTTAAGAGTTTCCTCAATTGCTTGTGAAAGGTCTGATGTAATTGAATAAATAATACACTTTCTGCTGTGTGTGACTGATGTTGTTGCTCTGTTGAAAACAGTACACTACTGTATCATACAACAATGTCAAGATACAAGCACATAAATACAATAAATATAAAAAAAATGAACAAGAAGCCAAGAAGACTTGTATACCATCCAAGAATACCAAGATACAAACTGATCAGATTTATTGTCAAAATGGATTTGATAACCGGCTGCCCGTATCTCCTTGACTTTGTGTTCATCCTGTTCTTGAATTGCTGTTAATTGTACCTGTTTGTATCTGGGTATTGTTGGGTGATGTTTGGGAGCTAGTGTTTAAGCCTGAATACAGTGTTTGTTTCTTACTTATTTGTTTCATATTACACCGTGTATGACCTGGAGGCTGGCAAGCCTATTTGGAGGCTCTCCAGTCCAGGTACTAACCTAGCTAAGACTTACCTAATTGGAACTTTACTAAAAACAACAGCGAGAAACGGCCGTAGTTCAGTGGAAGAGCGCCTGCTTTGTATCCAGAAAGTCCCAAGTTCGATCTTCTATATTTCTAGGTAAAGTATCTGAGATAGGTGTTGGTATCCCTCTGCCTGAGAAATGCTGCGACTCAGGGTCAAACCACACAAGACAAAATACACTTGAATTACCCGTGAATTACACTCAAATACACTTGAATTATAAAATATACTTGAATTACCCGTGTAATTCAAGTGTATTTTGTCTCCTGTGGTGAGACCGTCATTCCTAAAAAATGCCAATCTTAGTAGACCAATGATCTGACTTTGTCTAAGGCAGCTTTGAATGTTCAAAAGATCTGAGATGGTCCCACGGCTCAGTGGAAAAGCGCAGGTTTTGAATACAAGAGGTCACAGGTTCAATCCCAGGCATTGTCTGTTAAAGGTCTTGGGAAACCAGCGGTTCTGTGCAAGCAAAGTTGGTGCTCTGTCTTTGGACCACCACGATCCCTCTCCTTCATACACTCCATGAAATTTCTTTATGACACCTAATGGATGACATTATAATTGGTTGGTATGGGGGGAGAGTTCAGTAAGCAGAACATCTGCAGAAGACTCCATCTTCCGTTCCTGACCTCCCCAGTGATACATGAGTGGGAGACCCTAAAGAGTTACGGAGCCAGAGGGACCAATCTTCCGAAGCAGTCTGAGCTTATTTCATATGTTCATATTAAGAGAATGGCCTAGAGGCAGAAAACATGCTTTGTATGTAGAAGGTCCCATTTCAATTCCTGCCATCTCCAATTAAAAAAAAAAAACCCTGACAGAAGGTACTGGAGAAGAGCTTCCTCAGTCGAAGAGCCACGGGTGACTTTGGTTTAAGACAGTAGAGAACTGGTGATATGCAGGAACTATCTTTCTCTCTTTTGACAGTTCACATACTGATAACTTATACCTATATGTCCACACAGGTACCAAAAAGTTCTTCTCTTTGCTGAGCATCACTTCATACAGTTCGTATGCCTTCCACAAAGTTTCCATCGTTGTCTACAACAGTTAAGTATGAATCTGCAAATCGCAGAAACCATCTTCAGAGGCTTTTCTTCTGGTTCAAGACCTTCTGAGGTCAGGCAGCTAGTGCCTGGAGACAGGGCCTTTTCAGTGGTGGCACCCTAACTGTAGACGACCTTTTCAGAGGCCTGCTTCCTTCTCTCTTCTCCTGCGGGTACCTGATGAAGACTATTATATTTGACAGTGCTTTTAATACCTGATTTCTTTGCCATTTCTGCTCCTATTTTAGTTGGTAGCTTTTTTAAAGGGGGTTCCTTTTATTGCCAGCAGTTATATTGTGATGACAAAGAGAATGAGCTGTGACCTGGAATGACCCTGGTGCTCTGCCACAAGCATGCAATCGTCTTAGAAAAACTGTCCTCTTTTAAGGCTCTTTCATACAGGCTATGTAACCTGCTTTGGCTACGGGAGCCCGATAGGTTTTTTTAATGTGTGGTTTTATACACCTGAATGGTAAATTGCTTGCCTCTGGCAGTTAATTGAGACTTAGCCCACATTTTAAAAAAAATCTGCCGATATGAGGGTTTTTTCATGTTTGTATGTGCTTCTGAGTCGAAGCAGACTGTCAATTGAAAGGACTTGTACAGTAGCCATGCTAGACTATTGTAGCAAAACAAAACAGAACCTCAGGAGCACCTTAAAAACTAACAATAGTTATTCCAGCAAGGGTTTTTGTGACTCAGAGCTCTCTTCTTCAGATACAATGGGATGGGAAGAAAGAAAACCATTTCCCTCATTTTTACAGAAAATTACAGATGTGGGGGGGGGGGGAAGTTTGTCAATTGAAAAATCTACTATCCTTTTAAAGGAGCCACTTTTCTTTTTCCTACCTTTTTTCCTTCAGCCATTCCCCCCCCCTTTTTAAAAAAAGTGTTCCAGTGTATCAATATATCACTATTTTGAGAGATGTGCTGCCTTCCTTTTTTCTACCTTCTAACAATCCAGACTTCTGCAGCATTGAAGTAATTTCTTTTCACGCTTTCTCTTCAGAACACTGCTATACTAATTACCTGTTAGTTTATGATAGCGTCATCCCAACTCCTCCCAAAATTTACCCTTTCAGACTCTTCCTATGTGGTCATCCCATGTGGGGAAGAAAGCTTTGACTCTCCAAAGCTCATACCCTGAAAATCTAGTTAGTCTTTAAGGTGCTACTGGACCTGGATCTTGCTCTTTTGCTACAAACCAACATGGTTACCCATCTGAAATGCTCCCATGTGATGAAACACCTCTCTAAAATGCCTTCCTTGATAGTCTGGCATTGAATGATTACTATTTGTTTATCTGACTGCTGTTGTTCCCTTTAAGTTGAATAACCCTCCCTGCCCAGGCCCATGGGTGTGTATCTACTTTCAACCAGGGCTCATTTCGAGGAGGAATGCACAGGAATGCAGTTCCGGCAGTTCTCTCAAGAGGTCACATGTCAGGTGGCCCCGCCAACCTGACTCTCGGCCATTTTGAGCCTGTTTCGTCCTGGATTGGGGCCAAAACGGCCTGGATCAGGCCTCTGACAGGTGGTGGATCACTCTCCCACTCAGCAGCAGCCTGATCCTGACCATTTTGGGCCCCTTTTCAGCCATTTTCAGCCCCCTTTTGCCATTTTGGGCCCAATTTCAGCCCTGAATGGTCAGGATTGGGTCCAAAACAGCCAGGATAGGTGATGTCAGGGGGTGTGGCATATGCAAATCAGTTATACAAATGACACATTTCTGGTGATGTTGTGGCATATGCGAATGAGTTATGCTAATGAGTTATGCTAATGAGTTCCTCCAGCTCTTTTTCTACAAAATGACCCCTGCTTTCAACCATGTCCTCCTTAAAATAATGGTATCTTGATATAGGGCAAAGCTATATCAAAAGGTGGGCACAGCAGAAAAATGTGGTGACATCTGAAATAGATACTTCAGAAGTAGAAACATGGCATTGCCTTTACTTTCTTCACAGTTTCAAACTTGAAAAATGTCGACCCCACTAAATTTCCCACCAGGTACTGTTACTGCTTAAACAACAGGACAAATGATTTAACAGGTGAGTGGACAAACACACTTGATAGCCATAGCCTGGGAGACGGTATCACAGGAGAGGAAGGAGAGGGCCCAGCCTATTCCACCCATAGGTTTCATGGTGTTGTGCAGAATTGCGGTGGGATGCAAATGACTTGATTAAGAATATATTTACTTTCCATTGTATATCAGTTTAACTCTCATGTAAGGTTGCCAGCCAGGAAGGTATGGGGGAACAGGAACATTTGTGGGCAAAGAGTGGGGGAAATGGCATCGCCTAACACCTTGATATCACTTTACAGCATCATGTGGCTCTCTAGGAAATCTTCAAAACAGTATGGTAAAAACCACAGAGATTTGGGTAATTCCTAGAGTGTCATGTGATGTCATGATGTCACTTGCAGGTACTCACCTGGAAGTGACATCACAGCATTGTGTGACTCTGACCCCCTCCTACCCCGATTTAGTCCTGCCCCTTCATTAAGTGAGGCAGGGGCTGGGGAAGCACACACAGAAGGGGGTGGCCAACTGGCAGGCCTACTGCAGTGGTTTCCTCCAAAGAATCCAGGGAGTTTGGTGAGGAGTGCTGAGAATTCTTCATTGCCTCTCCCCTCAGTATAGCTCTCAAGATTCCTTGGGAGAAGCTTTAGTTTCTTTAGCAGAGGCACCATGAGTCTCACTTCAAACCTCCCTTCCTCTGCAGAGGGTGGGGCTTAAGGTTGTACAGGCTTGGAGAAAAAATGTCCTGTCCCTTTAATAGAGGCTTATTGTGTGGAAATAGGCAGTTGAAGTTGTGCAGGGCATGGAGGTAAAGAACATCTCCTAGAAAATAACACCCCATTAAGCCTCTATTAATGTTACAAGGCATTTTTTTATTTACGCGTGATAACAACCATAGTAGGCCTGGATCAAAGATACTTTCTTACCTGAAGCATGCTATGTCTGTCCTCTGGTGGCAGCTGAGAGCTGAGCTCCAGTGGTAGTCCAGCCAATGGCACTGACTCAGGAAGTGACAACAACTGTAAGTTATACCTCCTCCCACACTAGGACTGCAAGGCCTCGATGGTAAAACCATAGAGTTTCCAACAATTCCTAGAGCTACACTACATCACTTCCAGGGTTTCTCCAGAAGTGACATAGTAATGAAGAAGATGTTGTAGCCCCGCCATGACCCCACCCACAACTGTCTCATCCACACAGCCTGACAACCCTATCCCACACTGCCAGGGACTGAGAGCCACGCAGCCCTTGTGGTGCATCTCTGCTGTCCTCCACCATGCAGCCACTTGGGTGTCTTGTGCCAAGAACCAGCCCTGGTTGAGGTCCAAAGAAAGATGCTGGGTTTATATAAGTGGGGCTTAGTTTTTGCTTCAGGGTGATCTTTCAGGAGAAAGTCTGGGCAAAATCTGCTCCCGGCGATCACCTCTTCCGTTGTTCTCCAGTCTTTCCCGATCCTGCTTTAATGCAAAGAGAATAGAAAAGAGTGGATGGCTGCTGTGTTGGGTTTTCAGTTTATTCAATAGGCAGTTGAATATTGTTATAAAAATCGATGTATCAGGTTCTCTGTATTCCCAGTTTTCAGTTTTTAAAAAACTCTCTAGCCCCTTTTGTTGTGGAAAAGCACATCTCTGCAATGAAAGGTGCTAAAGAGAGCCCCCCCCTTTTAAAATGAAAATTAAAAATTCAGAGAAGCTGATAGGGTTGCCAACCTCCAGGTGGTTGAGATCCCAGAATTACAACTGATCTCCAGGGAAGAGAGATCAGTTCCCCTGGAAAAAAATGGCTGCCTTGGAAGGTGGGCTCCATGGCATTAAACCCTGCAAAGGTCTCTCCCCTCCCCAAATCCCTCCCCAGGCTCCACCCCCAAAATCTCCAGGAATTTCCTAACCTGGAGCTGGCAAACCTATAACTCTGTACAGATACAGAATGATACTCAATTGCTAATTTTTTTAAAAAAAACTGAAAAGCCTGAATGAGATGTGAGGTGGAATGGCTGCTGCTGGGGGACTGGAGCAGAGGAAATATGGGAAAGAGCCGCATGTAGAAGACTTATTGCCACTGGGCTGTATTAGCGACTGCTGCAAACAACAGAAAAATCAAATGAGTGTATTCCTGTGTAGAAAAAACCCTGTTTTTCTTTGTCTAGATTTTACAGCTTTGCTGGTCGATATCATTGGAAACTCCACCAGCTTCCTAACAGAAATTTTCAAGTCTACTTCCATTCTCTCAGGTAAGATGGGTAGTTGTTAGTAATTGGAAACTTGAGGCCCAGTTTGTTAAGTTTGACACTTTAGGGTGAGACACTTAGAGCAACGGTATTGGGTCAAATGGGAGAGCGCAGAAGGGAACAACATTTTGACATGTCTGGTCTATTTTAGGAACATTTGTTGTGATTTATAATAATAGCTAAATAGGTTGGGGGAAAGAAGGTAGCTTGGTATAGCTCAATCTTGTTAGATCTCTGAAGGGAAGTTGGGTTGGTACTTGGATGAGGGACTACCAAGGAAGAGTGAAAGATGAAGGCAATAGCAGACCAACTCTGATTCTTATTTGCCCCGAAAGCCCTTGCGGGGTTGCCAAGTCAGTTGAGACTTGATAGCACATATGTATGTATGTAGTTTGGAATGAGACATTATTGGGGGATACTGGGTGACACGTAGCTGCCACTGAAATCAGCATCCTTGTGTCATCTCCTCGGTCCACGGGTGTAGTGGACAAAACATGTGATATGATGTCATCTCGTTTTTCCCACTCTCTTAAAACTGGTAGACAATGAAGTGGAGCAAGGGTGGACATATAGATCATGCTGACATCACATGTCTTATATGTATTTATGTTTTTAGAACATTTATATGCTAGCAATCCAAAGAACCTTCTTGAAGCAGTTCACAAAATAGAACATGATACAGTCCTAAAACAGTTTACAAATCATTAACATTAACAATATATTAAACAGCCAGTCCTTATAATCCAGCCAGAGCAGCAAAAACAGCATAAAACATTTATTGGTCTAAAATGATCCTTGTAAAAGAGTCCTCGCAGTAGAAGCAGAGTATTAAAAACAATTTTTTAAAAATATAAAAGCCTGAGTAAAGAGAAGTGTTTGGGCCAGGAAACCCCACCCAAGTAGAGAAGGCTTAAACTGAGCCGTGTGGGGAACGGAGAGTTACCAATTCTGGCTTGAGAAATTACTGGAGATTTGAATGCAGTGCCGTGAAGTCCATAGGCAGGATACAGATAGAGATCAAGATTTTCATTTTTAGAGAGCACGGCACAAAAGGCTTCCTGAACAGGAGCGAAATCAGCCACTAGATACATTAAAAATGGAGGACAGCTTAGGTGCTACAAAAATGTCTTTGGCACTAAAATTAGACAGCTGGGGCACCTGAGAACGGTACTGTATAATTGGTCTCTCTGGCTTTGGCATCACTCCACAAAATTATCAAAATTCCATCCTAGCAGTACTTGGATGTACAACTTGCAAATTCATTTTCCCCGGCTGATGTGTTAGCCTGCCTAGCTGTAGTCATTAAAAATGAATTTCTGCATTTTAGCTTCCATTCCTTCCATCTGAATGAATTTCAATGATGCCAACCAACCATCTGTTTCTCTTTCAGTGAGCCACAGTAACGACACAGACTGTATCTATATTTGCGTCATGTCAGGTCGCACAGGTAAATGTGAAATGTTGTTTCCCCCCCCCCCCCAAACTTGTAACTTGGAGCCAAACATCAAATTTTGAAATGTCTCATGGTGGAACGTACCATTTCAGAAGGGACTCTGCAGATCTGAATGACAACCAATGGCAAATTCTCCCTGCTCTGGAAAACTAGCATGCCAGGGAATTGGGTTCTTGTGTTGCCTTCCTGGTTTGTTAGTTTTCTGTGTGCAGAGGGCTTTTTGGCATAAGTGTTCCAGTATTGGGATCACACATGCACACCCACAGGGAATCTAAAGTGTGGTAATCCAGGAATATTTTATGATTTTATCACTTACTTCAGCTCCTATGATTACTACATCATAGACATGGAAGTATCAAAGGCCATTGAGCCTATTGCTGTGGACTAAGTCCATCTACCTGCTTTGCACTAGAGGAGAGGGAATTACAGAGGGGTGGTGTACTCTTTCAATGGAAATGCATGAGCAGCAGCCCACAAATGGAACCAGCACTAGCATGAGTGCCATCCACAGCTGCTAAAGCCCCGCTTTTGGTCCCAATCTTCAAAAAGTTAAGGCGCATGGTTCCTGGAGAGATGGCAAAAACATTTTCTAAATTAATTGTAAATAAATAAGAAAAAATGGCTTTCAAAATGGCCTCCATAGTGACACTCTAGGATTGTCCCCATGACTCTATGGTCTTTACCACAGGGATTAGGGGACATTCTTAGAGCATCACGTGAAAGAGACATCTCATCCTCCTTAAACTCCAACTTCTCCAGGCACTGCCCTCAAAATCTCCCAGTATTTGCCAAGGCCATGCTGGAAACCTGAGCTACCAGATAATTTTAGACTCTGGACTAGGGGTGTGCAAGCCAAAAATTTTTGGCTATAGCCGAAAGTAGAAAGCCGAAAGAAGATTCTCTATCGTTAAAGCCGAAAGCCGAAACAAGAATCTCTTTCGGCTTTCGGCTTTCGGGATTCTTTCGGGATTCTTTCGGGATTCTTTTGGCTTTTTTCTATGGGAAAATGCCTCCGTCTTCCAGGACACCTGGAGGAGGCATTTTCCCACCGAATAAGCCCAAAATTGGTGGGGACCTTCCTCTAACCCTTCCTCTAACAACCACCCAAGTTTCAGACAGATTGAACTTTGGGGGGCCATGTTATGGCCCCCCAAAGCACGTCCCCCCATCCTCCCATAAGAAAGCGAAGGAGCAGCATATTGTTAGCATGCTGCTGCTCATCTTTCTTCATTATTTCCTATGGGGAAAAAATGAAGAGGCAGGCTTCCTTTGCCAGGGGTGGCATTTTGCATGCAAAATGCCCCCTTACCCTCAGGGGCCCATTTCATGGCCTCCCCAAGTAGGTGCTCTAATCTCTACCACTGACAGCTGGGGGAGGCTTGTGTTGCCAGGGGTGGCATTTTGCATGCAAAATGCCCCCCAGCCCTCAGGGGCCCTTCTCCCACCCCTCCTCCCACTCCCACCAAAGGGCATGGCAGCAGTATCTTACACAAAAATAACACAACTCACTTAAGATCAGAGAATCACCCCAAAATATTGCTGTCAAAAGCACTTTATTTCCTTAACTGCTTTAGGTTACACAGTAGGAAGGCACAACAGGGCATGAAAGCAGTGTACTACATAAAAATAACACAACTCACTTCACATCAGAGAATCACACAAACACAACTGCTGTCAAAAACGGTGAAGTGGGTTGTATTATTTTGTGTAGTACACTTCTATCATGCCCTTTGGTGCGCCCCCCTGCTGTGCCCACATTTGTGGCACCCCTGGGCTGTGCAGAATTGCCCAGGGAAAGAGAGTTTAGAAGTTCCCAGCATAGGGAACAAAGGGAGAGGGCTGGCCTTTGCCAGCCTGTTCCTGGGGTTATGGGTGTGGGGCAGGTGGGGGTGGATTTGGGTCTGTGAGGGGCTAATGTGGGGATTTGGGTCTGTGTGTGGCAGCTGGGGGGAATTGGGTTTGTGTGGGGCTGTAAGGGGTGGACTTTAGGGGCTGAGAGGACCTACTTGGGGAGGCCATGAAATGCCCCCCCAAGTGGGAGCAGTCTGAGCCTTGGTGGGGGGTGGGAGGAAGGGTGGGAGAAGGGCCCCAGAGGGTTGGGGGGCATTTTGCATGCAAAATGCCACCCCTGGCAAGACAAGCCTCCCCCAGCTGTCAGTGGTAGAGATTAGAGCACCTACTTGGGGAGGCCATGAAATGGCCCCCCCAAGTGGGAGCAGGCTGAGCCTTGGTGGGGGGTGGGAGGAGGGGTGGGAGAAGGGCCCCAGAGGGTTGGGGGGCATTTTGCATGCAAAATGCCACCCCTGGCAACACAAGCCTCCCCCAGCTGTCAGTGGTAGAGATTAGAGCACCTACTTGGGGAGGCCATGAAATGGCCCCCCAAGTGGGAGCAGGCTGAGCCTTGGTGGGGGGTGGGAGGAGGGGTGGGAGAAGGGCCCCTGAGGGTGAGGGGGCATTTTGCATGCAAAATCCACCCCTGGCAAAGGAAGCCTGCTTCTTCATTTTTTCCCCATAGGAAATAATGAAGAAAGATTAGCAGCAGCATGCTAACAATATGCTGCTCCTTCGCTTTCTTATGGGAGGATGTGGGGACCTGCTTTGGGGGGCCATATGGCCCCCCAAAGTCCAATCTGTCTGAAACTTGGGTGGTTGTTAGAGAAGGGTTAGAGGAAGGTCCCCACCAATTGTGGGCTTATTCGGTGGGAAAATGCCTCCCCCAGACGTCCGGGAATACGGAGGCATTTTCCCATTGAAAAGCCGAAAGAAAGCCGAAAGAATCCCGAAACGTTTCGGCTTTTTTCTTTCGGCTACCCGAAACGTTTCGGCATTCTCCGAAACGTTTCAGCATTCCCCGAAAGAAGCCGAAACACTTTTGTTTCGGCATTCTTTCAGCATTCTGAATGCCGAAACACACATCCCTACTCTGGACTTATTGGTTTACCACTCTGCTCAGCAAAAACTTCAGCTAGAGGAAGGTTTTGAACTTTGCCAAGCAGAGTGGTAAGACAGAAGCCATTGGTTGGAGGCTCCTCTCCACACTTCGTTGTTACTGTCACATGCCCTTAGAAATACACTTCCCAGAATGCACCTTGGTGCAGAAATGATTGGAAATTAGAGGAATTGGGAAGTCCGGGTTGGGAAATTCCTGGAGATTTGAGGGTGGAGCTTGGGGAGGACACTGTTTGAGGGAGGGGTGGGAGTTCAGCAAGAATGTGACACAATAGAGTTTGCACTCCGAAGTTGCCATTTTCTCCAGGGAAACTAACCTCTGTTTTCTGGAGATCAGTTGTAACGCTGGCAGAACTCCAGGGCCCATCTGGAAGGTGGCAACCCTAGGAGGAAAAAAGGTGGAAGTGAGATGGGCAGAGCATCTCTAGCTACAGCCTGCATTTGAGGTCTCTTCTTCTGAGCTTTCAAGAGTCAAAGTTCCTTTTGTACTAGAGTTGCTAGCTCTTGGTTGGGAACTACATGGAGATGGGAGGGATGGAGCTTGGAGAAGGCAGAATTTGGGGAGGGATGGGGTCTCATCAGGGCATAAAACCATAAAGTCCACCCTCCAAAACAACCATTTTCTCCAGAGAAACTGATCTCGGTAACTGGGAGATCAGTTGTAATTCCAGGAGATCTCCAGCCACCACCTAGAAGCTGGAAACGCTATACTAAGCCAGAATGACTGAGGGCCAGACTTCCAATCCTTAGTCCAGCCCTGATGGTAACATTGGGACTTTTACAGGTTGAAGCAGGGAGCTTAGAGCAGCACCTAAATCTGTGTGGCCAATTCTCAGGGCTTTCTTCATGTATGAGTATACAGCATCATCTTTTGTGATTGTCAGTACGCCCGGGGAATAGAACACGCAACTATGAAGACAGGGGACGTTTTTTACGAGGGGGCCGGCACAACAAGGGGAGACGGACTTGACAGCAACAGGGGAGACTGACCTAGTGGTCAATCTCTCGAACAGAACCTTGTCAGATATAGAAAAGGCGGCTTTGAACAAAGGATTGGGCTTTGTACCGACCCCCAGATACAATGATTTTCAAACCAGGATAGACGTCTTCAAGTTGGTGAGACAAATCAAACTGAGAGTTTTTTTCGGTGGCAATGCACTTGCAAGAAAGGAAACCGGCATACATAAACGTTCCTCCTTTACTCCCACTGTTAACAATCCTTATGTACAGACTTTTGAAAAAATGTTATTAAAAGAAATTGGCAGCATAGAAGCCCGTGGGGGTAGCGCCCACAATAACTTACGGAGGGAGGAGAGGATGGCTCTAAGGAACTTGAGATCTGATGACTCTATTATAATAAAAGAGGCTGATAAAGGGGGTGCAATTGTGCTGATGGATAAAAAGGACTACATGAAGGAAATAAATAGACAGCTAAACAACGAAATGGATTATAAACCCATCCCAAACGATCCTGTAAAGAAGATCAGTCTATTAATAAAGGTGACAGTGGATGAAGCACTAGCCCTGGGATATATCACGGAATTAGAACATACAGGTTTAATTAACCCGTCCCCTAGAACACCAGTTATGTATATATTACCAAAGATTCATAAGGAGGGGTTTCCCCCCCCAGGGCGCCCAATAATATCGGGAAGTAATTCAGTTTTGGAACCGTTATCCAGGTATTTGGACTTCTTTTTGCAGGGCTTTGTAAGAAAATTACCTAGATCTCCAGCCACCACCTAGAAGCTGGAAACGCTATACTAAGCCAGAATGACTGAGGGCCAGACTTCCAATCCTTAGTCCAGCCCTGATGGTAACATTGGGACTTTTACAGGTTGAAGCAGGGAGCTTAGAGCAGCACCTAAATCTGTGTGGCCAATTCTCAGGGCTTTCTTCATGTATGAGTATACAGCATCATCTTTTGTGATTGGCAGGCATTCTGTTTCAAGCTCCTGGATTAGCCAAGCCTGGTATAAATACCTGGCTTTCTGCTTGCTGCATTTTTGCCTCCAGCTTCCCCCACAAGTGTTAGGTCCACATTCTCCCACGAACCCAGACCAATGCTGAACCTGATTCCATCATGAGGCCCCAAGATTGTTTTCCGGACCCTTATGATAGCAACCCTTGAAGTGAAAGGAGGCTCTCGTTCATCAGTTCCTTCTGAATCTTTCTTTTCCTTTTAGGCAGAAATCTGTCAGATTTATGGGAAGCAGTTGAGAAGTCCCCTGTTATTAATTACACGTTTTCTGGTAACGTGTCAGATCTCCTGGGTGAGTATATCCTGAATATATTAATGAGCAGGATCAAGCTGTTGGGGAATGAAAACAGAAGCTGAGTTGCACGGATGGAAACCTCTCCAGCTGATCTTGATTACATTCGCCTGATGATTGTTGCTTCCCAAACACGGAGATTCTTGGGTACGGCATCCCTATTCTGGAAATCTCAGCATCCTTATTAAACTTGCTATATCTCATGCATACCTCATACATCCCGGATAACTCCATGGCAACCATACTGAGAGCATCATGGAGAATCCCTTGGGGTGCATTCCCCGAATGTGTGGGAACGTCCCAGGCCAACCTCAGATGGGAGAATGAAACCCTCAACTGAAGGTGGCCAGATGCCCTGAAAAAAATGTCCTGACCCTTTAACAGAGGTTTAATAGGTAGAAATGGGAAATTGAAGCTCTCCAGGGCATGGAGCTAAATCACATCACCCGATAATCCCTGCAGGTCAAAATGATATTAATGGGACAGCTAGAAGGACTGGTTTCCAAGTGGACAATCCTGTTTAGGCCAGGTTTGAATTCAGGTGGTTGTCATCAATAAAATATACTAGAGGCATACATGAGGATGCTATCAAAGCATAGAGCAAAGCAGATATGAAAAGAGATTGATTTTTTAAAAATGGAATAGTGTAGACTCTAGGGTCAGCAGCTGTTTCTGGCTAAAATTAACAGTAAGGGGAGGGTTTTCTCCCTCTCAATAATAATAGTAATAATAAATCAAATTTCATATCAAACCAAATTTCATTATTATGGTCATAGACCAGCACAAGTCTTGTGAGAATTCCCAACCACCACAACAAATGTCAGTCCCTGGCAGGTAGACCCCTCAAGCCCACCCACAGTGAACACATGTTGGTTCCAGCAAAAGTAGCTTTATTAGAATCTATGCAGTTCAGGTCTGTACCCCGTCACGGAGTTTGGCAGAAGTGACAATTCAAATCAAGCAGTCTCTGCTATAATTGATTTTCCTGCGCTCTAAATGACATTTAAGGTTTTGGCACGCAAGCCTACACGAGTTTTGTGAGAATCTATTTAGTTATGACTATGCACCAGGTATACAATAAAGTATTCTCAGCACCTGGGAAGAGTAGTGAAAGCTGGCATCTAGGCACACCAAGGTCACGGTTAGCTGAGACTCGCATATTTCTCTAAGATAACCAGGGAGGCCCGTTCTGGATCCTAAGCAAGTAACATCTGCAATATGGTTATGAATGATCAGAGAGAGAGTACACATCAAGTTAGCAATAAGACAGTATAGTTTCAGCATATTGCGGCACACGCAATACAACAAACAGACAACCATGGCATGGCTGTACATAGACATGAGAACAAATAAGGTTAGAATTATCACATATAATAATTCAAGAATGGTTATTAATAGTAACAATAGCAATAGCAACACCTGGGCAGGGGACTGTCTGTCAACAAACCTGTAGCATGAAGTTCAGGAATAGCAAAAGGAAGCGCTTCATTATGCAAGATACACTTAGCTTATGGAATTCTCTCCTCCATTCACACTAGGTTGGAATTGGTACTCTAGTTTTACATAATAGAAAGCAGCTGCATTTTCCGAGATTTTGTTTCTTTTTCTCTCCAAGATTTAGACTCCATCCTCCCCAGCCTGATTCCTTTGCGAGAAGATGCTGAGAAGGTCCTTAGTGAGACCGCACAAGGCATGTGGACTTTTAAAAGTAAGCAAGCGATCTTCAGTGCTAAACATTTTGTCGTCTTACAAGGGCTATTGAGACTTTGGAGCTGATTGATGGTCTCTTTTATATGGAGGTAGTAAAGAACGTTGTCACCTCTTTTTAAATGGGTTGGATGATGTTCTGTTAATTCCCGGACTATGTGCCATGCTTCAGCCCTCTGTTGTGGATGGGGCTGTGGCTCAGTGATGGAGGTGCCTGGAGGATTTCAGGAAGACAGTTTGCAGCGATCTCATGCCAGAGACACAAATCAAAAAGCTATTCCTTTTGCTATGCAGTAGATGATGTTTGCCTCCCCGTTCCTCTTTTCAGCTACAAAGATGCCAATGAGGACGCAGACCGGAGCCTCAAAAGGAGGCGAGATGCTTTTGACGCAGCATCCCATGTGGCTGCGGACCATGAGTTTGAAAGGCGCCGAGGGTCCATCTATACATGCTGCCTTGTGGCTGCAGACTGATGTCTTGAAGGGACCTGACGTTTCGTCAACTAAAACAGCTTCAGTGGAACCTCCTTCTCCTACCACAGTAGAAGACGACAATATCTCATCAAGAGCACCACCAGTGCCAAGTGAGTTTGCGCATTCAAAAGATGAGCAGTAAACTCTTGGATACCAGCTGAGAATATAAGGGAATTTCAATCAATGGTTGATTTCTCTGGGCATTGCCATGTCAGCAGAAGACCAAAACCCAGGAAAAAATAAATCAGTAAGACAGTAATTCATACCAAAATGTGTATGCAAAATATAATTCTTAATCACAAGACAGTAATAAATCACATGTCAGAAGGAAATTTTAAAGAACCATCTCAGTAGAGTAAGTACAAAGACCAGTCTTAGTCAATTTCAACAGACCGTGCCTTCCGAGGGCAAGGAAATGGCGCTGGAAACAAAATAAATCAAGTGAACGTCCGTTTGTTCTAGAGTCCTTTCGAGGTCCAAGCATCCGTATAGATCATAAGCCATCAAAAATGTGAAACCAAGTTGGCAGACAGTAATCTTCTGAATTAGTTCTTGTACTAGGTGGAAACAGACAGATGGTTCCCAGGATCCAGCCCAGTCCCGGGTTGGCCCGACAAGCGGCCAGCAAGATTAAATCAATCAGCTTGTTTCATCTAGCCACGATTTCATCAGGGGCCACAACAAACACCACCAAAGTTATTCAATTGAAAACGGCTAAACAATTCTTAAGTGCAGTCTTTTCTCAGCACAGCAAGGTCAGTAAACTGTGGCCCTCTAGAACAAACGGACTTCACTTGATTTATTTTGTTTCCAGCACCGTTTCCTTGCTCTCGGAAGGCACAGTCTGTTGAAATTGATTAAGACTGGTCTTTGTACTTACTCTACTGAGATGGTTCTTTAAAATTTCCTTCTGACACGTGATTTATTACTGTGTTGTGTTTAAGAATTATATTTTGTATACACATTTTGGTATGAATCATTGTCTTACTGATTTATTTTTCCCTGGGTTTTGGTCTTCTGTTTACTTTGGTTTAGTGTATTCGGGGTTGCCCTTATTGTGTTAGTACTGTATCCCATGTCAGCAGCTTAGTTATAAAGCATCTACTTTCCAGCCAGAAGGTCCCAGGTTCAATCCTCAGCATCTCCAGTGAAAAGGATCAGGTAATGAGTGATGCAAAAGACCTCTGCCTCACTGAGAGTCTGAGTAAACAATACTGACTTTGATGGACCAATGGTTTGATTCTGTATAAGGCAGCTTCCTGTGAGGCTATTAAATTGTTAGTTTTTCTATCATTGGCACTCAATGAAGTAGGACAGAGTGGGGGGAAAAGCAAAGAGAAGGCTTTGTGTTACAGGGCTGGTGATATTTGAGGGGAAGACTGGAGAATGTGACACAGGGATGCTGTTTTCAATGGCAGCCCTGTGTCCCTCATCATAGAGTTTTTAAGCTAAGAGATTTGGTCACATCATGAGAAGACAAGACTCTGCAGAAAAGTCAATAATGCTAGGAAAAGTGGAAGGCAATAGGAACAGAGGAAGATCTAAAACGAGATGGCTCGACTCAGTAAAAGAAGCCACATCCTCCAGTTTGCAGGATCTGAGGAAGTCTGTTAATGATTGGACGTTCTGGAGATCTTTCATTCATAGGGTCGCCATAGGTTGGAGGTGACTTGACAGCACATAATACACACACACCTGTATCTCACAACAGGGAATTCCACCCTTACAGTTTACAGGTATATAACATAGATATGTTGGGCTTGCTTTGTAGTCTACAATATCTTTTGTACACTTTGATTCCCCAGCTCCCAAGATGTCTGTCGAGCCTTGGACAATTGGCCCCAAAGGAGATGAGACCATCTCACCCAAATTCAGCACATGGCGAAAGACTGTTAGCTTGAAAAGCACAGCACCATCATCTTTCCAGGCGTCCTCATTGCTGCAGGCAGGTGTTTCAATAGAATGGGAGGTTTCTGCAACTAAAGTCATGCTTTCGCCTGCACCTGTGACAAGCTATGACATTCTAACTGGAACACAGCCATTTCCGAGTGAGTACATGGGGTGCGAAGAGCTAAAACAAGAATAGAGGTTCTCTGAGAATATGAAGGAATGTTGCTTTATATTGCTATCCTCTTACCAGTCTTCTTGTAAGAGCTTAGACCTTGTTTTGGACACAACAATGAAAAGGGAGCAACATTTATTCCTGGGTATACTTTTGAGACTTTATGAAGATTAAAGTTGTATCAGATACTCTTGATACTGATTTTTCAGTTGAAAAGCAAAATTGCTATCTAAGGATCTAGATGGTAGATATGTTTCTTGAAATACATTGTAGGAATATTCACCCTTATTCTCAGGCTCACTGCCTCCTGTTCCAGTTATAGCTTCCTCCTTCTCCTTCTTCCTTGATTACTCTCTTGGCTAATCCTGGCCGAGGTGATGCCATAATGCAATATAGCAAATCCGATTTAGCAATATAATGACATCACTGAGGACAATTGCATGGATGGTCCCAAACAATCAGGGAGCAGGCAGAATACAGAATAATGTTGCCAGTTTGGTGTAGTGGTTAAGAACAGCATGACTCTAATCTGGAGAACTGGGAGATTCCCCACTCCTCCGCTTGAAGCCAACTGTGTGACCTTGGGTCAGTCCTAGCTCTTCCAGAGCTCTCTCAGCCCCACTCACCTCACAGGGTGATTGTTGTGGGGATAATAATAACATACTTTGTAAACCGAGACCTTCAGCATAAAAAGCAAGGCATATACTGGTGGCTGTATATATCTTGCTTTCTATGCTGAAGGTCTTGGGTTCAATTCCTGGAAACACCTTGGTTAAAGAACCTTAAAAGACTTCTGGTCCAAACTTGGGAGAGTTTCTGCCAGTCAGAGCAGACAATAATCAGCTAGACAGATCTTATTACCACCATAGGGCAGCTTCATATACCCACTGTAAGTGAACAGGCAAATATCCAGTTGTGTGGGAAAGCTGTCGAAAGGGGGAGACCATTCACAACAGTGTAAAAAAAATTGTCCTGAAAAAAGAGTGAGTAGTTTTCCATTCCCTTTGAACAGAGAATGGTTTCATGAATGAGTTGGTCTGTTGGTCTGGATCTCAAGTACACCATCTTCTCTTGATAACCAAAGCAGCAAAAGGTGACTTGAATGTGTGAATGAATCCAGGTAGTTCATTCGCACGTTTGTGATCCCATTTGCTGCATTGCAACACTACAGCTAGAACTTTCGTGTTTTTGATGAGTGTGTTCAAGTATTCAGCCACACTTCATCAGGATATGAGAAACTGAGCAATGGAAGCATGTGTGAAGATGTTCTGTGAGTTGAGGAGCTTCATAGGTGTGTGATGGAGATGGTTACGTGTGTATCATCAGGAGAGAAATCTTCTGAACTCTTTATCTGCCACACACACAAGACTGTTCCTTTATTTTCTTGGTTAATGAATGCAGAATGACAAATTTCTGCTGATTGTGCATGTGTACACAAGCCCTCAATGTGTTTTTGGAGTTTAAATTTCCCCCCAATCTTTTTTTTTTTTTTACTTTTTTTTTTATTCCCCCCAATCTTTTTAGCAACTGGAGTTCCTTTGCCACTGGTTTCTCCTTCTACAGAACAAGGGCAAGATTTGTTGAAGACCTTCCTTCCATTAAGTGAGTTGAGATGGTTTGTTGGGTGTAACACCCAAATTATTTATTGGTAAAATTTGGAAGGGGAAGATTTTGTTCATTGTTGCAGAAAATGTTTGTGATGTATTTAAGAGTCTCCCCACACAAGGCGTCTTAAATGGGGATGCTCAAGTGAATGATCTTATACTTGTTCTTCTATTGTGGATACACATGCACTGCTAGGGAGACAGAGTTTGCTTGAATATAATGAATATAAAAATAAGTTATTTGAGCATTCCCACCTAAGATATCTTGTGTAGAGAGACTCTTAAGAGTCTCTGTACATGAGACAGTATGCAATGTTAGCTGGGAAGCATAGTTCAAAAAGACAGAACCAAAGGCTGTCAATTTCACCTCTCTACACAGAACAGGCAGAGATCGCTCCACAGAGGGCTTGTTAATTTCATCTTTGCTTCCCCAAAGGTTCTGTCAGTTTCACCTCCCCTTTGGGAGAACCCTTTGGGGAGCTGAAGATGAAGTTAACAAACCCTCTGAGGAGCGATCTCTGCCAGCTCTGTGTAGAGAGGTGAAATTTTAAACTAGGCTTCCTGGCTAACATTGTATCTCCCTACACTTGAGTGTCCTCATGTAAGAGGTCTTGTGTAGAGAGACTCTGAGACTCATAAATATCCTACAGCATACACTTTGCGGGTCAAGACCTGCTTTGCCTGATGCATGAAATTTCTCTCTAAGAATTCTCAGCGGTGGTAGCCAGCTGTCTGCTTAGTATTCAACCATCTGTGGATTTTGTGGAGGTGAACTTTCCGACTTCCCTTTCCAGCTGTGCTTCACCCAACCTCCTGATTTTTTTCCCCTTGGGGGTCAGCAGACCCTCAGGATGGTTGGGAGGTGGGTGGATTGTCATCACTTTCATTTCTGGTGGAGACTGGCACAGAGCGGAGGGGGAAGGGTCACTAGACCCTGAGATAGGGTTGCCAGCCTCCAGGTGGTAGCTGGAGATATCCCAGAACTGCAACTGATCTCCAGGCCATACATAACAGTTCCCCTAGAGGAAACAGCTGTTTTGGAAGGTGGACTCTAATACACTGTTGAGGTCCTTTCTTTCTATAACTCCCACCCTCTCCGGGTGCCAGCCTCAAAATCTCCAGGAATTTCCCAACCTGGAGCTTGCAACCCTGCCCTGAGAATAGGGAATGTAGGCAAGGTGTCACATTACAATGTGGACCACAGATGACTACAATGCCCAGTCAAAGCTGGTGTATCCCACTTCTGCTATGGTTCTTGCCTACAAGCAAACACTTTGAACACAGTAGAGACCCCCTCACCTCTGCAGGAGTATACCGTATACCCTGCAGCTGTGGACAAGTTTACATCGGGACCACAAAGCATAGCATCCAGACAAGAATAAAAGAACATGAAAGACACTGCAGACTTGGACAACCTGAAAAATCAGCAGTGGCTGAACATAGCCTAATGCAAACAGGGCACAGTATCTTATTCCAGGACACCAAAATACTGGACAACACTTCCAACTACTTTGTCAGACTGCACAGGGAAGCCATTGAAATTCACAAGCATAAGCAAAACTTCAACAGGAAAGAAGAAACCTTAAGAATGAACAGAGCATGGTTTCCAGTTCTGAAAAACACCAGGCTAACAAAACACTCTACACCCGACAATAGCCCTGCGGAGAAGATTAGCACATCAAGCACCAATCCATATGCAAAAGAACCTCCTCATGATACAGTGAAGCCTCCCGCCATTAGCATTCCACACCCTGGGAAACTCTTACAGGATGACTCAGCTCAACCCCACCCCTCCTGAGTAGATACAAATGACCTGCCAACACCTTTTCCACACTGTGACACTGAGAGATCTCTGTCTTTTGGTGCTACACCTCTGAAGATGCCAGCCTCAGCTGCTGGCGAAACGTCAGGAACTACAATGCCAAGACCACGGCAATACAGCCCGGAAAACCCACAACAACCATCGTTCTCCGGCCGTGAAAGCCTTCGACAATACATCAAACACTTTGAACCTTATGCTCCAATTTGTCAGTCTTTCAGGTGCTATAAAACAGAGAGACCATAGCTCAGGGGTAAAGCATTCCCTTGGCCTGCAGAAGGTCCCAGGTTCAATCCATGGCAGTCTCTCCAGGTTAACACGTGGCATGAAAGACTGCTTCTCGAAACTCTGGAGATCTGCTGCCGCTCAAAATAGAAATCATTGACTGTGATAGACGAATGCTCTGATTCATTGTTCTTTGAAACAACATATAAATCATTCGTTTCTTCCAATATTTTATTTTCCACTTTCTAGCCAGCAGGCTCTCGAAGTCATTTATATAAATAATCGTCTTAATCTACATTAATTAAAAACATTGATCAAAAGCAGATAACAGAATGCTGTCCAAGGCAAATGCTTCCAGCTGAACTCTGCAAAAAGAGAGTTCTGTAAGTTTCTGGTCCAGATCACCTACAACAGTTCCCTCGGGAGGCTGTTCTGTAGGCAGGGTGCTGCTACGGAGAAGGTCCTTCAGTTGACGGCCATCTGCCCTCATGTTAGGATCCTGGCTGCAGACCAGAGAGGTTCAAGGTATGAGGCAGAGTCAAGATCAGGATAAAGGTCCAATTTACCAATAAACATTCTGAAATGCCCTGAGTAGCCCAGGCAAGCCCAATCTCATCAGATCTCTGAAGCTAAGCAGGGTTGGCTTTGGTTAGTAATTGGATGGG
This sequence comes from Eublepharis macularius, assembly GCF_028583425.1. Classification (NCBI taxonomy): domain Eukaryota; kingdom Metazoa; phylum Chordata; class Lepidosauria; order Squamata; family Eublepharidae; genus Eublepharis; species Eublepharis macularius. The sequence goes on along the minus strand of NC_072796.1, from coordinate 130,108,938 downwards.
AGACCCCCCCCCCAATGAAAACCACGTTTGCTATGCAGAGGCAGCCAATGGTTAATCACCTCCATTAGCCTCTTGCCTTGGAAATCTGGTTTGCCTTAAGTCAACTATGGCTTGATGGCACTTTCCTCCACCACCATTCTGAAGGGCAAGTTTTCAAGGTGGGAAATGTCATCCGAAGCAAGTAAGATCCAATGCTGAAGTAAGGCAGGAAGCCGGAAAGTTAAGATCATTCTGGGATTGGCTGCCCATACTAAGGATACTGCCTGCAAGCCATGAAATATTTCAGAAACAATCATCATTGTCCTGCCCATGAGAGATGCTGATGTGCTTCTGGATTCTTTCCCGCAGCTGAAGCATCTGTGATCGTGACCCAGCCAACTTCGTCAAAAACAACTAGAGCATCTTTCCCGATGCAGACAGGTGAGCTCCTTTTGGACGGAAGCAAGCGTGCACCTAGCGTGCTCTGTCCTAAACCCAAGGATGTGAATCCCTCCTTGACAGACGGGCTGATTCATTAGTTTGATGTAGTTGTGGCTAAACTCCAGCTTTTCACTTCTGAAGAGCAAATCAAAGACTGAGCTGATGGGCAGGGGGAGAGGGGGACCTTTATTTATTTGTTTATATTTAATTTATATTCCGCCCTCCCCACATCAGCAGGCTCAGGGTGGATCGCAACCAAGTTTAAAAACATATTTCATCATATATACAATTTAAAATCATAAAACATCCTAATACATAGATTAAAATACATGTAAACATATTCACACACATACACACACACACATATATGTGTATGTATGTATGTAAACACAACGGCACATAATCCAGACGACCCCCTATTTAGCCATCTCCAGAGTATTTTGCCAGGGATGTATGAGAGATGGTGGTGTCACTAGTAGGGAGGGCATGTTCTGTGGTCCCCCGGCTAGGGGGCACCGCCTGGCATCAACCATATGCCTAGCGGAACAGCTCCGTCTTACAGGCCTGGCGAAATGCTAATAAATCTCACTGGGCCCTGGTCTCATTGGACAGAGCAATCCACCAGGCTGGGGCCAGGACTGAAAAATCCCTGGCCCTGGTCAATGCCAGGCGGGCCTCCCTAGGGCTAGGAATCTTTAACAGATGCTTATCGCTAGAGCAAAGAGTCCTCTGGGGTTCATATGGGGAGAGTTTAGTGCTAAGACCCACACATAGGCAGGGCTTTTTTTCTGGGAAAAGAGGTGGTGGAACTCAGTGGGTTGCCCTCGGAGAAAATGGTCACATGGCTGGTGGCCCTGCTCCCTGATCTCCAGACAGAGAGGGGTTTAGATCGCCCTCTGCGCTGCTCCAGCGGCACGGAGGGCAATCTCAACTCCCCTCTGTCTGGAGATCAGGGGGCGGGGCCAGCAGCCATGTGACCATTTTCAAGCGGTTCCGGAACTCCATTCCACCGTGTTCCAGCTGAAAAAAAGCCCTGCGCATAGGTATGATCCTGCTAAGCTTTGTGCACTTTGCTAAAGATCCTTTTTTTGTTGTTGGGTTCACAACAACGTGCCAGTCTATCAGGCAGCAAGACATAGCCTTTGTTCCTACCGTTTGGGTGCAGCCATAAGTCAGTCGCGACTTGACAGCATGTATGTACATAGCTGCTGTAATGGTCTACATACTAGACAGGCTACCAGAATCTTACACTGCCTTCCAACTGTGAGTGCGGTCACAGTTTCTTTGATGCAGTGACAAGGGTTTTAAGTTGTGCAGAGTTTCAAAGGAGCACAGCATCAAGAATAGGACATTGACCACTCTCTGCATGAGAAGACCCCTTTGGAAATATACGACTCTATTCTAAAGTGTAATTCGTATGTCATAACCCAGTCTTGCTCATACTTTTATGTTCTTTCCCTTCTTTTGCTGCTAGGGAATTGGGCTTTGCTTGCACTGTCTACACCTCCAAAAAGGCCCGGTGTTTTCCAAAAGGTGCATTCCAGTAAGTATCCATCTCTTGGACGGCAAAGGTTGTGTAGCCTCGTAGCCTCGTTTTTAATTTTTATTTTTTCCCATGTGGTAAGGGTGGCTGCTGCTGAACTTGTTCATTGCTGAGCTTGTTCATTGCTCTGTGGATCTGTATGAAAGGGAGCCTTAGATTTTTATGAGATCATGAAGCAACTTTGCATCGAGATACTTTGCAGATTGTCTCAAAATATATCTAAAATTGTGAATGTTTCATACTCAGGCAAGTGTCCCCTATGAGGATAATTAAAAAACAGCTGATGACAGGGAAAATGATGAATGGCATACAAGGAAGTGTAACCAAGGAGGTTGAAACAACAGAAATAAATATATGGCCAGGTTGGTTGTAGGAGAACCAGTTTGGTGTAGTAAGAGCGCTGGACTTGAATCTGGAGAACTGGGTTTGATTCCCCACTCCTCCACTTGAAGCCAGCGGGGTGACCTTGGGTCAGTCACAGCTTCTAGGAGCTCTCTCAGCCCCACCCACCTCACAGGGTGTTTTGTTGTGGGGATACTTTGTAAACCACTCTGAGTGGGTGTTAAGTCATCCAGAAGGGCAGTATATAAATCAAATGTTGTTGTTGTTATATCAAATTGTTGAAATTAGCTACAATATAAATTAAAAACACTGGTATAAACTTTAATAGGAATACATAGATTAGATTAAAAGCAACACATGATTGTACATATATGTACTAAACCCTCATATATACATATAATAAAATCATTAATATACAGGTATACTAGTACAACTAATAGCCATGTGTACAAAACTAATAAAACCAGAAGCGTTTCAGCCCAAAGGCCTTAGTCAGTGGTACATAAATATCAAAGGCAGCACTTCATCCATAAAACGCATAAATAAAACATTCATGAACTAGCATATACTGAACGCTGAGATGAAATTAAAATAACATGGAGTGAATTCCTTAGACTTCTACCCCAGAGCAGCAAGAATAAATGTCAGGGCACTGCTACATAATAGGGGTTGTGCTTCCTTTGCCCGTAAATCTTATAGCCAGGTCAAGAATGTCAAATTCAAGATGGAGTGCTGGATACCCACCAAAGATGAAACCAAAATTATGCTTTTAATCTAATCTATGTATTCCTATTAAATGTTATACCAGAGTTTTTAATTTGTATTTTAGTTATTTTCAACAATTTGATATATATTTATTTCTGTTGTTCCAACTTTCTTGGTTACCCTTGGTTTACGGGGTTGTTGTTTTTCACTCCCCCCTTTTTTGTTGTCTGGTGGCATCAAGGAAACCAGAGTGAGTTCCCAGGACTCAGTGTAAAAATCAGAGCTAAAAATGGAAGGGTCTGAACAGGGGTCATTTCATAGAAAAAGAGCTGGAGGAACTCATTAGCATAACTCATTAGGATAACTCATTAGCATATGCCACGACATCACCAGAAATGTGTTATTCGCATAACTGATTTGCATATGCCACACCCCCTAACATCACCTATCCTGGCTGTTTTGGACCCAACCCTGGCCATTCAGGGCCAAAATTGGGCTCAAAATGGTCAGGATCAGGCTGCTGCTGAACAGGAGAGTTATCCACTACCTGTCAGAGGCCCGATCCGGGCCGTTTTGGCCCCAATCCAGGACAAAACGGGTCCAAAATAGCCGAGAGTCAGGTGGGCAGGGCCACCTGACATGTGACCTCTTTGGGGAACTGCTGGAACTGCGTTCCTGTGCATTCCCCCTCGAAATGAGCCCTGGGTCTGAGGAATTCTCTCCCACCAGTTTCTCTCCAGCAACAAGCCCAGAGTATCAGTGAATCCCGCGAATCCATGGAGAAACTGGATGCAGAGAATTTTGAAATCACTACCGTGCTTTCAGGCAGTGCCAGCCAGATCTCCACACAGCCATGGACATGGCTAGGTTTTCCTTGGGCTATGCCTCTTCCTTTCCCTTTTGCACTACCATAACCTCCTGGTTCATGCATAGCTGAATCACTTTGCCAGGTCACTATACTGGACTACTGAGAACATGTTTCAGGGAAGTTGTTTTGCATGAGGGTGTGGATTTATGGTGGGAGGGTACATGGATTTGGTGAAATGGGGTTTTCAGGTAGCTTAGAGTTGCCAACCTCCAGCTGGAGCCAGAAGATCTCTCTGAATTACAACCGATCTCCAGACTTGAGAGATCTGTTCCCCTGGAGAAAATGGCTGCTTTGAAGGGTGGCTTCTATGGCAGCACATTCCTGATGAGTTCTGTCCTCTCTCTGTGCTATTCCTCCCCAGGCTCCACCCCCAAATCTCCAGGAATTTCCCAGCTTAGAGCTGGCAACTCTAGATATCATCTCAGTCTAAAATCTCCCATCTAGGACTCCTGTATACCTGAAGCCAGCCTACTGGACTAAAGGAGGCTTATGGCCACTGTTCTGAACCTATAATCCACCACTGCCTATGATTAGCATAACATTATCATTGAGTGTCCTCCAAAGAGTAAGTTAAAAAATTAGAGCCTAAAATTGCATTCTGGAGAAGGTAACTTTATTTATATGGATGTATTTATGATATAAGTAGATGATACACAGATCTCAGACATAGCACTTAATGAAATGTTTCTGTCTGATGGCTCGCGGCCAACTCTTAAATGTTGGGATTGATTCCTGAAATGTAGAGTCTGAGATTTTATCACCACGGTGAGGTAAGCATTATAAAACTTCCCCCCACTAGGTGTCAGAAGCCGTTGCAAGAGGTAAGAAGGGCCTGCCTAAAATAAAGCACCCCTTGTTTGCCCCCCAAAATTCTGTGAATGTCCCCCAAGATCACGCTCTGGGAAAGATCATAAGGCCCTTATAAGAAACCCTGGCCGTTTTCACACGGCTTACCTTATTCTGCAAAATAGCGAAATCTTGCGCGAAACCTCGCGAGATTTCGCTATTTTGCAGGATAAGGTAAGCCGTGTGGAAATGGCCCCTGTTGCACTGCATAAAAAAAATCAAGTCCGGAGGCATTTAGAGTCCAACAAAATTTGCCAGGGTATGTTTTCATGATTCACTTTTTCCGATAGATCAGGCAGTAGCTTTTGTATTTTATAAAACTTGTAAGCCAGCTCATTTGTATACAATTTTCTTGTGCCCAGAATCAAAAGGCGTTTTCCTTTAGTTAGTTAAAACCACATCATCAAACTAGCAAGATATTTCCAGTAAGCCTGGGAGAACGGGTGAAAACATGGCTAGCTAGGACTCCAAGACTGTAGGCTCCTGTGCGGTTGAACTTGGTGGGCTGCAGAGGAGAATGCTGTACAAATTTCACCAACTGCATTCTTTGGATTGGCTAAACACCAGCATTTTCATTTGTCTGAGAATGTATCTACAGGCTGTCTCCTTTAAAGTGATTCTCTTGGTATCTCTTCCCTTACCTGCTATCTTTCTGGGACAATGAGACCCAGTATGCTTGCTAACCGAAACCTGTAACGTGGCCGATACTATTTCGAGCGGTCAAGTGAACTTTAACTCGATCTTCTAACTAGGGTTGCCTTCTTGTTCTTACCTGGCAGGGCTCCTTCACCTTTAAAAGCTGCATGACCAGCAGAAATTCATCAAGTGTCACTATTTCTGGCAGAACGAAGCTGTACCTATTGGATATGTGCCCGTTGGTCACACAGCTCTCCAAGCCCAAGGTCCTTGCCAGCAAAAGATGGCGAGCCAGTTTTTTTTTTAAAAAAAGATTTCATGATTCTAGCAATTCACATGACATCTTTTAACAAAAGAGGGAATGTGATTTACCTGGGACAGGTAGCAGGAATCAGGGACTGTCCCAAGTAAACAGGGATAGCTGGAGACACATTATGCGCAGACAGAGTTTGTACACTCCTGTCCTCTGAACAGAAGGTGGGATGTGTTATATCTTCCTGTTTTTCCCCGTATTGCTTTCTGTCATACTCTTCATTGCAGCACTGCAGATTTCCATCAATTGTGCAACACTTTTACAGCATTACAAGTCAGCAACCTACTCATTGCTTTCAGGTAGCAACTAATGCTGCAATCACAGCAGGGACTCAGGAGGAGCCAGGCCCAAAGATAAAGTGGCAAATATTTTTATTATTTCTTTGCACTTTCTGAATTTTGCCTAGGACCATCCAGAAAGTTGTGGGTTTTTTGGTAAATGATTCCTATGTGAGTGTTATGGGCTGTCAGGTCGCCTCCAACCTATGGTGACCCTATGAATGAAAGACCTCCAAAATATCTTATCATTAACAGGCTTGCTCAGATCCTGCAAACTGGAGGGTGTGGCTTCTTTTATTGAGTTCAGCCATCTCATTTTGGGTCTTCCTCTTTTCCTACTGCCTTCCACTTTTCTTAGCATTATTGACTTTTCCAGAGAATCTTGTCTTCTCATGATGTGACCAAAGTATAATAGCCTTAGTTTTGTCATTTTAGTTTCTAGGGAGAATCCAGGCTTGATTTGATCTAGTACCCACTTATTTGTCTTTTTGGCTGTCCGTGGTATCTGCAAAACTCTCCTCCAGCACCACATTTCAAATGAATCAGTTTTCTTTCTGTCAGCTTTCTTTACTGTCCAACTTTCACATCCATACACAGTAATGGGGAATACGGTAGTTTGGATTATCTTGATCTTGGTTCCCAGAGAGACACCTTTATCTTTAAGGATCTTTTCTAGATCCCTCACAGCTGCTCTTCCAAGTCTCAATCTCCTTCTGATTTCTTCATTGCAGTCTCCCTTTTGGTTGATGATTGAGCCAACGAATAGAAAATCTTGAACAATTTTAATTTCCTCATTGTCAGCTTTAAAATTGTGTACTTTTGTCTTCTTGATGTTCAGCTGTAATCCTGCTTTGGAGCTTTCTCCTTTAACCTTCCTCAGTAGTTGTTTCAGGTCTTCACTATTTCCTGCTAGTAACGTGGTGTCATCCAAAACATCCTATCATTAACAGACTTGTTCAGATCTTGCAAACTGGAAGACGTGGCCTCCTTTATTAAATCAAGCCATCTTTTTTTAGGTCTTCTAGCAAACCTCAAAGCTCTCTGTTTTGTTCTTACAACCTCAGGAGGATAGAAGAACAGACTCTCAGGAATAGGGAAATGTGATCTTTCACAACTTAATTATTCTTCCAGTTCAAACAACGCAAGACTTACAGTGAAATCCTAAGCACAGTTACTCCTGTCTAAGTCCATTGAAATCAATCAGTTTAGACTGGAGTAACTCTGCTTAGGATTTCACTGTATGTCTGCCTTAAGGGTTCATAGAACAATCAGCAGAATAAAGCTTTTTTCTGGATTATACCACTTCAGGCTGCAGATAGGGTATGTGGCATTTAAATCTTCCCCCAGAAAGCTGGAGGCCCCTCTTTTAGTATGTGTTTTAGAAGAGGACATTTTTACAATGGGATATGGGGTTTAGTTTATGGCCATGTGCATTGTATGAATTATCCTTTTTTTTACTGCATTTTGTGTAATCCAGTATTTGCATTCTTATATATCATATGCATCTTTTCTTTGTGATCCAGCTGTGTTATTATAGGTCTCAAACAGTTCCCATTGCATTGTTTCCAGTTTTGTAGTCCACCTTGAGTCTCAACCAGGGTTGCCAGGCCTCCTGCTATAGAGGGAGACCTCCCGGCATCCCTGTTTGTGGTGAGCAAGTGGAAGTGGGGCATATGCTGGCATTGTGCCGGTACACTGACATCACTTCTGGTGAAAACTAGAAGTGATGTTATGGGCACTCTAGGATTTACAAAAAACTCTATGGTTTTCTCCCCAATGTCAGCAACTCCTGGGATGAATTAAGGGGTGGGGATTGGACTAATGTCACTTTAAGCATTCCAGGATTTGGAAAAATCACTTCCAGTTTTCCTCAGAAGTGTCTGTTGTGACAGAGGCTGCTTTACCTAAGGCAAAGGTTTTTTAAAGGGTTTGCAAAGTCAAAGAAACACACAATGGCAAGATATCATTGCAACTCACAACAATTTAAATAAGAGGGCATAACAATTCTCAATAAATGAACCAAAGAACGAGGACAATGTAGAATGACCAGGTAACAGCTGCCTACATCTCTTTCTGGGCTGTTGGGGGCTTCTTACAGCAACCTCAGGTTCCTGGCCTGCTTCCCTGAGAACTCCCGATCCCCAGTGAAGCCCAGCCTGCTACATCTTCCTCTTCCTTTTCAATACTTCCTTTAGCTTGTTAGGCACTGCCTCCTAGGACTAGCAACTCCTGGCCACCTGGCAAGTCATGCTGGCTGAAGGCTAATTCCATCACTTGGAGCTCATAACTCATTACGAGGAAGACTGAATCACTGGGAGGAAGTAATCCCATAGCTACTTGTAGTTATGGAACCTAGGTGCTGATATGCTTGAAGCAGGAACAGGATCATCTGATAACACAAAACCATCCCCTGCTCCTCCTTGGAGATTCTTCTGGGATGGCACTACAGTGACATCAGTGCACTGGCAGTTTCACACAAGACTCCCAAAAAGAACAAGGTAAGTTCCAGAAGTTCCCCTCCCACTGGGAGGTCATAGGGACCTGGCAATCCTAGGTATCCCTTTTGTGTCTTCCCATTCAGAAACATCTACCTCCACAACAAGTTTTGGAACCTCCAGCTGTTTTTATGATTGGCTCTGGCTCCCTGGGCAGCCATTTTTAGTTGACTGCCTCTTCCCATGACAGCCATTTTGTGATGGCACGCAGTAATGGTTCTCAAAATTCTAAAAGCAGCCAAAGGCTCAACAAGATCGGGGAATCCTGGACCAGAATCATATACAACCACCAGGAACTTTAGCATACCCCAAAAATGCAACTCATTAGTGTGGAGCTATTTATTTCCAGATATTTATATCTCACCTTTCCTATTTAACCGATGGCAGCTCACCAACATGAGCACAGGCCAACTGATGTAGTTGACACAGTGTAAAATTACAATATAAACAAGTTCAACAAAGCTCCCACAGAGAAACAACACTACCTTGATGGCCTGCCAGAAAGAATTAATTTACTTCAGATTCAGCTTAAGTGAGCCTACTGAAAAGGAACAGTCTTACAGGTCTTAAAAAAGGCCACCAATGTTGGAGTTTTCCAAATAGTCTCTTGTAATCCCATTCCACAACACAGAGGCAGTGATTGGAAACCACTCAAGAATGGTCAGAGACAAAATGCTCCAGACAAGGAAAGGAGACTGAGGAGAGAAATTGCCATGAGGAGTCCAGTTGGCAGACAGGTAGATTCAGAGTGAGGTGGTTCTTGCGGTACACATGCCAAAAAAGATGGTTAGAAAAGACCGTTGGTTTAATAATGCATGGCTTGAGCTTGGAAATGAAAATATCTTCTGAAGAAAAAGTTACTGATACCAGCTATGACGGACCCCCCCCCCTTCACTCCCCCACACTGAGGCCGATTTTCTTGCCAAAATTCAAGTTTGCTTGCTATGGCTGAGCAGCCCCAAGTAGTGTGTCTCTGTTTATAGTTGGCTTTTTAGCCCAACCCAGAAACTTGATAGGGGAAAAGCAGGAGTCCTCGTCTTTGTATGAAATGGCACTAGAGGCTGAGTAACTCCCAAACGAAACAGCAATTTTATTGAACAGGCAGGGATGGAGTATGGCCAGTCAGGGGTTGAAATTGTTGAAGTAAAATTTGCTGATAGAATAGAATACTTTAAAAGTAATAGGCAAAATCATTTTCTGGCAGCTTAGTTTCAACGTTTACAATCCTTAAGAGTGAGAGGTCTTTTAAAAAATACTTTGGTTAAAACCACAATGTTTCTTCACAGAATTCCCTTTTCACCTCAGGTATCCTGACATTAGTTCAACACTGTTTTCTCTTTACAACAGACCTGGGATCTTCTTTAGAACCAAACCCTCTTTCTTGATACTGGGTAGGAATTCTTCTTCTTCACCTAAGAAGACATAACTCTATTCACTTGGCTTGAATGGGAGTCTCCATTTACTACCCATTCTGTCAAAAACACTCCCAGTTCTAACTTGGCTTGTAAATGTGTTTCAACTTGTGCTGGCTTTTATACTTGGAATCCTTAACTAAGAATCTTCCTTAAGACAAGGTTGTTATGGTTAGGGTGAACTTTTTCTTTTTAATCACTTCAGAGGGGAATCTGTCTGACCCTCTTTATCAGACTTTCTCACACACTCCACTTAACTCCACTGAACTCAAAATCGTGTCAGCACCAACTGTCCTCCTGAGGGCTGGTTCTGACTGGCCAATCAGAGAGAGGAGGGAACAGCCTGTCAATCAAGCTATCATTCCAGGTAGTTGTTAACTCCTTCCCTTCCAACTCTCCGAGTGACGCACTTAGGAAACCTTCTTTAAAGTGAATTCTGTCACACCAGCCTTATTCCACAGTAAACAAAATGGTTGATGATAGGGGAAATGATGAATGCCATATGAGGAAACCAGAATGAGTTCCCACATTGCCTCTGAGACTTTGACCACCAGAAGACTGGAGATAATCCCCAGACACAACATCCTGGATTTAAGCCCGCTTTGTGCTTCAAAATGGTAGCAGGTAAGGTTTCTTTTCCACCCAACGTCTTTCTTGTACCACTTCCCTTGGCTGACTATGTTTAAATACACATATGTTGCTCACAAATATATTTTTCAGGCAAGAAGTGGAAAGTCTGAGAAGAATGAAGCAGTTGTCCCCTGAAGAAGGAACAAGTGAACGTGCTCATTCTCATCCTCCAAAAACATCGCTTCCCCTCCCCCACCCAGCTTTTGAAATGGCCCATTTATCCCTGGCGGTTGAGCAGGGGTCTTATGACAAGGTGGGGGCAGAGATGTCACCAAGCATCTGGTTTCCTGAGTGATGAAATTGCAAGTTGGGTGATCCTTCGAAGCATTCTGATAAATAGTTCCAAGAAAAGGCTATCCAAGTCCTTTGGATGCTATGACTGAATATGACCCCATCTTCTAAAAGATCATCCCGAGAGAGGTTTTTTTGTTTTACAATTGATGTTAATGAGATTGTATTTATAGGCTAGAGTTTAGTACCTTTAATATTAAAACAAATGAAATCAACCTCACTGTCATTATTTCAATAATTCTTCCTTTGATTAAGGCAAAGGGCATAGTAAGAGCTTGGAGAGGTACCAGCTCATGTGATACTTGTCGATGATACAGATTTACTACCAAGATAAAACTCAAAGATCAAGATATTATGCCCCGACTGCAAGCAGGTAAACCTACACCACCAGCATCAACAAAACATTTAACCCTCTTGTAGTCAACCGTCAGCCTCTATTTCAATTTATCCAGCTTCAAGATGGTAAACTAAAGCATTCATCATCGAGAGGAATTTCATTCTCATCTCTTAGGACTCTGACAAAGATCTTGCATATCATTCATGAATCAGAAATCGTAGATTAGTGGAGCCTCAATGTTCCTCTGGGCTGTGCTGGAAAGGCAGAAGTACTTTAACCCTTCAATCGCCATTCAGTTTTGCTCTTTTATACTTTGCTTGTTAGCATTTTTAAAGAAACTGTTTCAGGGAGGTGGCGATGGTAATCTGTTGCAGCAAAATTAAACTGAAGTCCAATGGTAAAGATTAACAAGTTTTTATTCCTGCATAAGCTTTTGTCAGTCAGACAAAAGCTGAATAGAGTATACATCCATAGCAGTTATTTATTCTTGGAGTTATAAGCCACATATGGGCAAGTGTGGGAAGATGTTATAGAGAGAGGCCAGTTTGAAATAACAATCAAAGAGAAATCAGTGAAGCAAAGTGAGGACCACATCTAACTGGAGAAGTTGGACAGAGCTATCGAAGCATTAAAATCTAATCAAGAAATGTGCCATTTTAGACATGAACGGCAGACCTAATTAACATTGTCACTGGACATCTGTTTTATTTTAAAAGATGGAATGTATGTGTGTGAAGGATACATCTTCTCCTTTAAAATGCTAATTGTAGAGTGAGGGAGCTGGTTTTCAATAGTGAAAGCAAGTGGGGATTAAAGGGTTAAACCGTCTCTCCCTACACACGTGTCCCCAAGGCAAATAGAGGCTGCACATGCCTCCAGTTTGCATTTTGTGGCTAGAATGAGATGTTTGGTTTTTGTCTCATCTGTTTGAGCCAGTAAGAAACTGGCAGAAAACGCATCTTCTAGTTGAATCACTTATATGGCAATCCTGGAAACCGGAAAATAGTCTGGTTGTGTATTTTGAGATGGCTAGCAGTGTACATAAATATGTTTCTACCTGCCTGCAATGTGGGTACAATCAGTGGCTATTCTCTATACCTCTATTTTCATAGTTGTTTTTCATTTTTTCCTTCAAAAGAGCTTAGGGCAGCGTCCATGGGTTTTCCTTTGTCACTTTATCCTTGCCTCAACCTTGCAAGGTAGGTTAGGTTATGAGATCCTAACTGGTCGGAGGTCGCCCATCAGTCTTCATGGCTGATTGGTTATTTGAATTCTGCTCTTATCTTTTCAAATCTAGCAGTCACTACACTGTTTTTTGCATTTGGCCAGGAAAATGTGTGGGTTGGAGAATAGCAAGACCTCACTTGTCCAGCTCTTAAAGTAGCTTTGTGGCCATCTCTTTGAAGATGACAACATCTTTATTTCTTTGCCATCAGCGAATGCCATTTTATATTAAATTCACGTCAGCCTCTGACAGCTCGAGTATATTTCAACAGTGCTTCATTACTTTAAGTGTCACCTCCCTAACCTCTCCTATCATGTAACATAACCAAATCCATAAAGAATGCGAAGCATGTGCCCAATTACCTTATCCAAAGAGATTAGAGTGGAGAGTTCTTGCAAATTGTACAGCTGAGTCTTGATTTCAAATGCATAGCCAATGTGGCTCTTATGACCGCAAGTGTCCCTCTTGCAAAAGTGCCTCTGGATGCGACAAAGATGTGGAGCCGGGATGGTTTTTGAGCCAGCAGGACTCATGTTATCTGAAAATGATTCTAAGTAGGAAAGGGGTCCGTTTTGGACCAGAGGAACAAGCACCAGTGACCACACACCAGATTGGTTGGACTTGTTTAGATGCTTCTGGGCCACCATGAGTGTGGGATGCATACAGCTGTTGTCTGCTCTCCGTGGAAAGGACCTTCAGGCAAATGGTAGAGCCCCATTTGCTGGGTCATGAGCTGCTATAGTGTAGCATAGCAGTGAAGTGGTTGGGTTGCAAATCAGCACTCTGCTGGTTCAACTTTCAATACTGCCATGAGCTCAGCAGGTGGCCTTGGGTAAGCCACTCCTCTCAGTCCCAGCTCCCCAGCTGCATTGTCAGGATAAAAATAACACTGACCTTGTTCACCAGCCTGAGTGGGGAACTGATCTGCCTAGAAGAGGGGTATATAACTGCAGTTAGTATTATGAGCTGCTGTAGCATAGCAGTGAAGTGGTTGGGATGCAAATCAGCACTCTGCTGGTTCAACTCCCACTACTGCCATGAGCTCAGCAGGTGGCCTTGGGCAAGCCGTTCCTCTCAGCCCAGCTCCCCAGCTGTATTGTGGTCATAATAATAACACTGACCTTGTTCACAGCTCTGAGTGGGGCACTAATCTTTCTAGAAGATAGGTATATAAGTGCATTTGTTGTTGTTATAATTATTTATATATATGTATAGAGAGCAAAAGTGCCACACCTTCTCCTCTTTGCTGAGAGGAGCACGCTTGAAGCTGCATTCTACTAAGATAGTATCGTTTACTCTTACTATCAGCAGCTTTCCAGAGTCCCAAGTTGAGGTCTTTCACATCACTTGCTACCTGATCCTTTTTTTAAAAAACTGGGGGGCGGGGATGCTGGGGGATTGAACCTTGGGTCTTTCACACGTAAAACAGATGCTGTACCACTGAGCCACAGCCTCACCTCCAGTTGAGGAGCAGGACAGTGTGCTGAGTTTTTTCAGCAGTTGAGAGGGTTCCTTCTGGGCTCTGACCTTTGGTTTGTTCCTCAGTATCTTATACCTCCTTCTGTGGTTTATATCCCTGGTTATGCTGGTCTTGATGCCAATGAGATCATAACTCTGGCTCCTCCTTTTCCTGTCATGTGATCATGATGTCGTGTGACTGATGTCATGTGCTTGTGTCACAGTCTATCTCATGCTGCTTCTTGGAGTTAAAAGCAGATTAATTGTCCGGAAAGTTTGGTCCACTGTGGATGCATAGAAGATGTGTCATTTATGCTGTGGGCAAGCACTCAACTGGGCTGCTTTGGCAGATGTTTCCACTTCCTCCATTGACTGTGCAATGCTGTTGGTGTGGAGTCAGAGCGGGAGCGTTCCCTGATTTTTCCCGTTGCTGTAAATTATTAGCTAAGCTGCCACCAAGATGCCGGAGGAAGTACTTGCAGAATGGAGGAGGAAGTGGAAACGTGGACAAGCACTCGACAACAAAAAAGATCTGTATTATAGTTTTTAGGCAGCAAGCAAATTATTATGCTAGGAATCAGTTTGCCAATACCAAGGCAGCCATATATGGTGAACCACCTAGGTTAAGAGAGCCTGATTTTGCAGTCTTCCTGGGACAAGAAAAAGTTTGGGGGAGGGGGATTTGTCATGCATCTTCTGGTAGTCCACGCTCTATAGGCCAGTGAGTTGTAGTAGGTTTGATGGGTTAGAAATTGTGTGGGTTGGCTTTGATCTGCTTCACACATTATGTTCTTTTGAGCTGTATACCTAAGAGATTTTCAGTGCACATGAGGTGTGAGGTCAAGATGTTAGCTGTGTGCACACTGGTGTACTGGCCCAAGTGGGAGTGCCAGATGCCTTGTACTTGCTATGTTTTGTTTATGTTAGTAGCAGGAAACTTGCATGTACTTGAGGCTGCAAATGGATAAAGCTGAAGCGGGACTGTCCAGGAAAGGATCATGTGCCTGTTATGTGCCATCAAGACGCTTCCAAGTTATGGAGAACCTATGAATGAATGAGCTCCAAAACATCCTATCTTTAACAGACTTGCTCAGGTCCTGCAAACTGAAGGCCGTGGTTTCCTTTATTGAGTCAATCCCTCTCGTGTTGAGTCTTCCTCTTTCCTTACTGCCTTCAACTTTTCCGAGCATTATTGTCTTTTCCAGTGAGTCTTCTCATGATGTGACCTAAGAACAATAGCTATAATTTAGTCTTTTTAGCTTCTAAAGAGAATTCAGGCTTGACTCAGGAGGACTGCCAACCACCACCGTCTCACACCTGGGCCATGAGCTCCCTGCCCCTAGCCCCTGCCCTCACCTCCACTCACCTGGCTGTGAGAGGGGAAGCACCTGGAGGACACATGTGTGCAAAGCTCTCATGCCTACCTGTCATGCTAGAAAATGATGCCATTTTCCAGCACACTGTGAAAGCTATAGATTGTGCCAGGGGATGGTTCGCTTAAAATCACCCCCAAACACTAAGTTTGGGGGCAATTGTTAGCAGGTTGCCGCCCCTGGCATGACCTGTAGCTTCCACATTGCACCAGAAAATGAACATTTTATGGTGTGACGGGTGGGCTCAGGGGTGCATGCACTTTGCATGCTTGTGGGAGGTACATTCTCTCTGCCCCTCTCGCCCCTCTGGTTTTTGTGGGAATTAGCAAGTGTTTTCATTTCAGTCATGAAAGAGTTAAACTGTTTGTGTTACCTACTTAATTAGTAAACATACTTTGAATGTAACCATTAGAGCTTCGAATAAGATTCCCGCCATAGAAAGGGGAGTCACTAAGCATAATGAAGTAGGATTAGGATTTTCTATTGGGCAGTTTGTTTATTGGGGGCAATCAGACTGCACAGGGAAGCCATTGAAATTCACAAGCATAAGCAAAACTTCAACAGGAAAGAAGAAACCTTAAGAATGAACAGAGCATGGTTTCCAGTTCTGAAAAACACCAGGCTAACAAAACACTCTACACCCGACAATAGCCCCGCAGAGAAGGTTAGCACATCAAGCACCAATCCATATGCAAAAGAACCTCCTCAGGATACAGTGAAGCCTCCCACCATTAGCATTCCACACCCTGGGAAACTCTTACAGGATGACTCAGCTCAACCCCACCCCTCCTGAGTAGATACAAATGACCTACATCTTTTCCACACTGTGACACTGAGAGATCTCTGTCTTTTGGTGCTACACCTCTGAAGATGCCAGCCACAGCTGCTGGCGAAACGTCAGGAACTACAATGCCAAGACCATGGCAATACAGCCCGGAAAACCCACAACAACCATCGTTCTCCGGCCGTGAAAGCCTTCGACAATACAAATTCATGCTATGTTCTGAAGTTTTATTGCTCTTTGTTCACTTTCACTTTTTCACTTCTTGTCTCTACTCTAAGTCACTTATCTAGCAAGATGTAGTCAGCTTAGCAATTTATTATTTTCTCCCTAATTTTTATCCTTTAGTATTCTTACAGAGCTACACTCTAGTGTGTGTAAGTCTATTCTCATTATTTCCAATGCACAATCTTTGCACAATCTCTGCTATATTTTCCTACAATTTTGCCCATAGGTGAACTCTAGCATGACTTGTTCCAGAACCCACTTTTTTTGTCTTTTGGACAGTACATTGTATCCATAAAATTATCCTCCAGCACCACATACTATATTTTACCTCAAACTGTGTAGCTTAACTTACTAATGGCTGATGAAAGGATAAGAGTGTCAATCAGTGACTATTTCTCATAACAGTGGAGACTGAGTTGGAATGCCCTTCTCTGCAGTTCCACTTCCTTGTTTGCAGCCCCCTTTTTGGCAAATGGGAGGGGGCAAAAAAGGAGCAAAATGTGAACTGAACCATCTTGGTTTCCATTGTAGCCAACCACCATTTTCAAATTCTTAATTTTTTCTTCACATTTTTAGTAAGAATGAAGTGATGCGACGACATCGGAAGGCAGAAAAATTGTGAGATATTCCGGACTCACTCACTTTAAAATAGCGCCTAAAAGCAGTGCCCTTCTTCATTCAGAAGAAGTGAGCTGTGGCTCACAAAAGCTCCTACCCTACCACAAATTTTGTTAGTCTTAGAGGTGCTACTGGACTCTTGCTCTTTTCTAGTGCTACAGACAAACTAGCATGGCTACCTATCTTGATCTACCTACCAAGCACTAGTTTGGGATTGTATTTTTTTTCCTAGGATGTCCGCAGGCTCCCAAAAGAGACACAGTTTTAACCTTGCCTGCTGCCACCGCTGTTGCTCCTAAGATAAATCCTTGCGTCATGGAGCTGTGTAAATTTTTTCAGCAGTGTCTCTGCATGAGGGACAGAAGATACTCAAGAGAAGAAACGATGAGGTAACAGGTAGAACCATTTTTATTTTTATTCAGGAACCTGAATATGGGGGGAGGGGCAAGGGGAGATTCAAAAACACATTATCCAAAGTTTGCGTTGCAAACTCCAGATTTGCTTTGTTGGGGGAAAGGGTTTCCATTTGCAGAATGGATGATAAACATTTTTAGGATTCTTTTTAGGATGTCAAGAATTGAACTGGCAAAAAAAAAGAGCAATGGCTCCTTTAAAAACTGAACTTCAAATATAAAGCCATTTCCTCTTAAACATCAGGGCATCATCTAGGTTTGCCAACCTCCAGGTGGGGCCCGGATTTCTCCTGGAATTAAAACTGATCTCCAGATGACAGGGATCAGTTGCCCTGGAGAAAATGGCTGCTATGGAGGGTAGACTCAATGGCATTTACCTGGCTCCCCTCCCCCAAACCTGTCCTCCCCAGGTTTCATGCCCAAATCTCCAGGAATTTCCTATACCAGAGCTGGCAACCCTAGCATTAAGGTTCTCTGCTTCTCTTCTACATGCTGTGCCATGTTTCTATCCTTGATCATAGCCAAGAGCCACCAAGGGTCCCCCTCCAAGATTTTCTCTGTGCCCTTCCTCACGCACATTTGGGCCTTCCTCAGTTTATAAGAATACACAAAAGATGCTTGATTAAAATGGATGTGCTGCTGCTGCCTGACCTTGCTATGGTTGCCATGGTGAGCTTGGCAAATGACGGAAGGGTTGAGGATGGGGACATACTGGAGGACAGTGGCATTGCGAGTGTGATGCCATCAACTACTGGGAAAATGTGGAAGCCATGATGGTAGCTCTAGGAATTGCTGAAAATTGTACAGTAAAACCACAGTTTCTGGAAACTCTATGATGAAAGCATAGAGTTTCTGGGGATTCCTAGCGAGACTGTCATTGCTTCTGGGTTTTCCAGGAAGTGATGTCATAAGGCTTCAAATGCTGGAGAGTTTAAAAGAAAAATGTCCCCATCAAGCAATGACATGCAGCAAGAGCTCGAGGCAGGAGGTTCCCCACCCCTACCGGGGGCTTGGCAGCCTTAAGTGGCACCTTGGCTGGCTCTGTGGCCCTCTCCAGGCAACTTGAGGACTAGGGTTTTGTAGCCCCCCTTCCCCTTCAGCAGCTCTGATTTGTTCCATGTTTGGTTAAAACCAAATTAAAGCTCATTGACAGCAGTGGCCTTAAACATGCTCCACTCTGTGTTGGGATGAAATCACTGAGGGCCAAACGACACATTTGGTTCAACTTGAATCCCCGGCATCTCCAGTTAAAAGGGTCAGGCAGTAGGTGATGTGCAAGACGTTGACCTGAGACTCTGGGGTGCAGCTGCCTGTCAGAGCAGGCAATGCTGGCCTTGAGAGACCAATCATCTGATTCAACGTAAGGCAGCTTCCTGTGTTCCCAAAGCCATTCCCGATGCTACATGCACGGTTCAAGTTTCGAGCTTTATTAAGCACAAGTTCAGAAGAAGACAATCTGGGTATCAGCAAGGAATCATGACAATAATTCTGATCAAAGCAAAAAGCTCCATGGGGTTCCTGTAATGCGTGGGACTGAATCCCAAGAAAGTTTTGGTGCTCCAAATCAGTGGGAATGAAGATCAGCGGGTCAGAGCTAAGGACCCCCTGGTCACCAGTGGAGTGTGATGTGACCATAAAATGCTGTAAAACTTGGTTGTGCCCCATTTTTTGGAGAGTCTCTCGACATGAGATGCCTGGGCACACGTTTGTCGAGTTTTGGGAGGTGTGCTGGACTGTCCCTTCTGTAGCTTTTACCCTGCCACCCTTGCTGCTTAAAACTTTGAATTAACTGAGCCTCAGCAGGGCAAAGGCTCCGGAAGGGGAGACGCCAGAGGCAGCGGAGGGCTGTGAGAAAATCCGTCCCCTCTGGAGCGATCCCCGCCAGCTCTGTCTTTCGAAACTGTGCTTTCTGGCTAACATTGTATCTCCTGACACGTGAAGAACATGTGTGTTTAGAGACACTCTGAGACGGAAAGCAGTGTAATAGCTTTATGTCATGTGATATGATGCATAGGAGTTTTCTATGTGCACATGCAACTACTAGACTAGGGCTTATAATAAAAATGAATGGGAAAAAAATCTTTTGATACGTTGATTCTGATGAAATCTCTAGATACTGCATTGAAAACTATTCCTGGTTCTTGAAAAACGCAGCATATGTCTGTGACAAAGTCAAACGGATGTCCTATTCAAACAGTAAGTAGACGTTCCGAGTGGATCTTTTCCAACCCTTTTCAATGTAATGGGGCAAGTTTTTATCTCGTCTACATGAGTGAGCAAACCAGGCCAGAAAGAGTTAAGGAGGAAGTATCTGAAGCAAGCCATTGTTTGATGGCATTTGCATGGAGTTTTTCTACCAGAAGGGACTCCGAGCGGATTACAGACAGATACGAAACTGCAAACCGACAGTTTTAATGAATACAGTGAAACAAAATAAGCAGATGCCAGGCTAGTGCTATTGGGTGAGGCTACCCAACACAGGCCCTAAGCTGTAAACCAAGAGCCATTGGTCTTGTGCCTCTGGCTCTGCCCAGGTTTTAAGTACCTACAAGAAGAGGATGACAGACTTAGCCCAAGTGGAACCCAGCTTATAATAATAATAATAACATTAGACTTATATACCACCCTTCAGGACAACTTAACACCCACTCAGAGTGGTTTACAAAGTGTGTTATTATTATCCTCATGACACTCACCCTAAGAGGTGGGTTGGGCTGAGAGAACTCTGAGAGAGCTGTGGCTGACCCAAGGTCACCCAGCTGGCTTCAAGCGGAGGAGTGAGGCATCAAACCTGGCTCTCCAGATTAGAGTCCTGCCACTCTTAGCCACTACACCAAACTGGTAGCTCACTGCCAGTAGCCCAGAAAGATCTTCACTCTGCCCACCACCCAAGTGTATTAGTTGACCACTGTAGCAGTCCTAACATCTGAGAATGCTTGGACTAGGCAAGTTTTAAGTACACCTGGTGGCTGTCCAGTCCTGATGCCCAGTGGGTAACCCAGTTGAATCGGGATCCCTGAATTTTCCCCTTTATTCCTGACATCGCTGTAGACCTGGCATCCACAAAGTCTACAATGTATACCTGCCTATGTCACTTTTAACAACAATAACAATTGCATTTATATACCACTTTCTAGACAGATTAGTGCGCTCCTCAGAGTAGTAATCAAAGCCAGTGTTATTATTATCCCCGTAATACAGCTGAAGAACTGGGGCTGAGAGGAGTGGCTTACCCAAGGCCATCTGCTGAGCTCAAGGCAGTCGTGGGCGTCGAACCAACAGAGTGCTGATTCCCAGCCCAACCACTTCATTGCTATGCTACAGCAGCTCTTATTATTATTAATAACAACAACAACTGTGATTATATACTGCTCTTGCAGACAGATGAGTGCCCCACTCAAAGCGGTGAACAAAGTCAGTGTTCTTATTTTCCCCACAATACAGCTGGGGAGCTGGGGCTGAGAGGAGTGGCTGACCCAAGGCCACCTACTGAGGTCATGGCAGTAGAGGGATTCAAACCAGCAGAGTGCTGATTTGCAGCCCAACCACTTAACTACTATGCTACAGCAGCTCTTCCTTATGATCCATTCTGTTTCTTATGCTACCATCTTCTCAAGGAGCAGGAGAGACCATTGCCCCCATGTTCCATCTTCTCCTCCCAATGTTTTGCTCCCAAATGGGCCTTCTGGGCTCCTCCTCTCTCTAGGTGATTGGCTCTGGCTAGCTGTCTCCGGGTATCAGTATCAGAAAAGCTGCATTCAGCATATGTTCAAAGGCCTTCAGAGGTCAATGTGGTGGACCAGACGAGCGGGGTGGGTAAAGCCAGAAAGGTGTGTATGAACTTCCATTTGGGGGAGGAGTATGAGCCTTCACTATATATGTGTGCTGGATTCTTAAGACAATTTCCCCCTTGTTCTTCCAGCGTTAAAGCAAAAATGCCTCACAAGCATTTGCAAATCCATTTAAATCTCCAAGAGGAATCATTCCCAAGAAGACTGGCAAAAAGATGTATCAGCCTATTGTCGACTGCAAGAAATCCTTGCTGTCTTTTAGAAGAAAGGGAAAAGGAGAAGTCTGTCTGAGTAGGGTAGGACGTTTCCCCTTCTGAGCCCTGATTAAACAGTGTAATAACAGAACATCCAACAAGCAAATTGAGATGTATTCATTAGTGTGGTTAATGGATGCAAGCTGTGGATTGTCAACTGTATTCAAAACAGCAATGAATAGATCTGAATAAAAATAAATGTCGGAATAACATTGCAACAGCACATTCTTTTAAAGCTTGGGTTGTCTGTAACCGGATTGGTCTGAAAAATATTCAGGTTGATTTTATGTCCCAGGATGTTTACAGACGTATGTATATTACTCAATGGTGGCAGAAGCAAGTTATTTCCCCTGTCCCAGTTGCTACAGTGATATATTAATTACCAATTAAGAAAAAAAATCTGGAAAAGCTTTCGGGTGACATGGGGGAGTATAGAGGTCACAGTGAACTGGGGCATGGAGAATGGAGCAGTTGTGGTCAGGGCTAGAGATGGGCATGAACAGCTATACGAACAAAAAAAAAAGCCACGAACAGCCCAATCTGCTGTTCGCGAATAAGCTGTTCATGAGGCCTCATTCTAAATGAACAGGTGGTCATTGCAAGCCTCGTTCATTGCTGTTCGTCAAGCCAGACAGTCTGGCACCTGCAATCAATTCCCTTGGCAATGTAGGCAGGGGTTATCTGAACTCTGTCTGAACTCCTGCTGTTGCCCTGGAAACCCCAATCTAAGCCCAATTTAGCTTGATAGGCAAGTCTTCCTTCCAAGTGTGGAGCTCCAAATTTGTTACAAGAGAGCAAAGACCAGGGGGGAGGGGGGCTCCCATCTCTGGCTTACTTTTCAGACAGTGGAGAAGGAGAGAGTTGCTGTTAACATTTTGATAACAGGGAGAGTACATTGGAGCTTGAATTTTCTTTGTGTGTGGTGGGATAGGGATCTACCGCTTCAGGTTCCAGGTCTGCTGCTAGGCTCTGGGGCCAAGCTATTATTTACTATTGGTACCTTCCCTGCTGCCTGCTCAGGTAAGGTTTCTGGGAGTGGTATGGTAGGGATCTACCCACCCTCAGGTTGCAGGGCTGCTGCCAGGCTCTGAGGCCAAGCTATTATTTATTATTGGTACCTTTCCTGGTGCCTGCTTAGGTCAGGTTTCTGGGAGTAGTGCAGTAGGGATCTTGACCAAACTTGGATGATGGCTGGAGGAGAGCCTGCTGACCCCTATGAACAGCCAACCATGAACATGTTCGTGGACAGGGTCATTTTCGTGGTTGTTCGTGAGTCCCTGTTCGTGGATGGCAACGAACAACAAACATCATGTTCAGATTTTTTTCTGTCCGTGCCCATCTCTAGTCAGGGACAGGCAAGATCTACACTTTCTCATCTACATGGCATCCATCTTTCTTGGACAGTGATCTTTCCAAAATCAATATAGCCAAGCAGGCTTAGGAAAGATTGTCACAAAGGGGGAAGCTGCAAGGGAAATGGATGTATTATGATGCCTTGTGAAAGTTCTGGGGGCGGGGAACCCACTGCTCATTGAGATCTAAGTGGGACCAATGCAGCCTTGCCGAAGTGACTTAGGTGTGACATTAGCTGCATTTGCTTAAGAGCCACTAGGTGGCACTGTGTAGGGAGGCCTGGCAGTTCTGATCAAGGAAATAAAGTTTGCCTCCATCTTGGAATCTTGCTGCCTGTTGAGTCTACACTGAAGAAAGTTTCAATTGTGGACCCTTCCTAAAGTTTCATGCGTAGAGAATATTGTGCATTTCCCATCCCTCTTGTTTCGATCTAAAAGGCCCCATTTTGAGTGTGCTTCTTCCTTCTACAACTCATACTTGAGATTATTTATTTCCACTGCATTTTCTGTTTACACAATTTCCCTCATAAAATGTTTGCCTCCTCCAATGTCAATTATGCATCATTACTCATGTCACGCACATATAAATTTAGTATCAACACATTTCTGTCTATCTAGTTCATTTTAGGCAGTAGGAAAAGAGGAAGACCCAAAACGAGATGGCTTGACTCAGTAAAAGAAGCCATGCCCTCCAGTTTGCAAGGTCTGAGTAAGTCTGTTAATGATAGGATGTTTTGGAGATCTTTAGGGTCACCATAGGTCGGAGGTGACTTGACAGCACATAACACACATACTGTACATTTTAATCGTGTCCTTCATCTGAGGACCTCAGGCCTGTGTGAGTAGTTCTCCATTTTCCATTTTGCCCTCACAATAACCTTGTGAGGTAAATTGGACTGAGGGACTTCACAGTAGCAGCCTGGGATTACCCAGCAAGATTCATGGTAGAATGGGTATCGGCTCAGTTCTCCCAGGTCCTACTCCAAGCCACTAGCCACTACACCACACTGCCTTCCCAAGCTATTCATCATGCTTACACAATACAAACAAATCTACAAAGCCAACAGTGAAATGCATAGAACCAAAACTGCTGGTGCCCCCTTCACCCATAAATGAATGTAGAAATGGAAGAAGGAACATTTGCGCATCCCACAGGTGGGTGCCAGAGGATGCATCAGCCACATCAGAAGGCTGGCTTCCTTGCTTGCATACCGGCAGTTAGCCAGAAAAATATGGCAGCAGCATTTTGCGGCTGTGCAAACCCAGCCTTTTGTGCTAGTTGCTACCTGCTAGAATTCCTTGCTCAAAACTGGAATATGTGTTGAGCAAAAGCATCAAACATTTTTCTCCTGTGCATGCTCAAACAATGTAGCTCGTGTGCATGTAGTAAGGGCCTTGGGTTGCTGAGCACAGGCTTCATTTTGTCTGCTGCTGCATGCCAAAGCACGAGGTGTCTATGTGTGCTTTTTGGACAGCCGACCCCGTACAGTGTCTCCTTGACTTGAGAGAGGTTGGATCGGTGGCAGAACAGTCTGGTAGCTGTGGGGATTTCCCTGACGTCCACTTTTGTACATAACTCATTGCTCAAATTATGGTGGGGAAGGTAGGAAGGACAAGAATAATGAAAACCCAATGCCCCCGTGTAGCCTTCTAACAGCAACACCAAACAGAGGGCATTGGAAAAGTTTGGGATGGCCAGGACCACCTGGAATTCAAGCAGTGATGTAGTAACTTCTCTCTACACTATAATGCAAGCATGGGGACATGTATTTTTTTAAAGTTTGAACTTTGAAAGCAATGCTTTTCTTGCCGCTTGCAAGAGGCAAGAAAAGTGTTGCTTTCAAACTTCCGCCTCCCCCTCCCAAAAAGCAGCGGTGAGGGAAGTTTGAAACTTTTTTTGCTGTTTACAAATGCAAACAGCTAGAAAAGTGTTGCGGCTGCTGCCGCTTTGACCGAAGCTTTCCAAATCAATACGAATCGCTTCGGAAAGCTTTGCTTTGGGATTCCTGAATCAGCTAATTCAAGAATCCCGAATCTTTCTAAATCGGGCCCGATTCTGGCTAAAAACGTGAATCAGAACCCCAAAGCACACATCCCTAGTTTCTGCTACAGTTCACCAGGGTCCTCCCTTAACCTGACCTGGGCTGCATCCTGAGCCACACCCACAGAGACTGGAATTTTTGAAATCAAAGTGGGCAACTCTGGAATTACTCCAGGGATGGTGCTGGCTAACACCAGTGAAGATGAAGCTTCAGGGTTATTTTTTGTCATTCATTTTGCATATCATGAGGAAAGGCAGTGAAAGATATGGGCCACTAAAGCTGAACAAGTTGCCCTCTGGATGCTCTTCTCAGTTCCTGCTCTGACTCCTAAGATGCCTCCAAAGATCACCTGCAGACGTCCCATCCTTTTCTGTCTCCTGAGATGTCTCCAGAGATCACCTGCAGACTTTCCATCCTGTTTTCATGTAGAGTTTTAATAGAGGGCCTGACCTCTATTTGGTGAAATGAGAATTGAATTTCATTTCCCAGACTGCCCTGCTCTTCCAAACAGCCCAGTGCTGCTTAAGGGCTCATTCATACATTTATTTTATTACTTTTTTTAAAAAACCCATTGTTCCTTCACTGAACTCAGAGCAGGGTATATGCCTCACAATATTATCCTCACAAGAACCTTGTGAAGTTGGTTTAGCTGAGAGAGGCTCCCAAAGAGTATCCCGGCTCATTAGGTCAGTGTGGTGAAGTGTTTAGAGTGCCAGGCTGGAATCTGGGAGTCCCAGGTTCGAATTTCCACTTTGCCATAGAAGCTCATTGGCTGACCTTGGGCCAGTCACATGCTTTCAGCCTAAGCCTACCTCACAGGGTTGTTGTGAGGATAAACTGGAGGAGAGGCGAACGATGCAAGGTGCTTTGGGGTCCTCACTGGAGAGAAAGATGAAGTATAAATGAAGTGTGTGTTATGTGCCATCAAGTCGCCTCTGATCTATGGCAACCCTATGAATGAAAGACCTCCAAAACATCCTATCATTGATGGTTGTTGTGGGTTTTCCGGGCTGTATTGCCGTGGTCTTGGCATTGTAGTTCCTGACGTTTCGCCAGCAGCTGTGGCTGGCATCTTCAGAGGTGTAGCACCAAAAGATAGAGATCTCTCAGTGTCATGCAGAGAGCACCAAAAGATCTCTATCTTTTGGTGCTACACCTCTGAAGATGCCAGCCACAGCTGCTGGCAAAACGTCAGGAACTACAATGCCAAGACCACGGCTATACAGCCCGGAAAACCCACAACAACCATCGTTCTCCGGCCGTGAAAGCCTTCGACAATACATCATCCTATCATTAATATAAATGAAGTAAAATAAAAACATTATTAAAAAACCCAGCTCAGCAGGGATTTCAACTCCAATCTTTGGAGCGTTGGCCTAACATACTATCCACACTGCCACACGCATATGGCTAGCAGCACACTGCACAGCCTGGGAAAGTATTGGGAAATATGTTTTGAGAATATCAAATTTTGCTCTCCCTGCTAAGTTGAAAAGTTGAGCATGTGCTTTGTTTGCAAAATGTCCCAGGTTCAGCCCCTGACATTAAAAGAGTAACAGTTGCTAAGGCAGACACTTGTCCTGCTGAAAGTCTGGGCCAGAAGGCTAGCCTGTGGGATATACAGGTTAATGGGACAAACTATTGTAGAGGAGTCCTGGGTTTGAATCTCTGCACAACCATGAAGGTTCCTGGTCGGTCTTGGGCCAGGCACTTCCGCATTGCCTAGCCTTGCAAGGCTATAGTGAAGGGACTGCGGAGAAGGTGAAAACCGTGCACTCTTGGAAGGAACCATGGTAGATGAATAACAAAGAGGTATTTCCATACACTCAGGTTTTGTCATTGTGCCGTGCGATGGCAAGACGTCAATATGTGCGCAGTCGTAGCCAAGCTGTATTTAGAATCAGGGTCCCTGTACGACTAGTGCCCCAGTGGCACAAGGACTTCCGAATCGAAATCTTCAAGCCCTGCTGCTCAGCCCTTTGAAGCTTTCTAGCACTGGGTAAGCTTTTCAGCGCCCAACAAGGCCTGGCTCAGTTCCGTGGTCTAGATTTCCAGCCGTCTCTCAACACGGAACGTTGCTTCTTATTAAGTTCTTAATGCAAGCGTCACATGACTGCGCAGGAGATGGGTAACAGAGGGACAATTGTTTCTTTAATTACAACGGGGCCCATGTTATTATCTTCACTTGCCTTCCCCGGGAGAAAAAGGCCTATTTAATATAGCTCCAGGTATATAAATGATCTATAATGTTAAACCCCCACGGAAGGGGCATTGTGACCTGCCGAAATTTTATGAAAGGGCTGATTGAGAAAAGCTGACATGGGGGTTGCGGAAGAGAATAATCACATGGGCAAGGGGGGAACAGCGAAATGGGTATAAATCACAAAGTCAGAACCTTCTTAAAACCCATTTTGCCATCCTCTTCCTTGGCTTTCGAGGTATATGCCTGAAGGTAAGTTTGCTTTAGTCTGGAAAGAAGGGGAACGTGTGGTGAGAAAGAGAGAAATTTAGCTGGCTTCCTCAACTTCAACACTGTGGAAACAATTGCTAGGGAAAACAGTGGAGTATGGCTTCAGCCCTAAGCCTGCTTACTCGGGAGCAAGACAAGTCAAAAGCAGTGAGACCGCCTTCCGAGTAAGCATGTGTCTGATCACACTGCACACGTGTGTGGGCTCACCATGTCAGACTGGGGCGTGAAGCAAATGTACAGTGCAGGGGGTGGTCCTAAGCATATTTACTTAGAAGTAAGCCCTATGGAATACAGTAGGTGTTTGGGGGGATTAAAGTCTTAGGGTACAGCCAGAAAGCTCAATTCAGTGACAGGATGTGCTTTTTCAGCACTTCCCATCTGTGCCATGATGAGCAATGCGTTTTGGGTCTGCAGTGTTTCTCAGTTAGATTGTACAGACAGCGGGGATGGGGGAAGTGTTTCATATTGTGCAGTGAGCATATCAGTTTCTCATATTTCTTTTCTGGGGCTTCCTGTGTGCCTGTTTTAAGTCTTCTCTCAAGGTGGGAATATGGGAAGTTGCATATGTATGTATGTATGTGCTGTCAAGTCATAACGGGCTGAAGTTTTTCATCGCACGGGCGTCAAGAACATCACCTGTACAATGTGCGTGTGTGTAAAGTGCCATCAAGTCTCAACTGACTTATGCTGACCCCCAGCAAGGAGCTTTCAAGAAAAGCAAGAAGCAGAGGTGGTTTGCCATTGCCTTCTTCTGCAGAGGCTTACTCGGTGGTCGCACAACCAAGTGCTTACACTGCTTAACTTCTGAGATCTGTTGAGAATGGGCTATACCATGCCTTTCCATCTTCCTGGAAGTTGCACTTGGAAGGAAATATGTGTTTCATATTAATGATGGTACTTCCAAGATACAAATGCAAGAAGGGGGACTGGGATACAGAATCTGGAAAAAGTTGAACGATTGGGTCTTGGTGGGGCTGTGAGACTGGTCTACACATCGAGAAATCTCACATTGGCCACAAACTCAGCTAGGTACTCCGGGGCTTCAATGCTGTCCAAGAATAGTAATATTGCTCTGCCTTACTTCCTGTTACCTACTTGTAAACAAGTGGTATAAAACGTTATAGATAGATATTGCAAGAGAGTAGATCCATTGAAAGATGGTGTGTATCAGGGGCTCAGTAACCACATGTAACAGGGGCATGCAACATCCATGATCCTCTTGTTATGTGCAGACACTGTAGTGTGTGAACAGAGGCAGCATGTATATATACTAAGTATGTAAGCCTTGGTACATATGAACCTTGAAAAGTCCATTGTACCAAATAAGGACATGATATACCACTATGAGCGCCAACCAGTTTATTACGGGCCGATCAGTTAAATATCCCTGAATTAGTATAAGCTGGTGCTAATAAGTAGTCTACCACAGTTACCAGTGTTTTGCGCAAAACCACCCTGGTTCTAAACATAACTAGAGTTACCACCAGCTTTGTTTATCCTCGCCAGGATGTAAAAGCGGTGGGAAGGGGCGTTAAGCCTCACCTCCCTCTTCCCATGCACCATGTCAGGAACTAAGCGCTTGGTTGATGCTGCTCCATCACCAGGAGCATTCCCTCCCCAGCCCACCAGGCCACTCTAGCCAAAGGGAGCTTGGGAACAGCCCCGCATCTTTCAACGACTCGGGGTGCTTGCCAGTTGTCCCAACCTGTTGTGTAGGAACTTGCACTGTTCCTGCCAAAACTAGTTATGGCCTAACCAGCCAAAAGGCCAGGGCAATTAGAGAATACCACCTCTGCAAAGGAAAGCATGACGCAGGAGAAGAAAGTCCCCCTTCCCGGACACTTGGAAGAAGGCCCAAAGCATTCCTCAAAAGGAGACCAGTTACTGTTCATTATCTACAAGTAAGGTGGAGGGGCCAACTCACAGCAAAAGCAAGCTGCAAAGAGGAGGGCAGGGCACAACAGCTTCTCCAGGACCTTTCTGATTGGCTACTCCATCCAAGGCAACAACACATGGCTCATTAAGAGCCAACAGCGCTCTCATGCCTTATGTAAAATTCTGTCTGTCGCAAATCAGTGTCCTGGCCCTATAGGCTGAGAAGTTTATTGGTCAGTTTCTGAGCATTAAATTTGTAGGTGCATGATAAATACATACGATACCCCTGTTCACACTCTGATCCGGATAGCCCAGGTGAGCCCGATCTTGTCAGATCTCAGAAGCTAAGCAGGGTCAGGCTTGGTTAGTAATTGGATGGGAGACCTCCAACGAAGACCAGGGTTGCATAGGCAGGGAATGGCAAACCACCTCTGTTAGTCTCTTGCCATGAAAACCCCAGCAGAGGTTGCCATAAGTCAGCTATGACTTGAGGGCACCCCACACACACACCTGATCACACAACATGGTGACTATGGGTAGAGCTTGCTCCTGTTATGTCCAGTTTGCAAGCTGCCAATGCTTGTGACTGTAGCATCTGAAAAGGATAAGTGTTTGTGAAGTATGTTGCAAGTGCTTTATAAAAGCAATATGCTGTTATTGTCTAGAAGCCGCCATGATCATCTCCTTGAAATACACCTACTCTTTTGGATAAAAGCCACAGAGATATTTTGGTTAACTATCATGAGCTGCATTTGATAACTATTTCAACTGTACTAAATCAGGCATAGAATAAGCAAGCTTTATTTGGCTTGTCCTAGCTGACACGAAGGAAAAAAGGCAATTAGTGCAAAGGGAAGAATTTTTATTATTCTACATTATTATTAAAGATTATTTCTTTTGCACCAGTTGCCATTTCCCCCTCTGTTTTGCCTTGGTGTGGCCCCCGCTCTTCTTTTTTGTCCTAGCTGATAGGCACTGAGACATCATCTCCATGAACCTATCAAATCCCTTTTCATCCTGTGGCGGTGAGTTCCCCAAGTTACTTATCCTTTATGTGAAACATTACTACTTATTTTTTTCTATCTGGAATTGATTTCCAATCAGTTACACTGGGTCATCCCCCAATTTGTAGTATTCTGAGAGGGAGAACATTTTCTGTGACCCCCATTTGTAATGTTATAAACTGCTCTCAGAGCTCCACCCTCTTAACTGTCTTGTTTGCTAAAATGAAAAAAAGACCCAAATACTTTGGCTTTGCTTTGTGCAAGCAATTATTTCAGTAGATAAGCCGGCTGTGGCAACATTCCAAAGACTCTGGTGCTAAAACAAGATGGTAGAGTAATACCGTCTTTCCCATCACCTGTATCGTTTTATAACGAGCTTCATTCAGAAGAGATAGTTTTTTCAAGGGACAACAATATTTAGGTCTCTTAAAGGAAACACACACACACTCTACCTAACATTTTACTTGATTCGCTAGGGGAAAGTTTGGAAAAGACAGTGATGGTAATGCTGCTGCTGATTATGTTGATGGTATTGCCCAATGGTAAGTAGAAAACATCTCGCTCTTTCCGACTTTATTAACCCACCGTTTCCTATAGACAAATTGTCTGAATAAATCAGCTTCGACTGGACTAACTATGAATAGGTTTGCATACAACATGTGAAATGTTTGGGACTGGTGAATGTAATAACATTTGCATGTAATAACATGTAATAACATTTGCAGTGGAGATGTGAAGAAATAGTACTGGAGAAAGTGATCCTAACCATATATATATACATGCATATAAATAAAATTACTATAAAATACTTAAAATGTAAACGTTAAACAACATGAACGTTTTGGGCTGCTGTGGAGGGCAGGAGTTCTCCTGCACTTTGCAGCGGCCCCAATCCAGGCCCCTGCAAAGAGTGGGCGCGCTCCCAGGGGCCGCATGATGATGTCACTTCCTGGAATTGATGTCATCGTGCTTGTGGGAGCACATGCGTGCTTTGTGCATGTTCACTCCCCACCCCCGCAGGTAAGTGCCAGGCCCCAATCCCCTGCTGGGAGGTTGAGGGGGCCTGGCAACCCTATGCCACACACAGCAGTGTTTTTTGTTAAAAAAAATTCTCCCAATGGCAATGGGAACATGGCGTGGGATTCCTCACCCCTACTGAGGAAATGGTACCCCTACTTCCCACTGCAGACCTCCTCCCCTCATGTCATTCTTCAGGATCCACTTATCTGCATTTTGTGGAAATCAGTGGCAAGAGGCAGGAAATTTCAACTTTGCCCCTGAAAAATTTAGTCAGGATGCAGCCCGATATCTCTTCCCTTTATGTTTCAGCAATTCAGGCCTTCTCCTACCTGGAACTCTGCAGATTCTCTGACATACTCATGGAACTTTTGCGCAAACAGTGTGTGTGTGTGGGGGTCTTCATTAATTTCAGTGAAAGGGATGCTCTTTGCATAGGCACAGCATCCCTTTGATTAAAGTAAGATGGAAATCTTTGTGCAGTGTCAATGAAGCCTACAGTTCTCAGCATTCCAGCTGTCCTTCCCTTAATCACTCCTAATATTTTATTTTATCAAGTGAGGCTTGTATAGGCAATAAAGCTAAACGAAGTGTTTTATTAAATGTTGGCCTGGTTGGATTGCTGACTCCAGGCTGGAAAATTTGGAAGTGAATCTGGGAAGGGCAGAGTTTGGGGAGGGGACGGAGCTCAGCACTGATGTGACACCATAGAATTCACCCTCTGAATCTGCCTTTTTTTCCAGAGGAACTGATCTCTGTAGTCTGGAGATCAGTTGTAATTCAGGGAAACCATCACACCCCACCCTCGTTGGCCATATTATAAGTCTTTGTCCTCCAAATTTTGTTCGGCTTTATTCTTCTGATTTAACTCTATGGCCTTTTTTGCACGGGCAATTCTTGCCACTTTCGGCCCTATACCTCTTCGGGTTTTCTTCCAAATTCCGGACGCTTAACTCCCCCTTCAGATTTCAATGTGGCGTTTCAAGGGTTCTCTTCCAAATTTTCGCAGAAGTGCAGGTGTAACCTGTTTTGTTCGAGGGCAATATCAAATAAATAGATTTATCTAATTTAAGAACTGGGAGAGTTCATGTCTATGACAGTGTGATCCCACCTTGTGACACTTGCATTTATAAAAGATTACAATGAACAAACTTGAAAAAACCATCTTATTTAGAACAATACAATAATAAAGCATGTATAACCACAATCATGTAACAAAACAGGCCTGTTTTACTCAAGCAGACCCAGGTCTCAGTCTTTCTGACTTCTGTACGGTGGTCAGTCCCTTGAATTGCTGCAACTTGTAGCTGTGCTCTACGTTGAGATGCCTTCTGTTCTTCACAGGAGTCCTAAAAACATTAATACAGAGTTCATAGAAAGGAGTGTTTCTGAGGAGAAAGTGCTTCTCCCTTCAGCTTCAGGCCCTCCAATCTCTCAGGGAAAATTGCGCCTTTTTTTCCTTATAAGGAATACCCCAACACTTTATCTCCCTCTAGTGGACAAGGGTTACACAGGCGGAAAATTCGGAAGAGAACCCTTGAAACACCACATTGAAATCTGAAGGGGGAGTTAAACATTCAGAATTTGGAAGAAAACCCAAAAGTGGCAAAAATTGCCTGTGCAAAAAAGGCCCATGTCAGACTTTGCTATTCTGGATTTTCTTCTCTGAATCCAGGGTTGGTAAAGATATGGTATCCATATCTATTCATGCACGGATAATTTGGCTCCCTTTGTACTTTCTCTGCTCCTCACATTTCAGAGAAGCAGGATATAAAATTGGATGCTGCCAACCTGATCCTAAACACATTTGCATGGAAATAAAAGTCCACTGATTTCACTTAGACAAACTCGCTTGGAAGCGACTAGGAGGGAGAATTCTAGTGTGATAATATTAGCTACCTGATGCCTATCGTCTGAGTATATTGAAATAAGTTCCTAGAATTTGTTTTTATCTTTAATAAAATATATTAAGAGTAGAATATCTATGATAACAATATAATTATGAAACCACTGACAAGTTGGCTAACCTATTGATTCTTAAAGGCATATGCTGAGATGCTAAATGCATTTACTAAGGTCCTTGGCTTCAATAGGATTTTCAAGGGAGTAATCTTAGGTTTGCAACTTTTAATTGTGATTCTATATAAGAATGTACCAGCACAGTGACGCAGTGTTGTGATGGATCCAGACCTCAGTCTTAAGGTGGATGGCAGAAGGGTTTGGGTTGGATCCCTCTGATCATATCTGTTAATGGAAGGCACGTTCTCGACAACCCCTTCCCTATTATTTAGGGTGACAAATTACACTTGAATGGCAAGTGAACAGACTCAGGGCCAAGCTACAAGTGACGAATGACACTTGAACAGCAAGTGTATTTCTCCCTGTTCACTTGCCCTCCACTCAATCCACTTGCCGTTCAAGTGTCATTCGTCACTGGTAGCTTGGCCCTCACATGTATTCCTCCCTGTTCACTTGTGTTCCACTTGCACTCCACTCGATCACTTGCCATTCAAAAGTAATTTGTCACTTCTAGCTTGGCCCTTAGAATCATACAATCATGGGGGCAGAAAGGGACCACCAGGGTCGTCTATTCCAACTCCCTGCAGAATGCAGGAAATTCACGACTACCTCCCCCCCACACACCCAGTGACCTCCTGCTCCATTCCCAGAAGATGGCAAAACACCATCACTTGCCATTCAAGTGTAATTTGTCACTTCTAGCTTGGCCCTTAGAATCATACAATCATGGGGTATGAAGGGACCACCAGGGTCATCTAGTCCAACCCCCTGCAGAATGCAGGAAATTCACAACTACCTCCCCCCCCCACACACACCCAGTGACCCCGTGCTCCATGCCCAGAAGCTGGCAAAACGCCGTCAGGATCCCTTTCAAAACTGACCTAGAGAAAATTGCAACCTGACCCGAAGGAAGTGATTGGCATTACCCTGAGCATGTAAGAAGGGGCCACGAGAACTATGCACTGATGTAACTTGAGCTAATGGATACCCCTGAAATGCTGTTCCTGGGGAACAGAAGACTCCCCCCCCCAAAAAAAACAGCACAAGGAATGAATCAGAGGTCTGCAGAAAAGACGGTTGCCAACCTCCAGGTGAGGTCTTTAAGATCTCCCAGAATTACAACTAATCTCCAGACTAAAGAGATCAGTTCCCATGGAGAAAATCGTTGCTTTAAAGGGTAGCTCCTAAGGCATTATAACCCTCCCCAATCCCTACCCTCTACAGGCTCCACCTCCACCCAGTCCAGGCATTTCTCAAATTGAAATTGGCAACTCTAAATAGAGGGAATTAGCAAAAATTGCATCGTTATTCTGCAGGCAAAAGGATCAGCTGGTTTGCACGCAAGAAGCTGCTTTATACTGAACCGGACCCTTGGTCCATCAAGGTCGGTCTTGTCTACTCAGACTGGCAGCAGCTCTGCAAGTTCTAAGGCTGAGATATTTTACATCTCTCCTGCCTGGTCCTTTTAAAATAGAGATGCTGGGAAGTGAACCTGAGACCTTCTGCGTGCAAAGCAAATTCTTTACCGCTAAGCCACAGGCCCTCCCTAAAATCAAGCTATTTCCTTGCAGCCTAATCCATTTCTGGTACTCTTCTGGATTAGGGAAATAGGTGGAACTCTGGAGAGAATTTGGGAGGACTTCAGCTGTTGGATTATAGAGACATAACTATTATATCAGGGAGAAAAGTTTTGCTTTGCCTACTCTACACAGTCTGCAGGTCTGGCCTAAGATACTTTGGCACCCTAAGCTTGGTGCAGCTGTTGCCTCTAGGGTTAGCGTTCCCCTGATGGGGGTTGGGGATCCCCCACTCTCACCTTCTGCCCCCCACCAACACTCACCTGGCTGGTGGAGGGGGAAAGGTAGGGGAACAGACCTCCCAGGGGACATTGTAGGGTAGCACATCTACGTCACTCCTGGGAGCAACATCATCATGGCACCCCAAGAGCCCTCTTGCGCTTTGCAGTGGGCTGACTTGGGTCCCAAATGGGCTGAATCAGGCTGTTCGGGGCCCAAATCAGCCCAGTGTGAAATGCATGCTCCTGGGCCTGCGTGATGATGTCACTTCCTGGAAGTGAAACAGGAAGGTGAGTGCCGGGAGGGTAAGGGGACCTGGCCGCTCTAGTTGCCTCCTCCCACACTGACAATGGTTGGGAGAAAGCTGAGCCCCTGGGGTGTATTGTGCCAGCCAAAAAACAGCCCTGTTTCTCCATAATGGTGATTTTTCCTCGTAATTTTTTTCCCTCACCGAGCAGAATTGCCAAATGAAATTAACCTAATGTCCTCCAGCAGTCAAACATGATGGTACAATCCAGAAAAGGCTTCTGCTGATTCTATCGACTGGTCGTTGGTCTTCTTCGGTCATTATACTAGAATCTTGTAAATGTAGGCTTGGGATACCCAAAGGATACTTTGCACATTTTATTTTGATGATGGCTTTAAGAATCCTCCCCCCAAATGGACTACAAGCCTTTGTTTGCAAACGTATGCGCCATGCCGGGAGGTGTACCTATCAAGAATCTTCTTCGGTGTACGTTTGTTTGCCGACTTGGATTTGCTCTATGTAATGTGTGAACTGTCCGGACTGTATTCTGTGCTGACTCCCAGTTTTCTTGTTTGTTGCTTTTAATTTGTTTTTCTTCTGAATTGGACTGGTGAGACAGGCGGGCAAGGATCAGAGCTGCTGGCTGTCCCGATGGATCTTCCCAATGCACCAGAAGGAAACCTACGTAAGATTCTTACATCTGTCCAGAAAGATCAAGATGGGTAGCTGTATTAGTCTGTCTAGGTAAAGGTAAAGGTAGTTGCCCTGTGCAAGCACCGAGTCATTACTGACCCATAGGGGGACATCACATCACAACGTTTTCTTGGCAGACTTTTTATGGAGTGGTTTGCCATTGCCTTCCCCAGTCATCTACACTTTACCCCCAGGAAACTGGGTACTCATTTTACTGACCTCAGAAGGATGGAAGGCTGAGTCAACCTTGAGCCAGATATCTGAACCTGGCTTCCTCGGGGATCGAACTCAGGTCATGAGCAGAGCTTGGGTTGCAGTACTGCAGCTTACCACTGTGTGCCACAGGGCTAGAAAAGAGCAAGAGTCCAGTAGCACCTATAAGACTAACAAAATTTGTGGTAGGGTATGAGCTTTCATGTCCAGAAAGACAATCTCCTTGTAAAATATACAGATGAAGGATGCCATCTTACACTGAGCCATCTCATTGTTCGATCAGATCTATATCAACACTGTCTAATCAGACTGCTAGTAAGATTCGAGAGTCTCCAGAAAATGTTTCCCCAAACATGTATCCTAAAATGCTTTTAACTGGAGATGCCACGAACTGAACCCTTGGCACTCACAGCCAGTCACAGCTGCTGGCGAAATGTCAGGAACTACAATGCCAAGACCAAAGCCATACAGCCCGGAAAATCTACAAAAACCTCAGCATTCTGTTTGCATAACAAGGAGCCAAAGCCCACCTGCTCCCACTAAGGGCTTATTTCGAGGGGGAACGCGCAGGAACACAGTTCCAGCAGTTCCCCAAAGAGGTCACATGTCAGGTGGCCCCGCCCACCTGACTCTCGGCCATTTTGGGCCCGTTTCAGCCTGGATTGGAGCCAAAATGGCCTGGATCTGGCCTCTGTCAGGTGGTGGATCACTCTCCTGTTCAGCAACGGCCCAATCCTGACCATTTTGGGCCCTTTTTTGGCCATTTTCAGCCCCTTTTTGCCATTTTGGGCCCAATTTCGGCCCTGAATGGCCAGGATTGGGTCCAAAGCAGCCAGGACAGGTGACGTCAGGGGGTGTGACATATGCAAATCAGTTATGCCAATGACACATTTCTGGTGATGTCAAGGGGCGTGGCATATGCTAATGAGTTATGCTAATGTGTTATGCTAATGAGTTCCTCCAGCTCTTTTTCTACGAAATGACCCCTGCCCGCTAATAACATTTAGGGTTTAATTGAACCCATGAAGCTGCCGTATAGTGAGTTGGTCTATCAATGTTATACACTCTGACTGGCAGCAGATGGTCAGCGACGCTGGTGGAAACCTTTCACCTCGCTTTCTACTCGGTCCTTTTAGTTGGAGATTCAGGCGACTGCATTTGGTACCTTCTGCCTGCAAAGCATGTGCTCCCCAGCTGAGCCATCGCCTCGCTACCAATTATTTCCATTTATTGTGATTCAACAGGAGCCGAATCTGCACGGGTCAATTTTACTGGTTCAGTTCCCATACTGCAGTGGGGTTTTTTTTTGGTGACTGTCTGCACCAGATTTGCTGCCATGAGTAGTCACTCCGGCCACTCTGTAGCTTTTCTGCAGCTTTCCTGGGAGTGCTTATACCCCAACTTTTTTTAAAAAATCCACTTTTCAGTAGGCTGTTTCGCTGTGCATACTATTCCATTCCCCCCCCATACCTTGCCAGCCCACTGCATTGTGATTGGCTACTCTCTTCTAGCCAGCCACTCCCCCTCCCCTACTTTCCATTCTTCCCTGCTCCCCTCTTTCCTCTTTTTAATTTTTTAAAAAGTCCAACACCGGATCAATGAATCGCTGGTTTGAAAGCATGGGAGAAAGTTCCTTTTTTACTCTTTTTGCTTTAGCAGAGGTGGGAATATTTTATAGGGGCTAAATATCTGGGTATGAAAAATATAAAAAATAAAGATTTTAATATCGAGTTTTAGAGAGGTGCGAACGGCCGCACACAAGCTGATTCCATGCCTTTCAGAGAGCCAAGCTACAAGTGACGCCTGACACAGGTTGGACACTTGTCAGCTTCCCTCACGTTTTGATGGGAAATGTAGGTATCCTGTTCTTGCAGTTGTAATGGAGAGCCAAGCTATAAAACCAGGATGCCTACATTTCCCATCAAAACTTGAGGGAAGATGACAAGTGTCCAACCTGTGTAAGGCGTCACTTGTAGCTTGGCTCAGAGAGCCAGTTTTGTGTAGTGGTTAAGAACATGGGATTCCAGTCTGGAGAACTGGGTTTGATTCCCCACTCCTCCACTTGAAGCCAGCTGGGTGACCTTGGGTCAATTCCAGCTCTTCCAGAGCTTTCTCAGCCCCACCCACCTCATAGGGGGATTGTTGTGGGGATAATAATAACATAAGGCTGACTGTATATTTTAATGATGTTTGTAAATGTGTTATGGAAATGGAATTTTATTGTATTTTAATGGGTTGCAATCTGCCTTGAGCCCACTTGGAGAGGGCGGAATAGAAATGTGAAATAAATAAGTACAATACTTGGTAAATCGATCTGAGTGGGCATTAAGTTGTCCTGAAGGATGGTATATAAATTGAATGTTGTTGTTGTTGTTATTGACTTTAGGGAAAGTGAGGAGTTGTGTCCCCGGTGCGGAAGGGGCTAGGGAAAGGTGAAGAATGGACTTAGACAACCTATTATTTCCCAGCAAGCAATGACTTTGCAGTTGCCAAGCAGTCTTTACAGGCAGAATCAGCCTGTACAGGAGAATCAGCCCCACTACGGTGGCCTCCCATTGGTTCATATAGTTCCGTGGTCTGTTCTGATTGGCAACTGCACCCTAGGTCTCAGGTAGACCTTAGACAAAGGTCTTCCCAAACCCCAGCTTCTTGAGATTCTTTAACTAGAGATGACAAGGATTTAACCAGGGGCCTTCTCCATGTGAATGTCACTGAGCCCTGCTGCTGTCCCCCCTCTACCCGGCTCAACAGATTATATAGATAGATACATGAAATCAATGTATTTTAACCTTTGAAATATATCCCTTCAGATAATTTGACATTCTTCAATGGGGTCTTTGAAAACGTGGAAGGCGTTGCGTTCTTCTTTGGTAAGTGAAATTTTTTTACAAGAAAACGGTGTTTGATTGAAGGTGAGAAATCTTGAGGTTTGGCTAATAATTATTGGATAATCTAATTATTATTAACAATTACATTATGAAATAGATACTATAAGGGATGGCAGCAGAAAATTTAAAATCAAGCATAAAGCCAAGTGCAGAGATGAAATCTGAAACAAAGCATAACTAATTTCCATGGCATGTTTAGCACTGTGAAAACTCGCTAGTAGGCGCATGACTACATCAGCAGACAGTAGCCAATAGCGTAGCATTTAGTCCCCATCTCTCTGAGCTATTTTTATGACACAATCCTTGAATCTGGGTAGAAAGCCCTCCCAAATAATTCAGTTTTGCATAATTTGTGGAAAGCTAGGAGAGTGAGAGCTTTCCTGACCATCTCAGGTAGGCCATTCCACAAGGTAGGGGCTACCACAGAGAAAGCATGTGTTGTGGCAGCTGTTGATTTTGCCCTCCCTTCTCCATTTTATGTTCAGAAGAACCCTATGAGGTGACTGGCTCAGTCACCTAGCGGGATTCCAGGGCAGAGTGGGGGGGGGGGGGCTCAAACCTGGGCCTCCCAGGTCCTGGTCCAGCTCTCTAACCACTACACTACACTGGGTGTCTCTCGACATACTTCAACATCCCCATGGAACGGGAGAAAAGCCTACGTTCTCTGGGCATTGCACAGAAGAGGACAGGGTTGGGATGAATATGGCTAGAGAATACTTCCTTCGATCTTTGATGCAGCCACTTATTTCTAATCCCGAATGAAAAGTATCTTTGCTACTGAGAATACAGCTTCTCCAGCGCCTGGCGTCCTGTTTCTGTTGCCAACCCTCCTGGGAATACGGGCTTAAGCATAAAATGCAAGGTGAATAAACTGAGAGCTAAGATACAAGTGACACCAGACACGTTTTTTAATGGGTCAGGGATGCAATTTTACCTGGGAAGTGTAGTTTTCGAAGACAGAGCTGCACGGGATCACTGGGGAAGAGAAACTTTGCAATTTTTTTTTTTTTTTTGCAATCTCAGTGGAGAGATGAACTACCAGCATGGGAACTATAATGTTCAAAGACAGTTTTAAAAAACAAAGCCATGCAGAATCACTAGGGGATAGAATCCCAGACCCACGGTGGGGGTGGGGGATCCCCTGCCCCTGCTCCTCACACCCTGCCCCCACTTACCTGAGCAGTGGGGGGGCACGCACCTTCCTTGCGCACTCCCCCGCAGCGCAGCATGCTCCTGTGCACCGCAGCCGCTGGGATCGGGCCCGTTTTGGCCTGGATCAGGGCCGCTGTGGAGCACGGGAGCACTCCTTCACTCTGCAGCGCTCAAAACAGGCCTGACCCACGGCAAACTGGGCCTGTTTTCAGCAGCTGCAGATCACAGGAGTGCTCCTGCACTTTGCAGCGCCCCAAAATAGGCCCATTCTGCCACGGATTGGGCCTGTTTTGAGGCACTGTAGAGCACAGGAACACTCCACAGCACCCAAAATGGGCCATTTCAGCATGGATTGGGCTCATTTTTGAGCCACTGTGGAGTGCGGGAACGTTCCTGCGCTCCACAGCACCCAAAACGGGCCCGTTCTGCCATGGATCAGGCCCATTTTGAGGCACTGGAGCACAGGAATGCTCCTGCGCTCTGCAGCACCTCAAAAATGGGCCCAATCCATGGTAGAATGGCCCATTTCTGGTGCTGCTCCGCATGCACGCACCTCCCTCTCCCCAAAGGTAAGTGCCATGCCCCTGTCCCCCACCGGGAGGTGAGGAGGTCGGGCAACCCTACTAGGGGAGAGAGGAACTTTGCAGGGGAGGGGAGGAGAAGAGCTGGTCGTTCATCTCTCCATTGAGATTGCAAGAAAACAATTGCAAAGTTCCTCTCCCTCAGCGATCCTGTGCATCTCTGTCTTTGAAAACCATCTTTGAAAACTACAGTTCCCGGGTAAAATTGTGTTCCTGACATGCTAAAAAAACAGGTGTCTAGCATTACTTCTAGTTTAGCTCTCAGATTATGCATTCAATGACCAGATTTTATCTGGGATGGCAAGTGTACAACAATGGTTTGCCAGCATTGGGTTTTATGTGCGTACACCGCATTTGAATGCCCATGTACAAACACCAGTGTGCCAGGTGGGTGGAAAGTACAAGTCCTATCCAGCTCATACCAAATATGGTTGTGATACTTTCAATCCTGGGAAAATCACAGTTCTAGAAAGAAGCAATTTTATAAATATCTAATCAAATTGTGGAAGAGTAACTAGGTTCAGTATATTGAAAAACATTCAGAGGCCACCATCTAGCCTGATAATTCCCAACGGGCTAGTCATCTCAAGCTCAGAACCCACTAGTCTACCACAAGTACCATTGCCAACTGGCCTGAAGAAAAATGACTAGTCCCTTGAATAGATATTTAAAGAGCGGTTATTGACTCAGTGGAGAGGGAATTCAGCATGGTATATTCTAATCTCAACAGATCTCGGAAGATAATCAGGGTTGGTACTTAGATGGGAGACCACCAAGGAAGACTCTGCAGAGAAAGGCACTGGCAAAGCACCTCTGCTTCTTACTTGCCTTAGAAGCCCCTTCCTGGGTTTGCCATTAGTTGGTAGTGACGTGATGGCAATTAACACACCGAGAGATGGACCAGGGGAGGGAAGGCAGCATGGTGTAGCCCCATCTCATCAGATCTTGGAAGCTAAGTAGGGTCTGTACTTGGATGGGCAACCATGGAAGACTCTGCAGAGGAAGGCAACGGCAAACCACCTCTGCTTCTCACTTGCCTTGAAAGCCCCTTGTTGGGGTCACCATGGCCATTTTCACACTGCTTACTGGCCACGGAACATCGCGCCGAGCTCCTGGAATGGCAGCGTCTTTCTGCGGTTCTCGCGCGAAATCGCGCCAGGAAGATGCTGTTGTTCCAGGAGCTCGGCACGATGTTCTGTGACTGGTAAGCAGTGTGAAAACTGCCCATAAGTCAATTGTGACTTGATGGCACTTTATACACACCTACATTGAATAAGTGATGTTTTTGACTCCATGCAATGAAAAACGTCAACTGCCCATTTCCACGCACCATTACTCCACTAAAGGAACAGAACATTTTTCTCAAGACTAGTTGGCAGCTGTAACCACAGGACACCTGTGAGTGCATGCACACAATTAATTAATTGATTGATTTGATTGATTGATTGATTTTTGTGAGCCCAACTTTGCAATCTAATTACTTGTTCAAGAAGATAGGATTCGATAGGCTTGCAGTGTGACAACATCATTAGGGGGAGGATACAGGATGGACCTGCTGAGCAGAGCATTTGGAGCAGTCCAAATCTAGAGTGATGGCACTCATCGGGAAATTGGCTAGATAATCTTTGTAGGGAAGCCCTACTCAACATATTAACCTGAAATTCTGTTTTTATTGGCCTGCCAATAAGGTTGCCAATTTTTTGACGTAGTTCCTTGAATATCCTTTGACCAGCAACAACAATTAACAGAAGATTGTGCCGGGGCTATGAAATGGAAGGCTTCACCTGCCAATTTCTACAGATCAGATCTCTGTTAAGGGAATGGGAGCTGGCTGAGACCATTTTCTTTCCGTGCCAGTTGGTGATCCTAGTCACAGCAGACATATTTATATCCATCATTTGTGTCTTGTTAATGTTTTTTAAAAAGACAATAAAACAAAACTTTAATTTAGTTTTGCTAATTTGAAAAAAAGAGAGAGAGAACTTTCATTGATCGATTTCATTTTTATCCCACTATTCCTCCAAGGAGCTCAGTGGCCTATGTGGTTCTTCACTCCTTCCTTATCCTCACAACAACCTTGTGAAATAGGTTGTGCTGGGAAAGGATCACTGGTCCAAGATCACTTAATGAGTTTAATGGCTCAGTGGGGATTTGAAACCAAGTCTCAATATTTTAACTGCTACCCCACACTGTCTCTGCTCACATTGAAGCATTTTTGAACCGAAGTATCAGCCAGATAAATGACTTTTTTCTCTATCCTCAGGGAGCTCATATGAATCAGATCAGTGGAAGATAGTTGATGGTTAAAGCGAGATGAGATGATATGTTAGTAATTCTGCATTCAGGGTTCTTTTGCTTCATATATAGCCTCTAGGGACCACAGT
The DNA here is from genome assembly GCF_028583425.1 of Eublepharis macularius. Classification (NCBI taxonomy): domain Eukaryota; kingdom Metazoa; phylum Chordata; class Lepidosauria; order Squamata; family Eublepharidae; genus Eublepharis; species Eublepharis macularius. The sequence goes on along the minus strand of NC_072796.1, from coordinate 130,065,948 downwards.
TAGGATTGGGACTTTATCACATAATGAGAGGTGTTAACCTTTTGCCCCGTTTTCCCAATGTGAATTTACCCTTCAAAACTGCTCTTTGATAAGTTGGTACACCCAAACAAGATACAGGATACCTGTATGTTTGTTCCAATGAGGCAATTAGCACAGGACTGTTTCACACTGGGACAATGAAAAACATAGTTTTTGGTGTAGTGGTTTAGAGCGGCAGGACTCTAATCTGGAGAGCCAGGTTTGATTCCCTACTCCTTCGCTTGAAGCCAGCTGGGTGACCTTGGGTTAGTCACAGCTTCTCGGAGCTCTTTCCGCCCCACCCACCTCACAGGATGATTGCCATGAGGATAATAACACACTTTGTAAACTGCTGAGTGGGCATTAAGTTGTCCTGAAGGGTGATATATAAATTGAATATTATGTTATATTACGGAGATAAAGAGCCTCTTCTCCTGTGCAGCAGTCCCAATTAGACCCTCTCCACATCCATAGCTGTTATTTGCAAAGGAAAAATGCTTAGGAACTCTGGACCTGAAGCTCCCAAAATCTTATTGAGCATGGCCATCGGTAGTGTATTCTTGCCTCTTCTTGTAGACTGTTTGGGTTCCCACTTCACTTGGCTCCAGTCTATCTTCACTAACTTCCCTGCCCTCCTCACCTTCGTAAGCAAACTGAAGTGTGTGACTGACCTCTGCCCAAGAGATTTTGAAGACTACGGCTGCGCCTGCCGATATGAGATGGAGGGCCTCCCTGTGGATGAAGTGGATGGGTGAGTTTGGGATGGCAAAGATGTGCTTCCCATTTTATATTGGGGAGGACATTTAAGAGGTATCCACCTCAGGGAAGATCCTACCCTTCCCATGTTCCATTGAGAGTGCATGATTGACTCATGCATCCCTGTGTCAGTGCTTCATGCATTATCAGCCTACACCACTTGCGCTTGATAATGGTTAAATGCAATTGTTAGCCATAAATATATCTGTTTATATCCAAGGGAAGGTTAGCATTGAAACCCACCTGGCTCCTGAACTGAAAGCTTAGAATGACAGTTGTGCTTAAGCCTTTCAAAAAGTCCCCCTTCATTTCTTAAGGCCTTAATCCCTAATTCCAATTTGCTTGTCATTGTTCATTGTTAAGGAAATGTGGTTGAGCCAAAGGGGGGATTTTTTTGTGGTTTAAAGGTGTTTTTTCAGGATTTCCTCTAAAAGAAGATGAAAGTGCTTGTCTATTCAGGAAGCACTGCCCTGAATAAGCTTTTTTTGTCTACACTACATTCTTAGGTTTGCTGGGTGATCCCTGATTGTTAGAACCCAAGACAGCTCAGGAGGTATTAATTCTAATGCAGTATGAAATATATGATTTAATAAAGTGCTAAGGGCAAAAACAATATGTGTCAATCAATGTCATAAATATCAGTCGTGATATTTATGACATTGATTGGCACATATTGTTTTTGCACTTAGCACTTTATTAAATCGGATATATTTCATACTGCATTAGAATTAATACCTCCTGAGTTGTCTTGGGTTCTAACAGAGTGTATATCGGAGGTACCCTCGTTGCTTAGCCTATATTTTCTAGGGTGATCCCTGATTGGCTATGATAACTCAAGTGACCAGGAAACTTTGCCTTTGCTATAAATCCACCTTCTTTGCAAGAAGGTGCAGTGGCACATAGACAAATATGATGCTCTAAAAAGCCTCATGAAGTCCTCACATTTGTTCCATGATCCCTGATTGATTGGGATGAATCTAGGAAGAAGAATGATTCCCTTACGTGAATGTGAATGGGACCAGAAAGATTCACATTAACTTTTCCCCCAGAAAAAAATTCAGCCCTATTCCACCAGAAAGAACCATTTTTACCCTCAGAATTGAAATAGGGGAACAATTCGTTAGGCCTTATGAGAGAAAAGAATACTCTCCAAGAGATCTCACTTGAAGCTGAGCCTTGGCTCTGAAAACGGATTATGATTCTAAGCTCATAGGAAGTCCTGAGAGCTTCCCATGTTAATTTATTGGTTGGATTTTTTTTCTAAACAAGCTGCTGCTTCCAACACCGCAAGTGTTATGAAGATGCAACGGAGGAAGATTGTGTGTGGGATCCTTCCAAGATCACCGTAGATATCAGCTGTCTAACCAAAAACCTCACCTGCGGTAAGAATGAGAAAAGAAGGTGGTGTCAGGAATCTACTCTTCGATTATGGAATAACAGGATAGGACTAGGAATGGCTGGTTTAGTTGATTTCATTGGCTTTTGTTGCCTTTTTAAAACCCTGGGTTTTTATTTATTTATTTATGCCATTTATGTCATTTTATGAGCCAGTGTGGTGTAGTGGTTAGAGTAGCCCTTTTCAGATATTATTGTCATGCATACTGGAAACCTTCCAACTGCATGTAACAGTCTCACACTAATTTGCAATAAGGTGTGAACAGGGGCAACATGCGTACTTACCATGTGTGTACAGTTGGCATGCATAAATGTGAACCTTGAAAAATCCAGGGGCCACTTCGTGCATACCAAAGCTGTGCACACACGGTGCCCCTGTTAACACATCATGGAGACCGTGCACATTGAGTTGGATCCAACCATCTTCCAAGTAGCTCTCCTTCAGACAAAAGAGACTTCCGCCAACTTCAGTGGCTTCTCCTCCAACCAAAAAGCCCTTTAAGTTAGAAGAAGGTGCTACGTCGATTGAATGCAATTCGAGCAAAAGGAAAAGTGAGATATAAATATTTTAATAAACATACTTTGCTCAGTGAGTAGGAGGAGAGGGGGTAAGATCCACCCCACCAGGAAGATCACAACTACTATAGGCCCCTGTTATGCGAAGTTTGTTAGGTCTGGGTACATGTGACTGTAAAGTCCGAAAAGGACTTCTCCTGGGCTAGGATGTGGGAGACCTTGAGTTAGATTTCCATTCTGCTGTGAAGCACACTCTTTCAGCCAAACTTAACTACACAATTGTTGCAAGTCTAGAAAGGGGAAGGGGGTGCTACTCTAAAACTCTTTGGAGGAAAGGCAGAATCCAAGTATACTAGGTAGGTAAATTTTTGCTCATTACAGATGGCTGTTTTAGTTTTAGTAATTGCAGAGGGGCAGTTGCAAAATGAAACAGCCATCCAGTGGAACCTTAAAGACTAGCAATATTTATTTCAGCATGAGCTCTGACTCATGAAAGCTCATTCTGAAACATATGCTGTTAATCTTTAAGGTGCCACTGGGCTTCTGTTTTCGTTTTAGGAAACCAGCAGATAACACAAAGACACAATTGATTCCCCCCGCCGCCCCGATCTGTAATTTCCTGAGAATCCTGGCAGATCCAGTCCTCTGAAAAGCATCTAGACATGTAGGAAATTTTACGCAGACATGGATTTTTGCAAAGCAAATGTGTTTAGAACTGTGTCTGGTCTCCCCGAGGAAGGCTTTCAATCTTGAACTTGTTCCACGCTGGTTGAATAGTGTCAGGAGCACAATTTACACTCTACCAGCTACCAAATGAAATGCACTTGTCCAGGTCAAAACCTTGTAGAGAGAAGGCAGATGGTGGAAACAGATATCTCAATAGGACTTTGTATGTCGGCCTTTAATTCCCCCCCTTTCGTCTCCAGAGTCTGAAGATCCCTGTGAACGCCTTCTCTGCAACTGCGACAAAGCGGCTATTGAATGCTTTGTGCATTCTCGCATTAACTCTTCCTTGAACAGCCTGGATGTTTCATTCTGTCCCTCTCTGGTTACGGGTGAGGATACAAAACGGGGTGGGGGGAACACAGTTTCTTGATACCTGACAAAGATATCTTGAGACTCTCGAAAGCTTATCTGCTGGAAAATCTTGTTAGTCTTTAAGGTGCGACTGGACTCGAATCTTGATACCTGTAGATGTCCTGCTTTCCCTTACTTAAATTCTGAGTTATAATTTCTCCACCAAAAAGAGCATGCCTACGGCTTTTGTGCTTGATGTGATGTACAAAATTAATTTTGTCTGGTTTTGGAGTGGAAAGAGAAGTAATGGCTATACATGCTTTCTAAGTCACTGCATTGCCCAGATAATATTGCCAACTGCTATAGCCTACTTCTGTGCCAAGCAAAAGATCTGGCCCATGGGCATCATGGCCTGGAATTGAATTCATTGCATGTTTATTTGGATAATTTATATGCCGCCTCTCCAGCGCTCTGCTTGAGGCACCTCTAATTGCTGCCGACGAAACAACTGAAAATGGACAGTTTCAATGGCTGGTTCATAAGTTGGCAACCTAGACCCAGAGGCCAAAGAAGCTGCACTCATTTTCCCAAAAGCCAAGCAGGCCAAATAATTGCAGCAGAAACCCCCACAATCTCAGTTTTATTTAATATAACACAAGTATCTAGCTCTCACGAATGCAAGAAAGAGTTTGGTATTTACATTTATTTAAGAGCAGTTACGTATGCTGCCCCATAGCCGTAGTGAAAAATACCTAGAAAAATATCCAAACTACAATGGGGAGGTGGCCTTTGGCTTTGGATTTCCAACACTTAGCAAGGGAGTTAAACTAAATGAAATATACGGCCACTTCCAATGCTAGAATTCGATGAAAAACATAATAAATTCATGAGATAGTCTATATTAAAATAACTGGACAAAGTTCTTAACAAATAAAACCAGTGCTGAACACAGTACAATATTTAGTGGCTAGGCAAGTCTAAGAAACTAAAGTAAACCTGGGAAGGGCATTGTAACGTCCAGGAGAGACGGGCTTGGATTCCACTAGAACTGGTGCTTTCTTCCAGGGCAAGAAATGTAATAATAATAATAACATTCGATTTATATACTGCCCTTCAGGACAATGCTACACAGAGTGGTTTGCAAAGTGTATTATTATTATCCTCATGACAATCACCCTGTGAGGTGGGTGGGTGAGGCTGAGAGAGCTCTGAGAGAGCTGTGACTGACCCAAGGTCACCCAGCTGGCTTCAAGCAAAGGAGTGGGGAATCAATCCCAGCTCTCCAGATTAGAGTCCTGCCGCTCTTAACCACGACCACCACCCATTCAAGTGGCTAGCTGAACTCCTTGCTTCAGGAAAAGGCTTTCTGGACCAGAAGAAGCACCAGTTCTGGCAGAATAGATTCATGAGATTAAGCACACAGCACTGATGAATGTGCTGTTGTGGATGAGCCTGCATTTCCATTTGAAAGGGATGTAATTCAACGGTCTCATCTATCCTTGATTCCTCCATCCTTTTCTCTGAATCATTCTTCATTTGGCTGAAGATCTTTTTTTAAAAAAAGACCTCATTTGTTCCCTTTCAGAAATAGCCACTGAGAAAAGTCAGACGACCGTTTTTGCTGCGGGTATGTCTTCTAGCTTACTCAGTGTTTACCTAACCGTGTATTCATTTATCAGTGTGGTGGTGGTGGAGAGTGCCTTTAAGGCATATCTGGCTTATGGTGACCCCTACTGGGGTTTTCAGGGAAAGAGACTAACAGAGGTGGTTTGTCATTTTTTTGCCTCTGCAACTTTCGTCTTTCCATCTTCCATCCAATTGCTAACCAAGGTTGACTCTGCTTAGTTTCTGAGATCTAACGAGATCAGGCTTGTCTGGGCTATCCAAGTCAGGGCTATTTATCAGTAGTTCTGGCAGATACCAGGTACAAATCCTTCAAAAAGGAGATATTTGGCAATTAAATATGGTGAAGTCATGGTTCATGGGTAGAGCATCCACTTGACATGGAGAAGGTCCCAGGTTCAAACCCCACCACCTCCAGGTAAAAAAAGATCAGGTGGTAAGTAATATGAAGGATCCTGACTTGAAACCCTGAAGAACCATTGCCAGTCTGAGTAGACAATGCTGCCCTTAATAAACCAATGAATGGTCTAATTCTATCATATGAAACTGCCTTCTACTATCACAGGTGAGGTGGAAAGTGCCATCAAGTCACATCCAACTTATGGCTACTTTAGAGGGTTTTCAAGACAAGAGAGATTCAGAGGTGGTTTGCCATTGCCAGCTTCTGTGCAGTGATGCTGGATTTCCTTGGTGGTCTCTAGAGATCGGCATGAACTGGGGGAAAAAAACCAATGGTGCAGTTAATAATTCATCACGTTTCACGAACCACGAAGTTTCACGAACTTGCTCCGGTTCACGAACCAATTCATTTGGTTCATGAAAACATCACTTGCAGGTCAGCAAAACATCACTTCTAGGTCAGCAGAAGGTCTGCAGAAAGCCTATCCCACTGTTGCCTAGGAAACTGATTGATCGGTGCCAGGCCGTCTGCAGTGACGAACCGAAAAATGAACCAAACGAACTGGCCTAAAGTTTGTGGTGGTTTGTCAGAAATGGGCTCTGAGCGCAATAGCTACCTTTTGGAAATCTAAGTCTACACCCTCAATTGATAACTGGCACAAAAAAATCTGGGACCATTATATATCAGAAAAGTTATATGATAAAATTTACCAAGTAGAAAATTTTCCAAGAACAACCAACTTTATTGAGAAATTGTTTCCTTTCTTTGAATCTCGAAAATAATAGTTCCCTACCTGGTCTTAAATTCTTTCATATATATGCAAATATATAAGTAAGCTGTCAATTTAATATGTTAGAATTTACAAGTACTTTCTCCTTATATTTGTTCAGATATATGCTAAGATATAACCTTCTAAACTGCTTTAAAATGCACTCAATTGTTACTTATTATGACATGTTATGTGTTTATTAATTTTGATGTATGTATTTATTAACAGATTCAAGTATTAACTTCTTGTATGACTGCAAATTCATGATTGTATATAGTTTAATAGTTTATTGTTATAATTTTTTAAATAAAGATATATTGATAAAAAAAGAAAAAAAGAAACGGGCTCTGACGAACTGCTGGTTCGCGAGTCACAAACTGGCCATTTGTACCAAACTTTGGTACACATTTTGGTTTGTGCCCGTCTCTAGTGGTCTCCCATCCAAGTACAAATCAGGGTCAACCCTGTTTAGCTTCTGAGATCTGATGAGATTGGGTTAGCATAGGCCATTCAGGTCAGGTCTGCTATAATAACATCACAGGTCTACTATCACTGACATGTGAAAACCAACATGTTTATAATACTGTGTTGCAGTATTGTTGTCAGACTTGGACAGGGAGTGCCTGGATTCAGCTCTCCACTCAGCCATCAACCTTGCTGGGTCATTGATCACGGATCATTTATCAATTAGTCTTGCCAAATGCCTACCTCATAGGATTGTTGTGAGGATAACACAGGAGGAGGGGAGAGGCATTTTTATATATTTGGGCTTTGATCCAGCAGTGCGTAAGCAGAAACATAAATTGATTTAGCACAGTTCTGCATGTGCAACATATAGAGCTTTCCTCCTTATGGGACTCAGAAATTGGTTGCACAAAATCTTGCACAAGTGGTAACGCAAGTGGGGACACAATACGTTTGACTTCATGCAAGTAGTTACTACAAGTCTTTCCCCCTGTGAATCCATTATTGGATTCACAGATTCACAAAATTCCTATTGTCTAGCGCAATAGGAATTTTGCCCTGGATCAAACCCATTATCTTGAGTTCCTTGAAGGAAGTGTTGGATAAAAATATAATTATCTTATATGGCTATCAAAATAGATGTAAAATCATCTGTGCGATAGAGGGATGGAGTAAGGGAATCCTGTGGCCAGAACCCATGGAAGTTTTGGGTAGCATTTAAATTGCTCCCAAGAGGTTTTTGTTTTAATAGCAGCAGTTTAACTTGGCTACCCTTTTGGAATTTGTCTGTTTTGGCAGAGCTGCGGCAGCAGGAGACAGAAAATTCTCCACTGACAACCATTCCTATGGCCGAGGGTATGTGTGTAAACTCCGCTGTATTTTGTTTGGGATAGCCAGGACCAAACTGAAAGCACAACAGGGGGGCAAATTCTATAATAATCTGAATTTGTTTTACATGCATGTTTTGTCTTTCCCCTGTATTTGTTGCACTCCTTCTAAAGCCCCGAGTCTGAATTCCTGCCCTCCTGCCCAAAAAACAGCAAAAGGGGGATCAAGATGGCCCAGTTGATGGGGTACCCCAAAGATCCATCATTTTGGCCGGGATATGGCTGTTTCCCCCCTTTGCGGCACCCGTGACATAACACCCTATCAGTGTTCCCGCTAATGTGAGCACGTGAGCAATTGCTCACAGATTCTGACTCCTCCACTCACAGCTTCTCAGCTGAAGCTCACAGGTACTAACTCTCAGGTGGCCCCGCCCTCCCACTCAGCTGGTGCCTGCAGGTACGCCCTATAAGGATGGAGCAGGGATGGAGCCTCATCCCACTTCTCTCCTCCCTTCCTGGCTGTGGCTGACTTGGCCCCCGGGGCAGAGCCAGAGAGCTCCTCCAGCCACCGCCAGCTCTCTAGCTGGGGAACAGAACAGAACTGAGCGATGGAGCCCAACTTGACCACTGCAGCCTGAACCCGCTGGTATCCCCTCAGCCCCAGACAGCAGAGGAGAGGAGGCAGTTTGATATTTAAAAAAACATGTATGAATGAATGCTTGTGTTGTCGTTTCTAAGCAAGAAACAGTACAAAGTAGTTTTTAGTTTATGTTTGTAGACTGAAATATATTTTGAGAGCGATGTTAGCCAAAATTCTGGACTTTGCTCTCCCCCAGGGGTATAAGTGCTCACCCAATTTTGTGAAGTACCCACTCTTTGTTTTTCCCACTACTGAGGTGCCTTGCACTCTAAGTCCGCATGGCAGGGAGCTCTGAGATAGAGCCGCATGCCGCCCATGCACCATACTTACTGAGTTTAGGAGCATCCTGGATGGGATTCATGTAGGGTGAGGGGCTGTGATTGGATGTTGAGGAGGGGGCTTTGCAGCTGCCAGGGCACAAGGGGATTGGTTGCAGCTGTAGTTGGCATCTTGAGCTCCTCAGGGCCATGCAGGTGGGAGGGCAGTTGACTATTTCCTTTGCATCAGCGCCTATGCTGTTTTTTATGGCATAAATTCTGTTTGAGAGGGTTACCTAGCCTGGAGCGGCTTAGAATGCCAACTAACATCCAGCTTCCCACCCCCACCCTGCCCACTCCCACACCAGTGCATGGGGTTTATACCCAAGGCTCACTGGTGGCTGGCCATCAAACAGGGGCACTGGTGTGGAGGACTGTTAGAGCTCCACTGAGAAGCTACACCTGAGTAACCTGGGCTTACTGAGACACAAGTGCACGATACATCAGTGTAAAAGATAGATTAGGCTGCCCGATCGCCTAATGGGGGTACGGAATCCTCTGCTCCCATCCTACTACTCACCTGGTTGTGTGTGTGTGGGGGGGGGGGTAAGATAGAGGAACAGGCCTCCCGGGCATGCTCCCATGTCAGCGCAACAATGTCACTCCTTGGAGTGACATCATTGTGCTGCCCTGGGAGCACTCCCACGCTTCACAGCAACCTGATTTGAGCCCCAAACGGGCCAAATTGGAAGTGCAGGAGTGCTCCCAGGCTCTGTGAGATATCACTTCCAGGAACTGACATCATCACACAGGGCCCAGGACCAAAAGCGTCCTTTGTGTGCACACAAGGAGTTTAAAAAGGTGAGTTTTGTTTACCCCCTCCCGCTGGAAGGCTAGTCAGTTCCCTGAGCACTTTCTCCCCCCTACCTTAGGATTGTGCTGAAAAAGTCCTTTGGGACCTTAAAGTTTGCGTACTCTCACAGGCATACCCTGGTTTGTTATGTATCTTCTAGTAATTCCACAACCCACTGATCATACGATGCTCAGGACTCCTAGGGCAGCATGTAAGTGCTTCACAACCACAATATGATTGTGTGATTTATATATTTGATATGTTCTATTACTTTCATCTGGGTGCTTGGTTTGTACAGCACTCACAAGCTGTTTCCTTTCTCTTTTAAACAGTTACACCGGATGTGCAGAATGACGGAGGTTTGGAGATCTTCAGAGGAGGTGTGTGAGATTTTTATGTAATGTAAATATGTTCAAGGTAGTGCTACACAGAAGTATGTGTTGCAGACATTCTGGAGTGCAAGGACCATAGTTAGTTCCACTACTCAAAGTTCTCTGCTGCTTAAACAGCAGAATGGTTAATCCGGTCCCAGTTGTAAGCAAGGGCTGGCATCTTCTGTTAAAAAAATGCTTCAGATTAATGGCAGACTCAGTTGCTTCTTTAACAACATACTTCCCCTTTGTGAGACCGAGACATTTAATGTGTGATTTTGCATTTCATTGCAGTTTTGAAATGATCTTTGTTAACCGAGTTGAAATGGTTTTCGCAAAAAGTGAGATATACATTTTCCCCGCAAACTGTACATTTAGAAAAAATTTACACAAATACTCCAATGCTTCTTCAAAGGAAAGTGACCTTTAACTTTTCATCACTTGTATAGGAATATGAAACAGTAATTTACCCAAATCTGAGCTGAAAACGAGCACGTAAGCTATCGAAGAAACCTCCCCAAAGGTTCTAACCAATTGGCTTAAAACTTGAAAATTAAGAGCCAGAGGAAGTCTGTTGGTTGGTTGGAAGAAACAGGGAGGTTGCATCAAAAAGATGCAGTAAAATTGTTTCTAACTTTCTTTCCCCCTCTCCTCTCCCCTCTTCTTTCCCCTTTCCATTTCTTCTTTTCCTTCTCCTTTCCCCTTTAGAAGCTCCAGACTGAGAGCTTGAGCTGCAAAGTTGTTTAAATTGGTTATTTAAGGTAAATAAGGATTGGTATAAGTTTTGCAACTGCCAGCGTAACTTTAGAATCCTTATCACTCAATAAAAAGAGTATTATCATAGGGCCAAGCTACAAGTGACGAATGACACAGGTTGGACACTTGTTAGCTTCCCTCAAGTTCTGATGGGAAATGTAGGCAGCTTGGCTCTTGTCTTGCAGCTTGGCTCTCCGACTGCTGTCCAACGGACTTTTCAACTGTCACTTGTCCAACATTCCACCAAGCTGCCTACATTTCCCATCAAAACTTGAGGGAAGCTGACTCTGATTTTCCTTGTAAAATATGTATCTCACTTTTCACGAAAACCATTTCAACTAGGTTAACAAAGATCATTTCAAAACTGCAGTGAAATGCCAAATTGCACATTAAACCTCTCTATATCTCACAGAAGGGAATGCCTCTCCTACCCTGACAATCGCATCACATTCCCTCACATTGTGGCATTCCCTCTCCTGGAAACAAGAAGAGTCTCTCTCTCTCTCTTCCAGGACTAGTTCAAAGTATTCAGTCACCCCAAGTAAACTAATCCAAGACATCCTCCTGTACCACCGCTTCTGGGAAAAGCCCAGTTAAACAATAAGTTAGCTAGAAATTGGAATAGAGTGAGGGGAAGGAAAGTATATTTACTGATCCAGGAGAGTAGAGTAGTCCACGGAGGAAGACAGCAGCTTCAAACGTCCTGCGTTCTTAGCCAGGAGAGAGTCTTAGCAAAGGTGACCCCAATGGACCAGCGCTTGGATCCAGTAAGTGTGCAGTTTGAATGGGAAGAAGCCCTGGTTCTTATAGGGCAAAACATGTCCTGAGGCAGGGAAGCCCCCTCAGCCATTGGAACAAACACCATAAAGGTCCGTCTCTGGGCATTACAAAGGTTTGATTACCTGCTACCAGGGTTTGTGAAAGAAAATGCAAAGTCTCTCCTGGAGCTGCACACAAGGGGCAGTTTGCTAATGAGTTAAGTTGATGGGTTTAGATATGAAGAGACATAGGTTCCCAGAGAGAAATTAACTTATGCATGCTGATTGATTGCGCACAAGTTTTGGGTGGGGACATGTAATCATGGTAAGAAGGCATTGGAATGTGCTAATGGAGTTACAGAGCAAAGCCTGGTATTGTCAAGCCAGTTGCTTGGAAGATAGTAAATCCAATCACCTTAATCCTTTGCATTTACAAGCACATTCCCCACACGCCTGAATCTCTTGGGTTGAGTCCAGCAACATTCAGTCTAGCCAGCTTGGAATTTCCCCTGGTGCAGACCAAGCTGCATTAATCCGGGGGCCCTGTGACCTTTTATATCAGAGGCCTCTATTAAAGGTATATCAAATATGGTGAAGGCCAGGGCCGACTGCTTACAGTTGCAGCCGAAACCTTGGAAGGGATTCCCTGCCTCTGCCTCTCATTATCCACAGCTGCTTGGAACAGCAGTGGGAGAAAAATGTTTAAAAAGTGGCCATCAGGATGGTGGTGTGAGTTCACTTCCAGGAAAAACCTGGAAGTAATGTCACACCTCTCTAGGAACTATTGAATACTTTATGGTTTAACTGGGCTTTTCCCAGAAGTGGTGGTACAGGAGGATGTCTTGCATTATTTTGCTTGGGGTGACTGAATACTTTGAACTAGTCCTGGAAGAGAGAGATCCTCTTCTTTCTTGCAGGAGAGGGAATGCCTCTCCTGCCTTGACAATCACATCAGAGCATGCAAGCATTGTTTAGAAACAAAGTATGCTTTTTCTTTACAACGATTGGTTTTACTTGTGTACTAATTTGTTTAATCAGCGAGTGAGCTGTGCAAGGGCTATGTCACACGATGTCTTCACATCTCCCACATGTCTGCCTCAAGTCTGACGTGCACTGGAAGCTTTATGCTCGGAACTTCATCCCATTGCATGTGTGGGCCCAATTCAGATCAAGATAGAGGCATGCAAAGAGAGAGAGTTAAGCCTTCCCCCTCATGCCATGCCATCTGTGTAGGACCCATGCCTGGAAATTAGGTTCCATGCCTGGAACTCCTGGAGTGCATTTGATCAGCAAGATCCAGGGCAGACAACTAGAGGAAACAAAGAATTGACCCCCAAGAGGTGTTCGATGTATTGTCGAAGGCTTTCACGGCCAGAGAACGATGGTTGTTGTGGGTTTTCCGGGCTGTATTGCCATGGTCTTGGCATTGTAGTTCCTGACGTTTCACCAGCAGCTGTGGCTGGCATCTTCAGAGGTGTAGCACCAAAAGACAGAGATCTCTCAGTGTCACAGTGTGGAAAAGATGTTGGCAGGTCATTTATATCTACTCAGGAGGGGTGCAGAGAAGATTAGCACATCAAGCACCAATCCATATGCAAAAGAACCTCCTCAGGATACAGTGAAGCCTCCCGCCATTAGCATTCCACACCCTGGGAAACTCTTACAGGATGACTCAGCTCAACCCCACTGCTGGCGAAACGTCAGGAACTACAATGCCAAGACCACGGCAATACAGCCCGGAAAACCCACAACAACCATCAATTGGAAAAATGTCTGAATGCAAAGAAATCCACTGCGCTCCAAAAGTGTTGTGTGCTCAGTGATGCCAATCTGACCAGTACTATCTACCAAAGACTCTTTTTCAATCTCACTTATGCTTGATCCTGAAAAACAACAACCCTCTTTAATGATTTTCTGAATGCACCAAGATTCTTAGAAGTACACAGGATAATTTACAGGTAGTGTGTCTCCCCCGCCCCACCCCCGAGATCATGTCAGTTACCCCTGTTAAACATGAGTGAAATGGCTTTAGGCCAGCAGCTCAATTCCATGTGTTTAGTGGGGGTGTGGAGAGTGAAATCAATTCATAGCTGATTAATGGCAACCCTACGTGGTGCTTTCCTAGCAAGAGATGGTTTGCCATTGCCTGCCTCTGCGACCTTGGTCTTTGTTGGAGGTCTCCCATCCAATTAGTATCCAAGGCGAACCCTGCTTAGCTACAAGATCTGATGAGGTTGGGTTTGCCTGGGCTATCCAGGTCAGGCAGAATGTGTTTATTAAATGGCCCATTTTCTTTGTCTTTAGCAGATGGTGTTTCAGAATCCATTGACTTGTTGCTGAAGAACCCAGAACAAGGAGGTAAAGATGTCTGCCAGGTTGATACATCTACCGTCTCCTACATTAGTCTACATCACCCCATTGGCATTCCATCAGTTTTAACTTCTTTTGACAACACAGACTTATTAGCAAAAACATGTATCGGGCTTTTCATGATTCATTTTTTCCAACTGTAGCAGTATGATTTTTATTTTTGTCTTCAGCAGACATTCCTTCAGAGTCCAGTGACCTATTGTTGCAGATGCCTGAAGTCAGAGGTAAAGAATGGCTTTTAATCTCTTCTCCTACACCAGCCTTAAGGGATGTTCTAACTGCTGCCAGTGTGGCTCACTTTCTGCTTGTCTGTGGAAATTAGGCAGCCAATTAATCAATGGGTTGTTTGGTTGTTTGGAACTTTTTATGTGTATTCACAGGAACAAGCTACTTGCATCCATCGGAAGCCCTTCCTCCGCTGATCAGCTGGAAGTCAGATTCTTCTTATTTCCCATCCTGGAAACTTTGCTGCACCTCAGACTTGCTGAGTTGCAGCAAATTTAGGGGCAAGGGTGATCAGAAGCCCAGTTGGTTTCCCATTTCTTCTCCCTTGCCTCAAGCTGTCAGTTTGGGGGCAGCGAAAAGGAGAAAAGCCAGCTCTTTCTCTTATCTATTTTGCAAGGGAGCTCGGAAACATTTCATCTGTCCCTCCACAGCTTGGATTGGAGGAAAGATAAATGAGTTCTTTCTCTCCTCTTGCAATGCAGCTATCGAAACCATTGCTTCTTTCTCTGTCCAGCTTGGATGGGAAGAAAGAGCACCCTTTTACAACTACACCATCTAGCTATTTTGCTGAGGGGGCAGGGTGGGGAAGAACCCAACTCCCAGCTGATTCCCCTATCAGGTGTGAGTCAGCTTCCGATCAAAAAACAAAACTTGTTCCGATCAAAAAACAAAACTTGTGCAATCCGAAGATATCCCAGATGGGCTCAGTCTGATTGTGAGTGTTGAACAAGGTAAATTCATCGGCCAGATAGGTTCACTTTGAAATTCACAGCAACCACAGTCTTAATTCCTTTTCACAGCATCATAAACAAAAGCCTGAATTGGACTTTTTTCATGCATTCATTTTCTAAACGTTTTCTAAAATGTAGCAGTGTCATTTCATTTTTGTCTTTCGTAGATGTTCCTCCAGAATCCAGTGACTTATTGCTGAAGAACCCTGAAGCAGGAGGTAAAGACGGGCCCCAGGCTAATTCTTCTGTCTCTCCTTGTACGTCAATTTTGACTCCTTTTGACAACTTAGCATCTTAAACAGAAGCATGAGTTGTGTTTATTCGCTTTCTAAACTTTTTTAAAACTTAGCAGCTTTGTTTCATTTTTTTTGTCTTCAATAGACCTTCCTCCAGAGTCTAGTGATCTGTTGATGAAGAACTCTGAAACAGGAGGTAAAGAGGGTCAATGTTGACAAGGCAATTTTTGAGATCTCTGTGCGTCAAATGGGGTCAGAAGTGGTCTTGCATTGAAGGGATTTGGGAGCCCAAACCATTTATATATTGCAGGTGAAGTTTACTATGAAGGCAATGCTAAGCCAGATCAAATACAATGAAGGACTGGGGATAGGAGATGGATACCTAGTGCTCCTTCTCCGATTTTCACATTGTCATCAAAGGCATTAGAATGCAAGAAAAGCCTTGTTAGACCCCAAGTCTAACTACCCCAGCATCCTGTTGCCCACAAATGCTTCCAGGGAGCCCACCAGCAGGGCCCGAAGGTCAGAAGCCTTTCCAGCTGCTATTTCCCAGCAGCATATTGTCTCTGAGAGCCAAAATAGATGAACGCCTGATGCATGGAGGACACGTGACAGTTTCCTGCAAGACTCCACAGGAAGTGTAGTGAGAAAGAACCTCTGCCAGAGAGAAGGAGGAGAGAATCCCTCTTCTTCCTGGCAGAGGTTTTTTCTCTAGGCGTCTTGTCTAGTCTGCTTGGCTCCCTCTTGCCCCTGCCAGCTCCCCTTGCTCCCCTAAATGCACTCGGCAGCCAGAGGGAGCCGAGGGAGCCGCTGGCACAATCAATTCCATCTCACCGCCACCAGCATGCTCGGCTCTCTCGGGCTGCGGAGTGCTTTTAGGGGAGCAAGGGGAGCTGGTGGTGATAAGAGGGAGCCAAGCGGACTAGATGAGATGCTTAGAGAATGATTCTCTCCCTCTTCTCCCTGGCAGAGGTTCTTTCTCACTGCACTTCCTGTGGAACCTTGCAGGAAACTGACGCATGTCCTCCACGTGTCAGGCATCTCGTCTGTTTTGGCTCTGAATCAGAGCACAACCTCTGGTTATCTTGCAATCTCTGTCTTTTGTCTGTGAGCCACAAAAGCAGCAACAACAGAAAGAGAACTGATGTGCCATTACTTGAGAGGCAAGTTGGTGTTTGGCTGTTTCTTGAGATCCTGTCCGATGTTCCCAGGCTGCATAGATAAGACTAGACATTGCATAGAAAGGACAGGAAAGCCCATGTTCTAGTCTACATCCCATTGCGCTGGACAATATATTTTGTGCCTGAGTTTCTCTGGCTCACAAAATGGGAGAAGTAATTATTTTGGATTGTTTAAAGAAAAAAAACTTTGGTTTTTTTTATCCCTCATGGAACGGATTTCAAAAAGTACAGTTAATTGATTTCTCTGCTAACCCATGCTTTCTGCTTTCTGTCCATTCATGCCAAAGTCCTGGGAGGCATATTTGCTGCATTGGAAGATTCCATGCCAAGTGGTAAGTCAGCAATGTAAATGATACCAAGGATACAGAAGTTGTCATGATTTCTGATATGGGAGCTTTTCCTTCTAAAAACAGATAAATGGAAAGAAGGTAAAGAGAGAAGGAAGGAAAGAAAAGGCACTGCCTGTACTTACAGACATCCTATGTCATTGTCTTAAATGATTCCCAATGTTTGTTCATTTTATTTACAAAATTTATAGACCACCTTACTGCCACCATCCAGGCCATCAAGGCAGCTAACAGATTAAAAACATACATAATAAAACCACATCTTAAAAACCATTACACCCAAACAAAACACACCATTAAAATAATTAAAATCAAAGGTAAAAAACACAAAAAATAATTAAAACACACCATCATCTTATCATAATAAAGTGGCCAGCCTGTGTGGATCATGAAATCTATACAACAGAGCCATCCATTTATGAGATAACAATGTGTGAATTAACCAAAAGAGAAAAAAAATCTAAAACAAGATATGCTAAGAACGGAACATGCTCTAAAAGGTAGAGATTCAGAATGTTGACAGCAGCTAAGGACAGGGATTTTAGCTTAATCCTTCTTCATTTGCAGACGTTTGACTTTCTCCTCATGCTAATCCTGGGGATCTTCTGTCCCCCAGGAGCAGCATTTGTGGCTTCAGCAGGATGGGGGTGGAGAGACAGTCATATTCTGCCAATGGAAACTCCTTCCACTGAGAGAAATTACCGCTCAACCCAACCCAAGGATGGCCAAACTGTGCTAGCTGGCAGTTGCAATTTTCTTCTAAAATTATGTATAAATTTTAGGGACAAATTGTGGCTCTCTGGTGGCTGGGAAATGCTTTTACATGGTGATAATTTTAGGATGTCAATTGCTGTCGAGAATGTTTACATTTGAGAGGGATACGTGGAGAGAAGGTTGGGGATGTGAGATTCATGCCTGTTAATGAAACATGACCCTGACTTGGATAGCCCAGGTAAGCCTGATCTCATCAGATCTCAGGAGTTAAGCAGGGTTGGCCTTGGTTAGTAATTAAATGGGAGACCTTCAATGGAGACCAGGGTTGCAGAGGCAGGCAATGGTAAACCACATCTGTTAGTCTCTTGCCACGAAAACCCCACCAGGGGTCACCATAAGTCAACTATGACTTGAGGGTACTCTCCACCTATGAAAGATGAGTGTTGGGTTCTTCAGCCCTTTGGACGATCTGCAAAAATCTAACTTCCGGAAACAAAGCAGCAAAGCCCACCGGTCACGAGTTACCTTCAGACAATCCATTTCCATGGCAAAAAAAGCCACACATGGGGAGAACTTTCATCCCAGGGTAGCTTGATCCTCTCTATCAACATGCGGAGCAGTAAGGAATTATATCTGGTAAAATCTGTTGGTCAAATGGCTGTCTGAATCCATAAAACATTTCCAGACCTTAATATTTGGGAAATGGACAGTGGTTCTCGGGTTGGCTCCAACCAGCTCTTCTACTGGTAAAAAAGGGACCAACCGTTGACCACCTAAAAAGGCTATGCTGGGGATCATGGAACCTGCTTGGACAAGTCAAGCGAATTGGGAGCTATGGTAACGAAGGGAATTGAGTGAGACAGAGTGAAAAAGTTGACTGAATCCAACCACTAGTCCTCTGTAGAGTGTTTAATCACATACGTGTTTCCAGGGCTGACTGAAAGATTGTTCGTCCCAGAGGGAGCAACAACTTCTACTCCACAACGTCTTAATTCTATACATCCTGAGGTGGTGCCAACTTCAGAGTTTCTTGGGAGATCAACAGACAAAGGTAAGCAGAACTAACATTTATATGGATTCTGTTTGGAATAAAGGAAAAAATCAGTCAGTAGTACAGTACTCTCACTTCAATGGTCTTAAGATCTCTCTCATCTTTTATGCTCCACCATTTTGTTTTTAATTCATTCCCATCTTACTTTCATATTTCTAGCCAAGGAGTAATGACCGTGCGCAGTGATCCCCCCCCCCCCCCAGTAATGTTGTACATCAGGTTACTTTTGCTCGGTGGGTAGACAGTTTATATAATAATGATGATGATGATGATGATGATGATAACAACATTTGATTTATATAACGCCCTTCAGGACAATTTAATGCCCACTCTGAGCAGTTTACAAAGTATGCCATTATTATCCCCACAACAACAATCACCCTGTGAGGTGGGTGGGGCTGAGAGAGCTCCAGAGAACTGTGACTAGCCCAAGGTCACCCAGCTGGCTTCAAGTGGAGGAGTGGGGAATCAAACCTGGCTCTCCAGATTAGAGTCCCACGCTCTTTACCACTACATCAAACTGGCTCTTCTGAAAAAGTGAGCTCAGTCTCACAAAAGCTTGTGCTGAAATAAATACTGTTCTGTAAAAGTCTGTAAAATACCTCTTTTATTTTGCTGCTACACACTAATACAACTTCCCCTCTGGAATTACCTAATGCAAGTTTCACAGTGTCAGATTAATTCCATAAATTGATTCAAACCAGACATTAAAAAATTATAAGTGAAAGCAGAGGAAGGCATTTCCGTTTCTCAGAACATTTGGAAGCAAACCTTGATGGACTTAAAAAGAATTCCAAAGGAGACTTGATGGTGAAACTGCCAAATAGTAAATTATCATTACATTCATTGCTGTGAAATCTGTACTCAATAAAGACGAGGAGCATCGGGGGGGGGGGGGTGACTAGAGAAAACAATGGTCTCTTTTTAGATTTTAAAAATTCTTCACCATCACCACAAGTAGCCAGTAGTTCAGAAATGGGACACACCCACTTTGATTGGATATTATATTCATTTGATTAAAGAGACAACATAGTATAGTGGTTAAAGGGCTGGTTTTGGAATGGACAGGTATGGGCTTAAATCTAGACTTGGGCCACCAAGCTCACTGGGTCACCTTTGGCAAGTCACTTTCTCTAAACTGCATCAAA
This sequence comes from Eublepharis macularius, assembly GCF_028583425.1. Taxonomy (NCBI): domain Eukaryota; kingdom Metazoa; phylum Chordata; class Lepidosauria; order Squamata; family Eublepharidae; genus Eublepharis; species Eublepharis macularius. Next base: position 130,046,524 of record NC_072796.1, on the reverse strand, counting down.
AGAGCTGTTGAAATGGAAAGCAAATGGAATAATCATATAAGCAATTGGGGGAAGGTTAAGTGTCGGATATAAACATAATGAATGAATGGATCTTGTACTCATTTGTGTTCTGCATAGTACCACAACTATTTCCTCATGCAATGTTGGGCCTTGTAGCCTCTCATGTTTATTAATGCATTTATTTTGCAGCTGTTATCATTCAAAAGAAGACACAAGGTGGATGTGTGTGTGTTTTTTCTATATATAATATCCCTTTATCCACTGGGGTGACCATTGAAGTTGAATTCCAAAGTTGAATTCTTCTGACCCATGAAAGCTTTTGCAACAAATGTAGGGTGCTGCAAATGATTGCCCCTCCCCCATAACAAATTGTATTTGATTTGCAGCAACAGGCAATCATTTTAAGATAGCAGACCCAGGAGAGGAGAGTACAACTTATTCTACAACTGCTCCAGATGAGACACTGGATCCTGAAGACGCTTTTGGAAAAGGTGTGGGTTTTCTCCATGTTACACACAACATTATTGAAACAAGATGAATAAGCTTGGAAAAATGGTAGTTTGAGTAATAATTTGTATATTTCCTTTAATGGAACTTTATGTTGGTTGGATGCAAGATGGCCATCCCTTTTGGCTTATCCAACTGGCCAACCAAACTGATTTAAAGCATCAGTACACCAGTTGGGTGTTTTTTAGAGGCTCCAAGTGGTTTGCAGTAAATAATGAAAATGTTTCTGCTGTAAAGGGAAGCTCTGTTCTTCACAGCCTTTTGTGGATGCTCAATGTAAAGCGATGTCAGCTTCAGCCAACTTATGGTGACTCCATAGGGTTTTCAAGGCAAGAGATGAACAGAGGGGGCTTGTCATTGCCTGCCTCTCCAGAGCGTCTCTGGCCTTCCTTGGTGGTCTCCTGTACAAGTCCTAACCAGGCTGAACCTGTTTAGCTTCTGATATCTGATTAGATTGGATTAGATTAGGTTGGACTACCCCTATTTGATAGCCCTATCAAAATCTGGAGTTTAACGTCAAAATCAACCTGAGTCAGGGCAGATTAGGATGTCAAGAATCCAGGACTAAGACAAGCAGTCCCTGCAGTGGGCCACTGTTTTGAACACACCCAATGGTGGCATCCCAAAATCATTAATTTACCCGTTGCTATGTCCTTTGTCGCTGCTGGCTGGGTCCAAGCGCAGTGGCCCCACATGACTCTTGCTTGACTCGGCTTGCTCCTGACCTCCATTGTCCTCTAGAAGATTCAACTTCTGCAAACTGTCCTGGTCAGTTTATGGGCCAAGTCACCCCTCCTCTTAGCACATCAGAATGGATGTCTCCTTTCCCCTAGCTGGTACATTAAGAAGCTTATGGATGTTCAAATGCTGAAAGTAGGTTCTCAGGGGGAAAAGATCCCCAGTAGAGTCCAGTGGTGTGACCCTCATTTCTCCATCTTTCCACAGTGTGTGAGCGTTTTACCTTTCTGCAACTGCGAGACAACGGCCAAGTGAAGAGGGAGCTGCAACAGTTAGGCGAAATGCTCTACTGCTTAACGGACCGATGCCCAGAGGACTTTGAATTATACGGATGCTACTGTGGCCAGGAAGGAAAAGGCCATCCTACAGATGATCTGGACAGGTCATTGTCTGCTTTTCTTAAAATAAATTATTCGAAGTGGTTTGCAAAAAATTAAAACCAAGAGGAAATGAAAAAAATGTGCAACACTGGTCTTCGGCCCGTAGTACCTGACTCATGGAATCCCAGCTGCTGGGTTATTAGTAGAGATGGGCATGAACAGCAATATGAACTAAAAAAACCCACAAACAGCCCAATCTGCTGTTCGCGAACAAGCTGTTTGTGAGGCCCCATTCTAAATAGGTGATCATAATGCAAGCCTCGTTCGTTGCTGTTCATTGCTGTTCGTCGAGCCAGACAGTCTGGCACCTGCAATCAATTCCCTTGGCAACTCAGGCAGGGATTGTCTGAACTCTGTCTGAACTCCTGCTGTTGCCCTGGAAACCCCAATCTAAGCCCAATTTGTCAGGTCTTCCTTCCAAGTGTGGACTGGAGCTCCAAATTTGTTACAAGAGGAAAAGACCAGGGGGGAGGGGGGCTTCCAGCTCTGGCTTTCAGGGAGAGAGAGCTGCTGTTAGAGAGACAGGGTGAGTGCATTGGAGCTTGAATTTTCTTTGTGTGGTCGGATAGGGATCTACCCCTTCAGGTTCCAAGGCTGCTGCCAGGCTCTGGGCCAAGCTATTATTTATTATTGGTACCTTTCCTGCTGCCTGCTCAGGTAGGGTTTCTGGGAGTGGTGCGGTATGGATCTTGAGGGCTGGAGGAGAGCCTGCTGGCCCCCATGAACAACGAACATGTTATTTGTCAATGTTCATTGTTCCTTGTTCATGAACGCCAATGAACAACGAACACCAAGTTCGTTTTTTTTCCTGTTCATGCCCATGTCTAGTTATTAGCCATCAGTGGAACCACTAATAATAACCAGTGTGGTGTAGTGGTTATAGCACTGGGCTACAAGCAGAAAAACCTAGGTTCAAATCCCTACTCAGGTGTAAAGCTGATTGGGTGACCTTTGGACAGGCATTCTTTTCCTGCCTCACTTAACTCAGGAGGTTGTTGTCAAGACCAAGTGGGAAAGGACAGATCCATGTATTCTATCCTAAGCTTCTTTGAGGATGGGTGAGATAAAGATGGAGGGGGGAGGGAGGGAGCGATAGATGGATAGTGTATTGCAGAACAGAGATGAGCAGGAGGGAAGGGTGATTTCTAAATTTGGTACAGCGCATTTCACATGGGCAGTTCTTTTTGCTGTTTTGTATCTCCCCACCCCCAGCAAAACAACAGTCTTGGTGCATTTGCACAAGTTTGTTTCAGGATTTTGTCACAGTGGCCAAATGCAAAGAGAGGCGGCTTGTCAGCCGGCATTCAGGCCACAGGAACAGGACCTGCTGTCTTCATCCCCCATACATATATTTTGAATGCAGCTAATGTTTTGACATTCGTTTTTCGTAATGAGAGAAATGTATTTATAGACTTGTGCAAACTAGATTGGTGTGTGTGCATAAAAAAAATTAAAGCCAATTCAAAGAACGCTGTCCTTTAGAGAAGCGGAATATTTTAAGGACGGTTAACACTTGGGCTGTTTCTCTTTAACTGAAGGTGCTGCTTCTCTCACCATTGCTGCCTGGAGCAAGTTAAGAAACTTGGATGCCATCCAGATAGAAATTCAAGATCTGAAGTTCTGTGTTTTGATCACACACCGAAGTGTAAGCTGGGACGAGCAACCTACTGTCCTTCCCCTGAAATAAAAAGCCACAAATAGATATGAACTGACAAATCCCTCAATAGCCTCTCTCTCTCTTTTTGAAAGAAGCTAATAATAATAACATTCAATTAATATAGTGTCCTTCAGGACAACTTAATGCCCACTCAGAGCAATTTACAAAGTGTGTTGTTATTATCCTCACGACGATCTCCCTGTGAGGTAGGTGGGGCTGAGAGAGCTCCGAGAAGCTGTGACTGACCCAAGGTCACTCAGCTCTTTTGAAAGAAGCTAAAAGCTGCTGTGGAGGCTCCTATTTTGGATCGGGGCCACAGAGGGTGGTGGGTGAGGTTGAACCTTTTCCTTTCCACCACTTTCCTCCTGAACACACAAAGCTGTCTTACACTTACAGTCAGACCATTTGTTTATCAAGGTCAGTACCGTTTACTGTTCTGTTAGCAGCTGTCTGGGATTTCAGCAATGGTCTTTGACATCTTCTAATATCTGATCATAAACCTGCATGCAAAGCAGATTATGAGCCCTGCACACACAAGGAGCTGCCTTATACCGAGTCAGACAGACCACTGGTTGATCAAGGCCAGTCCTGACTATTCTGGTGGGCAGCAGGTACCCAGGGTGTCTGGAGAGCTGGGTTAAGCCTTCCCCGCCGTCTACTGCCTGATCCTTTTCCTTGGGATCCTCTGTATGCAAAACAGATGTTCAGCCACTGAATGAATGCATTCTGGGATGGGCAATCTCCCAGAATGCAGATTGCCCATCCCTTGATCTGTTTGTTTCATGGGGGAGAAGATACAAGTCTATCTAGGGCTCATTTTGAGGGGGAACGTGCAGGAACGCAGTTCCCCAAAGAGGTCAGGTGGCCCAGGCCACCTGGCTCAGCCATTTTGGGCCCATTTTGGCCCGGACTGGGGCTGAAACAGCCCAGATTGGGCCTCTGACGGCTGGTGGATCACTCGCCCGCTCAGCAGCGGCCCAATCCTGACCATTTTGGGCCCAATTTCGGCCCTGACTGGCCAGGATTGGGTCCAAAACAGCCAGAATAGGTGATGTCAGGGGGTGTGGCATATGCAAATGAGTTATGCCAATGATACACTCCTGGTGCTGTCAAGAGGCATGACATATGCTGTTATGCTAATGAGTTCCTCCAGCTCTTTTTCTACGAAATGACCCGAGTCTATCTATTACATTTATATCCTGCCCTTCCAACATGGCATTCAAGGTGGTGTGCATAGTTGACCTTGATAGCTGTGGCAGAATTTGAACCTCATTCTTAGTCTAACCACTATACCACAATCATACTTCTATGGAACCTATATAGTCTCCTTGCAGGGCAAATGCAATTCCCAGATTGTGGGGGAGTGGCTTGCAGGGTTTCATTTTCATGGCCCCGATCCAAATCTCTCCCTGCCCCTCCCCTTTAAAAAACAACAACAGGGGATATTACTTATGGATGGATTCTCTAAGTCTCATAAACTTTGGCCCCTTTAATTTTCAGCCCACTTTTTCATTATGATCCAGGGCAGACAATTCTTCCTTACCTGTTTCAACAACATCATTCGATTTATATACCGCCCTTCAGGACAACTTAACACCCACTCAGAGTGGTTTACAAAATATGTCATTATTATCCCCACAACAAACACCCTGTGAGGTGGGTGGGGCTGAGAGAGCTCCTAGAAGCTGTGACTGATCCAAGGTCACCCAGCTGGCTTCAAGTGGAGTCCCACTCTCTTAACCACTACACCAAACTGTCTCTCTCAAACAAGTGAAATTTCCTACTATGTGGAAGAGGAACAGAGGTTATGAATACATGACTTGCCAAAGTTCATTGGGTGAAGTCACTGTACCCCCACATTTCAAAACCCTTCTCCTGATCCAAGCATTAGCAACTGGCACTTGCTGGTTTCGATAATTTATTTAACAAGTAACACCCATCCATTGTTTTCCTGAAGGCATCGGATGGACAATGTGTGAAAAGCTCCTGTGTTCCTGCGATAAGGCAGCCGCTGAGTGTATGTCTACTGCGCCCTTCAATGAAAGCCTGACGTTCCCCAACCAGCATACCTGCCAAGAGGATAGACTGTTTTGCCGCAGGGGGACACATGAAAGACCCTCGAGCAGTGATGGGATTGGCAGCAGAACTTCCAGTGAGGAAGAGAGCAGCAGTGAGGAAGAAGGCACGACAAAGAGCGTTTTGAGAAGGGGGGAAGCGAGCTGTGCACCGTCCAAGGGCAAACCCCAGAGAGACACCATTGCGAATGAGATAACCTACGCTTTTCAGTCCAGCATTCAAGATGCCAAGATGATTTGACGGGCAATCTGTACCGAAGTCTCTCTTATCTTGCCTACTTTCATGAATGCCATTTTTTTCCAGACATTCCAAAGATTGTGTGCAATTGTACAGGGTGTTTTTTTGATGTTAGTAAAAAAAAAAGGCGTAGATCGCATCAGAAACCATTGTGCAGAAATTCAGCTATTATAATTTGCGGGGAGGAGTGAAAAAGTCCTCCATTTCACAGCTGTCAGAGGAAACAAGAGAAGAACAGAAAAGAGTCCAGTAGCACCTTTAAGACTAACCAACTTTACTGTAGCATAAGCTTTTGAGAACCACAGTTCTCTTCGTCAGATGCAAACTGTGGTTCTCGAAAGCTTATGCTACAGTAAAGTTGCTTAGTCTTAAAGGTGCTACTGGACTCTTTTCTGTTTTGCTATTACAGACTAACTTGGCTAACTCCTCTGGATCTAGAAACAAGAGAAGGTATATTAAAAATAATCAGGAGTCCTGGTTTATATAGTGCATTTCTGTCCTTACCTAAAAAGGACCAACACAAGAATCTTTTATGGAGTCAGGAGCCTCTGGCTTAACTAGCATTGGGGCTTGCTAAAGTGTCAAGAAAGAGGTGATCCCAGCTCTGTCACCACAGAGCCTGTAATGTTTGAAGGTGGGTTCTTCTTCAAGAAACCTGGTGCTCTGCCAGCCAGTTACAGACCCTCTCTGAAAGACTGGGATGTTTCTTGACTGAGTCCATGAAAGCTGCCAGAGGCTCTAAAAGAAGGTGCGATAAAACAGCACCTGAGTTGCATAAATGTCCAGTAGTGCCTTTAAGACTAAACAAAATTTGTGGTAGGGTATGAGCTTTCGTGAGTCACAGCTCACTTCTTCAGATATTGTGACTCACGAAAGCTCATACCCTACCACAATTTTTGTTAGTCTTATGGGTGCTACTGGACTCTTGCTCTTTTCTACTGCTACAGACTGCTACTTGAGTTGCAAAAAGTAGATCCCTGACTCTATCCTTGGAGGTGACCACTAGAATTGCAGCACACACCTTGGCATGGGCCACAACTAGTATCCTATATTCTACTTCAACTTGAACATGTAAAGCTGCCGTATACTGAGTCAGAACCTTGGCCTATCAAGGTCAGTACTGTCGACTCTGACTGGCTTTCCAGAGTCTCAGGTGAAGGTCTTTCACATTGCCTGCTACCTGAGCCTTTTAACTGGAAGTGCTGAGGACTTGAATCTGAGACCTGCATGCAAAGCAGGAGCTCTATCCAAAACTGGCTTCTATTGATTTGGACTCTTGGTCTATCCAGGTCAGCATTGCTTGCTCTGACTGGTAGCAGCTCTCCAGGGTCTCAGGCGGAGGTCTTTCACATCGTCTGCTACCTGATCCTTTTAAACTGGAGATACCAGAGGCTGAATACATTAACAGAGGATGTTTCAGCACTGAGCCATGACCCCTCTCCAAATTTTAATACTTGGGGCATACAACTGAAGGCATACTTGTCTTATAAATATACATTTTCATGATTCGCTTCAAGTATGTTAGCAACTGCAGGATATCTCAGCCAATATTGACTCTTGCTCTTGGCTTTGCCATGTCACTTAGGGCTCAGGGATCTGGTTGTTCATCCTCCCCTCGCCCCATCAGATTTCTTTATTGTCACCCTTTGGACAGAATGTTTCTCCAGGAATGTGAAAAACCACACATGGGGGAGAGAGAGAGAGACAGCATGCCAAGAAAACCATCGAGGCCGTCCAAGTTAGCAAAGCCATTGTAGGAAGAAACTGAGGAAGACTTTGGGAACTAGCATTGTGATTTCCATTGGTATTTAATTTGCTTAAATACAGATGACACAAAGCACGTTCTACATTTTGCAAAAAACAAAACAAAACAAAAAATCATCAGGTAAAGCCAAGAAAACATGACTGCCAAAGGGAGAAACTAACCATATTTTTTTTACTTTGGACAACCGGCCAGTTTCACAGCATGGAAATGACAGCATTATTCAAGTTACGTTACAGCAATTTTCTCCAAGTCTTAGAAAGCTATAGATGTGACCGAAGCAGGAATGCTACATATGTACCAACCCCAGCCCCGGGGATTGTAGGAGCAGCTGAACATTAAAGTGCACATTGCGAGTAAAACAGTAAAACAACAGTTTGGTTGGCTCTATAATGAGGTGACCTGAGGCAGGTGCCTCAGGTAGCAGATGGGGGGGGGGGAGAGAAACTTCCTTTCCTACCTGCTCTTGGTCACCTACTGCCCATCTGCCATAGAACTGACTGCAGCTCTCGAAGCCTCTTTAAATCAGCAGAACTGTTCCGAAACTTTTGTGAGAATCCTTCAGACGAGAGTTCAGACAAGAATCCTTCGGACAGCAATTAAAATGGCGGCCAAACCCTTGTGGAAGGAAATTATGTTATTTTTAATGAGGGTTAGAGAAGGGAAGGAGGAAGTTCTCCCCTCGGGCTCCTTGTGGGCAACAGTAGAAGCAGCAGCCCGTCAGGTGTGTCAGATGGAAAAACACTTGGAGCTGCCATTGGCTTCTAGTGCACAAGCTGACCCCCAATTTCTGTGCAATTTCTGTGTTATTTCCATGCAACGTTCACATTTGCTGGAAACCAGGATAGAAACCTTCCATGTTGTAACCCTGTTGAAAATACCAAGCTCGAGTGTTCAGCTAGATACTGCAAGCCAAACAAAAATATTTAGAATTGTGTGTTCAACACATTTCTGAATCCTGGAAGTGTGGAAGCAAAAACAGAAAAAAATTAGAAGCTGTAGCTACTGATGGGTCTTTTTGCTCTTCCCTGTGACAAGTGCACTGCAGAGAAGGTGCATAAGTAGGCTTTTGCCATTAGTAAATGTTTGCAAAAAACCCACAAACATTTAAAGGTATGGACCCTATTTTAGAAGTAGTTCTGTACATATGTAGAACTTTCCTAACTTTTCCTTCTGAGTCCTTTGCACTAGATCAGATTCTGCTCCAAGTGATTCAATGGATTTTCTGAAAAGATTTTTTTTTTAAAGTTGGGATTGGAATGGGAGGCTCAGAGTGTAAACACACGAGATGGATTTCACATGAAGAGCACTTGATTGGTCCCGCAAGCATCCCTGGGAGTGGTAGTCTAACCCTGCCCCTCGCCAAGCAACTGGAGGAAAACCGAGTAAAGTGGATTTTCTTGCAAAGAACAGCTGCTCAACTGCAGAGATTCTCTCTTTCAAAAATCCAATTGGCTGGTTTTCCTTCAGGAGCTCAGAGGCAGGGCTGGGGCGTATATAACAGGACCCTGCCGGGAGAAGAAGAACAGGAGGGACTGGGTTTCTCTCTCACTTGCAAAACACCTCGGCTTTTTTCCTGCCTCTTGTTACATCATTCCCAACCTCCCCCCACCCGATCCTTAGCTCCTGGAGGACTGTTGAAAGACAGTGTGTGTGTGTGTGTGTATGAGAAAGTCCTTCCAGTTGCGATTCTCCCTGGCTGAACTGAGATTCACATGGAGTGGCTGAGTGTTTTTTTTAACTACAATTCCCAGGGATCCTTGCAGGATCCAACACTCTCCCATGCGTCTCGTGTGTTTTGACCCTCAGAGTAGTGCCAGTATATGCATGGGCAGCCCATCTGTAGCACTCCATTTCCAGTTTAGTATGTTCAAAAGCTATTCCCTAAAGCAACAATTCACCTCTTTAAAGACATTGCTAAGAAGATGGATGAAAACCCAAAAGGTTCCCATCTGTACCAGAATTGCGATGATTAGCCAGTGCAGTTATGTCAATAGCCGCCTTGCTAATAAATGTATAATTGCTTCAAGGTGAATAATACCATAATTTAAATTGGTTTAATTGCCATTTGTAAATCCATTTTGGAACTAACAAGAATGTAAAGTTGAGTAGGTCTGAAGACCCATCTTGGTATATATTTGGCCAGGATCTAAAGCCCTGTGTGTGAACTTTATGTGGATTTCAGGATCCCTGCACAGCCCCCCACCCTTGGGAATACACTGTTTATTGACTGTGAATTATTTGGAAAGGAATCAAATGCAACATAAAGAACTAAACCTAGCACTATAAGTTGATGAGCACTCACTAAACATTCTGGATCCCGGTTATGATCTTCAAATTTGGCAAGTAAAATCACTGGGCTACAATTCCTCCTTCATTTGATCTACAGAACGATATAACACGTAAGGGCTACATCACTCTTAACTATCAAATTTTAAGCAACCACACTTCGTAGTAACTCTAATGAAAAAAAAAGCATTTGCTGTACAATTAATGTGTTTATACTAAATACACAGTCCTATGAAATTTAGCTTAATTACTGAATCTAATACAATACAAAGACTTCGGCTTTTTTCTGAACAATAATAACCATCCTAAGCCTAAATAAAACATTTCAACAACCACTCAACGGTCAAACTCTCAAGAAAGATTTCATACAATATACTTTTCTGCTTTCCCAATTTTACAGTTCAGCACACGTCAAACAACGATCCCTTCCATACGCCATTACTAGGTTTCTAGCTTTATCAAATATATAACTTTCTTTCCCCTTAACTGTTCAAAAGTTGACCTTATCAAAATACTCTTGTGTTTTTAAAATCACAATCTATATGAAACTATATTCCTTTAGACATGGAAAAATATTGCACATTTCCAAACTTTCAATGGAAGTCCCTCAATCAAAACACTCTGACCGTGAGCCATTTCTATTTATTGAAGGTGGGTCCTTCCAACAGCCCCCCACGGTGGGGAAAAAAGAGTCAACTGCAAAAGTCAGTATTTGAACCCATGGCACGCACAGATCTCTGAACAGCAGCTTTTGGGTAGGTCACATTTTGTCAGCTTTAAACATAAATAACTTTAGTGGGTTTAATAATAAATAATAATAATAAAAACTGCACTTACATACCGCTCTTCTAGACAGATTAGTGCCTCACCCAGAGCAGTGAACAAGTTAGTGTTATTATTATCCCCACAATACAGCTGGGGAGCTGGGGCTGAGAAGAGTGGCTTACCCAAGGCCACCTACTGAGCTCATGCTGGTAGTGAGATTTGAACCAGTAGAGTGCTGATTTGCAGCCAAGCCATGTAAGCAGTGCTTATACAGCAGCTTTATATGAAGTAAGGGCACCCAAAAGGAGAAAACTGGTTAATAATAGACTATATACCAGAGGTCCCTGACCTTTTTCAGCTGGAGGCACCTTTGTAATTCTGACACAGTGTGGAGGGCACAGCCACAAAATGGCTGCCATAGGAGGTGGAGCCAGCCACAAAATGGCTGCTGCAGCTTAACCTTCACTTGCACAGTGAAGATCCATGTGCAGTGGTCGCAGTTGCTTACAAAGTAACATTTAAAAAAAATCTGCACAGCCAATGAAATTTCCAGAGGCCAGTCAGGAGCCTTGCTAGGCAAGAGCCCTATCTGGCCCCACCTACTTTCTAGAAACACTTGGTGGGCACCAGGAAAAGTGTCAGCGGGCATTATGGCCCCCAGGGGCAACATGCTGGGGAGCCTTGTAATATACAAGAAGCAGTTATGTACATAACTGTCTATACTTGATCCAAGAAGAGGAACCACATACTGTAAAATTAAGAACATCTTTTGCAGTCCCATCTTGGCCTCCAGGCTGTGAGTTAGATATCTTTCAACACTACCATTCATTTGTTAGGGGGCAAGACACAACAGAAAGTAATTGAATCTGTGGTGATTTCATTCTAAACCTGCTTTGTTACTATCATTCCTGGAAGCATGTACTCAAAATGGGTTTGGGAAAGTGCGGATTTCTACACCTGCCCAACTCACACCTGGCACCAATCCACCTCCAACCACAGTGTGGGTAGGATTGTTGTTGTTGTTTTTAATTACCACTGCTATAGCAATATACGCCCTGACCTGGATACCCACGCAAGCCCAATCTAGCCAGATCCCAGAAGCTAAGCAGGGTTGGCTTTGGTTAGTAATCGGATGGGAGATCTCCAACGAAGACCAGGGTCGCAGAGGCAGGCAATGGCAAAGCACCTCTGTCAGTCTTTTGCTATGAAAATCCCACCAGGGGTCGCCATAAGTCAGCTATGACTTGATGGCACTCTCCACCACCATAGCAATATACAGACTACAGCAAAAAACCCACAGTGGTAAAAGGAAATGGCAAGAAGATAAAACATGCAGTGCATCTCCGTGTGGTCCTGTGATTGCCACTGAGAACGCTTTTGCTTTGGCGATCAGTACAAAACATGAATCAGTCCCATACAGAAGTGACCTAACCCCAGCTATCTGTGACCTGTGAATGCACGTTTACAGGTTCGGTGGACTTAATTCCATTTCCAAAGGGGAAACAGTAATGCCCAGACAGACTAGATGAAGAACAGGCATCTCGTTCCAGTCACAAAATGCAAACTGCATGCGCCTGCAGGAGCAATTTCCCACAATGCTGTGCAGGGAGAAGAAAGGGGGTTTAACCCTTTCAAGGGTTTTGCTTTCTGACATTGCCCCCCCCCGCCCCCGCTCTGCCACTAGCATTCTAAAGGAGAAAAGGCATGTCCTTTAAAAACATGCACATTTCCCCTTTAAAATGCTTATAGTGAAGCACGGCAGAACCAGTTTTGAGTAGCAAAATTGAGTGGTGTCTGAAGAGTTATATCTGCTTTCTTTTCCCGTTCCAAAAGTAACCAGAAGTCACCAGGAGCAGGCTATTTGCCTTTTATGGCCAGAGCAAGATGTACAATCTTTGTCTGAGCCCTAACCCTGGACTAAACTTTGGTTTAGGATACCATTGCTTAGAATTAGTTTTAAACTATATTCCTGTGCAAGAAAGGATGAGAGAGACCATAGCCTGGCAACACACCAGATTTATGCACATTATAACTTAGCCATAGTTAAGTTTGCCATCTAAATTCAGCGATAGGGTAGATTTGGCCTTAAACTTGAAGTCACTAAGAAAAAGCTCTTAGTGCACATTTGCAAAGAAGAGATACATTCCACAGAAGTATCAATCTACATGAACAAAGAGCCACCTGTGCTCTATAAATATACCTAGACGAGGAAAAAATACTTTGAAAAATATACATATTCAACATATAACAAAAAAATCATGATTTTTACAAAATATTTATGTAAAATTATAACAAACAATATACTAAAATACAACATGCAAAACTAGATAACAACAAAGATCGGTCGGTTTAAAGAAATGGGTCTGAATTTTGGGTGTATGAGGAAATGTTATCTCTGGGCAGAAACTCAATTAAATTAAATGGGAAAAATCCACAAACTCGAATCCCTTTCAGACAGCTATAGAGGACACTCAATACACGCAAAGATCTGGAAACTTCATCTCGTAGACGGGAATGGATGGGTAATGAACATGTCCAGCTGCAACTGCCGTGGTTCCGGAGGGGCTTGGAGGAGGCCTGTAGAAGAGGAGAAACAAACTGGGATGTTATTTTCCGTTTCACCACACATTCAAATTTCTATTATTTCGGTTCCAAATGTTTGCCCACAAAGGGGCTTTCAGAATGAGGTTCTGGAGAAAACTAACGGGGCAGACAAATTTCCCTAAAGAACATTTTGTTTTTCACTTTCCTTCCTTTTCCTTTTCATTGTTTCCGTGCCAGGTGAATGGTGGGCATGTTCTCTCACAGTCCAAGTGAGGCAATGGTGAGACCCAACCTTGGCCTTCCTATGAACTGAATGTGCCACCCTAGAAGATGACTCAAAGATCTTTGACAAAGATTCTAGGGTCCCATGGGGTCAGCAGAGAAGTCAAGGCAGGTAGGACTTCCTGAAGATAGAAACTTGCACCTACAATATCTACGTGGAATGAGTTACGTTCCTGCTTTATTTTTGGCATCTCAAGGTGCTTTACAGCAAGAAAAACAGGTTTCGCTTACCGTAACTGTTGTTCATCTAGGTCTTCCGTGCAGGCACACATGGGACTGCGCACGCGCAGGCCTGCCGATACCGGAGATTTTTATAGCTCAAAGCCACCAGGGGGCGCTCTCGCCTTCCACCGCGCATGCGCGGCCATTTTCCCGCCTAAATGGACTATAGAAGGCGGAGCGCCCCACACATACCCTCAGTTCCCCTTTCGCCGCCGTACTACTCTCAATTATACTATACAGCGGGGAAGGAGGGAGGGCATGTGTGCCTGCACGGAAGACCTAGATGAACAACAGTTACGGTAAGCGAAACCTGTTTTTCATCCACGGTCTTCCTGTGCAGTCCCACATGGGAGATTATAAAGCTTAATACCTGGGTGGAGGTGCCACAGTAAAGTCACTCAAAAATAGAATGCAACACTGCGGTGCCCACTGCAGTCTCCTTCCGGTCCAGAACGTCCAGCGCATAATGCTTGATAAAGGTATCCGCTGAAGCCCACGTCGCCGCTCTACAGATGTCATGCAGAGGAACACCTCTCAGCAGAGCCGCAGATGACGCCAAGGACCTAGTGGAATGGGCATGCACCTCCAAAGGACAAGTTAAATGAGCAGAATCATAACATGTTAAAACTGTTTGAACAACCCATCTCGCAATAGACTGAGATGTCGCTTTCTTTCCCCTCTTTTGTCCTGCAAAACAGACAAACAAATTAGAATCCAAACGAAAAGGCTTGGTACGATCCAAGTAAAAGAGAAGAGCCCTGCGCACGTCCAACGAATGGAGGGCCCTCTCCGCATCAGAAGACTGCATCGGGAAAAAAACAGGTAAGGCAATGTCCTGAGACAAATGAAACTGAGACACCACTTTAGGTAAAAAGTCAACTTTAGTCCGTAAGACCACCTTGTCCGCATGAAACTTCAAATAGGGGGGTTCTGACGAAAGCGCAGCCAATTCCCCCACCCTTCTGGCTGAAGTGATCGCCACCAAGAAGGCCACCTTCAAAGTAAGGTAGCGTAAAGGACAGGTAGCTAGAGGTTCAAAAGGTTTAGACATCAATTTAGTCAATACTAGCGGTAAAGACCATTGAGGGACAATAGCCCGAACAGTGGGGTACAAATTATTCAGTCCTCTGAGAAACAATTTCGAAGTGTAGTGTGAGAAGACTGATTTCCTATCTATAGGAGGATGGAATGCCGAAATTGCTGCCAAATATACTTTAACAGAACTATTGGCTAAACCCCCTAATTTAATCTCCCAAAGGAATTCCAAAACCTCAGGCAAAGAGGAAGAGAAAGGGTCCAAATTCCGGCTGCGGCACCACCCAGAAAAGCGTTCCCATTTGAACGCATAGGACTGTCTCGTGGAAAGGCGTCTAGCATTCAACAAAACATGAGCTACAGCTTCAGAAAACCCCGATTGTGAATTATCAGCCACGCCGTCAGTTTGAGTCGTTGAATGTCGTGATGCAAAACCCCGTGCCAGGACAGAAGGTCTGGAACGAGTGGCAATCTGATCGACTGCGACTGCAATCGAAGGAGAGTGTGAAACCAAGGTTGTCTCGGCCAAAAAGGGGCTATCAGTATGACCGTCGCCCCCTCCCCTTGGATTTTGCTCAGAACCCTGGCCAACAGGGGGAATGGGGGAAATGCATAACACAGAGGACCCGACCACTCGACTTGAAATGCATCCCCATCGGACCCGGGGCCTAGACCCCCCCTGGAGCAATAGCGATGGGCCTTGCGATTGTCCAGTGTGGCAAAGAGGTCCAGTTCCGGGAAACCCCACATCGAGAAGATCGGAACGAGGTACTTGTCCCGAAGAGACCATTCGTGAACATCCCGGTGTAGTCTGCTCAGCTGATCTGCTTGGAGATTCTCCACCCCCGGGATGTGTACCGCTCTCAGCCAAACCGAGTTCTGTATGGCCCAAGTCCACAGCTTCATCGCCTCGGTACAAAGGGTCGCCGATGCCGTGCCACCCTGTTTGTTGACATAAAACATTGCAGTCGTGTTGTCCGTCAACACTTGCACTGATTTGTTGCGCACGGTATCTGAAAAGGAGATCAGTGCATTTGAAATAGCCCTAAGCTCAAGGAGATTAATATGTTCCGAGCGTTCGGCCTGAGACCATGTGCCGTGAGCAAAAGCACCCTCACAGTGAGCTCCCCAACCCAACAGGGAAGCATCAGTGGTTATGGACAAGTGAGTTTGACGATAGCCAAACTCCACACCCTTAAATAGATTCGCATCTGCCAACCACCATTCTAACGAGGCCACCACCCGTCGAGGGACTGATAAACGCTTGTTCTGGGAATCAGAGTTGGGAGAAAAACTGGCATTAAACCACATTTGTAATGGCCGCATGAACAGCCTGGCAAACGGAACCACAGCCGTAGTAGAGGCCAAACAACCCAAGAGAGTCTGGATAAAATGAGCTGATTGAAAACGGCAGCGCTGCAGCCGAAGGACCATGCCCTTAATCCTGGCCGCCCTGTCTGAGGGCAGGAAGCCAGCATTCTTGATCCCATCCAAGACCACTCCTATAAATTGTACAGACCGTACTGGGGTCAATTTTGACTTTTTCTGATTAACGAAAAGACCCAACCTAAGACATAAATCCAAAGTCAGGGACACTTGGGTAAACACGTCATCAGCAGAACTTCCAACCAGGAGCCAATCATCCAGGTACGGGAAGATTCGACAGCCCTGTAACCTCAGATGGGCCACCACCACAGCTATACACTTCGTAAAGACCCTAGGAGCAGTAGCTAAACCAAAGGGTAAAACCCGGTACTGGTAAATTTTACCATCATAAGTAAAACGTAAATACTTCTTATGTTCAGGAAAAATGGAGATATGGAAATAAGCGTCCTTCAAATCAAGGACAGCAAACCAGGAGTGTCTAGGTAAAAGGGTCAGAACCATTTGCAAAGTGACCATTTTAAACTTTCGAATTTCTATAAGTTTATTAAGGGCCCGTAGGTCTAAAATGGGTCGAAGACCACCATCTTTCTTTTCCACCAGAAACAGGTTAGAGTAAAAACCGAAGGGGGCAGGATCACAGGGCACCTCTTCAATTGCACCCTTCTGAATCAGGGTGGCCAATTCAGTTAAGATCTCCGTATGAGGAGGTCCGGAAGAAAAGACAGGGAGACTCAGGTAAGGTAAACTCACAAACTCAATTTTATAACCATACTGAACAATATCAGAAACCCAAACATCGGAACCGATGGACAGCCACTCCCTCCAGTAAGCATGTAGCCTGAACCCAAACATAGGCTCAGGTCCCTGTAATTGTCAGAATTGCTTCTGGGCGTGGGGGGCGTCCTTAGCCTGTTGATGCTGAGAACCAGGCTTGGGACGGTGACCTTGTCTGCGCCTGGAAAAGGATTGTTGAGGGCTCTGGTAACTCCTCTGAGACTGATACGAATACCCCTGATAAGGCTGGTACCGATATGATCTGCCCCGCTGAGAAGATCTGAAGTAAGGTCTGGCGGGATGCTGAGGAGCCTGGTGCAGAACACCATAGGACCGTGCTGTGAGACGATCCGTTCTCTTTTTCGACAGGTATTCATCTGTCTTCTCAGAAAAAAGGAGTGTCCCTTCAAAAGGTAAGTCCTCTACTTTGTTCCTCGTCTCAGGCGGGAGAGCAGTCGTGCGGAGCCACGCAAATCGCCGCAAAACCACTGCAGAGAGCAAGGAACGTGCAGACGTATCGGACAAACTCCTGCTCGTATTAATCTGGTGCCTCGAGAGGCGGGTGGCCTCCTCCTGGATGACACGCAGGAGGGTCCGCTGGTCTTCAGGGAGTTTGGGAAGGAAAGCAGCCACTTTCTTCCACAGGAAGAGCTGGTAAGCCGACATCATAGCCGCATAGTTAGCCACTTTGATGGCAAAAGCAGCAGAGGTGTACAATTTCCTCCCTAGAGTATCAATCTTTCTACTGTCCTTGTCAGTAGGAGCCGACATGGAACCTTGTTTGCCCCTTGCCTGCATCTCCTCAGTGACTAAGGAGGAAGGAGGTGGATGGACAGCCAAGAACGGATGGTTTTCGTCCTTTGTACGATAAAGGCCTTCCACTTTTCGGTTAGTGGCGGGGATAGAAGCAGGCTTAGCATTGAGCTTCTTCCACAACTCAACAAAACCATCGATCAGCGGAAAGGCTACGGAAGGAGTGGAACCCGAGTAGATATGCTGGTAGATCTTATCAGTAAATTTCGACTCCGTAGAGGTCGTTTCCAAATCCAGTGCTTTAGCCATTCGCTGAAGCAATTCATTATAGGCTCTGAAGTCGTCCGTCGGCGAAGGTTCTTCCGCTGGGCCAAGTTCAGCATCAGGCGAATCCGAAGGAGGGGACTCATAACCCCTTGGTCGGTTCCGATGGTAATCAACCTCAGAAAGGTGCGGTGTTCCATGCGAGTCGCCATAGGATCGGATCCGAAAGGAAGGAGACATCGAGTCCCCTCGAAAAGAGCGGTCCGATCGGAGCGGACTATCCCCCCTGTAGTATGAGGCCGCCCGGCCCTCACTGCTGTATCGCTCCCTCGATCGGCTCCGAGTCGGGTACGGGCTGTATCTACGGCCCGATCCACTTCGATAACTCCGACCCGATCTGATGGACCCGGATTCATGGGAGGTCGATCGCGGGCGTCCCGTAGGGGTCGGGGGTTTCTCTACCGGAACCGGGTCCTCTTGGGAAGAGGTCAAGACAGGAACCGGGTCGGGATCCTTGCGCCTCTTTTCCGGTGGGTCGGAACCGAGCGCACCCGAAGGGGCCGGTAGCGGAGAGGAAAGTAACTGCTCCAGAACCGCCTTGTCCCTTTTGGAAGAATGTTTTCTCTTCTTCTTCTTCTGCTTGTCAGAGTCGGACGGAGCGGATGGTTCTCCCGTTGTCTCCGAAGCGACTGCACCCTGAGACGGTGGAGGCGTCGGTCGTGACACCGAAGGCGTCCGGCTCCGAGACGCAGCTCGATCCAAGGCGGGTGCAGCAGATGAAGTCGAGGGCGGTCGGCTCCGAGGGAGCTTCGGAACCGATGGTGCTGGTTCCGACGCGCTCCGAACCGAGGAGGACGAGCGATCTCTCGGTCTCGACTCCGAATGACTCGGGGAAGGTAAGGCGCGAGGGGTCCTCGAGCTCACGGTTTCGGCCGGCCGAGGAGTGGATCCGGGCGCAGCAGATGGAGGTGCCTTCGCCGGAGGGTCCACAACAGACATGGCACGTTGCCACAGCGAGGCGTGCAAACGGTCCGCCCTCTCCGCCCTGGCCTTCGAAGTAAAGGCACGGCAATGTTTACAGGCCTGGGTATTATGGGTTTCCCCGAGGCAATAAAGGCAATTAGAATGGCCGTCTGACCTGGTCATCTTTCGATTACAGGAGACGCATCGTTTGAACAAAGCAGTATCCGACATCGCGAACGAGTAGAAGAGCTAAAAACCTCATCTATCGGCGGCGAAAAGGAAACTGAGGGTATGTGTGGGGCGCTCCGCCTTCTATAGTCCATTTAGGCGGGAAAATGGCCGCGCATGCGCGGTGGAAGGCGAGAGCGCCCCCTGGTGGCTTTGAGCTATAAAAATCTCCGGTATCGGCAGGCCTGCGCGTGCGCAGTCCCATGTGGGACTGCACAGGAAGACCGTGGATGAACATCAAAAGTATCCATAAGGTGCAACAGTCCATAATAAGAGCCAAGTTAAACAGACACTAGGCGTCCCCGTAATATACCAAATTACACTATTCAAAGTATATGCATCCAATATAATTACTACCAATCATGTAAAGCGCAAGTGCTATACAATAGGAATTTTACAAATTCATCTATGCCATGTATATAATCCCCATCAGAGCTCATTTAAAGGAATAATGCACAATGGCCACACTATCAGTTCCTATAACAATAAATGCTAACAACTTCTGTACAAATTCATTGATAATAATCCATAAATATCATGATGAGTAGAAACACATTCAAGATCTCTAAATAGTCATTTAACATTTTCCATAAATAGTCATACATAAATAGAGTAATACTAAAGGGTATGTGAATGCTAAATTCATTTCATAACAATACAGCGGAAAGTAGAGACAGTATTCCAAATAGAGATGGTCGGGGTAAATATTAATCTTCTCCTGTGGCACTGTTCTGTAGATGTCCCAATATATATTCACCAAATCTATTTCATGCTTTGCACAGATCCACATTAGGTGTGACTTGAATTGCCTTCCAATATAGCTGCCACAGGGGACCCCTGCCACCACAGATGTTGAACTGGGTGTGTCCAAAAGATCCCAAAATTCCCAACAGGGCGCTAGCTACTCTCCTGTTTCATCATTGCTTCCTCAGGGGAAATCATTACTTTCTGCGACACAAATTACAGTCTGCTAAAATAAACCAATTCAACTGTGTATTAAGATACCCCAATAAAATTCTTAATTGTACAGCACTTGCACTTTACAGGATTGGTAGTAATCATATTGGATGTGTAATTTGGTACATAGTAATCATTATGGGGACACCTAGTGTCTGTTTGACTTGGCTCTTGCCCGTCATTGCCCTTTTTGTTTTCCATAATAAGGGCCAAACAAGTCAGCCCACACCAAAATAGCCCAGAATCAAATCAAACATGGTATCTCGCATTTAAAACCGTGACTGAAAGGCCTGAAGAACTAAGGCAGCCCGGCATGTTGTATGTAGTTCTGTGATTCTTCTTCAAGGTTCTTTACAAACAACAACAAGAACCATGGATTGTATCTTTGGGGGGGGGGGGGCGTTGATTTAAAGTGCAGGTGGAAACGGGCTTTTTAAGTCTTTCCTTCTGTGCTATTTTCCCACTGAAATATATCCCCTGCTTTCATCTCTGCTGGGGGGAAAATAGGAACAGTGCTATTATTTTCTCCAGTGGAAGTGAAACCATGGGGGGGGGGGTCAATGGGAAAATGGCAAATAGAATACTCCCCCCCTCCCCCTATTGGACCAGCCCATTAAAAGCACAACTCCCACAGCAGCACTACCTCCTTAAAAAAAGTGTGGAAACAATCACCATGAGACACCAGTTTATCACAACAGTATTTTAATATAGTGCAGTCAATATTCAAAGGCCTTAAAATACATTAAGGCTCCCAAGCCCCCCTCTGGAAGCAGCAACAGGAGAAAATTTAAAAGGAAGAATAAGACCTCATTTATGTACAGGAAGTTCTTACCACAGAGTTCTAGCAATTCCTAGAAATACCCAGAAGTGAAAAAAGGTAGCTCTAGGAAATGCTGTATGGTAAAGCCAGAAGTTCTTACCATACTTTCAGGAAGCTCTAGGCATGCAATTTTAGGGATAAAATTTAAAAAAGAACCAAAGTAAAATGTATCTATTGATACACAGTATAGTTATCCCCTTTAATACTCCTGTACACTGCAGTATACATTAAAATGGTGTAATGGTTAGAGTCCCAGGCTATGATCTGAGAGACCCACGTTCAAATCCTCGCTCTGCTACAGAACTTTGCTTAGTGACCTTGGGACAATCACAGATTTACCTACCTCATAAAGTTGTTGTGAGGATAAAACGGAGGAGAGAAGAACAATATAAACTGCTTTGGGTCCCCAATAGGGAGAAAGGCAGGGTATAAATGAAGTGAATAAATAAATACATAATTGTGAGCAAACAGGTCTACTTGGATTTTACTTCTGGTTTTAATGGGACTTGCTTCCTAGTGAGGAAGCATGAAATGGCAGCCAAAATTAGCGCCATCTTTTTTTAAAGTGACAAGTAAGTTAATCCTGTAGGAAACCCACAACAGCTTACTAAGCTGTGCATCTCTTTCAGTAACCATTTTGTCCTCAAAGTCTTACCGAACAGTGCGCTCCAGTATCTGTGTCAGCCGGTCATGAAGCAGGTTCGCCTGCAGAAAGGAAAAATGAAAAATTTCAGGGAGATGCTGGATAACCGAACGGTAGCCCTTCCGGGCCATCTAAGCCTGGACAACAGTGTGTTTGTTCTACTGCCTCTGTCTTCCAGTATGACAATATGTTTTGATGAGCTAATCTCTGATCACAATGCTGTGACAGCAAGACTTTTGCGCTCCAAATTATCCTTGGAAAATGGTGGGAGTGTCTATGCATGGGAAATAGGGCATAAGCAACCTCTGCAGAACATCTGAGCTTAATGATTCTGTTTGAGTTTGGCACTGTTAAAACCAGGGCTCATTTTGAGGGGGAACGTGCTGGAACGCAGTTCCGGCAGTTCCCCAAAGGGGCCACATGTCAGGTGGCCCCACCCACCTGACTCTCAGCCATTTTGGGCCCAGTTCAGCCTGGATTGGGGCTGAAACGGCCGGGATCGGGCCTCTGATGGGTGGTGGATCACTCTCCTACTCAGCAGCAGCCTGATCCTGACCATTTTGGGCCCCTTTTCGGCCATTTTCAGCCCCTTTGGGGCCCAATTTTGGCCCTGAATGGCCAGGATAGGGTCCAAAACAGCCAAGATAAGTGATGTCAGGGGGTGTGGCATACGCAAATCAGTTATGCTAATGACACACTTCTGGTGATGTCAAGGGGCGTGGCATATGCTAATGAGTTATGCTAATAAGTTATGCTAATGAGTTCCTCCCGCTCTTTTTCTATGAAATGACCCCTGGTTAACACTAATAAGTTTTACACTTGATAAGTGTAAAACTTATTAGTGGATTACAGATCACAGTCCAGGTACTCACTTTAGTTTCACACTGTGCAGCTATTTCTTCAAAAGGAGCCTTCTGGAATTTTTCAATCACGAGCCGCCGCTTTTCCTTCTCTTGTTCCTCAAGCCCATTGCTGTCTATTGAAAGATATATTTTTTTAAAAACATGAACGTCACATAATAAAAGTAACACAGACACCAAAATCAAGATGAAAAAGAGTAACAGCAGCCATTTCCTCCCTCACTGAAGCAGCAAGGACTAGGAAAACCACAGAAGTGAAGTAATTTACCCCTGCGTGGGACCATACTATCGATATTTGGAAACGTAGATATGAATGCAGAAATGAAGTGCTTTACCACTGAAGTTAAAACAAGAGAGAATACTGTTATTGATGGCTAGTGGGGTGTAGCGGTTAGAGTGTTTTACCACGAAATGGGAGACCTGGGTTCAATACCCACACACCTACAAAGCTCCCTGGTTGATCTTGGACAACTCATGCTCTCTCTCAATCAGTGTAACTTACCTCACAAGGTTGTTGTGAGGACAGAATGGGAGAACTGTGTACACCAGTATAATTCTGTGATGAGAGTTTTATTTTTGGACAGAGAATTTTCAGCCCCCTCACTGCTCAAGCTAAAATTCCCAGGAGTCTTTGTGGAAAGCCATGAAAGTTAAACAGGAATCAAACCAACGTGGCCTCTCCCTCAATTGCTTCTGGACTTGCCTTTAGTAAACAAAGCCAGCCCACCCTTTCTATCTAGTCCATTTTTTCTCTTATGCATTGTAAGCCGTTTCATGGCTAGGGAAGGACAATCAATCTTACCGATTGCCTTCTTCAGTGTTTCAAAGGTGATCTCTTCAGTACTGTTCACCTAAAAAACATAATAATGATGAAGGGCTTGAAGCAATCAGAGTCAAAGCCAGCCGCAATTCCTTTCAAGGGGCTCGCTTACACATGCCTCCTGAAAAGAATCCACTGAACCAATTGTGGTGAATAACTGTTGCTTTTTAAAAAACAAACCAACATCCATCAATGCAATAGATTTTCAAATTTAGGTCACGTTCCAGCCCCCATTGCTTTTTTCTCCATGGGGAAGATTGGTCTGTTGACGGCCATGAACTCTGAAATGCCCACTTCCTCAGAGTTCTCTATACATGAGACATCTTACATGAGGACGCTCAAGTGAAGGGAGACGCCATGTTAGCCGGGAAGCGTTGTTTAGTCACAGTTCACTTCTTCAGATATCTGGAGAACACCCTACCACAAAGTGAGCTGTGACTCACGAAAGCAAATACTCTGCCACAAATTCTGTTAGTCTTACAGGTGCTACTGGACTCTTGCTCTTTTCTACTTATACGTGATCGTGTGTGAATTTTAAAAGGCTGTCACTTAGGGGAGGAAAGGGATCTGTTCCTGTTGGCAACAGAGGATAGGACTCGAAACAATGGGTTTAAACTACAGGAGGGAAGGTTCTGGCTGGACATTAGGAAAATCTTCTTCACTTTAAGAGTAATTCAGCAGTGGAATCGGCTGTCAAGGGATGTGGTGGGTGCCCCCTCACTGGCAGTCTTCAAGGAGTGGCTGGACAAATCCTTGTCAGCAGGGGTCATTTTGTAGAAAAAGAGCTGCAGGAAGTCATTCGCATTAATCATTAGCATATGCCACACCCCTTGATTGGGCCAAAATGGCGGGGATTTGGCTGCTGCCAGACGTTTTGGCCCCAATGCAGGCCGAAATGGGCCCAAAATGACCATTTTGGGCATGTTTTGGCCTGGATCAGGCTCAACACGGCCCAGATCGGGTTGGTGCTGGGCAGGGGAGGGGTCCCCTGCCAGGCACTGACCCAATCCTGGTGGTTTTGGCCCTGACCCCGGCCAAAAATGGCCATTTGGGGCCCGTTTGGGCTTGGATTGGAGCCAAAACAGCTGTGACTAGGTTGGTGCCAGGTGGGGGAGGCTTCCCTCACCCGGCACCAACCCATTCCTGGCTGTTTCTGCCCTGATCCCAGCAGAAATGGGCCCAAAATGAGTCGGTGCCCGGCACTGACCCGATCCGGGCCGTTTCGGCCCCAATCGAGGCCTAAACGGCCCCAAATGTCCAAAAGTCAGGTGGGTGGGGCCACTGACTGTTGGGGGAACTGCCGGAATGGCATTCCGGTGCGTTCCCCCTGGAAATGAGCCCTGCTTGTCAGTGATGCTTTAGGCTGTTCCTGCATTGGGCTGGGGGGGTGGACTAGATGGTCTGTAAGAGCCCGTCCAACTCTGATTGTTTGATTCATCCCTACAGCATACACAGGTCCTGCAGTAAACATGCAGGCTGTTATCCTATCACTCTGCTCAGCCAGATTTGAAGGCTTCCTTCACAGGTTTAAGAGCGCTCCTCCAGTAGAAGTAGCTGGGAGATCCTCTTCTATCAGAGAAAGGCTTCAAATTTGCCTTAACAGAGTGGCTGGATACAAACCACAGCATTCTTCAGCAGCTATGTTGATGTGGAAAAAAACCCCAGCAGACTGAAAAAGAAAAAAAGCAAAAAAAGCAAAAAGACAGAAGACAGAAGACTGAAAAGCTGGACTTTTTGCATTGTTTTCATAAACGGAGAAGTTATGTATACCTTTTCTTGAAGATTGCAGCCAGGCAGAATGTCTACCTGGATGGATAAAGTGTCCACCAGACTCTTCCTCCGGGACAGCCTGTCCTCATCTGTACAACAAGAATAACAACATCATGTCACGTCTGTGTTCATCAAAACAGAACTTAGCCCAGTCAGATTTCAGGTTTGAGCTCTTGTTCAAGCCCTGTTGTATCAGAGGTATGTGCCACATTTGGGACTGTAAACATCAATTTCTAGAAACAAAACTTCAAAGGTTTTGTCCCCCGGGACCCCTGAGGGGAAGGGTTACAACTTGCTACACATTTGGTGCTACTGAATTTGGCCCATTTACCTAAGTTCCATAAACTTTAATGGGCCTCTGTGACAACTGACCCAACTCCTAGCTGTACAGCCCCACCCTCAATTTGCATAACCTATCACAGTTGTGTTTTGCTTTTTACTCCGCAGTACAGTCTGATGCTAGAAAGGGACAAATGTGACGTCAGGAAGTGGCTAGTATCCAGCAGGAGGACATTTCAGATGCGATCAAAGGTGAAGCCAAAGGTATCACCTACACAAAACTCAGTCCTTGGGTCAGGTCCCACTTTGCTACAAGGACTGTCAGTCAGACGCATGCTTGAGAGCTCCCCCCTGGGAATTCAATTCCTAGGTGCATGGGGCCTGATTCAGATCAGGGCCGAGAAGCTTCAGCTTTCTTTCACTGGTTTCCTGACCCAAAATGGCCCCAGGAGAGCTCCATATATCCTGTTTGAGAAGTCTTCTTGTACCCCATCAGTACAAGTGGAACCCCAAGAGGGCAAATGCTCCCCGAATGAATCCTTTTCTCTTTGCACACTTCAGTTCTGATCTGAATTGGGCTGTGGAATTAAGTTGGCAAAGCGGAACTCACAAGTACATATGGATTGCATGGACCTAGAGAGAGATGGCCGGTCAGTCAGACCCCAAGAATGACTTCCTTACAGCACCAAGTGGACTGTGAGCTGAACTTATATCTGAAACTGGGTTAGGGACTGACAATCCTGTGTAGATTCTTAACGCCCTATGGCGAAATAGTATCAGTCCTTAGTAGAGATGAGCATGAACTGAAATATGAACCAAAATTCGTCACGAATCGGGACCGGGTCGGTTTGCAAACTGGTGGTTTGTCAGAGCGCATTTTCCACAAACCGTGACGAACTTTAGTCTGGGTTTGTTTGGTTTGTTTTTGGTTCATTACTGCAGACAGCCTGGAGCCATCCAATCTGTTTCCTAGGCAATGGAGGGGGAGAGACTTCCACTGACCTTGGGAACGCCCTGGGAACACCCCTGGAAGTGACGTTTTCACAAACTAAATGAACTGGTTTGTGAACCGGGCAAAGTTCGTGGCGGTTTGTTTTTTTCAGTTCGTGCCCATCTCTAGTCCTGAGTACTGCCTAACACTCTGTCAGCATTAAATAAATGTCCAGAAGCTGTAGGAACTGTAGCAAGACTTCAAAGCAAAGAGTAAGAACAGGCTGAAGACAGAACAAAGAATACAGCTACAGTAGTGGACACAGGAGCTTAGCAGGAAATGCAAGGCAAATGACACAACATTTCCTATCTATGAACCTACAGTTTATCAGGCTGCCTACGGATCCTACCCACAACAGGGGAAAGCAAGAACAAGGAGAAGCTGTCATGGCTCAAAATTTACCTTTCGACTTGCGCCTGCGTTTATGAGGCTTTTTGCCAGATGGAAATAGAGCTAAATTTCAAGAGGTACCAAAGGATGGAAAGAAAGAAGAATGCTTTATGCAGATGAAACGTCATGTATACCTGCCTGCATATCTGCCATTAATGCACTTTGCATTTTGTGCTGATCATAAATGTTTGCTAAGGTGTATTCTGTACGCTGTATTAATAAACTGAGTGTGTAAACTGCTAACATGAAATGTACTTAGCCAGTGGGGGTTGTCTGTTATCTGTTGAAGGTATTTACTTTCACTTCTACAGTAAGTGTCCTTGGATGAAAGCTGCCGGCAGCAATGTATCTTTTCTCAGAGACTGAGATGATTTCATTCTGTACTGTGTCTAGCCTAAACTAACCAGTTCCCATGTAACTCTTTGGGGGTTTTGCGCCAGAATGTTAACGTATCCAAAGGGCGGGAAGTTTCCCTATAACTAACCCTATCCCTTTTTGAATAATCACTTCTGCCAATGCATTTGTATAGACCACTTGGACTGTATAGATCTCTAATCAGAACTTTTTTTCTGGGAAAAGAGGTGGTGGAACTCAGGACCGCACAATGACGTCATTTTGGGTCAGCTGGAACAAGGGGGGAGTTTTTAAAGTTTAAATCACCCTCGGCAAAAATGGTCACATGGCCGGTGGCCCCGCCCCCTGATCTCCAGACAGAGGGGAGTTGAGATTGTCCTCCGCGCCACTGGCGCAGAGGGCAATCTCAACTCCCCTCTGTCTGGAGACCAGGGGGCAGGGCCACCGGCCATGTGACCATTTTTAAGAGGTGCCGGAACTCCGTTCCACTGCATTCCCGCTGAAAAAAGCCCTGTCTCTAATAAAAGTTACTTCAACCAATGCACCTGAGTGCTGCTGTGAGGAACTTGGGGATTTACCTGCCAAGGACTGACATGAATCATCTATAAATTAGAAAACTGGGGGGCTAGTTGAAAAGATTTTGACCAGTATCCCAGGAACTGCATGTCCTCAAAGGCTCTGGAAATGTGTTTCTTATATATATGACTGCTCCTTTGCCACGCATCTTGCCCTTGAAGGACATGTTTTAAAGGAATTTGAGAGAGAGAGCCAGTCTGATGAAAAATTTTTAAGCACCCACCATGCATGTGTCAAAAACACTCTGGTTTCTTCCTGGCCTTTGGGATTCACCAGATGCGAACGCATTTCAACGGGGTTGATCAAGGCAAACCGATGCAACCGACGGGGTTTGCAGTAGCTGATACACAAACTTATAGGTAAGTAGAATATTCATATGCAAGAACTTTTTCACATTATGTGTCTCAAACTGCTTTATATGGAAGATCAGTGTTGCCTAATCTATCTGGCTGGTAGCTGCTCTACAAGGCCTCGAGATCAGTCTCAGCATCAGTCACCTGCGCTCCTATTAATTGGATAAGCCAGGATTTGTCCCCCAAAACAGGTTCTTCTGCTGAGATATGCCTGCCCAACATGTTCTGTATTCAGGAAGCAAGACTGCCAACCCACCCCAACCCAGTACTAGCCATGTGGGCCTGGCAGTCACCACAACATCTAAAAACTGAGACGTGTGGCTGTCACCCAACAGTCAGGACATCCTATAGTTTTGCAACTGATTTTAAACTCATATTTTATTTTGTGAGCCACCTTGAGCTTGTTTTACATGGAAAGATGGCATAAAAAGAAAAGGACCCACAACAATAAATCCAAAGCGCTAGATGAAATGTGTGTGCGTGTGTGTGAGTGGGGGGAGGGAATCCCAATGTTTCCGAACTTTTAAACCGTAAAATAGAAAGACAGAGGAAAGAAGTTCTAGCTTCATCTTCTCCCAGAGAGGAGGAAGGACAATCAGGGTCCAAGGGACAAAAGACCTACTTGAGGGCCAAGGTCTCCTTGGGAGAAAAGTCTGACTCAGAAGTAGGCACAGAGTAGCAGGAAGTCAGTGGGTCCAGGGGCGGGGGAGGAGGATAGAAAGGGCCCAATGGAAGAAGGTATTGGGGGAGGAGTTTGTTGGGGCCAGTTAGGAAAAGGAAAGGAGGGTAGCCACCCTGGCTTAAGCTATCTACAGTCAATAAGGCCAATTCCTGTGAACCAGGTAGGTGGTCTTCCTGGCCAAGAGGCCACAACTACCACTGGCCCAGACCTGGGTGGCCTAGCTACTGCAGGTGTTAACCCTGCTGGGAGACTAGGCGGCCCGAGCTAGGAGTTACAAGTCCAACTGAAGGACCTGAGCAGGGGAAGCAGGACTAAGAATCTGGGTGAAAGCAGGCGGTGATAATAAGGGATAAACCAGCCAGGCAGCAGGGTGACAGATAACCTCGGGCACTGGTAACTGGAACTGAGCTAAGCAACATAAAGGGCTACCTCAGCATCTCTTGAGTGTTGAGTCATCTTTGACAATTGTGGGTACATCATGGTACCTCCCTGGCAGAATGTGGCTCCCGGGTCTGGGGGCATCACAGTAGGGAATGTGACTTTCCCTCCAAATATAAATACCATCTGCAGCAACACAGGCATGCCGCCTCAGTAGGGTTGCCAGCCTCCAGGTGGTAGCTGGAGATCTCTCAGAATAACTGATCTCCAGGCCCTAGAAATCACATCCTCTGGAGAAAATGGCTGCTTTGAGGGGGGAGCGTATAGCATTATATCCTACTGAGGTCCCTCCCCTTCCCAAGCTCCTCTTTCCCCAGCCACCCCCCCCCCCAAATCTCCAGGTAGTTCCCAACCAGAGTTGGCAACCCTATGCCTCAGTGACAACTTAGGCCTGAAATAGTTTAACAACATGGCATGGTAACGGATGAGCAAGATATGAAGAGAATTAGCTCCATCTACCTCTCAGAAGATGTTCCTGCAGGCACATTATTCAATTTATTTCAGCAGCAGATTCCTTAAAGAGGTCCAGCGGCTGAATAAAGATGAGAAGGGTCAAATATTCACCTGTCACAAGGGGCACATACGGCACTGAGAGTCTCTCCACACAGTAGCCACTGCCACCCAGTGATTCAGCCATCTGGTTGGTCAGGAAAAACAAGTTTGTTTCTTCTTTCTCCAAGGACTTTGGGAGGCTGAAAGACATATTTATCCATTATTAATTAATTAGCAATGAATAATTCCTGATCAGTGTATAAATAAGTAAATCCTACCATATGCATCATACGAGCCCGCTTGTGGGGAGGGCGGGCTAGAAATAGAATTATTGTTGTTGTTGTTTTATTATTAATATCAATATTGATGATGATGATGATGATGATGATAATAATGATAATACACTGATACCTGGATGATACTTAGGTTTCTTGTGGAAACTTGTATCAGCTCAGCAAGGCCAATCAATGATAACATGTGATCTTGTGTGAAATTTGAATAATAATAAATGTACCAGATAGATAGATAGATAGATAGATAGATAGATAGATAGATAGATAGATAGATAGATAGATAGATAGATAGATAGATAGATAGATAGATAGATAGATAGATAGATAGATAGAGATTTTTTTAAAGGTTCTTTTTTGTTTCCCAGCTTGGAGAGCCAGTTTGGTGTAGTGGTTAAGAGCGTGGGACTCTAATCTGGAGAACTGGGTTTAATTCCCCACTCCTTCACTTGAAGCCAGCTGGGTGACCTTCGGTCCGTCACAGCTTCTAGCTCTCTCAGCCCCACCCACCTCACAGGGTGATTGTCATGAGGATAATAATAATAAACTTGTAAACCACTCTGAGTGGGTGTAAAGTTGTCCTAAAGAGCGGTATATAAATTGAATGTTATTATTATTATTATTATCTACTAAAAGTTAAATAACAGTCTAAAATAGAATGAGCACATTGTTCTTTAGAGTTCAATCAGCTCTGTTATTTATGTCCTATGTACGTATATATGGGTGTGTGTGTGCTTGAAGTTTACATTGAGTTGGATCAGATGAATCACGAGGAATTAGTGGCAAGATTTTTCCTTCCTCCCAAGGTCCTGAAGAAGGTCATGATGCCCTCAGGAACAGAGTGGGAAATGGCACAGGGGGACTATAGCCAGAAGGAGGAATTGGCAGAAATGTCCCCTCACCCTTGGGCGAGCTCCTGCTCCATTCTCTGAAGACCTTCTAGACCTCACTAAAACATCCAGTCGGTAGTAGCGACGAGCAGGTGTACAAAGGGTAGGTTATATAATCAACACGAGCTTATGACCTGCACTTACTGGGAATTCCTCGTTCATGGGAAATAATTGCAATCCTCAATTGCCATCACGAATGGGGTTCGACGGGTTACCTGCACCTGTCAGTGTAGGGTAGACACACGCTAAGACAGCCAGTGTAGCGCACATGCAGCCCTAGTCGAAGGGCATCAAAGAGCATCACAGGGCTATTTCGTCACATGCCCTTTTACTGCTCAATAACAGATAGAACGGGTGACTTCTGTTAATTCTACCTTGAACTGCAGTTTCTGAAGTGTGCCCAACTTGGTTCCGAAGGGTCCATCAACCTTCAGGAGCAGCTTGTGGGTGCAGGGGTGAGGGAAGGGGAACAGATCTGTTCTGTGAACTCTTTTGGATTATGGGTCCCTGGATCCAAACCATTTGATTTGCATGTCAAGCAAATCTGTTATCCAAACATCACTTGTCTGTTTATGAGCACACGCTAGCAGGAAGGAAATGCTTAACATACTCATTTAAAGAAATTGCATACCTGCACTTTTCTCTGAAAATGGTTTCTGGTAAAAAATATGGTGCTTCTACATTTCTGGTTTCAATGACCTACAGAGCAAACAGAAAAACACATGACGGTGTTCTTGATTTGTGTCCTGTGTCAGAATTCTCCATTGATTCACAAATGTACAAATATGCAGTCAAGGGCGACTTTCTCTTACCTTTGATTCATGATCAGAAGGGCTGAGCAAATTTCCCCAATAGCATCCCTATAATGGCCCAGAATTTCTCTTTGCACTGCATTTCACTTATCCCAGTGTAACTAGAACGTCTAAAATACATTCTAGAATTGCAGCTTTTGGTTTGTTCTGCTCATTTGCATTACTGAAGCACACATGGGCATTAAAAAAACACTGAAAAGTCCAACCTGAAAAATTCAAGACTTACCATTCTGCTCAGATTCAGTGATTACACAAACCTACTCCAGACTCCATGGCAATTTAGGAAGTGCAAAGCTGTTTATGATTTCCCCCCAAATTATCTCCCTTCCAAAACTTTGGTCACTGCAACCCACGCACGCACCCTGAAAATTAGCTTTGGAGTTTGCAAAGCTAATACAGTGGCAGGACTGCCCTTGCTCATGCAAGATGCTGAAGAGGCCGCAGTACCTTACTAACATGCTGGCAGAAAGCAGGAACGGCGATCATTTGGCTCAGGAAGTTGAGGTACGCAGCGACCACCGCCATAACACTACAACGATGGAACATTGGCAAGTTGTCTTCATTAAGGATCGCAACATCCTTCAATGAAAAATAAAAAGACCACCAAGTCATTTGTTTAAGATCCTCCTGACACTCATCATTGCTCAGCAAATGCACAGATTTATGAAGGGCTTGCAAGATATGGAAGTTTAGCTTCCAAATGTTTCCTGCTAGGGCATGGACAAGGCTAAGTTTTCAACCTTTTTACCAATGGAAAGAAGCTCTGAAGGATCAGTGTTCAATACTTGTAGCAAGTACTCTTGCCAGATACCAGGTCACCCCCTGGAATGTGGTAAGTGGTACCAAGTAGGCCTTAGAAACTTGAAGAAGGAACGAAGGACCCATGTGTGGACTTCCTTGGTGGGTCACCCATCCAAGAACTAAGCAGTGTTCATTCTGCTTAGCTTCCCAGATCTGACGAGATTGGGCTAGCATGGGCCATCCTGTTCAGGGCATGTGCCAAGCTTAGATCCTCTCAGTTTTGTTTTGAGTGATTCTCTTCATGCACCAAACGTAGATTTTCTTCAATAAAGCCCCATGCTTTCTCCATGGTGGCATTGGTATTATGAAATGAGCTATCGCAGGTGGTAACAGAAAGATGCAGGACTGAGACATTTTGCAGGGCACTTCTAGACTAGCACCATTTGCTTTTTAGTGGCGGATCGTTGTGCATTGGCAGGATAATCCTGATGTTTTTAGCTTACATAGTTTTATAGTTCTATTTCAAAAGTGGGTTTTAACTGTGATTTGATATAAGCCACCTTGACTGAACAAAGCAGGGAAAACTTTTTATTTAAAAAATGAAAAAATAAAATAAAATAAAGGCAAGGTCCTCAAGATGCAAAATTATGCACCAGGTATTGAAACCGGAGCATGGGCAGTAAACTTTTGGATGCGGGTCATGCACACAGTTCTAGCAAACTGATGGCCAGAGAAAGTTTGCAGCAAGGATTCTATTCACAAACTCATCTAGACGACCTTCTAAACTTTACCTGCAATGCTATGGCCACTCTGATGAGGTCAATTACTACGTCTTCATTGGCTAATTCAATGGTAATGAGGGCCAGAGTCGTGTACAGAAGTTCAAAGTTCTTTTGGACATTGTCTTCCTCTTTGCAGCCTAGGTAGACATGTCTGTACAGTTGCTGTCCATGCTAAAAAGAGCAGAAAGCAGATGTATCTCAAAGTTATGGACCATTTTAAAATAGAAGACAAGTAGATTTACACTGAAGCAGGTTACTGGAACCACTGGGGAACGAATAGGAAATATTTTTATTGTTGGAGGTGGTGGAGAGTGCCCTCAAGTCATAGCTGACATATGGCGACCCCTGGTGGAGTTTTCATGGTAAGAGACTAACAGAGGTGGTTTGCCCTTGCCTGCCTCTGCAATTCTGGTCTTTGTTGGAGGTCTCCCATCCGATTACTAACCAAGGCCGACCCTGCTTAGCTTCTGAGATCTGACAAGGTCATGCTTACCTGGGCTATCCTGGTTAGGGCATTTTAACCATTACAGAGACTATATTTTACGAAAGGTATAAAATACATTCTGTCTTTTAAAATCGGGAGTCAAACAGCACTTTCAAGACTAACAAAATCTATTTCGCCACAAACTTTTGTAAGTCACAGTTCACCTCATCAGATGAATGAAATGTACATCTACAATAGATAAAAGGCTAAATAAAATTATTCCAGCATAAGCGTTCATGAGTTAGAAGTCACCTCATCAAATGTATGAACTGCACAGCAAATATATTTATAGTGAAGTTTACAATCTCCCCGCTCCTGCCTTTCTACTGTTTGTATCATTAGGTGTAAATATATATCTGCTACGGAGATACACTTCATGCATCTGCTGAGGTGAGCTCTGTCTCTTGAAAGCTTATTGTAGAATTATCATCTCTTTTTTTCTATTATTATTTTTATTAACAACAACAATAATAGTTTTTAAGGTGCCACTAGATTCCTGGTTTTTTTTACTGCTACAGACTGCGACCCATCTGGAATTAACGTAAATAGTTTGTGTTTTAATTCTGCTGGTTATTGTGGGATATTTGAATATTTGTTACTGTGGTTAAAAAAAATGCAGGCCCCCAAAAACAAGAAGAAGGGGGGCTGGTTGGAACTGCAGTTTTTAGTCAGAGTGCTGAGGGAAAGTGGTTCAGCGTAGTTCAGTCAGTCAGTCTATGCGGAAGCCTGAGTCAGTCTGTGGCCGTGTCCATCCGGCTTACCTGAACCTGGAATGCTGCGCAGCATGCCGAAAAAAACGCGGAAGATCGTGTTTTCTCTCGCGAGTTTTGCGCAATGTTGTGCAACATCGTGCAAAACTCGTGAGAGAAAACATGATCTTCTGCATTTTTTTCGGCATGCTGCGCAGTGTTCCGGTTTCAGGTAAGCCGTGTGGGAACGGCCTGTGTCTGTGTGGGTGAGAAGAGAGAGTTATTCTGTGGGTGAAATGCCACAGGAAGAAGTCTGTATGTTTACTTCATGGATGGAATTGGCTTACATAACAAGAGAACTTCTGGGAACTCAGAAAACTCCAAGTTCTTCTCTTTCGGGGATATTTTATTTAATTTTTTTAAAATTTAATTCAATTTATATTCCGCCCTCCCCGCAACAGCAGGCTCAGGTTGGATTACATACAATATAATACATTTAATGAAATGTTTTAAATG
Organism: Eublepharis macularius; assembly: GCF_028583425.1. NCBI lineage: Eukaryota > Metazoa > Chordata > Lepidosauria > Squamata > Eublepharidae > Eublepharis > Eublepharis macularius. The sequence continues at coordinate 130,012,033 of NC_072796.1, read as the reverse complement.
TTTTAATGTTGTTATCCACCCTGAGCCTGCTTGCGGGGAGGGCGGAATATAAATACGACAAAATAATAAATAAATAAATAAATACATTAAACTATATATACTTTAAAATACAGATAAAACCACATAAATATTTAAAACAGTATAGCAGCACTTCTCAAGAAAATCCACCACCTAATCATCTCTACAAATGTTTAACAGACGGCTGGGTGGTAGATATATTTGGTAGGGAGGGCACATTTTCCTCTATTTGGCTTGCAGGGAGGCCTTAGCCAGAGGCAACCATATGCCTAGCGGAACAGCTCCGTTTTGCAGGCCCAGCAGAAAGATAAAAAATCTGGCTGGGCCATAATCTCTTTAGACAGAGCGTTCCACCAGATTGGAGCCAGGACTGAGAAGGCCCTGGCTCTGGTCAACGCTAGGCGGGCCTCCCTGGGGCCAGGGGTCATTAACAGCTGTTTATCGCTGGATTGAAGCATCCTCCGGGGCTCATATAGGGAGAGGCAGACCCGCAGATACACTGGTCCCAGTCTGCATAGGGCTTTATAGGTTAATACCAAAACCTTGAATCTGATTCGGTACTCCATTTTTAGCCTATTGGCAACTGTGAGGAAAATTAGTCATTGTGACTGAGTCTGTGTATAGACAATTGAAGATTTGTACCTATTTTGAAAACATTATGCTTATGATTTATTTTGAATCTAATACATTTATGAATTACTCTGAAACCATTATGGATATGCACTTATAAAGAAACTCTATTTCTGGTTAAGTAAAACATTTTCCACCTAGAATAAAGTCTCCCTTTTTTACCTCAGAGCCACCTCAAAATGGTGACTATTTTGTCATTTTACCATTTATATCCAAGCCTTCCTGTAAGTCAGAGAGAACTTTTGAGGGCAGTGGAAATCTAAGGGAACACTAAGGAAATCACGGAGGCAGCGATATATAGGTCACATAAAGGGGGCAAAATGCCGCATGACCCTTCTTTTGTCTTTCATTACAATTAACCTCAGCGTACTTCTGCTGTTTTTAAAACTATTACCTGACACCAACTACTTCAAGGTATTTGAAGAACAGGACAGCAGCAAAGCAGGGTTGTGAATTGCAGCCTAAAATCCAAATGCTGAAAATACCCCTGGCATGTGTCCCAAAGCAATTCTGCATCCTCACAAAGAGCTTTCGGGGAGGGAGAGCAGCAGCCTTTCCTGCTGCATTATATGCCATTCTGAAGGGTCCCCTGATCATCCAGAACTTAAAGACTAGTAGAAAAAAAAGGCCAGAAAAGTCTTGGTGTGTGAGCCACCGAGATCTTGGCACAGGTATTTAAAGAAACTAAGGGAAAGTGTTAGGATCGTTAATAATAATAATAACAACATTTGATTTAGATACCACCCTTCAGGACAACTTAATGCCCACTCACAGCGGTTAAAAGGTACGTTATTATTATCCCCACAACAAAACACCCTGTGAGGTGAGTGGAGCTGAGAGAGCTCCAGAGAGCTGTGACTAGCCCACGGTCACCCAGCTGGCTTGAAGTGGAGGAATGGGGAATCAAACTCAGCTCTCCAGATTAGAGTCACGTGCTCTTAACCACTACACCAAACTGGCTCTCAGTTTGGTTGCCCCTAATATCCCACTTAACATTTCTACACATGCCTATACATAGTGCTATTACCTTTTTCATGAAGCTCACATCCTGCCTTGAAATTTTGTCTCGCTTTATCTTCAGATCCGAAACATCAGGTATTATTCTGGGCAAAAACAAAACGGTCTGTTAATTTATTTTAAAAAACCCTCAACTTTAATAACGATAATTTGTAAACCAGCAACTTCACAGGAGTGGGAAGCACACTGTGAAATGCGCATAATCTATTCAGGCATTCTGGAAGCGATTTCCATTTTAATTACACCCACGTTGAACAATGACAGCAGAAAATTTCTATTTTAAACAGAGGGAATTGTAGGTAATTACAACTCGGTACAAGAATATTCATTTGATGTTATGCACAAAACTGTTTTGGACAAAACAAAAATATAATTACAAGCTTAATTAAACCAGGAGCAATTTGAAGGAGTTGCTTAGCATTAAGGGCAAGGCAGCTGGAAGATGAAATCTTCCAGCACTTTTGGCTGTTACCTTCTTGTAATTTTACTCATTTCCTTGACCCAATAAAATGTAGCAAACTACGGAAAAGTTATTAGGAATTACTTTTTTAAAAAAAATAGTTTATTAAACTGCTTTACTTTATTCATTTTTTCCAGTACATTTTTCCTTATGCAAGGTCAGTTGTTCATCTTTACTATTTAAACTCATTCTATAGCTCTGAAGCAAAAACCCACAGCATCTAATTCTCAAATAGAAGCAAAAGAGAAAGATCAGTGTCGCAGACCCTACAACAGCATTGGAGCTTAGCAAGAAACAGACAGAAATAATTGGCAGTTATTTGACAGACACACAGAAAATTAATTCACGCTGTGCCCATCTGGGCCATAATGTTAGCCAAGTCAGAGAGGTCTCAAATATGCATCTATTTTAGCCTGCACCTAGAGATCAACGCCCGACTCCCCTAAAGTCAGCCTTTTATTTCTTTCTTTCCTTACCCAAGAGAGAGAAGATGAGAAAGGCAAAAGGGAAGCAGGAAGATGTCAAAACCCACAATATGATGGGCTGAGGCTCCTACTTGGGCATTCTATAGGTAATTTCCTCTTTGCCTCCTAGAAGGGGAGGTGAAACTGACAAAGCCTTTGGGAGGCAAAGAGGAAATTAGCAAACCCTCTGAGGAGGGATCTTTGCTGACTCTGTGGAGAGGGGAAATTGACAAAGCCTTCCGATCTCTTTTAAAACTCAGTTTCCCAGCTAACATTGTGACTCCCTTCACATGCTCCTCCTTGTGTAATTCATCTCTTGTAGCTTGGCTCTGAAATTCTAGTCTGACACTCAACCCAACACTGGCTCTCTATTACATCTGTAACATTTACTGTCAACTGTTTTAGAGACTCCTGTGATATGAAGATTTGAAGTGAAATGGCTATTGTATTAGGAAGAGGTCATCTGAAGCGCCATTAAACTTAGTAGTTAACCTGATCCCACGCAGCTTTGCTCTGTTGTCGTGCCGATCAATAAGGTTATGTAGGATTTCTAGGACGAGTTGGCGTAGTTCAGAGTCATCCATGAGCGAAGGAGACAGCAAAGGATCCAGAAAAGGAGCAGGGAGAGCGGCAGAAATGGTCTTAGCACTGTATCCAGTAGTCACCTGGTGGGCATCAAAAAAAGGTCTACAGCAACAACAGAAACCTTTCAGCCGCATCCTGCAACCAAGCACCCTACTACAGATGCACAGAAACAAATCAACAGTTCTCTGAAATAGCGCAAGTGCTAATCCAGCCGTATAAACAGTTCTGGAGGAGTTACTGGCCTCTGGCAATGGTTACAAGCCCAGCTAACAAAGACACAAGTTTTGTTATGGGAACCCCCCACTGCTGCAGGACAAGCGAGGGGGGAGAAGGATGTCCATCCTTATATGTAACTGTCTGAAAGCAACAGTGGGGGCAGAAAGTGGTGTAGTCAGCAACCTTGCAAATTCCATGGTTGCTGATTGGCTAGCAGCCCCAGGAAGGGTGTGAGCTGGTGACATCAGCAGGCACAGCTAGCCAATCAGCAGCTGTACGCTTTCCCAGCATTAAGAGGGTAACCTGCCTCTGTTACAACCTCCTGATGGTTATTGGTAAGCACATAATTTAATCCAACACGCCTGATGGCCCCAAAGGCAGAAGTGGGTGGTTCCTGCCAGAAAGTCATTCCCTGAATGTTTGATGCAGAGCCATAGAACAACAACAACAACATTCGATTTATATACTGCCCTTCAGGATGACTTAACACCCACTCAGAGCAGTTTACAAAGTATGTTATTATTATCCCCACAACAAAACACCCTGTGAGGTGAGTGGGGCTGAGAGAGCTCCAGAGAGCCCTGACTAGCCCAAGGTTACCCATCTGGCTTCAACTGGAGGAGTGGATAGTGGGGAATAGGAGTACAGATAGTGGGGAATCAAATCTGGCTCTCCAGATTAGATTTCTGCCACTCTTAACCACTACATAAAACTGGCTTTCAGTTATTAAAGAAGCAACAATTTTCTAATGTGCTGCAGCTTCCTTACTGTATTGCCCTGCAGCGGATTCTTACTTCAAAGATTAGGGAACCAACTATTTTTGAGCTACATTTAGACCAACAGATAGAGGTAACAGCCCTTGGCTGGCAATCCCAGGAAGAGTTTGGAAGGGGGGAGGAGAGACTTCTTGGAAGTCACTTGCTATTTTGAAACAGGAAGTAACATCATGATACTCTAGCAGTTTCAAAAATCTCTATGGATTTACCAGAGAGATTTTGTTTGAAATTCCTAGAAAATCATGGAGTCCCTTCCTGTTCTCAAACAGGAAGTGACTTCCCTGTTCTGCTTTCTCCTCTCATTTTCCTGCTACTGCTCCACTAAGGATGGGGGACAGGCAGCATCACTGGAAACTGACCAATGGAGAATGCAACTTTTGCTTAAACTGTAACACATTTCCTGTTCTATCTGTTAAATGAAAATGCACTCCTCCCTCAGGAAAATCTCCATGTGTTTCTTCCATACTATAATCCTTACCATAAGTAATGATCTCAGCAGCATAATCTGGAACCGCCTGGTTCCCAAATCTCTAAAAACAAGAAATTACAAAAGTTGAACGGTTATTTCTCACAATTTTTAAAAAAGGTACACACATGGAGGTCAATGCAAAATTATATCATTTCTGGCATACTGACAATGCAAGGATAATGAAGACTCAGAACAGATAGCAAGTGTGGGCCAGAGCATAAAATGTTGCAGCTATGGGAACAGGGTGGGGTGGATAGAGGCTGTTGCAGTGAGGGGGGTGAGGCTTACACCTCTTTTCTGCCCCATTTTCCTGATTTAAATGCCCCCTCCCTCCAAGCTGCTATTTGACCCATCAGAACAGACATACAGATAAATGTCTTTCCGTTTTCCCCAACAGAACAAGTAGGAGCTGGGGTGCGGGCAATTTTGTTCAGGAAAATGGCATCTGGGGGCTGGTCACTTGTTGAGGCTCGATGGACCACCGATCTAATCCGGCAAGGCTCTTCTTATGTTCCTACAGAAGAGTTAATGCTCCTTTCCCTCATCCATCTTCTCCCCTTTTTCATATGTCATCTCCTTATTTCATCTCTTTCTACACCTGCTTTTAAGGTGTGGGGGGGAGAACATATGAGCAAGCCAGTAACGGCTCCTCCATGTCTTGTCTAGTTTGGCCTTCACTGAGGTGATAAACGGCGTTTCAGTTACGCTTTGACTAAAGGGGAAGGATCCTAAAATGGAATGCTTTGCATGAGGGGGGAAAAATCCTCAGACCCACATACAGAAAAACAGCATGAAAAGGAGAAAAGGTTAAACTAGAATCCCCCCCCCCCCATACCTAGTTTTCTATGTGGAGGGTTTTTTGTGGAAATGTCCTTGACACTGTATAGAAATGTACTTCAATAGCAGCAGCAGTAGTAGGTTTAATTGTATATGACCAAAGGCCGTCAGAGTTAAGAACAGTAAAAATAGAAATTTATCATACAAGCATAAAATACAGTTATTAAAATAACAAAAATAAAATACTTTTAAAATAGAACCTTAATAAATACCAGATAGGAAAAAAGTTAGTTTTCTGAGGAAACAATCTTGGCCCTAATCTAAATGTACTTGATATACTGTATGGAAATGTACTTGATATACTGATTGTACTAAGCTCATACTGTGTAATCCGCCTTGAGTCTCAGTGAGAAAGGCGGACTATAAATGACGTAATTTTTTTAAAAAAATGGAGGACTATTCAGCCATCCAAGCCCTGCTCCTGGTGTTTGATGCGGTGTAGTACAAACACGGGTTTACCACCTTGGTGATATCTAGGCCTAAAAAAAGTGCAACTGGATTTTGGCTAAAGTAAAATTCAAGAAGAATACTGAGGGAAGTAAAAAGAATGGCAGTGAATGGAAGTTAAAAGAATGACTCACAAATTTTCTTGGGGGGGATTTTTAATGAGGCAAACTGTATCCATTCAAGCCAAAAATCCCTGAGGAACGGTGCATTAATAATAGAGCAGTTCGCAGAACGGTTCTGATGATGAGCAAAAGAAGGATTGCACTGCTTCTTACTCGCACCGAAATTAAAGAAATCTGGGTAATAACTTATTTGCTACTCAGCACTCTTATGAAAGACCTTCTGCAAACCTCCTACAGGGCAATTTTAGGTCTTTCAAGATGTTTTCTTGGGGTGTCCAACATGCCAGTGCAGAAGGTTAAAGTTCCTGAAGGATCCACTGAACTTGCACAATCCAAAGGTACTACAAGAATCAGCAATGGACGACCAGGTCAAAACAAGCGTCCATCACAGACAACTGTGTGCTGTTTGCTTAAAACCCATCTCTTGCTTTTTCATTTGCTCAATAGAGTAAAACAATGATATATAATATTCTATTTTCAGAAATCTATTAAGACTAGGCTAGTGGGACTATTGGAAAATCTGCCTAGTAGATAGGTACACGGGCACAGATGGTTTAAAAGAGATTAGACAGATTTATGAAGGATAAGTCCTTCGATGGCTACTAGCCATGTTACTAAAGGGAACTTCTGCATTCAGAGGCAGCGCCAGGAAGCAACATCATCATCATCATCAATAACAACAACAACATTCGATTTATATACTGCCCTTCAAGGCAACTTAACACCCACTCAGAATGGTTTACAAAGTGTGTTATTATTATCCCCACAACAATCACCCTGTGAGGTGGGTGGGGCTGAAAGAGCTCCGAGAAGCTGTGACTAGCCCAAGGTCACCCAGCTGGCTTCAAGCGAAGGAGTGGGGAATCAAAACTGGTTCTCCAGATTAGAGTCCCGGCACTCTTAACCACTACACCAAACTGAGGAGACCTCGGACTCGATGCCCAGTTTTTAGCCCTCTGGAGTATGCGACAATATGCTAGACTAGATGGACCACCGGTCCGATCCAGCTGGGCTCATCTTATGTTCTTATCCTACCTTTCCTCCAAGGAGGTGAGGGCTACACAGACAGTTTTCCCTTCCTCCGTTTTATCTTCAAAACCACCCTTGTATTGCAGGGTATGCTTAGAGAGAAGTGACAGGTCCGAGCCCAACCACTCAGCATCTTGGAGGAGCAGAGATTTGATGCTTCAAGATACCAGGAATCAAGATCCCTTCTTAATACTGATAGCTATCAGTCTTTTCCTAAAGTGGTTAACATTATACATGTCATAGCAATTGTAACAGCATCCTTGGATGGAAGGCTAATACTATTGGCTTGTATTTTGGAGGACAGCTGAGGCAGACTGACAGTGGACGGTTTTCCTAAGGTTACCCCAATGAGAATTCATGTCTGAAATGAGGTTCCAATCTGGGCACTTCTAGGGCTAACTCTGTTTTACCCACAATCAGATGTATGCAGGGTGAGCTACTTTCACTCATTTAATGCATGTAGGTCTCTGGACAGGTGGCATATGAATTTTCTAATAGATAAATGACAGCTATTGATAGGAGGGAAGGAGGCATGGTATAGCCCGATCTCGTCAGATCTCAGAAGCTAAGCAGGGTCAGTACTTAAATGGGCGATGACCAAGGAAGACTCTGCAGAGGAAGGCAATAGTAAACCACCTTTGCTTCTCATTTGCCTTGAAAGCCCCAGCAGGGGTCGCCATCAGTCAGTTGTGAGTGACTTGGTGGCACTTTACACACACACAGGTATTGACAGAGTTGAGGCTTTGAATCCATTTCAATCCACTCTTTAAATATTTAAACTCTGAAACAAAGACTTTTAGTTTTGTTCTATTCATTTATTTAGTCTGCCACATTCATTCAACTCAAGCACACACAACAGCATAAAGGCAACCTCTGTGGGATCAGATAGCCCAGTATTCTGTTTCTAGCAAGGGACAGTTTTTCCTACAAAGCAGGATATAGCTTTATATCCTAAGCTGGGAGGGGCTGTGGCTCAGTGGAAAAGCATCCACTTGGCATACAATAGATCCAAGTTCAATTCTTGGCATCTCCAGTTAAAAAGCTCTAGTGCTAGATCTAGTACTAGTGGGTACTAGATGAAATCAAGCCTGAATTATCCCTAGAAGCTAAAACGACAAAACTGAGGCTATTGTACTTTGGGCACATCACGAGAAGACAAGATTCTCTGGAAAAGTCAATAATGCTAGGAAAAGTAGAAGGCAGTAGGAAAAGAGGAAGACCTAAAACTAGATGGCTGGACTCAATAAATGAAGCCACATCCTCCAGTTTGCAAGGTCTGAGTAAGTCTGTTAATGATAAGACGTTTTGGAGGTCTTTCATTCATAGGGTCACCATAGGTTGGAGGCGACTTGACGGTACATAACAACAATAACAGTAGATGTTGTGAAAGACTGAGACCCTGGAGAGCTGCTGCCAGTCTGAGTAGACAATACAAACCTCGATGGATCAATGGTCTGATTCAGTATAAGGCAGCTTCATGTGCGTTCATATGAAAGCAACAGCTGTTTCCCGCTGTCACCAACATCTGCTATTTAGAGATATGCTTCACCTGAACATGGAGGTTTCATTTTGCTACTCTGGTATACACATCAAAGAATGTAAATGAAATGATAAATATTCACGACTGGGTGAGCATGCACAATTATATCTGAAAAAAAAAGTCTCAAGTTTGTCCCATTCCACTGGCATCAGAGGAAAGTAAGATCTTTTAAAATATCACTATTGATCTTTTGCATTTATCAGAGTCTAGCAATCTCTCCCCTCCGTCCGCATCCGGCGCTGTGTCTTGCCGGCTTCATTTTACACCCTTAGGACAAAATTAATCTGAATTAATTCACTGCAATTTTTTCAGCTCTGGCTCTGAAACTCAATTAGCACAGAACAATTCTGAATTATTCAGCTGTTTCATAAGAAGCGCCCACATAGGCATAACCCCACCGAGGAAGAGATCTCTTTCCAAAACCCACAGAATCGATGGAGCCTTAAAGTGAACAGATTTCTGCAAAGCCGAACGGAGAGCTATTTTTACAAACAGCCAAAGCACTTTCTAGGCAACTGCGGAAGGGTTTGTTGGGCCTGTTCTGTGGATGGATGGTTCCCTCATGAATTACTGTGGAGGCAGATCGATTTGTTAACGGATCGTGAGGCTTAACACAAGAGAAAAACTGGACTAGAAGGGCCTAATGAATCATCAGTCATAAATAATATTATTTTTAAGAATGGTATTCTACCCTGCCATCAAAACGAGGCATTCTTTTTCTAGAATTGAAATGCCCCCAATGAATACATTTGACATGTTTCCTAACAAAGGAATTGCAAATGTTAGATGCGCTGGTGAAATGTAAAATGTTGTGGATGGAAATAACGGTAAAACAGAGAGGACAGTTCAGACGGAGTGACCTCTTCTTCATCCAGAAGGTCACAGGTTCAATCCTTGGAATCTCCAGTTCAAAGGATAACAACAACAACAACAACAAAAACAACAACGTTCGATTTATATATTGCCCTTCAGGACAACTTAATGACCACTCAGAGTGGTTTACAAAGTATGTCATTATTATCCCCACAACAAAACACCCTGTGAGGTGGGTGGGGCTGAGAGAGCTCTGAGAGAGCTGCGACTCACCCAAGGTCACCCAGCTGGCTTCAAGTGGAGGAGTGGAGAATCAAACCCGGCTCTCCAAATTAGAGTCCCGTACTCTTAACCACTACACCAAACTGGCCAAACTGGATTATTCATAGACGGTGTTGGACAGGACCTTTCTCAGATTTAGGTACCAGGGAAGCCATAAATATTGGTATTCCCAAAATTTGGGTCCTCCCATGCTGGTCTGCATTCTGATTTGTGAGTTATTTTGGGGGTGGGGGGGATTCTGAAATTATTAGGCTCCATTATACTCTATGGAGGAATCTTTCTGGGGGGCTGGGGGGGCTGCTATTCATGCAAATTAAACCAAACTTGCTATGGAGTGAGGGGCTTCCTGATCTCTAAAGACCCACCAAGTTTCAAGTAGAATGGGTCAAGTGGATAGGTCCCTGGACAAGTTGCCCCCAGCTGCTCTTCACTTTAGTGGCTCAGAAGGATTTTCACTGATAGACCTCCATAAATCTGTCTAATCATTTTTTAAACCTGTCTTAACCTGTGCCCTGTGCTTCCGCTGGCAGCAAATTCTACACTGAGTATTTCCTTTTGTCCATCATGAATCCACTGCCCATCAAATGCTCTTGAGTTCTAGTATTTAGGGAGAACAACAACAACAACATTCGATTTATATACCGCCCTTCAGGATGACTTAACACCCACTCATATCATGATCATTATCCCCACAACAACAATTACCCTGTGAGGTGAGTGGGGCTGAGAGAGCTCTGAGAAGCTGTGATTGACCCAAGGTCACCCAGCTGGCTTCAAGCGGAGGAGTGGGGAATCAAACCCAGTTCTCCAGATTAGAGCCCCGTGCTCTTAACCACTACACCAAACTGGTGCAGGAGAAAAAAGGAGAAAAAGTAATGGTAATGTTAAAAGACCCTGTTAGTATCATAAGCAGTGTGTGCATGTGTGTGTGTGTGAATACTACATGACTTTAGAGGCTATCCTACAGAAGAAATCTCCATGGAAATTTAAGGGACTTAAAAGATTTTAAGGTTACAGTAATCAGTTATATTAAGAAATAAGCAGTGTATGAGTTAATAATTGTCTTTTGCCCCCTTTTTTTACTATTACTAAAATAATGAGTAGAAATAGGTTTGAATTTTCTGTGTGTTGCTTATTCTGGAAAAATATTTAATTGTTATGGCTATAAAGATCACGACTTTGTATCTTGTATTTTAATAGTCCTTGCAGTATACAGTGTTATATCTGCTTTGCTTGCCCCCCCTTTCCCCCATCTTTTATGTATCGCCCCCTTTTTTTGCTTAATAGAATAAAAAAATGCAAAAAAAGAAATCTAAGGGACTTGCTTCATAGGAAACAGGCTGAAGCATGGGTGAGATCAGTGAAGTCAGAAAGTTTGAAGTGGAGATAGGGTTGCCAGTTCCCTGGTGTGGGCAGGGGATCCCCCGCTCCCAGCAACCGATCAACTGGCTGGTGGGGGAGAAAGGCACGAGAACAAGCCTCCCAGGGCATGCTCTCGGAGGGGCATGACGACATCACTTTCAGGAGTGACGTCATTGCACAGCTCGTGGGAGTGTTCCCGTGCTTTCTGCCAGGCCAATTTGGGCCCCAAATGGGCTGATTCTTTAAGAATTAGTCTGGTGTGAAACGGGGGAGTGCTCTCACGGGCTACACAATGTCACTCCCAGAAGTAAGCTTCTGGGATCTCGAAAGCTTATGCTACAGTAAAGTTGGTTAGTCTTAAAGGTGCAACTGGACTCTTTTCAATTTTGCTACTGTCGACTAACATGGCTAACTCCTCTGGATCTATGACCATGGAAAGCACCGCATTCAGCCAAATGGAGAGGAAATCCATCAACCTCATGAAGAAACTGGCACAGAGACAAACAGACATCATCTTCCTTTCTAAATGCATGCATCTGACGAAGAGAGCTGTGGTTCTCGAAAGCTTATGCTACAGTAAAGTTGGTTAGTCTTACAGGTGCTACTGGACTCTTTTCTATTTTGCTACTGCAGACTAACACAGCTAACTCCTCTGGATCTACTCCCAGAAGTGACATTTTCGTGCAAAGACTTCAAAAAGGTGAGTCCCGGGTCCCACCCGTTCCTGCCAGGAGGGTAAGGGGATCTGGCAACCCGAGGTGGGACTGGGGTAAATTAGAAAATGAATCTAAAAAAAGAATATTAGGGGCTTTCGTGAGGGCCGAAAGGTGGGATATAAATGTTGTTAAATAAATAAAACGGTGTTAAATAAAATTAAATACAATAAATGTTAAAGTCAAAACTGACCACTAAAACAGTATTAATGAAATACACACACACACACACACACACACACAACTGTCTCCTCGTTCACTCCTTCCCTGCCAAGAGCCCCAAAGGCAGAATGAGCAGAACCAACCCCAACTGGCTGGTCTCCAGCATATGGGAAGCTGCCCCCAGAACTGGTACTTTCCCCATAATGAACAGCATAATCTCCGACCGCTGGTAATCTGGAAGGTTGCTTCCGAAGAATCCTGCGTGAGAAAAGAAAGATCGTGCAGGAGGGAAAAGAAATCCAGGAACAATGCTTTAAAAAAAACAAAACAACCCCTTTCTCCTTACTGGAACTGAAGCGAAACTCCTCTCTAATTACTAACATGGCCAATTTCCAAATTTTCAGCGCAAAATGATGCACCTTCCTTTCAGTCATCATGATTGGTTAAATGTTTATTATTATTAGACACCCCATCACCAGCAGTCCCCAATTTCCTCTGCAATCAGTGTTTAGGGTGAAAGGAGTACGCAACTCTGGCATTCTCTATTTTGGTTTCAGGGGCTAGGACAGAAGGCTGATGCCCAGGACTTTTTTTCTGGGAAAAGAGGTGGTGGAACTCAGTGGGTTGCCCTTGGAGAAAATGGTCACATGGCTGGTGGCCCCGCCCCCTGATCTCCAGACAGAGGGGAGTTTAGATTGCCCTCCGCGCCAAACTCCTCTCTGTCTGGAGATCAGGGGGCGGGGCCACCAGCCATGTGACCATTTTCAAGAGGTTCCGGAACTCCGTTCCACCGCGTTCCTTCTGAAAAAAAGCCCTGCTGATGCCCATGTAAAATCAACGTCTGTACTTTTGATATTGTCAGAGACTGCAAGCTTAGACATTTCAAGTAACTTCACTGCACAAACCCAAGGATGCTTGAGTTAAAGATTTATTGATAACCTAAGAGCTCAGTACAGTAGACATTTCATTGACAGGAATAACAGCTCCCTCCCCCTGCTAAGCATTAAACTCTTCAAGCCCAACCCATTCTACTCCTCCCTTAGTTCCACTCTAAGCTAAGTTCTAAGTTCCCATCTAATTAGCTGAAGAAGGTAAAGTGAAAGTAAACAAAGTTATTGTTTTGACTAGGCCTCCCGGTCTTCTTCGGCCAACTGGCTGCATCTCCCTGGTAACGTTGATAACATTCCCGCTGGTAACATTCCTTCTCACAGCTTCTCTGACATGTAGCAATAGCACTCTTAAAGTAGGGCATGGGAGATCAGGCCTGCAGCCCGACAGTGAACCCCCCCCCAACCCCCCCAAAGTATGACAGGGGCCACCCTGACAAATATCCATATTACTTCTTAAGATTACTCACCGATGGTTTGGATGATAGCATTCTGGACAATTCTCTCATCATTTTCCTTGGGGTTTGCGTTAAAACAGACACTGTTCACTGAGCTACGCCGGTCACTTAATTCAAAGTCGACGCTGAAACGCAGATGCTTTAGTAAGGTGTTGAAAACCTCTAAGACAGTTGGGCCTGCAAAAAAACCAAAACCAGCAGCTGTGACTTTTTAAACTTTGAGCTCAATCAGAGGCAATAGATAGAAAAAAAAGGGTTTATGGTAGGTCAGCTAAATGTACTAGTATAGTATAGCGATGAGAGGGAAAGAGAGGGTTGTCAGACCTCCCGCTGTAGTGGGAGGCCTCTTGCTAGTAAATTTTAAAAAGCCAGTCAGGGGCACATGTGCTATGATGTCACTTCTAGGGAAACCCGGAACTAACACTGAGTAGCTCTAGGAATAGCCAGAAACTCTATGGTATACTACAGCTTTTCCACTGATTCCTAGAGCTATCTGTTGTCACACTGTGGTTTTCCCTAGAAGTGATGTCACTGCGCATACACAATGCCATGTCCCTTCCCATTTCCCACCACCTCAGGTCCCACTGGTTGCCAGGCAACGTCTGACAACTCCAGATAGACCAGGATTGGGGAAACATGGATCCATACCCCAACTCCGCTATGAAGATTATGGGGTGGCCCTGGACCAGTCACTATCTTTCAGCCTAATCTACCTCATTTAGGTGGGCTGCTGTCTGGTTAAAATAGGGAAGAGAGAACACTTGAACTCCTCGATGGAACGGCAGGATAAAGATGAGATAGAGATAAGATTGTGTACGTGGGGTGTCGGTGCACTACAGCTCGGTTAATACATTCAGTCAATGGAATAGGAAGTACTTCTTCATGGTCAGCTCTTAGGACAGTCTGGTAACACATGGGAGCTGGAAGGAAACTGAAGGTGGGGGGAGTTACATGGCTCTTTTCTATGATAAAGTCACCTGCAGGGCAGGGGGACAATATGGATGGAAACAGACAAGAAGCATCATTCTTTAACTATGCAAGGTTTGTATGAGAAAGAACCACGTTACCCCACCAATGTGGCTGCTCCATTCAGGTACTGCAGAACTGGTACATGAGCAGACCAGAGAAAAAACCTTCCAGGTTGCTGCCTAAATCGGATATTCATCTAGGCCCCTGCACTATGGCTTTCTTGCCCAAACACTCAAGTTCATTTTGGGCTGCCCCCGTTAAAGAGTAGAGACGTCTATCTTTCTTCTGTTTTCTAAAAAGCTATCCACAGACGTTCTTTGCTTTCAGCTATGATCACGGTTCTCCATCCATCAATGTCTTCTCTTAATGGAGGCCTTCCCTTTCAACTTCTTATTTCTTTTGGACCTCCAAAGCTAGGAGAGAGTTTTTTGTGAAAAAGCAGCAGAAACAGTTCTTTCCCCCCACCCCCTTCTGCCAGTCTCTGAAGTGCACACACGGCTCTTGGCCCTCTCCTTCCATTTATTTCCTGTTCTGTAATGAACCATTTATCATCCAGTCCTGCCACTATAGCCTCAAGGATTTTTGGATTAAAAAAAAAATGAAACGGCAGCTTTGTTTACTGGATCAGCATTCTGTCAGAGATTTCAATGAGGGATGTGAAAAGCCCTGCAGTATTTTTCTTCTGTGGATATTTCCACCTTATCATAAACTGGCATAAAGCGCTCAGGACAATTTTTTCATTGTGGTTCTCCAAAGCGTTAACAGCTATTGCACAGATATGGTGCAAGTCTCCTTCTTGCTCATTGGGGTACTCCACTGGGAGCGGTAACCAACTATTGCACACGCTATTGCACAACTATTGCACCATCCATTCAAAAGAGCACAAAAGAGATTTGTACAAGAAGTTGCACAATGAATCTGGGCTTTTTCCCTTTTCTCAAGAAATCCAACAGTATATTCATCACAATTTTATCCTGCTCGTTCACCATATTATTCCTACAATGGCCCTGTTTTTCTCCCCACTGAGAACTCAAGCGGGCTTAGAACATCGTTCTTGTCTCCTCCATTTTATTCCTACAATCCCTGTGAGAGAGGATAAGAGAGAAAGACTAACCAATAATAGCCCAGCGAGTTCCAAAGCAGTGTGTGGATTTGAACCTAGGACTCCTGGATCCTAGTCCAACACTCTAACCATTATCCCACATTGCCTCTCTGAGCTAATTTTACGCCAGAACAGAAAAAAAGCTACAGGTAAAACAGAAATGGAAATCTCTATAACCAGCTGTAATGTTTGTTACATAAAAACGGTACAATTCAGGGTCTTCAGTGTCATGATACTCACCGATGGACCCTTTGGCAGCAATAGCCACAGCTTGTAAAAGGGCTTGAATGATCCCAGCTCGGACTCGTGGGAAATCCCTTTTGCGAGCATCAAGGTGTCCCAGGATTTCCTGTATCACATGATGAGAATACTGTGCCTATAAATTAATGTAAGAAATTTAAAAAGTAGGTAACATCTCCATGCCACCTAAGAAGTCTGGGTCAGAGGCTTCTTCTCACAATCTCATTCATGAGTTAGTGATAGGGCAACCAATTCATTGTTGGACTTTTCAGCAGTTTGCAACCTGTTCATGTGTATTTGCAAGCACCCATCAGAAACGAAGAGCTAAACTACAATTACACGAGGACGCGCATGTGAAGGGAGTTGCAATGCTAGCTGGGAAGCTGAGTTTTAAAAGACAGATAGGAC
Organism: Eublepharis macularius; assembly: GCF_028583425.1. NCBI lineage: Eukaryota > Metazoa > Chordata > Lepidosauria > Squamata > Eublepharidae > Eublepharis > Eublepharis macularius. The sequence goes on along the minus strand of NC_072796.1, from coordinate 129,996,027 downwards.
GGATTTGCCGATTTCTCCTCTCTACAGAGCCAGCAAAAATTGCTCCTCAGAGGGTTTGTTAATTTCCTCCTCGCCTCTGGGAGGCTCTGTCTGTATATTGTGCAGGGGGTTGGACTAGATGACCCCAGAGATCCCTTCCAACCCTATGATTCTATGAAAACATACAAAACAATACCCCAGATAACTCCCTCTCCCTCCAAAAGATGTCCGCAGCCTACAGTCTGTTAAAAGCCCTGGCAAATAAAACTGCCTTGCAGCATTTCCAAAGACACAGCCTCCTTCGGTTCTTTGGGATCCCATTCCACAAAGCAGGAGGTACAGTGGGACAGGCAGGGTTTTTGGCTGATGCTTGGCAGGCTGCCTCATGCAGGAAGAACCAGCAGGTGGCAGCCTAAGGATTCTAGGTGGTGCACAAGGATAAACGGCAGGAGGCTGTCCTTTAGCTATATCAGTCTTAGGCTGGGAAGGGCTTTAAAGGTCCTAACCAGCATCCTGAATTTGACTTGCAAAGAAATAAGCAGCCAGTGTAGTTCATTTATGACAGGCGAGATATGTTCCTGCGGT